>NC_081231.1:862759-1462759 GCF_902713425.1 Acipenser ruthenus
GTGTGTGAGTGTGTGTGTGTGTGTGTGTGAGGGGGCTGGGGGGCACTGTGTGTGTGTGTGTGCGTATGAGTGTGTGTGTGTGTGTGTGTGTGTGTGAGGGGGGAGGGGGGCACTGTGTGTCTGTGTGTGTGTGTGTGTCTGTGTGTGTGTGTCTGTGTGTGCGTGTGTGTGTGTGTGTGTGAGGGGGCTGGGGGGCACTGTGTGTCTGTGTGTGTGTGCGTATGAGTGTGTGTGTGTGTGTGTGTGTGTGTGTGAGGGGGGGAGGGGGGTGGGGGGGGGCAGTTTTACTTCCTGACATTTCTTATCTTCTGCCGCTGCAAGTCGGAGCAGCATCAGCGACGTAACGGAGGCTTATTTATCTACATGACTGTACCAGCGCAGCCAATTACATACCACCCCACCACCCACCGCCCCACCCCTCACCCCACCACCCCACCACCCCCCCTGACCACCGCCCCACCACCCAGCCCACCTCCCCACCCCCCGTGTTCCACACTAAGTGGGCTGCAGTAATCCTCACATCATCACACAGACGCTTCCCAGATGCTAATGACAAGTGCAACACACAAAGCCTGCCGTTTTAATTGCAAAAACGCAATTACAGCTTTCCAGAAGACAGTTAATAACCTCCCTGTGCTAAAGACGCGTGCGAGTGCGTCGTTATAATTACTGACTGAGCTCCGATGTGATTTGGCTTTTATGAGGCTGATTCACCATTCAGAGTGAAACGAGAGATCAGACAGCTGCTTGGGTTTGTGTGGGTCGCTATTCTCCACAGAGTCTGAGAAAAACAGCGATCATCACAAACCCAAGCAGCTGTTTCTGAATTCACTCTGAACGGGGAATCAGCCCCCCGATCCACACCAGCGACCCTCGCCTGATCGCCAGCACCTGATTTCTGCGGAGAGTCTGAATAATGGCGTAATCTGTTCGATCAGACTTTCTTTATTTACTTCCTGCCTTGCTGTTTGTTTTAGGCATGTTTTTTTTTTTAAATCATTCTGTTGCTCCCAACTCAAGTATCGTTTTTTTTCTCTAGCCTTTGCAACGGGAAACCAAACTAGATTTCTAATCTCGTCTTTTCTTTTTTCTCCACCCAGGATTCGGCATGACCACGCCCTCCACCATCACCGGCAAAATCTTCCTCATTTTCTACGGCATGATGGGCTGCGCCGGCACCATCCTCTTCTTCAACCTCTTCCTGGAGCGCGTGATCACGCTGTTGGCCGTGCTGATGAAGGGCTTCAGACGAGGGAGTCTGTGTCTCCGAGGGGGGGACCCCGAAACCGACCCCGGGCAGGAGGAGGGAGGAGGAGGGGAGCCCGGCCAGCTGTCTGCCTGGAAACCCTCGGTTTACAACGTGATGCTAATCCTGGGACTGGCAGCGTCCCTGATCGCTTTCTGTGCCTCCTCGCTGTACACCCCGGCCGAAGGCTGGAGCTACGTGGACTCCCTGTATTTCTGCTTCGTGGCTTTCAGCACCATCGGGTTTGGGGATCTGGTGAGCGGACAGCGGGGGTCCTACGAGAACCAGGCGCTCTACGGCCTGGGGAACTTCTCTTTCATGCTGCTGGGGGTCTGCTGCCTCTACTCCCTGTTCAACGTCATCTCCATCGTCATCAAACAGTTTCTCAACTGGCTACTGAGCTGCTGCTGCTTCTGCTCCCGCCACCAGAGGAGAGCCGGGAAGCAGCAGCGGGTCCTGGGAGGCAGGCGGCACAGGGTGGCCCCCCTGCCGGCTTCCGCGGGCCTCCACCCGACGAGGAGCGACGTCTCCGTGGATACGGAAGCCGCTTTGGAGAGCGAGACGGACGCCCGGCGGGTCTCTGTGGAGATGAGCGCCATCCGCGACTTCCTGGCCAATAACAATCGGGCGATGGCAACGGACGCCCCCAGGCTGCCAGGACCCGAAGCCGCCAACGGGCATCTCAGGGTGGCTTGGGGGGACGGTGTCGAGGGAGCGGCCGGCAATGAGGACCACCGTGAGCTTGAAAAGGGTCTGCTGAGGGATATCGGCTCCCTGGCCATCATGAACAACAAGTTGGCGGAAACGTCGGATCGCTGCGGTAACGGGCTGCCCGTCGTTGGCTCGGCCAGGCTGCTGCTGCTTCAGCAGGAAACGAGCGACCACCGTCTGCTCCTCCACCGCCACTGGCTCTCCAGCGCCCAGGGGTCTCCGGCCAGCGAGAGCAGAAGCCGTCGCGCGTTTCCTGGGTCTCCCGCCTCCTTGGGGGTCAGCGACACCACTGATGGCCAGGGGGGTCCCTCGAGCGGGGTGGGATCCCTGGCCAACCTCGAGAGCCTCGACCAAACCAGCGGCTCCCAGAACGGACTGTCCTCCAGCAGAGTCGAGTCCCCGACGCCTTTGAATCGGCGGCTGGGGGACAACGAGAGAGCCTCTTCATCGCTGGACCAGCCCGGAGACTACCGGAGGAAGATGACCAAGAGGCTGAGCCACTCCGGACACGGGCTGACCCGTTGCGTCCCCTCTCCCGTGGTCCCGGGCCGGCGAGTGGGTCGGTCCGGTGCTGTGGAGCCCCCCAGAGAGTCCCTGAGCAGCGGGGGCCCCGCCGGGATGAAGACGAGGGTCTGCTCCCCCAGAGACACGCTCCTGAGCGGAGTGGGGTCCCTGGCTGTCATGAATGACAGGTTTGCAGAGACCAGTAAGAGAAAGATCTCCCGGCACCAGCAGAGAACCACCGAAACGCAGGAGAACACTTAGAGTGAGAGAGTGGTCGGTTCAAGCCATCGTTGAGGATGGGAAAGAATGGGAGAGGATGGAGAAGAGTAGGAGAGGATAGGAGAGTGTCGGAGAGAATGGGAAATGGCAAGGGAGGATGTGAACGGATGGAGGAGAGTAGGAGAGGATGGGAGAGAGTTGAAGATGATGGGAGAGAGTAGGAGAGGATGGGACAGGTGGAGAGGATGGGAGAGAGTGGAAGATGATGGGAGAGAGTAGGAGAGGATGGGAGAGAGTTGAAGATGATGGGAGAGAGTTGGAGAGGATGGGACAGGTGGAGAGGATGGGAGAGAGTGGAAGATGATGGGAGAGAGTAGGAGAGGATGGGAGAGAGTTGAAGATGATGGGAGAGAGTAGGAGAGGATGGGAGAGAGTTGAAGATGATGGGAGGGAGTTGGAGAGGATGGGAGAGAGTTGAAGATGATGGGAGAGAGTAGGAGAGGATGGGAGAGAGTTGAAGATGATGGGAGAGAGTAGGAGAGGATGGGAGAGAGTTGGAGAGGATGGGAGAGAGTTGGAGAGGATGGGACAGGTGGAGAGGATGGGAGAGAGTTGGAGAGGATGGGAGAGAGTTGGAGAGGATGGGAGAGAGTTGGAGATGATGGGAGAGAGTTGGAGAGGATGGGAGAGAGTTGAAGATGATGGGAGAGAGTTGGAGAGGATGGGAGAGGATGGGAGAGAGTTGAAGATGATGGGAGAGAACTGGAGAGGATGGGAGAGAGTTGAAGATGATGGGAGAGAGTTGGAGAGGATGGGAGAGGATGGGAGAGAGTTGAAGATGATGGGAGAGAGTTGGAGAGGATGGGAGAGAGTTGGAGAGGATGGGACAGGTGGAGAGGATGGGAGAGAGTTGGAGAGGATGGGAGAGAGTTGGAGAGGATGGGGGAGGGTGGGAGAGAGTTGAAGATGATGGGAGAGAGTTGGAGAGGATGGGACAGGTGGAGAGGATGGGAGAGAGTTGGAGAGGATGGGAGAGAGTTGGAGAGGATGGGGGAGGGTGGGAGAGAGTTGAAGATGATGGGAGAGAGTTGGAGAGGATGGGACAGGTGGAGAGGATGGGAGAGAGTTGGAGAGGATGGGAGAGAGTTGGAGAGGATGGGGGAGAGTTGGAGAGGATGGGAGAGAGTTGGAGAGTATGGGGGAGAGTTGAAGAGGATGGGTGAGAGTTGAAGAGGATGGGTGAGAGTTGAAGAGGATGGGAGAGAGCTGAAGAGGATGGGAGAGAGTTGAAGAGTAAAGGGGAGGATGGGAGATGGTAGGAGAGGATGGTAGAGAGTTGAAGAGGATGGGAGAGAGTTGAAGAGGATGGGAGAGAGATGAAGAGTAAAGGGGAGGATGGGAGAGAGTTGGAGAGGATGGGAGAGAGTTGAAGAGTAAAGGGGAGGATGGGAGAGAGTTGGAGAGGATGGGAGAGAGTTGGAGAGGATGGGAGAGAGTTGGAGAGGATGGGAGAGAGTTGAAGAGGATGGGAGAGAGATGAAGAGTAAAGGGGAGGATGGGAGAGAGTTGGAGAGGATGGGAGAGAGTTGGAGAGGATGGGAGAGAGTTGAAGAGTAAAGGGGAGGATGGGAGAGAGTTGGAGAGGATGGGAGAGAGTTGGAGAGGATGGGAGAGAGTTGGAGAGGATGGGTGAGAGATGAGGATGGGAGAGAGTTGGAGAGTATAGGGGAGGATGGGAGAGGGTAGGAAAGGGCAGGTAAATTGGTAAGAGCCATGTGCTTCATTTACTGGGCGTCCAACTTTTCCCTGTAATCACTCACCCACAATGCCTCTCTTCTACTGGGAGGAGAGATTAGACCTCATTCACCAAGACCAAACCTTGAAGCTACGGAGCTAGAACAGACATTTAAGGGATCATTGCAACTTGAAAAACGAAATGCTTGTTTTAGCATGTGTGTTTCTTTCCAAACTGCACAGTTGAGACCCATACAGTGATGGAAAGGCACAACAGCACAGAGATAAGGGTTTATTTTGCAAGCTAAATGTTTTGTGATAGTCTTTTTCTTTGGCTATTAACCCCCCCCCCCCAGTGATATATTTATTGATGGTTATGAGAACAAATTAATTAGCCAAGGATGCAGTGAATTATTTATGAACTATAAATAATTTGCACCAGGCTGGGATGTATGAATTATTCAGACGCGATCTTTGATCTCACTCTAATGCTGCTGCGCACTCTGAATGAGAAGCAAAAGTTCTTAGAAAATAAATGATTTTTATTGTTTGTGCAGCACCTTTTCTATTTCCAAAGCTGTAGAAGATCTATCACTTATAACAGGGTGTTTGTGCTAATTGTGTTAGACATTTACATTCTAATTAGCTGTCTCTGTTTGAAATATCATTGTAACCTGAAAATTAACTTTAATATAATTATTATTAATTATAGTTGTATAATAATAATAATAATATTAATAATAATAATAATAATTATTATTATTATTATTAGTAGTAGTAGTAGTAGTAGTAGTAATATTATTAGTAATATTTTCTTTATTATCATTATAATTATTTTCTCCTTTTCAACGTTGAATCTTCCTATAAGATGAATTAAATTTAATAAAGTTATGATTTATAAAACAAAGCCATTCGTGCAAGTCTTTGTCACCTTGAGTTTATTATACGTGGCTTTTACTGTGTTTCTGAACTTCAAACTTTAAATAAAAGTGGGACTTGTCAAGTAGAGGCAGAAATGTCTTCAGTTACAATGGAGCTGCTGCTGCTGTCTGAGTTGTTTGTAACAAATTGGTGGCCCAACGGTTAAAGAAAGGGGTTTGTTACTGGTTCCCAGTTCAATCCCAGCTCAGCCACTGGCTCACTGTGTGTGCGACCCTGAGCAAGTCGCTTCACCTCCTTGTGCTCCATCCTTCGGATGAGATGTCAAACAAACAAGCTCCTATTGGAAGTGACTCTGCAGCAGCAGCAGTTGTTGATGAAGCAGAGTTCACCCCCCCTAGTCACTTTGGATTATTATTATTTGTTTATTTAGCAGATGCCTTTATCCAAGGCGACTTACAGAGACTAGGGTGTGTGAACTATGCATCAAGTGCAGAGTCACTTACAACTACGTCTCACCCGAAAGACGGAGCACAAGGAGGTGAAGTGACTTGCTCAGGGTCACACAATGAGTCAGTGGGTGAGGTGGGATTTGAACCGGGGACCTGTGGTTACAAGCCCTTTTCTTTAACCACTGGACCACACAGCCTCCTGGATAAAATGACTAATTAAAAATATGAATTAATCTCATAGACCTGAATGGGCTGGAACCTGACCGCTGCAGCTGAAATATGAACGTCTTACCGTTCCACTAGAGAGGCAGCTGTGTAGTGGAGAGAGAGAGAGAGAGAGAGAGAGAGAGAGAGAGAGAGAGAGAGAGAGAGAGAGAGAGAGAGAGAGAGAGAGATAATGGGGTCGGGGTAGTGGGGGGCACTGTGTGTGTGTGTGTATGTGTGTGGGGGGGGGTAGTGAGGGGCACTGTGTGTGTGTGTGTGTGTGTGTGTGAGGGGGGGTAGTGGGGGGCACTGTGTGTGTGTGTGTGTGTGTGTGTGTGTGAGGGGGCTGGGGGGCACTGTGTGTGCGTGTGTGTGTGTGTGTGTGTGTGTCAGTGTGTGTGTGTGTGTGAGGGGGGGAGGGGGGTGGGGGGGGGGCAGATTTACTTCCTGACATTTCTTATCTTCTGCCACTGAAGTTGGAGCGAGAGAGAGAGAGAGAGGTCACCACAGGTCTGATGCTGATGCCAGCATTATTAACTCAATATGAGAGAAACCTGTGATGGGATTTCAAAATAACCAAGATTGACATGTATGGGATGTTTTTAAGGTATATTCAAATATTGATTACTGAGTCCTTTTTTTGAAGCCTTGATTCAAATGCTGCTCCTCGTTTCTTGTTGCCTCCTGTAGATATGTGTAACACAGGCTAGATTAACCAGGGTCTTTGTAGAAGTGAGAGCCAGCACCCTCTAGTGATCGGACGCTTTGGCTCGTTTCTCCTTTAGTTTTGCTGGCATTTCACTGGCGCTGCACTAGAGGGTGCTAGTGCTCACTAATTTAAAGACACTGGCTGATGTAGCCTCCCTCTGCTCTGTGCTGGTGGAGCAGAGCTAGAGAAAGGGAGGCTCTTATACTCTCTGAACATCCTCCCTCTGCTCTGTGCTGGTGGAGCAGAGCTAGAGAAAGGGAGGCTCTTATACTCTCTGAACAGCCTCCCTCTGCTCTGTGCTGGTGGAGCAGAGCTAGAGAAAGGGAGGCTCTTATACTCTCTGAACAGCCTCCCTCTGTGCTGGTGGAGCAGAGAAAGAGAAAGGGAGGCTCTTATACTCTCTGAACAGCCTCCCTCTGTGCTGGCGGAGCAGAGAAAGGGAGGCTCTTACACTTTCTGAACAGCCTCCCTCTGCTGTCTTTTCAGCACCGCTGTTTCAGTCTGTGTTGTCTGTAGAGGCTGAGGATTCACTCAATGTTTCCGGGTGGCTGCAGCGGAAGGCTGAATTCTGTCCAGTGTTATAATGGAGCATGCACCCTTGTTTACTGAGGCTATTTATTACCCATCAGACAGATTCAGAAGCGGTTGTCAGGGCAACCGAGCGCGGGTCTATATATAAGTGACAGGGCATCCAGAGAGGCTGGAATAAAGCAGACAAACACCTGACACATTGGTGGGAACGTGAGTCTGAAAATATACTTCAAAGTACAAACACTGGGAGGGAGAAACGTTCCACCTGCTAGAGCTTCAGACGTCATTATTGGGTTTGTTTGTGCTACTTTCCCCTTGTCTTCTAATGACTTTTGTAATCAGAGTGGCTCCGGACCGGTTCCCCAATACTGAGTGATTCTCATTTTGTTCTCGATCTCTGCCTTTTTCTTTGAGCTTGTCTGGAGAATGCTAACGGCCAGGCGCTGAAGAGCCCTTCTTCATTCCAGACATACCTTCCTGCTCTGCTCTGGACTCGTCTGACCTCAGCACCTCGTCACTGGATCCTCAGCTGATGCGCTATCCTTGCACTATCGCACTGCTAACATGTCACTGTAGATACAACTCGCTGTGATCCTAACTTGTTGCCTCCTGGTTCATATTGGATTCTAGTAGTGTTATTATTATACATAGCATCCTAGTTCATATTGGATTCTAGTAGTGTTATTATTATACATAGCATCCTAGTTCATATTGGATTCTAGTAGTGTTATTATTATACATAGCATCCTAGTTCATATTGGATTCTAGTAGTGTTATTATTATACATAGCATCCTAGTTCATATTGGATTCTAGTAGTGTTATTATTATACATAGCATCCTAGTTCATATTGGATTCTAGTAGTGTTATTATTATACACAGCATCCTAGTTCATATTGGATTCTAGTAGTGTTATTATTTGCACTTGCTGTAAACTACACTGTGTTTAAATATGAAGCTTGCATTGTAACCCTGCGCTGCCCTGTAACACCTGTGTGAGTCTCCTGGGATAAAGCAGGAGTCTGCCAAATACATAAACAAAAAATTATAATAAGGTGACCATGTGACCTTTGAACTCTGCTGACCCGACCTACTCTCCATAAGTCCACACAAACTGGCGCCCTGAGGGGTGGGCTGAGGACTGCTGTGCGATCGCAACACCGCGGACACATATGAGTCAGGGGTGTAACTGACTCAATTAAACAATTTGGAACCGGGTAGTATAGGAGTCGACAGAGCGCTGGCAAAAAGAAAAACAAATGTGTAAACACTGACATCTGGTGGAGAGTCATGGTATTGCACAGGAGGATCCCTGCATCATAAACAAGAATGAGGTTCTCACCATTTTTTATATTTTTTTTAAATAATGGCCTAAAATGTCATTTGTGTGACTTTTTTTTGCGTGTCACTTATTATTTTGTGACATTTTGAGTGGTTCTGGGTTCTGTCGCTCTTCCAATATTAGGTCATTGTATTTTTTCTCTGAATCTGCCTTCACTTGGGTTTACCTCTCTGTGCTTTACAATGCTTCCCTGTGCTTTACCAGACCTCTCTGTGCTTTACAATGCTTCCCTATGCTTTACCAGACCTCTCTGTGCTTTACAATGCTTCCCTATGCTTTACCAGACCTCTCTGTGCTTTACAATGCTTCCCTATGCTTTACCAGACCTCTCTGTGCTTTACAATGCTTCCCTATGCTTTACCAGACCTCTCTGTGCTTTACAATGGTTCCCTATGCTTTACCAGACCTCTCTGTGCTTTACAATGCTTCCCTATGCTTTACCAGACCTCTCTGTGCTTTACAATGCTTCCCTATGCTTTACCAGACCTCTCTGTGCTTTACAATGCTTCCCTGTGCTTTACCACACCTCTCTGTGCTTTACAATGCTTCTCTGTGCTTTACCAGACCTCTCTGTGCTTTACAATGCTTCCCTATGCTTTACCACACCTCTCTGTGCTTTACAATGCTTCCCTATGCTTTACCACACCTCTCTGTGCTTTACAATGCTTCCCTATGCTTTACCAGACCTCTCTGTGCTTTACAATGCTTCCCTATGCTTTACCAGACCTCTCTGTGCTTTACAATGCTTCCCTATGCTTTACCAGTCCTCTCTGTGCTTTACAATGCTTCCCTATGCTTTACCAGACCTCTCTGTGCTTTACAATGCTTCCCTATGCTTTACCAGACCTCTCTGTGCTTTACAATGCTTCCCTATGCTTTACCAGACCTCTCTGTGCTTTACAATGCTCCCCTATGCTTTACCAGACCTCTCTGTGCTTTACAATGCTTCCCTATGCTTTACCAGTCCTCTCTGTGCTTTACAATGCTTCCCTATGCTTTACCAGACCTCTCTGTGCTTTACAATGCTTCCCTATGCTTTACCACACCTCTCTGTGCTTTACAATCCTTCCCTATGCTTTACCAGACCTCTCTGTGCTTTACAATGCTTCCCTATGCTTTACCAGACCTCTCTGTGCTTTACAATGCTTCCCTATGCTTTACCAGACCTCTCTGTGCTTTACAATGCTTCCCTATGCTTTACCAGACCTCTTTGTGCTTTACAATGCTTCCCTATGCTTTACCAGACCTCTCTGTGCTGTATTACACTTTGTTCTTTTACTGTGGGAGGGTTTTATGCAAAATAAGGGTTATAAATATCAATATAAAAGACTAAAGCTGTCGTTTCAAAGAGTTTATAATTTGTTCTTAATTATTTAAAAACACAAACAATAACAAACAAACGTACATGAGCACACCGCGACAACTGGACGCACCTCGACACACAAAAACAAACGCACACATTTATCTCATAAACAAACACCAGCCATGAAGAAACACCGGCAGCCTTAAAACTGCGGTTCGTCGTTCGCCTCCATTTCCCAGAATTCCAGGCGGCCGCTGTAGTCCGTGTGAAGCACCGCCCCCCCACAGAACAGGCGGCGTCCCGCTATCTCCGTGACGGTTGGCTGACCCTCTGTAAAAGCGCTCTCGGGTTTCTCCGGTACCGACGGCGGTGATTCGTTTTTCTGCCGCGTCTTCTCGGTGATTAGCAGCCGCATCACAAATCGGATACAGCCGCCGCAGAGCAATGCCAGCCGGGGGAGAAGCGGTGTTTTCATACCGTAGGACCGGTCAAAAAAGTCCTGTAAAAGGAACAGAAATAAATAGCCTAATAATAATAATAATAATAATAATAATAATAATAATAATAATAATAATAATAATAATAATAATAAATAGAAGGTAGTTTGATTTTAAGAGTTTACAAATAAAGACTATTTATTTATTTATTTATTTATTTATTTATATATTTATTTTACGCTTTCTGAACGTTACAGATTACAGTACAGTAATTGGTAAATTGTCCATTTTTAACGACTGAATTGTATTGCAGTTCGAGGTGATTTCCACTAGGTGGCAGGATTACTTTATTAGTGATATTCCCTATTCAGCGCCAAACCTATTACAGTAGTTTATTAGCCATGATATTGATCCAAAATCGAATTTAGGGTCAATAATAATAATAATAATAATAATAATAATAATAATAATAATAATAATAATACATTTCCATTTTAGTTTATTGTGAGTCATTGCAATGTATTATTATTATTATTATTATTATTATTATTATTATTATTATTATTATTAATCTGATCGTACCTGCTTTATTAGTAGCCCCAGCTCCAGTAGTAATAGCCACGCTATTTTTCTGCTCTGTAACCCGGACCTGGCAGAGCCGGGACCGCCTCTCTCGTCTCTAATCGGGCCAGACTTCTCCGCACGCCCAGACTGTGGGTTTGAGCCCAGGAAGGAATCAAGGGGACCGGCCGTGATCCGAGTTCGGACCCTTACTTGAGGTGACGGTTTAAAGAGGTTCGGATCACGTAAAGCGCTTCGAGTTTGGATCAGGGGCCAGACTGGGCTTTGACCCGCATTTTGGATTGGATTGGTTGCAAACAAGTTCCGCAGAAGCGCAGGGGAAGACAAGAACGCCGTGCCGCTGCCGGTGTGAAACATCGCGGGGTCGGGCTCAGTTTTTGCCGCTGCAGGAACCACCAGCAGGGTTCGGGTTCTGTGCCTTACGGGACCCGGAGAGGCGCCTTTAACCGGTTCTGGAAAGCAGGTGTAGTCTTTTTCTGTGATGTCACTCCCCCCTCTGGATCGCCGGCGCCACCTAGAGTCAGTGGCAAACCAAACCGAAGAAGTGCGTCTTTCATCCAAGGTCAATTGCTCCGGTTCCGGTTCCAGAAGCTCATCGTCTAGTGGGTATCTGAACCGGGTTCTTGACCGCAGTGGCGCCGGGTTCAAACCGTAGGAATCCGGGGATGTCTGCGTGGTTTGGGGACACCATCCAGCCTGCGCTATCAGGGGCTGGTCTGGAACCGTCAGCCCGGCGGCTGCGACCGTGAGCCGGCCAGGGACCCCAGTCTGGGTCGGGGAATCCTCCATAGCAAGAAAGGATACAATATATATAAACACAAAGCCATTAAGCGCCATCTCGCTGTCCTTTACTTTGAAACGTCAAAAGTCGAAATGCTTGGTGTTTTTGTTTCATGGATTTCTGATCGTTGGTTGCGATGACGTCACAAACCATGACATTATGATGTCATCGCGGATAAGACCGACGCATACACTCGTCACCCAGCATTGTGTTGCCATGACCCGTGCCTGCAAAACGTTCCATTCCAGTTTCCTGCCATAGACGCATGCGGGATACAGGATAAACAAACTGAACTGTCATCAAATTCTGCCCACCTGATGATACAAATGGATGGAATGAGGGGAAAAAACAATAACAGGGTGCAAAACGGGGTCAATTTAAGCTCGATAGTTGGCTCAGATTTTGTTTGTCTTTTTTGGACGGGGCCCACTGAAACCCGCCTCCCCTTTAAGAACCCCTTCCCCTTTAATACCCCTGGTCCTTTTGAAATCCAAACTCGAAGCCTTGGATGATGTCAGTATTCCCGGTTGGATTCTGGGAGTATTCCTACGCAGCCATTTTCAATCTACATTGGCGTTCATAGCTACACTGCAGGCAGCGCTGATACAGCACGGGAGTCGTGCAGAATGGAGATCGGGGGGCTGCGATGCGACAGCGCTGTTCACTAAAATAATACAGATAACAAGACGCGTTAAGGTGCAAATTAACACGAATAATTACAGAACCGAGCGCCGTTTACCGGTTAGTCCAAGCTGAGTCCTAATCCGAATTGGAGCTGTATAGGAGCTGTCTTTGTTTGTGTTTTTGTTCACCCGGCGAATTTGCAAATACAAGGAGATTCAACTAAAGTGTCGCCCCTTATTGCCTTTGAAATAAAGCATAGGAAGACGAAATCGCGTCACGTTGCCTCCGCAGATTTCTTAAAACGAGCTGCAGGATTTGGAACGGATTTTCCAAAGAAATCTGAATATATTATTCACGCATCGTGAGGGACTTTCACTGCTGGATTTCTAATTGTTGGATAAAGCAAGGTACACACAGAACGATTAATTTATTTAGGGATATTTACGACCAAATTGCACCATTGTTTTAATTTTAATATGTCAATGTTGCTGTCTATTACTGAATTGATTATTATTATTATTATTATTATTATTATTATTATTATTATTATTATTATTATTATTATTGGCGTGTTTTGTGAAATATGCGAGGTTTTTGGTTCGTGTTTACTAATAAAATATATTCTTTATCATATTTAAATATACAATATGATAAACTCTGTTTTGCCAAATGTTATTCAGTTTTCTTGTCTTTATCCTAACGTTTGTAATTAATTTGTTTTATATATTATATTATATATATAAATTCTAGTTAATAAACCAAATCTAGCGGTATTGATTTTGAACTGTCAAACGGGCCGTGTCATAACTAACGTGTATTTCATATTGTAGTTTTTTGTAATAAATACAATTTGAAAATGTATTTAGTGACGTAGTCAAAGGGCAAATTGGGTATATTTACCTTTTAATTAAGCATTTTTTAAAGTGTACATTAATTTGCGTACATTAAATTGTAATATAATTTCTGATGAATTAAATACACACGACACAATATTACTGTAAATATAGTTATTGGAATTTATATAAGAGTCATTTCTAGGAGGGTTAATGTGTACAAATATAATGTAATTTATGCAATACCAGCTTACTTCGGTCGCTGTCAGTAAGGACCACTCGTTAAAAACAACCAGGTTTATGAGACTTTTATATTCTAATGATTCTGCATGGTTATCGCTAGTGACGTTGTTTTCCCAACGTGAATTTATTATTTCACGACTGCGTCTGCGCAAAACTATCAAGCTGTGCAAAGATATAACCGAACCATTACAAAGCAACGGATATGAGTTTACAGGTGATTTGAAAGACCGAGCGTCCGCAGCATTTATTCATACACTCAGTGGCATCTTTTTTTCTCATTTTTGTGTGTGTGTGTATTTATTTATTTATTATTTATTTATTTATTTATTTTCTCTGCGTTCCCTGCACGTTTTTGAATGTTGCTGATGGTAGTCCCGTTCGGTGGTGCATTGCAGTCTGTTCAGTGAACGGGAGATTTGAGCGCAGGCTGGAGCCCCCTGGCGGTTACCGTCAGAACTGCACAGGTGTGAGTTAAGGAGCGCAACGCAATTAGGTACTCGGATGAATCATTCATATACCGCCTGGTCGATGGTGCGTCATTTGCAAGAAACGAAACAGGACGCGGGGGGGGGGGGGGGGGGGAGAATATTTGTTTTTTTTGTTACTTAAACTATTCATTTTATACGTTCTGTAGGGCAAGATAAATGGGTATCGCTGCTCAATCTCACAGTTTCTGCATTGAAGTTTTTCTCCTTGAATTTGCCCTTGCAGTCCCCTAACTATATTACTCTTTTATCCCCCCCCATCCCCGTAGTGGACTCTTCCTGATTCCTGATCCTCATGTGCCATGTCCACGATGGTTTACCCTCGAGAGGAGAAGCTGGACAGACTGACTCAGGATGAGATCGTGTTAAACACCAAGGCTGTGATCCAGGGGCTGGAGACCCTGAAGAACGAACACAACTCCATCCTGAGCACCCTGCTGGGCAGCATGCAGAGCCTGGAGAAAGAGAGGGGGAGCCAGGAGGCCAGCAGCGTGCAGGAGAAGACAGGGCTGCTACGCAAGAGCCTGGACTCCATAGAGCTGGGGCTGGGGGAGGCACAGGTACCGGGGAGAGGGGAGAGAGCCTGGACTCCATCGAGCTGGGGCTGGGGGAGGCACAGGTACCGGGGAGAGGGGAGAGAGCCTGGACTCCATCGAGCTGGGGCTGGGGGAGGCACAGGTACCGGGGAGAGGGGAGAGAGCCTGGACTCCATCGAGCTGGGGCTGGGGGAGGCACAGGTACCTGGGAGAGGGGAGAGCCTGGACTCCATCGAGCTGGGGCTGGGGGAGGCACAGGTACCGGGGAGAGGGGAGAGCCTGGACTCCATCGAGCTGGGGCTGGGGGAGGCACAGGTACCTGGGAGAGGGGAGAGCCTGGACTCCATCGAGCTGGGGCTGGGGGAGGCACAGGTACCGGGGAGAGGGGAGAGCCTGGACTCCATCGAGCTGGGGCTGGGGGAGGCACAGGTACCGGGGAGAGGGGAGAGCCTGGACTCCATCGAGCTGGGGCTGGGGGAGGCACAGGTACCGGGGAGAGGGGAGAGAGCCTGGACTCCATTGAGCTGGGGCTGGGGGAGGCACAGGTACCGGGGAGAGGGGAGAGAGCCTGGACTCCATCGAGCTGGGGCTGGGGGAGGCACAGGTACCGGGGAGAGGGGAGAGAGCCTGGACTCCATCGAGCTGGGGCTGGGGGAGGCACAGGTACCGGGGAGAGGGGAGAGAGCCTGGACTCCATCGAGCTGGGGCTGGGGGAGGCACAGGTACCTGGGAGAGGGGAGAGCCTGGACTCCATTGAGCTGGGGCTGGGGGAGGCACAGGTACCGGGGAGAGGGGAGAGAGCCTGGACTCCATTGAGCTGGGGCTGGGGGAGGCACAGGTACCGGGGAGAGGGGAGAGCCTGGACTCCATCGAGCTGGGGCTGGGGGAGGCACAGGTACCGGGGAGAGGGGAGAGCCTGGACTCCATCGAGCTGGGGCTGGGGGAGGCACAGGTACCGGGGAGGAGGAGGGGAGAAGAGGAGGGGAGGGGAGAAGAGAGAAATAATGTACCCTAGGCCATTTATATAATTTTTAAAAGTGATAACAATTTGTATTACAATAATTAAGAACAATACTAAAATCCAGAAACAGGGGTCAGAACAGATCCCCAGTCCACCTCCTGAAGTTGCAGACAGTTCTTTCACACTGCGCTGCAGCGCTGGGTTTCAGCAGATGCTCGCTCCCCTCTCTGGTGCAGGTGATCGTCGCTCTGTCCAGCCACCTCAGTGCGGTGGAGTCGGAGAAGCAGAAGCTGCGTGCCCAGGTGAGGAGGCTGTGCCAGGAGAACCAGTGGCTGCGGGACGAGCTCGCCAACACCCAGCAGAAACTGCAGAGGAGCGAGCAGAGCGTGGCCCAGCTGGAGGAGGAGAAGAAGCACCTGGAGTTCATGAACCAGATCAAGAAGTTCGATGATGACGCCGCCTCCCCTTCCGTGAGTCTCGGACAAGGCTGTGGCCGATTACAATGGCACTGTGGGATTTGTAGGTCGTTGCCATTAAATGGCATTGTGGGATTTGTAGTTTGTTGCCATTACAATGGCATTGTGGGATTTGTAGGTCGTTGCCATTACAATGGCAAGCAAACAAAATCTCTTAATTATGACACTGATACATGATGACCATCTGTTACCAGTTGTTTCACTAGGTGGCGCTGGTGCTTGACAAGGTATGGTCTAGCCTTTGTAATAAAAACTCTGTGGCTGGCTGTTTCTGGTAAATCTACATTCAAACTATGTAGAGCTGATAAAATATTTCCAGTGACCTAATATTCTGTCCTGTCAAGGAATGTGGTTGATTTGTGTTCAGTCATTCCACTCCGCTCCTGTAGATGGCAGTGTTGTAACATTATCCCCCCCCCCCCCCCCCCCCCCCCCCCCAAGTACAAGAGTAATCCGTGGCTTTTGAACCCGTGTTTCCTCTCAGGATGAGAAGGGCGCTGAGACCTCCAAGGACAGTCTGGATGACCTCTTCCCCAACGATGATGACCAAGGGCAGGGTAGGTGTTCTCAATCAGGTCTGGGAACAAGACTCCTATTGCACAGCAGTGTGATCCAGTCCAGGTTTTACTGCTACCAGCTTGATCAGCCCCAGTGTGTCTAGCTAACAAGCTCAGGTGTGTCTGATTATTAAACTCGCAGTGAAACCAGGACTGGATCACACTGCTGTGCAACGAGAGTCTGTTCTCCATCCCTGCAATGTTTACTCTGTGTGTGTGTGGAGTTCTGATCTCCTGACAGTCTCTCTCTCTCTCTCTCTCTCTCTCTCTTTCAGCACAGTTTGTTTGTGTGTGTGTGTGTGTGTGTGGAGCTCTGATCTCCTGACAGTCTCTCTCTCTGTCTCTCTCTCAGCCCAGCAGCACAGCACAGTGTGTGTGTGTGGAGCTCTGATCTCCTGACAGTCTCTCTCTCTCTCTCTCTCTCTCTCTCTCTCTCAGCACAGCAGAGTCAAGGCTGCAGCCCAGCACGGTGTGTGTGTGTGTGTGTGTGTGTGTGTGTGTGTGTGGAGCTCTGATCTCCTGACAGTCTCTCTCTCTCTCCCTCTCTCTCTCTCTCTCTCAGCCCAGCAGCACAGCAGCGGCGAGGCTGCAGCCCAGCACGGTGGGTATGAGATCCCGGCTCGGCTCCGCACCCTCCACAACCTGGTGATCCAGTACGCCTCCCAGGGGCGCTACGAGGTGGCCGTGCCGCTCTGCAAGCAGGCCTTGGAGGACCTGGAGAAGACCTCGGGCCACGACCATCCCGATGTGGCCACCATGCTCAACATCCTGGCACTCGTCTACAGGTCAGGGGTCAGGGACTGCACTTGCAGAACTATTGTTATTTTGTTACTTATTTGGCAGACGCCTTTATCCACTTACAGGTGCTACAGGGTTTAGTTTTGAGACTTTTTATTTATTATATAGGGGGGCAGCAGTGTGGAGTAGTGGTTAGGGCTCTGGACTCTTGACCGGAGGGTCGTGGGTTCAATCCCAGGTGGGGGGACACTGCTGCTGTACCCTTGAGCAAGGTACTTTACCTAGATTGCTCCAGTAAAAACCCAACTGTATGAATGGGTAATTGTATGTAAAAATAATGTGATATCTTGTAACAATTGTAAGTCGCCCTGGATATGGGCGTCTGCTAATTAATTAATAAATAATAATAATGCGGTTCAATATTTAAATGCAGTATAATTATTTAAATAGATCTATAACTCTGACTCTCTCTCTCTCTCCCTGCTGTGTACTGCGTTCGTCTGACCTACACACCATGTCATTTAGTTTAGTATTTATTTGTCTTTATTCAATTTGGCAGTGAAGTATCTGGGGAAAACCACACAGCGACGTGGAATTCAATATGTTCACGTAACATTATTTAGCAGCTCTCATTCGACTTCAGGAAACCATAGTAGTTCATTCTACAGGGGGAGGCGAAACCTTTGGTCAGAGCTGTGTGGCTGCAGACCCAACGCCTTTCTTTCTCCCTTCTGATAGGGACCAGAATAAATATAAGGAGGCTGCCCACTTGCTGAATGACGCTTTAGCGATCCGGGAGAAGACGCTGGGAAAGGATCACCCTGCGGTGAGGAGAGAGACGCGTGCGTGTGCGTGTGTGTGTGTGTGTGTGTGTGTGTGTGTGTGTGTGTGTGTGATGAGTAAATAACTGGTGAGCAATTTTTTTTTTTCAATGGGCTCATCCGTTTTGATATTTCCTTTTCAATACACGGTCTCTTGACCGGAGGGTCGTGGGTTCAATCCCAGGTGGGGGACACTGCTGCTGTACCCTTGAGCAAGGTACTTTACCTAGATTGCTCCAGTAAAAACCCAACTGTATAAACGGGTAATTGTATGTAAAAACAATGTGATATCTTGTAACAATTGTAAGTCGCCCTGGATAAGGGTGTCTGCTAAGAAATTGCTCGCTGGAGATTATCAAAAATACTGCGTGAGATAGTGTGTGGTAAATGAGACTTGAATGTCCACCCACAGGGTTGATTCGTTTTCAACGCGCCTGTGTTGTGATTTTCAGGTAGCAGCCACTCTGAATAACCTGGCAGTGCTGTACGGCAAACGAGGGAAATACAAGGAAGCCGAACCGTTGTGCAAGAGAGCCCTGGAGATCAGGGAGAAGGTAGGGACTTCACCAGGGGCTGCCTGGCCCCTCACCCCCCTTCTTAGCACTGCATCAGGGGGAGGGAGGCTTGAGAGGGGTGGGGGGTAAGCTCTATCGCTACTGCCTTTGTGAATTTTTCAAAAAGTAATTAGCGGGGGTTCCGAAAAATATAGCGTGGCACGTACCCACGTGTTGCTACAACTGTTTACCTGAGATTTCTTTTCATTGTTAATATCCTGACAACTTTTTACGCTTTATAGCTTTGAAGTCTGTTTCAAAGCTCTTTTTAAAATGTCCGCTCTAGTGCACTGGGGTTTGAGATCTGTCCTCTAAATCAAAATTAATAATTGATTGGGGTGTTTTAATAGACATTATGTCTGCTAATGATGCTCAAATCGTGTTGAAATGTCAAAATCTGGTAACGGAATTCCTCGGAAATCGCGGAATTTTCAGACTCCCGCGGAATTCGCAGTGTTCCACGGATTCTCTGTATTCTGCAGCCACATCATCATCATAATAATCCTAAACAGACTGCTAAAGGGACCTGAAGTATTCTACTTTTGTTAAATTTAATAACGCCTTCAAAAAAAACTAGGAGTTGATGAAAGACTGGAGTTGAGGCTTTGAAAATGGGGCTCAGTTAGAATCCTCATGTTCTGTGATGATTTTAATGACAAGTCGACATATTCGACAGGAAGTACTTGACCCGTAAACAGATATGATTTATGCCGACTTCATTTATAAGCTGTTATTAATACAAATCCTAAACACACAAGACGCTCCGCAGAACACTCCACAGATGTCTACTTAATAAATAATGCTGTTGCGTATTTCCCCTCGGATTTGCTGTGCCTCTGGTGACGTGTGCGTTTGTGTGTCAGGTTTTGGGGAAGTACCACCCAGATGTGGCCAAGCAGCTGAACAACCTGGCCCTGCTGTGTCAGAACCAGGGCAAGTACGAGGAGGTGGAGTATTACTATCGCCGCGCCCTGGAGATCTACGAGTCCAAACTGGGATCGGACGACCCCAACGTGGCCAAAACCAAGAACAACCTGGTGAGCCCAGCTGGGACCGGGCCAGCTTCATCAATCCCGTAATAACCTGGCTTGAGAGTTCACCCCACACTGCCAGGAGGTCTAGCTTCCCTACAAGTGTCGGTTTAATCGATTTTAATACAGGATAAGACTCCCGTTGCACAGCGGTGTGATCCATTCTAGGTTTTACTGCTACCAGCTTGATCAGCCCCCCAGCGTGTCTAGCTAACAAGCTCAGGTGTGTCTGATTATTAAACTTATAGCGAAACCAGGGATGGGAATCAGACTCCCGTTGCACAGCAGTGTGATCCATTCCAGGTTTTACTGCTACCAGCTTGATCAGCCCCCCAGCGTGTCTAGCTAACAAGCTCAGGTGTGTCTGATTATTAAACTTATAGCGAAACCAGGGATGGGAATCAGACTCCTGTTGCACAGCAGTGTGATCCAGTCCAGGTTTTACTGCTACCAGCTTGATCAGCCCCCAGTGTGTCTAGCTAACAAGCTCAGGTGTGTCTGACTATTAAACTCCTAGTGAAACCAGGACTGGATCACACTGCTACGCAACGGGAGTCTTATTTCTATCCCTGAAACAACTTGTAATGGTCTTTAGTAGATAGGGACTGCTTTGAGTAGCGCGATATATTTAATGATAATATTAAAGTAGTAGATACATAGATGCCAGATAAATGCTTCAAAAGATTATAAAGTAGCCTGACCTGAGTGGGTTAAGAACTGGTTTGTCGGTATGGCTCGATTAAGGCGGCACAGCTCTGCATGATCTGGATTCGGACTGGGTTTAATGGGGCTTCTCTGTGTGTGTTTCCAGGCCACCTGTTATCTGAAGCAAGGCAAGTTTAAGGACGCTGAAGCTCTGTATAAAGAGATCCTGACCCGCGCTCACGAGAAGGAGTTCGGATCAGTCAACAGTAAGGCCCGGTTCTGTCTCCACTGCTTTGGTCAGCGAGTCCGGTGTGATGGGTTCTAACCACGCAATAGAAAGAACTGATCTCTTATCTGTAGCGCAAGGGTTAGAAACTCACACCAGAGCTCCCCTCAATGAAGTCTAGTATTATTAATATTAATATTGAAATGATCAGGAGCCAGGAGTTTGAGCAGGGTTAGAAACTCACACTAGCCCTGCTGCTGCTGCTGCTGCACCCAGTCCTGGGGTTCAGAACTCCCCTCAGTGAAGTCTAGTATTATTATTATTAATATTGAAATGATCAGGAGCCAGGAGTTTGAGCAGGGTTACAAACTCACACCAGAACTCCCCTCAATGAAGTCTAGTATTATTATTATTAATATTGAAATGATCAGGAGCCAGGAGTTTGAGCAGGGTTACAAACTCACACTAGCCCTGCTGCTGCTGCTGCTGCACCCAGTCCTGGGGTTCAGAGCTCCCCTCAGTGAAGTCTAGTATTATTATTATTAATATTGAAATGATCAGGAGCCAGGAGTTTGAGCAGGGTTAGAAACTCACACTAGCCCTGCTGCTGCTGCTGCTGCTGCACCCAGTCCTGGGGTTCAGAGCTCCCCTCAATGAAGTCTAGTATTATTATTATTATTATTATTATTATTATTATTATTAATATTGAAATGATCAGGAGCCAGGAGTTTGAGCAGGGTTAGAAACTCACACTAGCCCTGCTGCTGCTGCACCCAGTCCTGGGGTTCAGAGCTCCCCTCAGTGAAGTCTAGTATTATTATTGAAATGATCAGGAGCCAGGAGTTAGTGTTGCTTCAAGGTTTTACTGTAAATATTCATGTTTGTTTTTATTTTTTTCCCTCTCCTCCTCCTCCTCTCAGGTGACAATAAACCCATCTGGATGCATGCAGAGGAGAGGGAAGAAAGCAAGGTAAAACAACTGGACCGTCAACACAGTGCGTCGCTGCGGCTGTGATGCAGGGAGCAGCGGGCGGGCTGGTCTGATGTCTGTGTTTTTTTTTTGTTTAGGATAAGCGCAGAGACACGGGTGCCTACGGGGAGTACGGAAGCTGGCACAAAGCCTGTAAAGTGGACAGGTACAGTAAGATTATATTTAATATCTACAACTGTAGGGATGTGTCATTGATATCCCTTATACACCCGCCTGCATGAAAACACCTCTGCGTGTGAGAATTTCCGCTCAGTAATCTGTAGAAACAACAGCCGCTCCTGTGTGAAAATGCGTCAGACCGCTTCGTGCTTTTAAATTAGGTAAACAACTTCTGAAGTCTCCTGCGTTTTGACTGTGGCTCTGTGTTCCTTTTCTCTATATTTAATGAACTGCCTATTTTTAAAGTCGTCAATTAAATTAGACCATCGCTAATTTGTCTTTTTGACAATTTTCCAAGATTCGGTTCCAGCGGTTTGATTTTCGTAAACGCAACAAATCTGAACTCCAGAAGCGAAGGGTGCTCTAATACCTGTAAGGTTTGAAAGGGTTTATTTTGTCTCTAAAACTTGACCTGTGGATTTTTTTTCATCTTCCAGCCCTACAGTCAATACCACTCTGAAAAGCTTGGGGGCGCTATACCGGCGCCAGGGCAAACTGGAAGCAGCAGAGACTCTGGAAGAGTGTGCCACCAAGACCCGCAAACAGGTAGCATTGAGAGCTCTGGTTACAACTGAGGGACTGGGAGGGAGGGAGGCAGTGTGGCTCTAGTGGAGGTGAGGAGGGACTGGGAGGGAGGGAAGCAGTGTGGCTCTAGTGGAGCTGAGGAGGGACTGGGAGGGAGGGAAGCAGTGTGGCTCTAGTGGAGCTGAGGAGGGACTGGGAGGGAGGGAGGCAGTGTGGCTCTAGTGGAGCTGAGGAGGGACTGGGAGGGAGGGAGGCAGTGTGGCTCTAGTGGAGGTGAGGAGGGACTGGGAGGGAGGGAGGCAGTGTGGCTCTAGTGGAGCTGAGGAGGGACTGGGAGGGAGGGAGGCAGTGTGGCTCTAGTGGAGCTGAGGAGGGACTGGGAGGGAGGGAAGCAGTGTGGCTCTAGTGGAGCTGAGGAGGGACTAGTAGGGAGGGAGGCAGTGTGGCTCTATGGTTGGAGCTGAGGAGGGACTGGGAGGGAGGGAAGCAGTGTGGCTCTAGTGGAGCTGAGGAGGGACTGCGAGGGAGGCACAAAAAACTAGAACCAGAGGATACACAGCTGGAAATTAAGTGGACACAGGCAGAGGGCAGGAGACGGTTCTTTACACAGAGAATGGTGAGGGTTACCAAGGGTTACAAGCCACGTTGTTGATTCTGAATCGCTCGGATCCTTGATCAGTCAGCTGTTTGGAACCGGACGAGCGCTGAGGGGCTGAACGGCCTCCCCCAGCTCGTCGGTTTTGACTCCAGTTTGCCGTGATCGAGCCCCTCCTCTCTCCCCAGGGAATGGACGCCATCAACCAGACCAGGGTAGTGGAGCTGCTGAAGGACGGGGCCCCGGCAGGGGGGGAGCGACGGCAGAGCAGGGAGGGGCTGAACGGGCCTGGGGGGTCCAGAGGGGAGAACCAGACCGACGGGGAGGAGGGGGCCGAGTGGACCGGGGTGAGGATGAGAAAAGAAATCAATATAATCAAGAGCGACAGCGATCGGCATGAAGAGAATTGGTGCGTTTTTCATTTTCCAATATGCTTTCAAAATTCAACATGTGACCTCTCTTGCTCTCTCTCTCTCTCTCCCCCTCTCTCTCTGTCTTCCCCCTCTCTTCTCTCTCTCTCTCTCTCTCTCCCCCTCTCTGTCTTCCCCTCTCTCTCTCTGTCTTCCCCTTCTCTCTCTATCTGTCTTCCCCTCTCTCTCTCTGTCTTCTCCCTCTCCACCCTCTCTCTCCACCCTCTCTCTCTGTCTTCCCCCTTCTCTCTCTCTGTCTTCCCCCTTCTCTCCCCCCCCCCTCTCTCTCTCTCCCCCCTCCCTGCAGGATGGCAGCGGTGTCCTGCGCAGGAGCGGTTCCTTCGGTAAGATCCGGGACGCTCTGCGCCGGAGCAGTGAGATGCTGGTGAAGAAGCTCCAGGGCAGCTCCCCACAGGAGCCTCGCAACCCAGGGTGAGAGCACCTCGGGGCTGGGCAGGAGGCGGAGAGGCTGAGGGAACGCAAAGCCACTGTGTGGCTTGGGAATTTAGGAGACTGTTGTGGAGCTGTTGGAGTTTTTAGCAGTTGGTGATCCCACCGCTGCCACCAATGCAAGGCTGCAGAGTAGCTTTTGTAAGAGCAGTAAACAATCTCTGGGAAGCAGAACTGTGAAATATTTCAGAATTTTCAGAACAGGTGACTCGAGAGCTCTGTGTGATGTTGTAAGAAACTACAGAGCTATGATGCCAGTTCAATCCTGGCTGAGCCACTGACTCTCTCTGTGTGTGTGTGTGTGTGTGTGTGCGTGCGTGCGACCCTGAGCAAGTCACTGAACCTCCTTGTGCTCCGTCCTTCGGATGAGACATAAAACAAACTGAGCTCCTATTGGAAGTGACTCTGCAGCAGCAGCAGTTGTTGATGAAGTATAGTTCACCCCCAAGTCTCTAAGTCACTTTGGATAAAAAATAATAATAATAATAATAATAATAATAATAATAATAATAATAATAATGATTGAATAGGCAGCTGATTAGCGGTTTGGGATTGGGGTTCAATCTCTCCGCTAACCTCCTTGTTTTTTTTATCCTGCAGAATGAAGCGAGCCAGCTCCCTTAACTTCCTCAATAAGAGCGTGGAAGACCCAATCCAGGTACCACCACAGCTTTCGAAATCCTCCTAGAAACTCCATGACAGTCGTTTCGACTGGGAGTCTTTCTCCATGTCGTCCGTTTTTGGAATCGGTTTTGATTGCTGTGCTTCTGTTACTGGGTGATGTGAACTCCACTCTCAAGTGGAAAAGCGTGAAGGATTTCTGAACTGATTTTGCAGGTATTAGACGTGGAAGTAATCTGCTCACAGATTTCTAAAGAAGACTTTTTGTCTTTTAAAACAAATTCTACAAGCTGCGTTCTTTCAACAGGAAATGCAGCAAGGAAAATACTGCAAAATATTCTTTTTTTTTTTATTAGGGTTCAAAGACAATGATGTCCGACTGCCTGATTTATTTATTTATTTATTTATTTATTTTTTTAACAATTTTTCTTTCTCGTTCCAGCAGTCTGCCAGCAGCCTATCCGAATCCAGGGGACTGAGCGCCAGCAACGTAGACTTATCAAGACGCAGCTCTCTGATTGGCTGAAGAGGGAAGGCCCTCCCCCAGGTGTCCCCGAATCCCGCCTGACCGAAACGCCAACATTCCCATCTTCCGGGGAAAATAGA
Organism: Acipenser ruthenus; assembly: GCF_902713425.1. NCBI lineage: Eukaryota > Metazoa > Chordata > Actinopteri > Acipenseriformes > Acipenseridae > Acipenser > Acipenser ruthenus. The sequence goes on from NC_081231.1 coordinate 887,480, forward strand.
AAATGAAAACAAACACATTTTTTTTTAATTTATTTATTTTTTTTTATTTAAAATGTCTTTTGCCTTTTTGACCCCCCCCCCCCCCAAAAAAAGTTTTTTTGCCATGACTTGCACAGCTCACAAGAGCTGTCTACTGTATTTAACAAGTTTTTACTGAAACAACAAAGCCAGAAAGCCATAAACACAGTACAAATCAGCATGCTGCTTGTATTTAATAGACCAGAAGTGTTTTTTTAGGGGTTGTTTTGGTTGGATAGTGGCCCCTAGTGGTGATTCTGTATATTGCATTGTGACGGGAGCGCTCACTGAGCGTGCTCAGAACGGAGTCACCAGGTTGGTACCAGTCAGTACAGATTAAAATGGATTTTAAACACATTAGTTACTGCACAGAGTTAAAGACCTCTCTGTTTGTTAGCATTCAGGTAGTCACCTGGAGAGAGAAATTGTCAACGCCTTCTTTACTGCCACTAACCAACCAGTTGCTTCCCCCTATTTGACTGACATGCCTTGCAGCCAGTAACATGCACCTAGGAAGGGCGACAGACCGACAAGGCGAAAGTGTGCTGTATTTATTTTTAAGTGATAAAAAATGTATATTTTCTCTCTTCTTTCAGAAATAGGAAGTTTTTACGAGGAACTACCTATTACACAGCAGTCTGGAAATTTCATGGGAGTTGTGAATCATTGATTCTATAGACAAAAATAGCTAGAATGTGTGCATCTTTCAAAACTCCACATTTTGAGATCAAGATGGCGAACGGAGCTGGCTTAGTGCCAGTAAAAACAAAGTCTACTGGCATTTGTTTCAGCCTCTTTGGCTACTTGGCTTCCTGTGAAAAACACACCACAGTGTTTGTTTAAAAGAAATATATACAGCTTAAAAAGCACACACACACACACGAAAGGCATGAGCCAATGTGAACGCTTCTCTCCTGCAAATGTAATCACTATCTAGTCAAATTGTTTAAAACAAATAAACATACTGCTGTAGAATTGTAAAAAGTTTAGTGGTTAGAAAATACTGTAATTATGATAAGCCGAACCTTGAAAGAAAAGGAGGAGTTGTGAGATGATGGGAATGCTTATAAACGATGACTGGAACTGAAATAATTACATTGGAAGCAGCTTCGATGGAATGCTATTGGGGTGCGTTTGCAGAACATGTCTGTTGTCGTGTCATTTTTTCCATGTGTGTAGAATCTCACACCTGAGCTTGTTAGCTAGAAACACTGGGGGCTGATCAAGCTGGTAGCAGTAAAACCTGGAATGGATCACACTGCTGTGCGATAGGAGTCTGATTCTTTACCAATGGATTAAACCTTTATCGTATTAGCTGACACAGTGCCATTAAAGCAAATTAAGCATGAAAGTTAACCAGAAGATTATAAGCATAAATGAATGATTACAGGGATTGAAATACGATTCCCGTTGCATAGCAGTTTGATCCATTCCTGGTTTTACTGTATGAGTTTAATAAGCCACACCTGAGCTTATTGCCTATAAACACTGGGTCTCACTTGTTATAAGACCTGGAATGGGTGAAACTGCTATGCAATAGGAGTCTTAGTTTGAATGCTCCACATGCAACACTGCCCCCTAGTGGGAGTTACCGCTTGATAGCTGGCTTCAGTCTGCAGCAGGGGTGAGGAATTCCGGTCCTGGTTTTTGTTCCAACTGTACCCTAAATTAATTGGTCCAATTAAGTAATTAGGGTACAGCTGGAACAAAAACCAGTAGGAACATGAAAATGAGCATTCAACACACGTGGAGGATAAGACAATAGACAAGCTCTGAAAATACTAGCACATCCATTAAAGGGGAGTCAGCTTCTATAGCAAGCTCATTTTTGGACGGCAAAACTCCCCTTTAAAAGACCCTTGATTTTCAAATGCTAGTTCATTCAAAAACAAATATGTGAATACAGTTGCTTATATTGAATCACACGTGCATTTGAATTATTGTCTGTATATATAGGTATAGATGATGATGATGATGATGATGATTATTATTATTATTATTATTTTATTAATTATTTTTAAAAAAATTGGGGGGTGCATATAGTATGGCGTTTGTTTACAGCCGACATGTCTAGTTTAAAACAGAATTTCTGCAAAATCAGATCTTCAAAACCAAGTACGTATTACCCACTTAAAGGCATGCATTTATTGTGTTTGATAACTGACAAAGGATTCTTTAAAAAAAACAAAGAAAAGTAGCCTTGGACACATTGCCTAATTATTGCACCCCTACCTTTCTCAAAAGTTAAAAGCGACCTTGCAACCCCCGACCTATTGCATAGTGGTATGCCCTGACCCCCCTCCCGCTATGGTTTCTTCTGATTTTGCATAATTCCTGTTGTGATCTGAATCTCTTGTCCCTGCAGTGTGGAGGTGTAGCGACGCGCAGGCGCCAGTCACGATCACGTGGTTCCCAGACCCCAAAGCGCGACTATTTTAATAAAAAGGTTCAATAAATATCCAGTTTGCAAAACGATCTGTTCATTTGTGATCGTGTCTTATTTACTGTTGCCTATTTTCGGTTTCAAAAAAAAAAAATGAATGGATTTTTTATAAGAGATAGTTGGGACGCGCATCTTATGTTTTTTTTTTTAAACCTGTGGTCCTGGGTTCAAATCTGTCTCCAAAGTTGCGTATGTATTAGTAAGCGCCAGCGCCATCTAGTGCTCAGCAAGAGTATTGCCAGAAAAAGTAAAATTCAAAATTCTGGTCATACGCGATGGTTGACGTCACACATATCTAAGGCGAGAACCGAAGAACAAGCTGCTGGACTCGGGTGAAAACAGCTTACCACAGATTACATATATATATATATTGTAGCGTGCACGGGGGAAGGCAGCAGTAGGGCTGGTAGGTGACGTAATCACACACAGAGACATAAGCCCGATATACGCTCCTTGCAAAGGAGCCGGCTCTTTTGTACAGCGGTATCGGCGCTATGCTTCAGTGTGAGAGGACCCGGGTTCGCGCCCGCCCTCCGCCTGTGTGTGGATTTCCTCGCTCTGTGTGATGCGCCTGCCTGCGGGAACCGAGAACGCTACAATATATATATATTGCATCATAAAAAACGTATTGCCAAAGTAAACCAAATTTGAAGTAACTGTAACAGCTGTAGTTCAATCCATTTTTTTTTGTCTGACCGGTTAGATTGTTAGTTGATTGAAGGACCAATGCCAAAACAAAAACGAACGAAATGTATTGTCTTTATTTTTTTGTGATTACTCGTTTTAAAAAAAAACTACAATTCCCAGCATTCCTCTTTTCGGGCGCTGTGGCGCACGAGCGCGCAGCTGGAAAGGCACGTCTGGCTACGTCACTGCCGCACCTGCGCAGCCATCTTGTATCGGTGAGGAGTAGAAAAGATAAGGAGAGGAAACCGAGGCGAACAGAGAAAGAGAAACGACGAACATTCACGATAAAAACCAGGAGAAATTCAACATTACCAAATAGACAGCTGACCCTGGACACGACACAAGACGGCAACTGCGAAAAAAGAAAGAAATAGACAGCTGAAAATAATAACAAAAAAGGAAAATCGTGTTAAGATTTCATTTCAGTATAACGACCAGCCCCGCATTCCCTGCTCGAGTCATGAATCCGGAATAGTAAGTAATGATTTTATCCTTGTTTTGTTTTTTCCTTGTTTTGTACGAGCTAATCTTCATCTTCGGGGTGTTTGTGGACGATGGCACGGCGGTGACATCTCCGCTTTGTTTATTTAATATGCCAAGTGTTTTTACTGTGTGTCGGACACAAAAAAAAAAAAAACAAGACTTGAAAAAATATAAAATACGGTTAGACTTTAATTTCAGAGTCCAGCATCCTTTCTAGTCTTAGCGAAAGGAGGCAGCTGTTTGTTCATTGTGTGAAGCCATGATGATAATAAATACTCCGTGTATTTAATACCCCAGTCGCATGATCTCGGCGCGGTGTGGTAATTCATGGTTGGTAAATATCGGCCTAGTAGTAATATATAATATATATATATATATATATATATATATATATATATATATATATATATATATATATATATATATATTGTGGTGTTTCGTAATCTTGGGTCGAGCTGTCCGGTTCTGCAGCTTGTCATCAGCGTCTTGAAATCGGTGCAGAAAGTTGAAAACTGCTTTTGTCAGCCGGCTAGAATGAAGCGACATGTCCTTGTGTTTTTTTAATGTCGGTATTGTTGATTTTTTTTTTTTAACTGGTGATCCGGGGTAATGCACAGCATCACCTGTTTAAACACACACGTGTCAGAACTCGATTTTTGTACACCGTGACTCTTCGGGGTGTAAAGTCGCCCCCGCTTTGTCGCCTTCACGTTTTTAAATATACCGTTTCTTCTGTGTGTGTTATATTTCTAAACAGTCACCCAAAGCAGTAATGATCTTCATTAGAATAATTATCCATTTTTATTTATATCGTAAGCGGACCATTTTTAATGTTTTCACACCAACTAAAGCGATTGTCCTTTTAATTAAACAGGACTCCTTGCCTTGACAGGTGTGTAACTAATTACTGCCTGCATAATGTTTTTTTTAAAACAATCAATTCATTAATGGCGCCATTGATTAGCGTACTCTGTAACGCGATACTGTGAGCTGTAAAGCGAAGTGGTCAGTTGTTATGGTAACTTGAATCTACTGTTTATATGAACCCTTCTTAATACATTTCTACGCTACAGCCATAAACTTTTCAAAGTCCGCACCTACTGCGCTGCATCCAGCTGGACATATCTGTCCATAAACGTCCTAATCCGTTTGTGTGCATTTAAAACTATTCGCATTATACACACATACATAATGCAGGGCTATGGAAATAAGACTCCTGTTGCACAGCAGTGTGATCCATTCCAGGTTTTACTGCTACCAGCTTGATCAGCCCCCAGTGTGTCTAGCTAACAAGCTTAGGTGTGTCTGATTTATTAAACTCCAAGTGAAACCAGGACCGGATCACACTGCTGTGCAATGGGAGACTTATATATTAACTAGATTTCAGGCCAGCGTTCGGTACAGTGATGGCTGTGACCTGCCCTCGGCGTGGGGAGTGCTGACCAGGGACAGTGTGTCAGGGTTAATGAACCAGAATGGCCAGTCTGGCTACTTACAAGTCTCCCTACAGCCTGGAGCCAATGCAAGACTGATTGGTAATGCTGTCACTGCGATGTGGTGTCTTGTGGGTCCTTTGTAATCATACCAAAACATCCTCAGGGGTCCATCTCCACTTCTCAAGGGCTGCAGGATCGTTTTTTTTTTTTTCATTCCAACGTAAATCTCTCTCTCTCTCTCTCGATCCATTTAATCGATCTAATTGGACATGTTTTAATATTTAAGGTTGTTTTACAGTTGATTAAAAATAAAGTGCACTTGATTGAAGTTAAACTACCTGTGAAACATTCTGAAGCCTGGAGAGAAGTGTCCAGTTAATCTGTGTGGTCTGGTGGCTAAAGAAAAGGGCTTGTGACCAGGAGGTTCAAATCCCGGCTCACTCACTGACTCACCTGTGTGTCACCCTGAGCAAGTCACTTCACCTCTTTGTGCTCCGTCTTTCGGGTGAGACGTAGTTGTAAGTGACTCTGCAGCTGATGCATAGTTCACACACCCTAGTCTCTGTAAGTCACCTTGGATACAGGTGTCTGCTAAATAAACTAATAATAATAATCAAATAATTAGAGCAATTAAGTAATTGAGAGCTCGGGGTAGAACGAAAGTCAGAAAACACTGCAGCCGTCCAGGAACTGAGTTTGACAGCCCTACTCAGAGTTAATAGTTTGATTAAACCAAATGAGAGTGGGGAGTGAAGTATCAGGTAATCTCCGGGTCTTTCAAACATTTTGTCCAGGGGTCAGTCCTGGGGATACAAGCTGGAACGATAGCTAGGATGAAACTAGAATGCCTGGAACAAGGGAGGGAGTTGACAAACACGATCCGACCTGGTTTGTCAAACCAGTCCAGGGACAGAAATAAGACCCCCACTGCATAGCGGTTTGATACTGTTGGAAGTGACCCTGCAGCAGCAGCAGCAGTTGTTGATGATGCATAGTTCACCCCCGAGGTCTGTAAGTTGCTTTGGATAAAAGCGTCTGCTAAATGATTAATTCATCATCATAATTGCATGGGTCGCTGTAGTTTTGCACAGGACTGTGTTGGTTTCTAAACGTTGGGTTTGAAGCCAGGCTCAGCTTTTAAAAGGCTTTAAGTTCAGGAGGCAGAGTTTCCTGATGCCTATTTTAATAATTATTTGTTTATAAAGCATTTGCAATTAACACCTGACCTTTCTTGACCTTGTGTGGCCCTTCTCTCAAAGGCTTTTTTTAATGGTTTTGAACACCATGGATGGGGAGAGGAAACCATATCATTGTAAAACAAAAAACAATACCCAATGCATTTAATTATATTATTATTAATTAGCCATTTATCCAAAGCGACTTAGAGACTAGGAGGTGAACTCTGCTTCATCAACAACTGCTGCTCCTGCTGCTTCAGAGTCACTTCCAATAGGAGCTCGTTTGTTTTACGTCTCATCCGAAGGACGGAGCACAAGGAGGTGAAGTGACTTGCTCAGGGTCCCACACACACACACACAGAGTGAGTCAGCAGCTGAGCCGGGATTTGAACCTCCTGGTATCGAGACCCCTTTTCTTTAACCGCTGGACAAGCAAGCCTCCTCCTTATGAGGTGTAAGTCAGTAAATCTCTTCTGTACAAATCAGAGGTAAAATAGGTCCTGTTCTGATGAGATATGAAGACTGAAGATCACCTATTCAGAGTGCTAAGCCTCTCTCTCCCCCCTCTCTCTCTCGTTTTCAGTGACTACCTGTTCAAGCTCCTCCTGATTGGTGATTCGGGGGTCGGGAAGTCCTGCCTCCTGTTGAGATTCGCTGTAAGTACTGCCACTCAAAAGTCTCGAGGCTAGAGATACAAGTACGTGACGGCAAATAAAAAATCTAAGTTGTCAAGATTTTATTTATTTATTTAAGAAGTGCTGTTGCCGGATCTGACTTACCCTTTTCACTTATTTAAGGTGGCGCAGTTAACATAACCTGACGATCGTTTCTCTTGGGATTCTGTTAACCATTTCTCACAAGAAAAATCAGATTGTATTGTTACAACAGCCTTACTACAAAATGTGTAGTATAGATATGTATATAGGGGGGGAAAAAGGCCATATCACATACATATTGTGGTCTTCTATATATTAAAATACACACTGTTGTTGTAAAGGTATTAACGTGATTCATCTCTTCGTATTCAAGTCCGTGGTGCCACAAGCGGGAAGCTGCTGTCTTGAATATACGTTTTCAAGGACCAGAAATGGTAGAATACATCTTAATTATCACTCCCTAGCGCAGGGGCGGTCAGAGCTGACCCCTCCACTCCTGGTCTTTGCTCCAACCCTGTTCTCAATGGTTTAACCAGTTAAACCTCCGCCCAGATCCTGGATCTGTTCATCTCGTTTTACCGGCAAAACCTGGAGTGGAATATTCCTCCAGGAGCGGGATTGGTTGACACCCCTGGGCTAAACAGGTTTTTTATTCCCCCCTCCCCCAGGATGATACGTACACAGAGAGCTACATCAGCACAATCGGGGTGGACTTCAAAATCAGAACCATCGAGCTGGACGGAAAGACTATCAAGCTGCAGATTGTGAGTACCTCAACAGCAGGGTTTAGTGCAGACAGCTCTTGCGATCATCAAAAGAGAAAAACAAACTTGTGTTTTTTTTGTTTTGATATATAATTTAGTTATTTGGCAGACTCCTTTTAACCATGGCGACTTACAGGTGATTCTGAGATGCTTTGAGTCCTAGAGGAGGAGGAGGATGCGGTCACCTCCAAGCATTACAGACAACATGGGGAGCTTATAATAAGAACATAAGAAAGTTTCCAAACGAGAGGAGGCCCCATTCAGCCCATCTTTGCTCGTTTGGTTGTTAGTAGCTTATTGATCCCAGAATCTCATCAAGCAGCTTCTTGAAGGATCCCAGGGTGTCAGCTTCAACAACATTACTGGGGAGTTGGTTCCAGACCCTCACGATTCTCTGTGTAAAAAAAAAGTGCCTCCTATTTTCTGTTCTGAATGCCCCTTTATCTAATCTCCATTTGTGACCCCTGGTCCTTGTTTCTTTTTTCAGGTCCCCTGGGTTGTCAATACCTTTTAGGATTTTGAATGCTTGAATCAGATCGCCGCGTAGTCTTGTTTGTTCAAGACTGAACAGATTCAATTCTTTTAGCCTGTCTGCATACCACCCCTCGTTCGCTGTATTTTTCAAATATCTCTTAATAGTACATACCGATAAATCATCTCCTGATCACTCGTTTTATCACCAAACTCCTCAATAATGCGATCCAAGTCATTATTTTATTACTATAACATCTAAAAAAAGCGCTGCAAATGTCTGTGATGGTCTTTGAGCGCTGGATGCAGAAGCAGCTATCTTGTTTGTTTATGTCTGTGTTATCTATGTGGTGTCGAGGCTATCAGTATTCATGAGATACGCCCCTTTTTTTCGGCTTCTCTCGGCTCCTATTTGTCTCACTCGGCCACTGAATGGTTTTCTCTGCTTTTTCTGGAGAAAAAACGACTAGAGACCTGTTTTTTGCGTCTTTTTGATGATGTCGGACAGGGTCCAACATTGGACTGGAAAGGGAAAATTGCGATGTCGGACCTGAGGACTGCAAAGGGTTAAATATGAAGCTTGCATTATTATTATTATTATTATTATTATTATTATTATTATTATTATTATTATTATTATTATTTATTTCTTAGCAGACGCCCTTATCCAGGGCGACTTACAATTGTTACAAGATATCACATTATACATTATTTCACATTATACAGATATCACATTATTTTTACATACAATTACCCATTAATACAGTTGGGTTTTTACTGGAGCAATCTAGGTTAAGTACCTTGCTCAAGGGTACAACAGCAGTGTCCCCCACTGGGGATTGAACCCACAACCCTCTGGTCAAGAGTCCAGAGCCCTAACCACTACTCCACACTGCATTGTGACCCCGCGCTGCCCTGTCACGCCCTGGATAAAGGCGTCTGCCAAATTAATAATATTAATAATAAAATAATGGCTGATTGAAAAGGCATGTCGGTCAAACATGTATCATCTTTGTGTTTTTTCTCCCAGTGGGACACTGCTGGGCAGGAGAGGTTTCGTACCATCACTTCCAGTTACTACAGAGGAGCCCACGGCATCATCGTGGTATACGACGTCACGGATCAGGTGAGAGCAGGGCAGGGAGGTTAATCCTGCGGGGGTTATTTATTTTTTTAAATGTGAGGGCCGTATCGTTGTCCAGCCATCAACAGTCCAAAGCACCTTTGACCGTTGTTCCATAGTCCAGTTTCTGTGTTCTTGTGCATATTTTAGTCTTGTTCCCCTTAACAGCGGTATTCTTACTGCAACACATCCTTCAAGTCCTGATTTCAAGAGTGGCCTTCGTACTGTTGATTTGATGGACAGCGACACCTGTGCCTTCTGCCAGTTCTGTTGTCAATTCAACGCTTGTCTTCTTTCTGTTCCTTAAGGATATTTATCTTCAAGTGTCGCTCATCCTTGTTAGACAGCTTTTTGGGTCTTCCAGTCCTGGGTTTGTCAATTACAGATGATGTTTCTCTGTACTTGTTGATTATGCTTCGGATACCACACCTTGAAAATCGAGTGATGCGAGCTATTTCACTCAATGTTTTCCTTCTTTATGCAAGTCAAGTGTGTTATAATAGTAGAAAACACTAGTGGAGGCTTTGAGTAAATTGTTAATGCTCATAATGCATCAGAGTAGAAAAATGCAACATGTCTAAGACTTTTGTACAGCAGTGTATATAGAAAAGGGCTTGTTACCAGTAGGTACCCGGTTCAAATCAGCCACTGGCTCACTGTGTGTGTGCGAGACCCTGAGCAAGTCACTTCACCTCCTTGTGCTCCGTCCTTCGGATGAGACGTCAAACAAGGTCCTATTGGAAGTGACTCTTGAGGAGGAAGTTTCGTTAGTCTGTGGCTTCTTTTCTTTAATCTCTCTCTCTCTCTCTCTCCGCTCAGGAGTCGTACAACAATGTGAAGCAGTGGCTGCAGGAGATCGATCGCTACGCCAGCGAGAACGTGAACAAGCTCCTCGTGGGAAACAAGTGCGACCTGACCACCAAGAAAGTGGTGGACTACACGACAGCCAAGGTGAGCGGGGCTGAAACCCTGGCCGGAGAGCTCCACGGAACGGGCATCCCATTACTGGGGGGTCGCGCGTTCGTTTTTACGAGATTGTAATTTCCACAGCAGTGCTTCCTATGCAGTTCTCTGTGTTGCTTTTATCTGTGTGTCGGCGAACACGTAATTTTTTATTTTTTTGGTTGTATTTATTGTTTTTTTTTTTTTCCCCCAGTATTAAAGAAAAGCAGAAATCAGGTGTGGATCGGGGCTGATTCACCAGTCAGAATGAACTAAGAAACAGCTGCTTGGGTTTCTCATGATCGCTGCTTTTCTTAAAGAACAGCGACCCACACAAACCCAAGCAGCGGTTTCTGAATTCACTCTGAATGGTGAATCAGCCCCCCGATCCACACCAGCGACCCCTCGTCCTGATTCTCAGCGTTCTCACCTTTCCTCCTCCTCCTCCATTCCCGGCAGGAATTTGCGGACTCCCTGGCCATCCCCTTCCTGGAAACAAGCGCCAAGAACGCCACCAACGTGGAGCAGGCCTTCATGACGATGGCAGCGGAGATCAAGAGACGCATGGGACCCGGAACGACGAGCGACGCCAAGGCCAACCTGAAGATCGACAGCACCCCCGTGAGGCAGTCGGGAGGTGGCTGCTGCTAGGACACCCACACCCGCAGCCCTGGGGAGGGGGAGGGAGCAGGGCTGGGCTGGGACTGGAGACTGGAGGCAAAGGGGAGGGGGGCTAACTCAGGGGTGTCAAACTCAGTTCACGGAGGGCCGCTGTGTCTACTGGCAACCCCCGAGCTCTCAATCGCTTAACTGCTCTAATTATTTGATTTAATTGGTTTAACGCTTCTCTCCAGGCTTCAGAATGTTTTATAGGTAGTGAGTCAAGTGCATTTTAAAAGTTAAAAGTTAAACACGTCCAATTGAACTTGTATTTAGATCGATGAAGCTAATTGAGAGCTCAAGTTGGGATGGAGACCAGGAGACCCCGCGGCCCTCGGACTGGCACGTGACCCCCCTGCTCGAACTGGGGGGCAGGGTGGAGGGGCAGAAACCCACACGCAGGCGTCGAAATTAACAGCAATACCCTCTTCTCATCCTTTTTAATGTATTCCTCTTTATCATTTTATTTTATTTTTTTAAACACTGGGGCTGCAAAGTGAAAAGCTGGTCGCAGTTTTATGAAATACCAAAAGAAACTAGTGAAACGACGAACGATTTTTCAACGTTGAATTCAGCAGGTTTTCTTTTAGTATTTTGGAAATTGAGCACTGGTGAGTGTTTTATAATTATGGACGGTCAAGTGTTTTTTTTTTTTTGTAACTGGTTTTTCACGGAGGGGAACTGGGACGGACTGGTCTATAACAGCGCTGGAAATGAACTCCCAGTTTCCCTCAACGTCCAGCTGCAGTCGACTTGTGAGGAGCTTTCATTTTGTGCTGTTTTCACCGTGCAATCTCGTGCTGCTTTTATCTGTGTGTCCGCAAACCGCGCTGTATCATTTAAGCCTTTTTTTTGCTTCTATATGTTTACAGCAGTATCTTAAAAACCGCCTCCCCAAATCCTGACAAATGAACACAGACGTTTTATTTCGAGAGGTTTTGCCACATCTCCGAGAATGGCGCGCTGTGAACTTACTAATCCTTTCTGTTCGGTGTCGACGCTTCAGTCGACTGAGCTGTTGAAGAATTGTTAACCCTTGCATGAACGTTTCGCTGTGTCGTGTGGACACAAGGCAGTGATGCAGCTGTAAGCTGTTGATTTTCAATCTGTATCTTGCACTATGTTGACACTCTCCTCGTCACAATTAACAATAGCAGCGTTGCACTTTTATATAGAGCCTTTCAAAACTAGACCCTATCAAAGTGCTCTAAGCGTTGGGTTATACTTTGTAAATGCATCACTTCCCAGCAATCTGACGGCTTATTTATTATTATTATTATTATTATTATTATTATTTTTTTTTTTTTTAGTCATTTAGCAGACACTTTTATCCAAAGCGACTCACAGAGACTAGGGGGGTGAACTCTGCTTCATCAACAACTGCTGCTGCTGCTGCAGAGTCACTTCCAATAGGAGCTCGTTTGTTTTACGTCTCATCCGAAGGACGGAGCACAAGGAGGTGAAGTGACTTGCTCAGGGTCACACACACACACACACACACACACACACACAGTGAGTCAGTGGCTGAGCCTGGATTTGAACCTCTTGGTTTCCAGACCCCTTTCTTTAACCTCTGGATCAGCAAGCCTCCTACTTGGATCCTGCATAGATTTTAAAATACAACATAACGACAAGTAGAATATGTGAAAGATAGGGTTGTCTAGCAAGGTTGGTGTATGGAGTTCATCCTTGCTTTTATTTATTTATTTATTTTTTTAAAACCCTCATCATAAAACTATACAACAGTAGCCTTACATACAGAGTAAACCAAAATAAAAAAGTTGATCAACTTTTTAAAGAACGTTTTGTTTGTCGTTCAGGGGAAGCCTAATGCGCCCTGTGATTCAGATCAGAACCTTGAATTTGAAATCTCCTGTGTGCAGGACAGTGTGTAGCTGGGAGAGGAGGAGTCAGGACCCAGCTGTGTTCCTTTCCCTCGCTATATTTTCCCCCTCTGTAACCATAACTTGTGACTCCCAGCCATTGATGCGCATTCAGCTAGAAAGAAAAGTTGTGTGACTGGTTTGTCGCTGCATTTAATACCCAACAGAAACACAGATCCACAAAGAACAGATGATGATGATAATAATTCTCTCTGAAGAATTTCAATCATGTTACTACGGAAGTTGATGTGTTTTCTTGTTTATTCACTCGAATTATTCTTAATAATATTCATGATCCCATAAAAAGGGGAATACGCTCCTGAAAGTTTATTTCGGAGTCATGCTGCTGAGGGGGAAGCGTCGTGTCTTCCGTTCCACTGCGTTTAAATATTCTCTCTGTAAGGGAAGCCCTTCTCCTTGCCTAGATTAAGCGATGAAATCAATACCATTTTAACTAATTGAATACATCCGAGCGATCGTGACATTTTTAAGCCTTATTTCTTTTAGATTTTGGCTCCCTTTGGTTTCAAATTCTTTCTATACACGCTACACTACAGCCGACTTTATGACCCACAGTCCTAGAATCTTACTCAGCTGTGAACTGTTTTTATTTCATTTTTTTTTCCTACAGCAGTGGTGTGAAGCAGCGTACGGATCATTTTTGAAATGTTATTTCTGTACGTTTCTGTCTCCTCCTTTTAATCTGTGAGCTGAGTGACAGACAGACAGATGCAGCAGCACCTAAACCCCAGAACAGCTCTGGCAGATTTTAGACTAGCATTGAAGCTTTATCTACAGTACAAGTAGGAAACACGATTCTAGGATACAGAATGCATCTCGGAAGCACTTCATCACGTTGGCAGTCAGAAAAGCCAACCATCTTTTTTTTACCATTATCATACACACACATACATTATAGATAGAGAGAGATAGAGAGATATATTTACACACTGCATTTTCCATCCAGCTTGAAGGGCTCGTCATCCGAAACGTCCTGATTTATGATCAATTATTCACTTTTTTGTGTACCTACATTATCCTTCATTTTTATCCTTTTGGTACACAACCATTTAACTTTTTTCAAATGCGTGTGTCCCATTCGGTCACACATTTTTTTCATTAAATTTTTTCAACTTTTTAAAACACTTTTGCCAGAACTGTGGAGTTCGAGAAGTTGCTTTGCCATAACTTTGAGGGGGAAAAAAAAAATTATATATAATGCATTATAAAATATATACATAAATGTGAAGCTTTTAACATGGTAGAATGGTGCACCTAGTGACACATTTTTCCCAGTTTATTTTAATATATAGCAATGCTTAGCCTGTTACTGACAGGCTGGGATCATGCAACTTGTGGTGTATTTTTAGTGAAGGCTGCACTCTGCTAGAAGGTTTGAATCCCCTTCCCATCTCCGCTCCACTGAATCACACACACACACACACACACACACACGCAAGCAATATAATGCATGTGTGCAGTGAGAGTTTGTATGTGCCTGTGTGTATCAACTGGTTTTTTCACTCACTGTGGTTGGAGTGTAGTTTTTGTTTCAGATGAAGCTCTCGTGAAGGGTGTTTGTTCCTCTGCCCCGTTTCTGACTCAACGCTCTGTCTTGAGAGAGACGCAGCAACTGGTAGCTGTAGGATATTTTCATTTGTTTGGTTCTCTCTGCAGTGGAAACTGATTTCGCATCCGTTTCATGTATTTTTGTTTTATTAATGTATGGACCAATTGTGCTACTTGTATGAGAAGAGATGTGTTTTGTTTTTTTAACATACATGAGCATTCATAGGCGGTAGAAAATGCATGAACGAAACGAGATTAGAAGGGTTTTAATTTGAATTATATTTAAACAAAAAAATAAAAATAATGAATGTACCTTTTTTTGAGTGCTTTTTATTTTGTAACGTGGCAATGTGTTTTTTTGGGGGTGGTGGGGGTGTGTGTAATAAATCATTTTCACCCCAAAAGCTGCTCCTTCTGCTGTACTGTAATCTTAAAGAGCAGTTACACTTGATCGCCAGAGGGTGGCGCTGTTGCTCTGGTTTTCTGTACGGAGACGATTAAAATCCCAACTTTCCCGTTTCCCTATTTCTGTGGATTAAGCTTCCTCTCATTACTATAAATTTAAAATTAACCGGGTTTTTTTTTTTGTTTGTTTTTTATAGGACAACTTTGGCTAAAAGGTTTTGCATCCCCCCTCTATAGAATTAACTAATTTTTCTTCGTCAACTCGAATGAAAGCTGCTGAATAATGTCACGTTAACATATTGAATTACACACCAGCGCTTTGTAGTTTTCCGTATACTTAACGAAAAACTGACAAATTGAAATCTAACATTTAAAATACTGTATTTTGGCTTCCGTTAGACTTTTTTTTTTTTTTTTGTGATATTTTGTAGTTTCTTTGCTTACATGATGATAAATAAAAGCCGCTCCTATACTGAGCATCAAAAGAAACATATCGCTTATATTTGGATAAAATTCACTCGCTGTGATTGAAAAATGACACACTCTGTTTTAGAGCAGGTGCAGTGACTGTGTTGTGCTGATTAACAATTGACGTCACGAAGGTGCTGCAGAATGATTGGTCGATCTCGGACAGGTGTTGTGACTCTTGCTCTCCCGGTTGGTGGCGCTGTCATTGACAGAGTGTGTCTGGTTATACCGTCTCGCCAGGTTTGAAATCGCCGGCTGTGTGAGCACCCAAGACGGCGAGCCACGGCACGCTGCCCTAGTCCAGCCTCCAACACGCCGATCGCACGAAGGCGCTGCTCTCTCCACAGACGTGGCATGTTCTTATTTTTTTCTGTGAGGTTTTCTCTATTGCTTTTAATCCAGCTTGCAATTCAACAGCTGAAATCGCTCCCTAACCAGCGTCCAATCAACTCTCTCTCTAATTAAGCGCATATGCTTCAGTCACAGACGCGTGGCATAGTCAGGGATGAATGATCGAGTGATTGATGCCCGGTAGATATATATCTGTTATAGATATATACTAGAGAGTTCTCTCTCTCTCAATTCAATTCAATTCAATTCAATTCAAATTGGCTTTATTGGCATGACAATAAAAATAATTGTGTTGCCAAAGCACATACATGGCATAACCAACTCAAATATACAGACAAAGATTTTTTTCTTAATACTAACAGTATCCCTCCTCCCTCTATATTAATACAGTAAACAGAATCCCTCCCTTCCCCTCTATATTAATACAGTACCCCCTTCCCCCCTCTATATTAAACAGAATCCCCCTCCCTCCCTCTATTAAACAGAATCCCCCCTCCCTCAATTAAACAATACCCCCTCCCTCCCTCCCTCTTTCTCTCTCTCTCTCTCTCTCTCTCTCTCACACACCTCTCCACTCTGCGTGTAGATCTAGTTATGTCAGATAGCTGCACGGGGTGAAGATACGGTTAGGTTTCACACTGCCTGCACAGAGAGAGAGAGAGAGAGAGACCCACACAGACGTGTTAAGGTACAATCTGGGCTGCCTGCCAAGGAGAATCTCTCTGTATTAATTTCACCCGAGCCCTGCTGCTGTCGCCCGTGTTTTGACCTTGCGTTATTTCTAACCCTCATTGTTATTCACAGAGACTCAACGGGCGCTGTTCAGACCCAGCCGCTGCTTCTCTGTATTCAGGGGAGGATGAGAAGGTGTCTGGGACCGTCTGCTAGTTTATAGACCCGCTACATCATCCCGTGATGGATTTATTCACATAGCTGGAAAGAGAGCTTTTTAACGGTGTGTGCGAAATGTAATCGTTTCCTTATAGTGTCTTGTTGATGGCCATTTGGTTTCGGGAAGGGGGGTGCTGGGTGGGGCACAAATATTTACCAGGTGTGGTTTTTTTTGTTTTTTTTCTGGGTTTAACTTCAACTACGTAATTTTTCCCAGATTTAACAAAAAACAAACAAACAAAAAAAACACGTTATTTTTCTTTTCCAGATTTAGTTTAATATATAAATGTTAACAAAAAAACATACTGAAAAGATTTGAAATGTGTACTTTGAGATATAATCTGATTAATATTGAAAACATGCATCGCTAAATATTTTAAAGTCAATATGCCAGTTAAATCTGGAAAACCCGCTTCAGTCTCTCTCTCTCTCTCTCTCTCTCTCTCTCTAATCTATATCTATCTATCTATCTGTCTATCTGTCTATCTGTCTATCTATCTATCTAATCTACTACTTAGCGAATCAGCATTTAGCTGACATGTTAAATCTGGGAATCTAACAAATAAATCATTGAAAAAATACATGGAACGGAAGTCTTTATTGTAACTTGGCAGCGTTAACAGATAAATCTGCATGGGACTTTGCGCCTCATAGTTTTGTCTCACGGCCGTTGGCACCCGTGAACCCCAAAGCGGTTCATGTGAACCCGGGGGGGGGGGCTCCTATCCCCAGTCCTGTAAAATAATCCAACAGAACCCCTATTATGGGATGGTATAGGCTGATTAAATCCGTAGGTATGACAGGTCTACGAGATCACTTTCCTTACTTTGTATCTATTATTTAATGCGAGTACCATATCGCTGTGGAATATGATGAACATGCATGATATTGCTGTATAAAGACGGAGTGTACAAGTCGGGCAACAAGAAAATGTGGCGATTAAGAAAAAAAAATTTCTGCCAATCTCCCTACTATGGTATTATAAAGGGGAATCAACATTCATCGTAAATATTATATTTTTTGGGGCGTCGTTTGTGGGCAAAATTCCATTCCAGTAGACCCTCGGATTTTCAAACAGGCAAAAGCTACATGTTTTTTTTTTTTTTAAAAAGATAGAATTCACAATATCCATCTTACAAAACTTTTGGATATTTAAAAAAACAAAACAATTTTCTTTTCACGTTCAGTTATCGTTTTATTTACACAGCGCCCCCTCCCGCTCCTCCCGACCCCCTCCCCAAGTCTCAGTCGACGGGACCCTGGAAGATGAGCTTGATGTAGCCTTGCTCTCCCGTCAGCCACGTCCCGCAGAAGGGGCAGGCGGCGTGGAACGCGTGGGTACCGTGGGGGAGCGGGATCTGAGCCCAGCACCTGGCAGTCTTTTCGGAGCACACGTGGCCGCAGGGGCAGAAAGCGTGGGTGGGGTGTCCGGCGTCCAGATACAGCCCCCCCTCGCAGCCCAACCAGAGCGGGACGTAGGGACCGACGCGGCGACACATGGGGCACTCCCGCTCGTCAGCCCCGGCCCCACCCCCTTTCTCCTTGCGGAATCCCCAGTTGTGATACCCGTGGACGTGACCGCAGTTGACGTAGACCCACGGCTGCTTCTTATCGACGACCTCCCGCTGCGCCAGGCTGGGGAAAGCCAGCGTGTTGAAGCCCACGGGGCACTGGGGCCGCGCCGCGTTCGTCTCCTGCCGCAGCGACTCCAGCTGTTTCAGCGTCGGGGTCCTGCGCAGACCCTCGGGGGTCCGCCACAGCAGAGTCGCCCCGCACAGGTCGATCAGAGAGCCGTCCTGCAGGGTGTTGGATTCGTTCTCCACCTGGGGGGGGAGAGAAGGGGAGAAGGGGCGTGATCGGGGTGCAAGGCGATTGCGCGAGGGTGGCCAGAGTTTGACCCTTAATGCATGAAATATTGAAACTATCTGGGGGGGAGGGGGACTCGTTTTGTACACATAATAAATATATTTTTCATTGCATTTTTCCCCCCCATTGATTTATTTTATATGGGTGGGCGTGGCATACGGCTCATGTGAGGCTTGTATCAATTGCGTTTGCGTTTTCTTTATGCCTCTATGAGGTCGACGTGCACGACCGCGTTAAACCGCCACCCAGATCCTGAAGCGAAGTCGTTAACGATCTCGTTTTCACCTGCCGATTGCAGCACCGTGCAGTTTTGAACACACTCGCACTAAAACATCCCAGTTTCCTCTTTGCATCCAGTTTGCTGCAGTCCTTTTATTTTTGCATGCAGGCACAATTTCTGTCTCTGCATGCATTTCCCACGGCCGACCACCAGAGTGCTCTGTTTCACGCTTGCAGCGTGTTCTGAATTTACAAGCAGACAAACCTTTTATCTAGTAGTGCCTCGGGAAAGCGTTCATTCAGAGCAGATTGACCAGCGGCCTGAATGTTCAAACTGATCATTTCAATATTAATAATAATAATACTAGACTTCATTGAGGGGAGCTCTGAACCCCAGGACTGGGTGCAGCAGCAGCAGCAGCAGCAGCAGCAGGGCTAGTGTGAGTTTCTAACCCTGCTCAGACTCCCGGCTCCTGATCATTTCAACATTAATAATAATAATACTAGACTTCATTGAGGGGTGCTCTGAACCCCAGGACTGGGTGCAGCAGCAGCAGCAGAAGGGCTAGTGTGAGTTTGTAACCCTGCTCAAACTCCTGGCTCCTGATCATTTCAATGTTAATAATAATAATACTAGACTTCATTGAGGGGAGCTCTGAACCCCAGGACTGGGTGCAGCAGCAGCAGCAGCAGCAGCAGCAGGGCTAGTGTGAGTTTGTAACCCTGCTCAAACTCCTGGCTCCTGATCATTTCAATGTTAATAATAATAATACTAGACTTCATTGAGGGGAGCTCTGAACCCCAGGACTGGGTCCAGCAGCAGCAGCAGCAGCAGCAGGGCTAGTGTGAGTTTGTAACCCTGCTCAAACTCCTGGCTCCTGATCATTTCAATATTAATAATAATAATACTAGACTTCATTGAGGGGAGCTCTGAACCCCAGGACTGGGTGCAGCAGCAGGGCTCGTGTGAGTTTCAATCCCTGTTATGATATTGCGTGTCTTTCTGACTCTGTCTATCGGCTGTGCTTGCTGAACTCGGGCGGCTCTCTGTCTCCTCACCAGTTTGCCTCTCTGCTGCGCCGAGCGAGTCTCTCTCAGCGCGTACACGTTCCCGCACACCGAGATCTCCCGCCACACCCCGGGGGCCGGACCCTCGCTGAACCCTCCCGTGGGGTGCATCACCAGCACCCCGTTCGTGGTCAAGCCGTCCATCAGGCCGTCCGAGGTCCGCCACTTTGCAGCTCGCTCCTGAGAGAGAGAGATGAGAGGGGAGAGAGGGAGAGAGAGATGAGAGGGGGAGGGAGGGAGAGAGAGATGAGAGGGGGAGGGAGGGAGAGAGAGAGATGAGAGGGGGAGGGAGGGAGAGAGATGAGGGAGAGGGAGAGAGAGATGAGGGGGAGGGAGAGAGAGAGAGAGATGAGAGGGGGAGGGAGGGAGAGAGAGAGATGAGAGGGGGAGGGAGAGAGGGAGGGAGGGAGAGAAAGATAGACGGGGTGAAAGGGGATGAGAGATAACAGAGAGATGAGAGACGGAAAGAGAAAGAAGAGAGAGGTATTAGACCGAGGCTTTCATGCACTCCCTCCTCCGAACAAACGTGAATTCAGTATGCTTGTGTAAGCATTGCTGTTTCGTTTGTATAGGTCGTGTATTTAATGTGCCCAGTTCTTTAAGTCTGTAAACACCATGTCATGTTTTGAAGTCCCGATTCACTCCCACTGACGTCAGCATCGTACACGCCCCTTTTAAGACCAGCCCTGCATTCAGTATTAAAAGCCACTTCCTACTGTATCAAACCCGTGTCACATTACCTCTCCAATAAGAACTCTCCCACGGGACAAAACCAATGTACGTCTTTAACAGCTTATAAGCCAAAAAACTGAAAACTACAAAGTCTCACCCCCAGGAAGATGTTTTTGGACGAGTCGAAGCCGGCTGCGTAGATGCGCGTACTGTACGGGGGGCGGCGCTCACAGATGACGCGGCACGCGTAGCGGGAGATGGTGCTCTGCGCTGATTGGCCCTCGCCGGCGCCCTGACCGCTCGGGGATGTGTCCGTCACCACAAAATCGATCATGCTCTCCGTGGAGCGGCCGATCTGGGCAAGGAGACGCAAACGGTTATATATTAATATAATATCATTATATAGTATGTATTAATAGAATGCATTATATATGAATCTTGCACTGTGACCCTGTGCTGCCCAGTAACACCTGTAAGTCGCCTTGGATAAAGGCGTCTGCCAAATTATTATTTTTTTGTTCTTTTTAGAATTAGACAATTCTGTGGCTAATCAAGCTCCTGTTAAAACCTGGGATGGGTGAAAACGCTATGCAGCAGGAGTCTGATTTTCAGCCCTGTGTTAGTATCATGGTGGCAGCAGTGTGGAGTAGTGGTTAGGGCTCTGGACTCTTGACCGGAGGGTCGTGGGTTCAATCCCAGGTGGGGGACACTGCTGCTATACCCTTGAGCAAGGTACTTTACCTAGATTGCTCCAGTAAAAACCCAACTGTATAAATGGGTAATTGTATGTAAAAAATAATGTGATATCTTGTAACAATTGTAAGTCGCCCTGGATAAGGGAGTCTATTTAGTCATTGAGCAGACGCTGTTATCCAAAGCGACTCACAGAGACTAGGAGGGTGAACTCTGCTTCACCAACAACTGCTGCTGCTGCTGCTGCAGAGTCACTTCCAATAGGAGCTCGTTTGTTTGACGTCTCATCCGAAGGACGGAGCACAAGGAGGTTCAGTGACTTGCTCAGGGTCACACACACACACACACACACAAACACACACACACACACACACAGGGAGTCAGCCGCTGAGCCGGGATTTGAACCTCCTGGTATCAAGCCCCCTTTTCTTTAAGCGCTGGACCAGCGAGGCTGTCAGTGAAGGGGTACCTGGAACATATCTGTGCTGCTGTCCTGAGAGTACTCCACGATGACAGAGTGACTGCGGGACAGGGTGTAGGAGATGCTGTGCTGGCTCTTATTAGTAAAGGCCTGTGGGGACACAACATGACAAGCATTTACATTGCAAACCATCTCTGATCTACAGCTCTGGACAAAATGAACACAATCTTTTATTTAAAATCGTGTAATCAAAGAAACTACAACATGAACTCGCTGAAAAAAAAGTCTGCCGGAAGCCGTAATAGCAGTACAGTAGTATTTCATGTTAGATTTCGAAATGTCACGTTTTTTCAGGTTTTATCGGTTTCAGCATACGAAAAACGACAAAGCTGGTGTGTAGTTCGATATGTTAACATTATTCAGCAGGTTTCATTCGACTTTATGAAACAAAATGAGTTCATTCTACAGGGTGATGCAAAACTTTGAGCCAGAGCTGCATTATATTATTATTTTTTTTTTAAATTGTAGCATAGAAGGAAAGCCTAATTCCACAGAAATAGGGAAACGGGAAGGTTGGGGTTTTAGTTGTCTCCTTACAGAAAACTAGAGCAACAGTGCCACCCAGTGGCGATCGAGTGTAACTGCTCTATAGGATTACAGTACAAGAAAAACTGTTACAAAAAGTCTATTCCACAGGGTGCTGCTAAACTTTTGGCCCTAGCTCTAGGTAACCTGGCATCAGACCTATTATAGATTTTACATGTGAAAATCCCCAGTGCAGAAGGAGTCTAGCATCAGTGTGACCACCCCCCGCCTCACGGCTCACCTTGGACACCAGTGGGGTGGAGATGTTGTGGATGATGTCTGGTTTCACCCCATTGGCTTTGCTCCGCTTGTAGAGAGCCAGGCGGCTTCGACGCCTGCCCTTATCCCCGTTCGCTAGACAGCCGTTGTACCTGCGAGAGAGGAGGAGGAGAAGGAGGGGGGGTACGGTTAGCAGAGAAGAGCTTAGACCAGAGAGAGGAGGAGGGGGAGGGCTCTGGTTCCACCCCGAGCTCTCAATTACCTTAACTGCTCTAATTATTTGATTAATCGGGACAAATTGAACACTTCTCTCCAGGCCTCAGAATGCTTTACAGGTCGTGTGCCTTGAATCTTGAATCAAGCGCATTATATAGCACTCTGAGCACACCTGTAGAGTTCAATTAAACCAATGAGAGGCGGCAAAACAGATCGAGCTGAGAACTCAGTTCCGAGCCCCGCCCCCCTCCCCCGGGGGGGCGGGCTGTGATGTCACGAAGCCCCGCCCTCTCTTACCCCAGCACTATGAGTTCCCCGTACTGAGCTGGCTCCTTCTCGTTGGTCAGGAAGGCGTCGTGGTTCTGGAGGGGCGAGGAAGAGGAGGAGGAGGAGGAGGAAGAGGAGGAAGAGGTGCGGTGACCGGACGGCCGCAGCTCCAGAGAGGAGGGGGAGCACACTGCCTCTGAACTGCCCTCCAAAACCATCGCACACGGGCTGGGGGCGAGCAGCCTTCGGAGGGGAGAGAGAGGGAGGGAGGGAGAGGGAAAGAGGGAGGGAGAGAGACGGTTTAGCCAGTACCGCTGTGACAACATCAGGCTTTAAAACACACAGACTACAGTCCTCTCTGAGCTGCTATCAGTCTGCTATTAACAGCATGCTGCTGAATGGACATTATTTTTTCTGTGCACGGAAAGAGAGACAGCTGTTTAACAGAGATCCACTCTGGTCTCGTTCCCAGCATCAAACTGGGACCAGTGCCAACTGCAGTCTACAATCCACTGCAACCGGAGAAGTCAAAAATCACATGGTCATAGAGACAGATCCGTATGTATGTATGTATGTATGTATGTATGTATGTATGTATGTGTTTCACCACAGCCTGATGCTTCCAGTAACTTCAGGAATGTGCGTTTCAGTTCAATTTGGTGTCATGTGGGTGTCTGGGTGACCCCTCATCTATAACCAGGCTTGGAGGGGCTGTGCAGGCAGATGGAGTGACTGATTGGGATGCAGGCCCATTGCTGTGAGGAGGAGAGTGTGATTAATGGTCCAGCCTCTGTCAGACGGAGAGGGTAGGGAGGGAGGGAGGGAGGCTGGCTGGCTGGCCACTGCACTGCAGCCGCTAGAATTTACAGATTTCTACAGAGTTTTACTGAAAAGAATTCAAATCGAGTGCTGATAATCAACCACAACCTGAAACAAAAAAAAAAATTGTGTTCGTTGGTAGAAACGATTGCAAAATGAAACCAATGAGGTCTGGGATCAATAATAATTAATACGGCTCATGGTCCAGCTCACTGAGGGGACTGGCTGCTGAAGAGAACGCCGGTCCCTGGGTAAGGTTGTGATGTAATCGTTTGGAACATGCTTTGTGGTGGAATGGAATTCCCAGAAGGTGCTGATTTGGAGAACGGTGATAATTGAAAGCGGCACGGCTGACGATGTCGTGAATCGGGTTTCTGATGCGTCGTGGGACACGGAAGGCGAAAGGCGCTCTCTGATTGGCTGGAAGACCCTGAGTGGTTTATATCATATCTGTGGTTCCCAATATCTGCCGAAACATTTCAAACCTGAAGGTTTTAACATTTAGAAATATAAGCAAAATCTACACCCCTAGTCATAACCTCCCTCTGCTGCAAGTCAACCCCCCCCCTCTCTGTCTGGCTTGCTCTCTCTCTCTCTCTGTCTGGCGCTCTCTCTCTCTCTCTCTCTCTCTCTCTCTCTCTCTCTCTCTCTCTCTCTCTCTCTCTCTCTCTCTCTCTCTCTCTCTCTCTCTCTCTCTCTCTCTCTCTCTCTCTCTCTCTCTCTCCCCAGCCCCTCCTTTGTATTTCACTCAGTTGGCTCCAGTCTGCCTCAGAGAAAGTAAAAATCAATCTCCTTTTTCTTCCACTTACAGCCAGTAAAAAATGTATAAAGTGCTAAATATACATTGATCTGCAAATGAGGGCTGTGCTTCTGCACGCCACAGAGACAGCTGCAGAATGAGATGAAAACAGTTCTCATCTAAAGACACTCGCTTTTGTATTTAAGGGACTTATTAAAGATGTGTTTGCCATAGTCTCTCAAGGGGTGAGGGAGGGATCAGTTCAGTCTCCAAGCCTCAAGCCTGCCCTGGGCTGGAGGGAGCACCCTTTCTCTTAGGGGGTGAGGGAGGGAGGGAGCAGTTCAGTCTCCATGCCTCATGCCTGCCCTGGGCTGGAGGGAGCCCCCTTTCTCTTAGGGGGTGAGGGAGGGAGGGAGCAGTTCAGTCTCCATGCCTCATGTCTGCCCTGGGCTGGAGGGAGCCCCCTTTCTCTTAGGGGGTGAGGGAGGGAGGGAGCAGTTCAGTCTCCATGCCTCAAGCCTGCCCTGGGCTGGAGGGAGCCCCCTTTCTCTTAGCCAGGCAGTGTTTCTTTCTCGGATCTCTAGCCTTGGAGCAGTGGATGCGTGGCTGGCGTGGCATGCAGGGACCCACTAAGTCTGCATCTTTTCCTTCTCCGCTGCAGGGCTCTGCACATTAATAATGCATCCGAACAGATGAGCTGCGATGAGGGCTTGACTGATGGCCCTGGGGGCGCTAGGCTGGAGGTCTTAAAGAGCTGCTTTATATCCCGCGCACTTTCCTGAAACATTTCATCTCCCTCCTCTTTGATATCCTCTCATGCGTAACTTTACCCAGCACATCAAAACGGCTTGCAACAGGGTTTTTTTTTGTTTTTGTTTGGTCTAAGGAATACCCAGGGCCGTGCGTTCATTTTTTCACAAAACAAACCATGGTAAACTAACCCCAATAAAAGTTTCCCCAAAGTAAAAGCACAGAGAGGTGTGGTAAAGCATAGGGAAGCATTGTAAAGCACAGAGAGGTCTGGTAAAGCATAGGGAAGCATTGTAAAGCACAGAGAGGTCTGGTAAAGCATAGGGAAGCATTGTAAAGCACAGAGAGGTCTGGTAAAGCATAGGGAAGCATTGTAACGCACAGAGAGGTGTGGTAAAGCATAGGGAAGCATTGTAAAGCACAGAGAGGTCTGGTAAAGCATAGAGAAGCATTGTAAAGCACAGAGAGGTCTGGTAAAGCATAGGGAAGCATTGTAAAGCACAGAGAGGTCTGGTAAAGCATAGGGAAGCATTGTAAAGTACAGAGAGGTCTGGTAAAGCATAGGGAAGCATTGTAAAGCACAGAGAGGTCTGGTAAAGCATAGGGAAGCATTGTAAAGCACAGAGAGGTCTGAGAAAGCATAGGGAAGCATTGTAAAGCACAGAGAGGTGTGGTAAAGCATAGGGAAGCATTGTAAAGCACAGAGGTCTGGGGAAGCATAGGGAAGCATTGTAAAGCACAGAGAGGTATTGTAAAGCATAGGGAAGCATTGTAAAGCACAGAGAGGTATTGTAAAGCATAGGGAAGCATTGTAAAGCACAGAGAGGTCTGGTAAAGCATAGCAAAGGGTAATACTGTAAAGCATAGTGAAAGCATGGTGAAGCACTATAAAGGATAGCGAGGTATAGTAAAGCATATTAATAAAGCAGGGTAAAGTGTGGTAAATTCAGAGCATAACCATGGGAAAAGCATGGGGAAATGCAGTGGTAAGCTTTCATAAGGGCTATTTGTTTTTACAGGAGAAGATGGATTGTATGCTGCTTTGCTGAATATAAATCGGAGAGCTGTCTGTAAGAGATGTCTTTTTTCCCCTTAAACTGAGACCCTAACCTGATCAGTGATGATGACAAAGTCCCCAGCAGACCCAGTCTGTCTGGCGAGGGGGGTCACATGACACCCGTCATTACCAGCATGCTGTCTGGCAGCGGAGAGATCAGAGTGCTTAATCAAACGATAAGCAGGGACTGGAGCTGCAGCAGCATCCGAGACAGACAGCAGACCATGTGCTCCGAGAGACCCTGCAGCAACAGCCAGCATGTTCAGACTGTGCTTTACCAGACCTGTCTGTGCTTTACAATGCTTCCCTATGCTTTACCAGACCTCTCTGTGCTTTACAATGCTTCCCTATGCTTTACCAGACCTCTCTGTGCTTTACAATGCTTCCCTATGCTTTACCACACCTCTCTGTGGTTTACAATACTTCCCTATGCTTTACCAGACCTCTCTGTGCTTTACAATGCTTCTCTGTGCTTTCCCAGACCTTCTGTGCTTTACAATGCTTCCCTGTGCTTTACCAGACCTCTCTGTGCTTTACAATGCTTCCCCGTGCTTTACCATACCTCTCTGTGCTTTACAATGCTTCCCTATGCTTTACCAGACCTCTCTGTGCTTTACAATGCTTCCCTATGCTTTACCAGACCTCTCTGTGCTTTACAATGCTTCCCTGTGCTTTACCAGACCTCTCTGTGCTTTACAATGCTTCCCTATGCTTTACCAGACCTCTCTGTGCTTTACAATGCTTCTCTGTGCTTTCCCAGACCTTCTGTGCTTTACAATGCTTCCCTATGCTTTACCAGACCTCTCTGTGCTTTACAATGCTTACCTATGCTTTACCACACCTCTCTGTGCTTTACAATGCTTCCCTGTGCTTTACCAGACCTCTCTGTGCTTTACAATGCTTACCTATGCTTTACCACACCTCTCTGTGCTTTACAATGCTTCCCTGTGCTTTACCAGACCTCTTTGTGCTTTACAATGCTTCTCTGTGCTTTCCCAGACCTTCTGTGCTTTACAATGCTTCCCTGTGGTTTACCAGACCTCTCTGTGCTTTACAATGCTTCCCTGTGCTTTACCAGACCTCTCTCTGCTTTACAAGTTAAAATGTTTAAATGTGGCTAATCCTGAAGTGTAAACATTTAGGAAACTAAACTAAAAACTACTCTGGAAAACTTAAACGAGAGAGAGAGAGAGAGAGAGAGAGAGAGAGAGAGAGAGAGAGAGAGAGAGAGAACTCATAAAAGGTTTTTAATACCCCTATCTATCTACGCAATACACTCCAACCATGTTTGACCTCTTTGTGAAATGGGCTGGAAACTGATAAATACGCTGTATATTAAAAGATAATGTGTTTGCCTTTTGGGTACACATTCCTCCTCCCCTCTCACTATCCAATATATTAGCTGCTGTCATCTCTCAAATACGAATTCATTTGCAGCCTAAATTCATGGACTCTCTCACACAAGCTGGTTTCCAACCCCCCGGTCCCGGCCCCCCTCTGCTGTGTCTACTGGTTTCCATTCCAACTGAGCTCTCAATTAACTAGACTCTTAATTGAACTGATCGTTTGCTTAATTAGACCGGGGTTGGGAAGCACTGGGATAGATAAAGTTGCAAAGTTTTGACACCAGTAGAACACTGAACACAGAAACGCACGCACGCACGCACGCACGCACGCACAATCAAATAAAATAACCAAATTAAATTATTATGAAATAATAAAAAAAACCAACGTTTATCATTTTTTTTTTTTTTTTTTTACTAAATGTCGGACTTTTTATGCCTCACAGTGGCGGCGGTGTTACACTACGTCACGACTTTTCGTTTCCTTCTTGAGAGTCGTGACGTGTAGGCCTAGTTTTTCCTTTTATCTTTTTAAATCGTGACTCAGGGTGAGGAGACCCGGCTTCCTTTGTTTCATTCACGGGGAAGTACATTCGTCAATTTCAGCAGCGAGGAAGGCGGGCTGTCAACTGGCGCTGTGAACCCAGGCGCTCACCGAATTCAATTTACAGTTTACATTAGCAATAAATATACATGACTATGATATGGCAGGAACCCCACGTACACCAACTTAAGCCTACTGTGCAATAACATACAGCATACATACCGGTATGTGGCCATCCCACCTTAAACCCGTCCGGCTATATATGAATACTTATATTAAATATGAAGAATATCATATCTAATGTGTTTGTTATAATTCATAACCGTCCATATAATTCTATAACCGGAAAGAACTGCTCATTTAAGTTATTATACGGTGGTCGCTGCTATAGAGACGATGAGTAAAATGCTAGGCTTGGTTATTGAATGATTTATATTGCACTAATAGCCTAAACTCGCGAATTATTGTCATTGGTTCAGTCTGTTTTTATTTATTGAGTTTTTCCTCTCAGTTTAGAGTTAAATATTATTGGAAACGTTCCTTTTTAAAGAGAACGCCCATGTTAACCCCCTAATAATAATAATAATAATAATAATAATAATAATAATAATAATAATGGTTGTAGGTTGTTGCATTAAAACATATTTTTAAATATCTTTCAAATCTGCTTCCAGGATGCGCTTGAAAATAGCATGTATCCACTCCCACCCTACACCCTACACCCCCCACACCCCAGCTACCGCTGCTATGGAAACGGAAGCGCGAAGACGCGAGAATGCAAACGAACTGGAGCGTCAACGAAGCACGAACCGGGAATGCAATAAACACGACGAGCAGGGTTCCAACGAATCTTACTTTAGCACAAACGGCACTGCAGCATTTAAAAGGGAGACAGCCGGCCGAAAGTGTTTACCCTCAATGGGGACGCGGCTGGACAGCGTCCCACAAACACACTGCGGCGCTTTGTTTACGACCAGCCAAACGCAGGAAACACAAGCCAGCACTGAAAGCAAATAAAACAGGGACGTGATGTGTGAAAAAAAAAAAGAATTACAACCGGGTCTTCCCCCGTGGCTTCGATTCAAGATATCGACGTCATATATTAATGACAATACCATATATTTAAAGAAACAAACAAACCTAATAATATACAATTACGCAGAAAGAACGGATAATTTTTTCACATTTCTGCATGAAATACGCAGGTTTTTCCCCCTATACAAGACTCATTATGAAACACTTTAAAACTCAGAGGAACTTCTAGAACACGCAGTGAAATACAAGCGGAAAAAGCGAGAATATGCGGCTCCGGTCGAGCACAGCACAGCAGCCTGTCTTGTGAATGTTATTAGGGGTCTGAGGAAGAGAGCAGGGCAACGGTATCGTAAATATATTGCAATAATACACTGCAGCCACGCGTCACGTGTTACGGGTATGTGGAAAGTCCAGTATGATTATAGATTGGGTTTAGTTCCAAGGCAGTGCTGTAGATGCATCGATTCGTATCGATCGTCCCGGCTCGTAATATTTAGAATTAGTAAACAACAGGGCTAGTGAAATAAAGCGACATGCTCAAAAAACGTGTGCATTTGCGAGATCAAAAACTAGCAACCGCGCGTACAACTCGTCAGTGTAAACCATATTATTATTATTATTATTATTATTATTATTATTATTATTATTATTATTAGTAGTAGTAGTAGTAGTAGTAGTAGTAGTAGTAGTTTTGGTATTGATTTTTTTTCAGTAACCTGTTATTTATTTATTTATGTATTGATTTATTCTGATAAACGTGTGATTAACCCTAATTTTCTCATTACAATGCAAACCGTACCATGCTATTGCACAGAAACACCTGATCCGAAAAAAAGAATCATTTAAAATGAAATTTAAAAACACATACACACACAGAGAGAGAGAGAGAGAGAGAGAGAGAGAGAGAGAGAGAGAGAGAGAGAGAGAGAGAGAGAGAGAGAGAGAGAGAGAGAGAGAGACGGAGACGTGTCAATTGGATTGCTGAACACTAGATACTCTGTATACTGACATAAACACAATTCCACACGCATTCATGTAATATGCTTACCCGTTTATGGTTGCTGTATATAAAACAAACCAAAAAAAAAAAAACGACGCGGTCTCTCCCCCACCTGTCCGCTTGTGCTATCCTTGTGTTTTCCCCCAGCTACCCCCCGGGGTGCTTCGATATCGGGGTCCCTATTTACAGCTCTCTGATTGCGACATCATGAGAATGAATCGCCCCTGCATTGCCGCTTCGCTGTCATCACTGCTGTAACACAGCGAGCCCCCATCGGTACAGATAGACTTGGTACAGGCTGCCGAAACCCCGCCCCCTGCCTCCGACGCCCCGCCCCCGTGGCTACTCCATTGGTGAGGCAGCCGGCGTCGATGTGGGCTAGCCCCGCCCCGTGTCCCGCTAAGCCCGCTACTTTGTTTTATCACCCGCATGGAAAGCAATCGCAAACGCATGTGGCTAAATTGTATTTGTTTCCAGTATCAAGGTGACGTAGCCCATCCCGCAAAAACAACACGCAAACACACACGCACACACGCACACACACATACACACACACAGACCAAGACCGAATTCTAAGTATAACACACCCTCCAACCGCACCGATTTCTCCGGTACAATACCAGCTGCCTTTCTCTACAATACAAATTCTCCTCCATGTAGAAACTTCATATTTGAAAAGCTACAGCGGCGCGACTCAGCACCCGCGAGTATATACACACAGGCGGTGTTACAGAAAAAGCTTTTTAAAATTAATAAACTCACCAGTGCAAAACATAAATTGCATTGTTGGTTTTTATAAACATAGCCACGCAATGGACAAACACCAGTCATGCACCTGCCATAGCGGTGTCAATGAGGTGTAGGGCCCACTGTGGGGCTCGTTCACCTGCCATGGCACTGTCAGTAAGGCGGACTTCTACTTTGAAATGTGAGACTTCGTTTATAAGGAACCGTCAGGATTATTTCCCCTGTAATCCTGAAATTTAAGGAATTACATTGGCTGTGGAACCGCTCGCATTCTTCTGCAGTTCTCAAAATGTCCACATGGTGACGCTGTTTTGCCGTGGTTTAACATAACTGGGGACCATATTAAATTGAGTTTCGGAACTGGGAAACTAAACTGGTGAAAAACAGATTTCAGCAGGAAGCGGAGACGCCTGGTCGGTGTAGTGTCAATACAAAACAACAGCGACGTTTTATAAAGCGCATGCATTATTATTATTATTATTATTATTATTATTTATGATCCTTTTAGTTTGTATCATGTAATGGCAAATGGTCTTCATGCATTGCAGGGTAGATTCGCGTGGAGCATATTATTATTGTATTTTTTTTCCATATTAATATCTAGAATAACATCAATCGGTTAATCTCAAATAAATACGTTTCTGATCAATTGTCACACAGACAGAGATACAGCTGTGGTACAGTCCAGTCAGAAAGGGTCGATTATACAAGTTTAAATAAATACGCCTAATATATGTAAAACTGTAATTGTATAAGCCGAACAGGATTTTAATTAATTGCCACACGCGGGTTCTAAATTGAGTAAATCCATTTGGAATCTCAATAATCGTTTAATTCGCTAATTATCATAAAACACATCTGTGACGTCGCGGTTTGCTCGAGGACAGCGCGGGAGCGTCAAACGAAGGGACGGTTTCAAACGCGTTTAAAATTATATTTAATTGACGTATTAGTATATTTACTTTATTAAAGTATTTTGTAAACGTTTTATCGTTTTTTTTAAACCAACATTACATTTCTTGGCTGAATTCGGAGTCGTGTTGACGTTGGAAACCTTTCTTGCCTGACAGGTCAGCATATATTTTAGATATATTTTATTTATATTTTTCTTTAAATATATATATTTTTTTTACATGTGCGAAGGTATTTTACATTTAGTTAATTTACAAAATGGTAAAGTTTTGTGACATTTTTGGAGCTCTCTACCGTCGGCTCAGCTACGTATGCGTTATTTGGTGGGCCTTCTCCAGTAAATTAATTAGATTGAACCATTTCAATATTCATAAACTACGTGCAAGCGGTGAGATTTAATTTTGAAAATAACGTACGTATTTAGAAAATGGAGCACGTAACGGTATGCTGTATTTTCTTTGACATTATCATAATTTCATATACCGGTTACTGCATTTAAACATTTTAAGTTTATTAGTGAGGCTTTTAGTTTTGAAGCAGGCCTATATCATTGGTGCTCAGCTTATCAATAGAAACCAGGTTGTTTTTTTAAGCAGTAAACTACCCCAAATGTAACTGTATCTCTGTCTTGTGGCGTTTGTTTCCCCAGAGTTTATTGGAGGCGGGTTTGTTTTTTATATTTAAAACTCTTTTTTTTAACAAATGCGTCGCTTGAAGGCAGGGGCGTCTGCAGAATTAATTTCAAGGGAGGTGGGGAGCGCAAGGTGTTTTTTAGTCGTGGTTTTGTATCGCATAATTAAATTTCAAAGCCTCATTTACATTCACAACTCGCTTAGCCGGCATAGGTCCGGATGGCGGCAGATATCCTTATCATTTTTAGGTTGTATTTAAACTTGTCTATCATTATTATTTATTTCTTAGCAGACGCCCTTATCCAAAAAACAAAAACACATTTCAGATGAGCACAGGCTGTGCTGCACAGTAAGGGGAATTTAAACATACACTTTAGCTTTAGATGTCGCCACATCTGTAGAATTATTTTAACCACTCAGGAACGTGTAGGAATTAGTTTGAAAAAAGCAGTCAAAGTGTGCTTTGTCAACATACTCGAAACAATTATAAATATATGTTGCAGAGAACCACAACCAAGTAGAGCAGGAAGGGTAAACTATTAAACAAAATCAACCACTGACATTGCAGTAACGCAGTGCAGGTTAAGCACACTGCTCCAACCTAACTGTTTTAAAACAAACACAAACTTAAACAGCATGATACTGTCCTAGCCATCATGCATAGGTTTGTGTGGCTCCAGAGGCGGATCACTGACACACCTAGCTAGAGTGTTACAATCTTGTCAGTGGCCAGCAGCGAGCCATTTAAATAAGTTTAAACTTCAGCATAACTTAGTGAGTTGGGTAAAAAGTATAAAAAGGATTTTATTGTAGAAGACATGAAAACAACTTTTCTGATTTTAAACAGTTATTTATAATGAATAACTATTAGCAGTATATAATAATAATAATAATATTTATTTAGCAGACACCTTTATCCAAGGCAACATACAGAGGCTATAAGCGGTGAACTATTCAACAATAATCAAATACAAATCTGAGTAGCCTGACATTAAACCATTTTACATTTACAGAAATTCGCTATAAACGCAGTGTTTTTTTAAACACCAAATATTAATATTTTTGTATTACCAGTAAAAGCACCATGTTTGGGTCATCCATTTCCTACCCTAAAAATGTCAGGCTAAAAACTCCAAACTTTCTCAGCGCTAGGCCTCTTAAAATATAAATAAATAAATAAATAAAATAAAAAACTGCACATCTGACGAACAAATTTGTCCGCATCAAGAGACATTTACCCTACAAGACCATCCGTGCAAAATGCTGTGCCAGTCAGTTTGTGAGGGTCTGGAACCAACTCCCCAGTATTGTTGTTGAAGCCGACACCCTGGGATCCTTCAAGAAGCTGCTTGATGAGATTCTGGGATCAATAAGCTACTAACAACCAAACCAGCAAGATGGGCCGAATGGAGCTTCCTCTCGTTTGAAAACTTTCTTATGTTCTTATGTTAATGGACTCGTGTTTAATAATAAAGTGCCTACTCAACCCTATGGTACTTTCAATTAGCGAGATGTTTTACCAACCAAGGAAGCAACACGTGTGCCATTACCATGCGATGAGATTTTTAATTGATTTTTTTTTTATTTATTTATTTTTTTACCAGAAGCTGGATGTGCAAATGTTGTTGTTTTCAATATATTGCTGCATGAAGCACATTGACATGGAAGCCAGCCGGGGGGAATGGATCCAGAGGAGTAAAATCATCTGCTCGTAGCAGAGTCTCTCAAGTTGTACCTCTTCTATAAGAGGGGGTGGGGGGGTCGGGGTCGGTCGTAAGGAAGCTGCCAAAGTTCCCTAAACTGGAGCATTACTAAGTAGACTAAAAAAAAAAAAAAACATGTAAAATGTTTTCTCTTTTTGTTTTTGGTTTTAAAAGACTTTCTGTCTTCTATTTTTTTTTAACTTTTCAGTAAAGCTGATTTTTTATTATTATTATTATTATTATTATTATTATTATTATTATTTATTTCTTAGCAGACACCCTTATCCAGGGCGACTTACAGTTGTTACAAGATAACACGTTATTTTTTACATAGTTACATTATTATTATTATTATTTTTACAGTTTTTTCAGGATAACCACGATCACGAAAGCTTTGTATCATTGCATTGGCATTCCTTTAAAAATCCTCTTCACAGATTCTCCGCACCCGGTATAACTGACTTAACAGCAACCCTCGTTTGAGTGGGACAGGGTGACAGCTGTCAGCAAGCAGTGATGTGTTTCCCTCTGCAAATAGATGACTCGTCTGTACTACTGCGTACCACTAACAGAGTTCAGATAACTTGGTATTCTTCTCAAGAGTCATTTACTTGTCTGGTGCTGGTAGGGTTACAGCTACCATTCATCTAACTTTTTTCTTTTTTTTGTAAATTCAGATTCTGGGGGAGGAGGGGCCCAAGTGCCCCCCCCCCCCCACTCCGTCCTCCCTTGCGGACACCCATGCTTGAAGGAGAGAAGTAAAGAAACTGACACCTGGGGACCGTCATTGTAATGGGCGGGGTTATTCAAATATACAGAGCGCACGGCATGCTGGGTGTTCTTGAATAACACATCTATACAGCTAAACAGTGTAAAACGTCTAAATTTGTATCTGCCGTCAGGAATGTGATTTGTGAGTATGTGTCAGTGTTTGTGTTAAAATGCAGCTGTGGATGGGATAGTGTGAGGTCACCGTGACGGGGAAATATCTCGGTGGAGGTGCGGCTCTCGTCTCGAGAGCGAAACGGCATCGCTTCTCGGCCTTTTGGCTAAGATCAAGTGTAGTATCTGTTCTTATCAGTTTAATATCTGATACGTCCCCTATCTGGGGACCATATATTAAATTGATTTTTGGAACTGGGAGATGGAAGAGGGGCTTGCTCCGTCCACTCCACGCATCGACCTGGTATTGCAGTACCTCCAGGAACGGTGCACTCCCCTCCCGGGGGGAAACTAAACTGGTGAAAAATAGATGTAGTATTTAGGAAATTCCAGTAGGATAGTGTGTGGTTGTTTCCCGGATTTAAACACTTCCTGGAACTGTCAGCATTAAGGTGCAGTATCTTGTTACACCCAACAGATGGCGCCATGTAATGTCAGTTTGTCTGTGGAGAGCTGTTTTAGTGTTTTTAATTTCATTTTATAATTTCATTATTGACTGACTTTGCACCTAGATCGAACTTGGCTGAAGTTGGCCCTTCCACTCCTGGTCTTTGTTCCAACCCTGTTCTGAAATTGTTTAATTGAACCAATTAAATAAGCCTCCATCCTGACCCTGTAGTTCATTATCTCCTTTGCCTGTTAAACCTGGAGTGGAATAATGGCCTCCAGGACCGGTACTGGACACCCCTGATCTGTGGCTGATTTGATTTATGGTTGATTTGACCCAGAGTTTTTGTTATCTTTAAAGGATGTTGCAGAATGAAGTTTACTTCAAAATAACCTATTAAGTGCCAGTGTTGTAATTGAGGACCGGCTGCTTTGTAATTTCTAGAGCATCATCTGGCATCTACCGGTTTACATTTTCTCTTCAATTAATGTTATGATAACGTGTTCGAATTTTAACTGCAAAAGTTATCTAAATGTATACAGTTATATAAATACAGCTTATGTTAAAAAAATAATGCTTTATGTAGTTCACAGGGTGTCCACCGGGTGGCACTGTAGTGCAGTGGTTAACATTGCCTTCATGCAGCTACAGAAGCAGCTCAGCTCATGTATTTGTGATGCAATAATAGGGAGGCGTGTTTATGCGTTTGGAATGCTGGGTTGATTTAGCTCTGAAATAGTCGTGTTTAAAAACTAAGTAAAGTGCAATTCAGCTTTACAAGTTAATACAACATGTGTTGCTGTGTGTGGCTTCATTCCTGTGTTGAAATACTTGCATACGTCCCTCCCACCTTAACTGGTGAAGGAGTGAGCGGAGGGGGGGCCCTCATCTCGAGGGCAGCTCAGCATCGCTTCTCGGCCTTTTGGCTAAGATCAAGTGTAGTATCTGTTCTTATCAGTTTAATATCTGATATGTCCCCTATCTGGGGACCATATATTAAATTGATTTTTGGAACTGGGAGATGGAAGAGGGGCTTGCTCCGTCCACTCCACGCATCGACCTGGTATTGCAGTACCTCCAGGAATGGTGCACTCCCCTCCCGGGGGGGAAACTAAACTGGTGAAAAACAGATCTGAACAATAACCGGAGACACACACTGACTCACGGACTTGTGGAATTGTATGTAGTCTTGCGCTAATAGAACATGTAATTTTGAGGTTCAGTGTTAATTCCAAGTATTTTGTTTCATCCTTCTAATGTTTATGATGTCATGGCAAATGTTATCTAAATGTAAGGCATCAAATGAATTTTTGTCTTCCTCTCAAAGAAATGTATTTGGTATTAATGGATTAAATTCACCTTTGTTTCTTTTTTTTTTACATTTCAGTGTGAATAGAACAGAGGGCACAGATCCACATTGCCTTACTCCCAGATTCACCTTGTGTTTTCACACTTAAAGAATGAATCCAGAACAGCCACTAGAAACGCATGCAGTCACGCACGCACGCACGGACACACACACTGACTCATGCACGCACGCACGCACACACACACACTGACTCATGCATGCACGCACGCACACACACACACTGACTCATGCACGCACGCACGGACACACACACTGACTCATGCATGCACGCACGCACGCACACACACACACTGACTCAAGCACGCACGCACGCACGTACACACACACACTGACTCATGCTTGCATGCACGCACACACACACTGACTCATGAGCGAACACATTTATTTTGATCACAGTTCTGTACAAATTGCAGGAGAGTAAAAAAAAAAAAAAAATCCTTCATTTAAAGTTAAACCTTTAATTAAAAACGCATGCATTTTAATAGTAAATCGACAATTTGAACCACGAGGCAGTGTTGGGGGGGGGTGGGGGGGTCATGCTACCACACAGCCTCCAGAACCAGAAGGCTGTGTGGTCCAGTGGTTAAAGAAATGGGCTTGTAACCAGGAGGTCCCTGGTTCAAATCCCACCTCAGCCACTGACTCATTGACCCTGAGCAAGTCACTTAACCTCCTTGTGCTCCGTCTTTCGGGTGAGATGTAATTGTAAGTGACTCTGCAGCTGATGCATAGTTCACACACCCTAGTCTCTGTATATCGCCTTGGATAGAGGCGTCTGCTAAATAAACAAATAACAACCAATGGGAAACTGTCATCTAAAGGTTGCTAAGGAATTAAAAAAACAAACAAAAAACACAA
This sequence comes from Acipenser ruthenus, assembly GCF_902713425.1. NCBI lineage: Eukaryota > Metazoa > Chordata > Actinopteri > Acipenseriformes > Acipenseridae > Acipenser > Acipenser ruthenus. The sequence goes on from NC_081231.1 coordinate 924,972, forward strand.
CACATTTCCCTGTTTTAAAAAAAAAAAAAAAAAAACTAGTTTTTTTTTTTTTTTGTAGTTCCAACAAAAATCCAGAATAGCGATGGGCTTGGAATTAAAAAGTTAATTACTACAACTCTATAGACAAATACCCCATTTATGTTTCTGTACCAAATTTCCCTAAGCACCATATATATATCTATATCATCTCGCATACAGTATCATGTTCTTTATGTTCGTGTAAGCTATTTTATAACTATTACATGATTGTTTGTGAAATACTGCCCAACTCCATACTTTTATCCAATTAAATCGCAGCTCGTCCAATGATGAACGGGGGGTTAACCAATCAAATCGCTGCTTTTTTTTTTACCCGCCCCCGCCGATCTGATCTTTAACGTCACCCGCGTTCTTATCAAGGAGAAGGCGTCCAATCGGAGGCTGGCGTGTGGTTCGACGGCGGTTGGCCGGTGGGCGGAGTCTTGGTGGAAGTCTGACGGTGGATGAGCGAAGCCATTTTTCGTTGTTGAGCGGCGGCTGAGGGGAGAAGAGTCGTTCTGAGGTAAAAGAAAAAAAAAAAGGTACGGCAGTAAATAAATACGTTTTCGACAACAAAACATCACTTCACACAAATCGAGCACGTAGTGTTGATATTTGTATGTATAAATAAAACCATACGCCGACGTTTTACCGTTTCGAATTCGAAACCGTTTTCGGTAAGCTGCGCGAGGGGGGTCACTTTAACGACAAACCGGTTCGTGTTTTCGGGATGGGCAGGAGTTTCGTAAGACGGTCGTCCCTCCGTGGTATGTTGGTTGTGTAGTGTTAGTTATAAAAAGTGACATTTTGTTTTTTTAGTTTTATTTATTTATTTATTTATTAAAATAAACTAAATGTGAAGTGTGATCCCGAACCGGAGCTAGGATTGGATTTCTTACTCAACGCCATTGTTTCCAAATTCTGACTAAATCGCCTGCGTCGCTATCGGATATCGGGTTCACCTTGCAGTTAGTGTGGTATGCTGGTGTAACTTCATTAAAGATGGGGTTATACGCGTTTCTGAAAGTATTTCGCCCTCCCCTCCCAACGATACGCAAGAACAGGCTTTGTTACCCACCGGGCCTGTTCGTGGCTGCTAAAAAATGCGCTCAGGTTAATCGTTTTTTTAAAACGATTGGAAAACTTCACTTTATGTTGAATTGATTTGGTAATGCATTTGGACACATCTACTAAAAATATAACGAACTGATCTGAGGTTGTTTTCGATATTAAGCATTTTAATATTTCAGGGGATCCCCCCCCCTCTTCTCTGTTTGGTGCGGAAGTTTGCAGATTTTAAAATAAACATTTAGCTGCACCTAGCAACATCTTAACTTTATTTTCCAAAGAGCAATTTGCTTCCTGAAGAATGGTACTCATGAATACATACATCGTTTTATATTATTTTTTTCTTGTATTCCACTAACTTACTGTCTTATCCTCCTTCTCTACGCATATTTTGTTTGTTTGTTAACTGTAGTTCTGTTTTGCCCGGCACGGGGGCTAATGTGTTATTAATCGGTTATGATAAATAAACCGTGCTAGCTGGTGTTTGTGTGATATAGTGGGCTGGAATTTTATTACCTGCATGACAGAACTATAGGGAACAAGGCTAATGTTGCTACACAGGATTTGTGTAAATAATGTAAAACAGGAAATATGTTGTTTCGCTGTGGACATATTTACAACCACACGTTTGTGCATGTAAACTACATGTACTGTATATATTATTATTATTTATTTCTTAGCAGACGCCCTTATCCAGGGCGACTTACAATTGTTACAAGGTATCACATTATTTTTATATACAATTACATTATTTTTTATACATTATTTTTACATGCAGTTACCCATTTATACAGCTGAGTTTTTACTGGAGCAATCTTGGTACAGTACCTTGCTCAAGGGTACAGCAGCAGTGCCCCCCACCTGGGATCGAACCCACGACCCTCCGGTCAAGAGTCCAGAGCCCTAACCACTACTCCACACTGCTGCCCAACACTGAATTGAGTAATTATGCAAATTTCGCGGCATGTATATTTTGCAGATTTTTAATAAACGTGAAATCAGTGAATATTTCTTGCCTGCAAACATGTAACGTTTTACCAAAAATAATATATATATATATTTACACCGTTTGTATTTCCTTGCAGATACAGCCACAATGGTCAAAATCTTCATTGGGAACCTCCCTCGCGAGGCAACCGCGGACGAGATTCAGTCCCTGTTTGCCCAGTACGGGGAGGTGACGGAGTGCGCCATCATCAGGAACTACGGCTTCATCCACATGAACGACCGCAAGGCCGCCACCGAGGCAATCCGCAGCCTCCACCTCTACAAGATGCACGGCACCGCCATCAACGTGGAGGCCAGCCGCACCAAGAACCAAACCTCCACCAAGCTGCACGTGTCCAACATCAGCAAGACCTGCACCAGCTCGGAGCTGCGGGCCATCTTCGAGGAGTACGGCACCGTCTCGGAGTGCGACATCGTCAAGAACTTCGCCTTCGTGCACATGGCCAACTCCGACGAAGCCGCGGACGCCATCAAAGGGCTCGACAACAGCGAGTTCCAAGGTGAGAGCAGGGAGGGGCAAGGGGATGTTTCGTTACTGAAGCAGTCATTTTTTCCTAATGCTTTCTTCAGTTTGAAAAATCCGAAGGTGCTGCACAGTTGTCCTCTTCTCCTTCGTGTTTTGCAGCATCTCTTGGTCCTTTTATGCATTATTGTTCCCCTGAGCAGTTTGAACTCTTACCTTATTATTATTATTATTATTATTATTATTATTATTATTTATTTCTTAGCAGACGCCCTTATCCAGGGCGACTTGCAATTGTTACAAGATATCACATTATTTTTTACATACAATTACAGTTGGGTTTTTACTGGAGCAATCTAGGTAAAGTACCTTGCTCAAGGGTACAGCAGCAGTGTCCCCCACCAGGGATTGAACCCACGAGCCTCCGGTCAAGAGTCCAGAGCCCTAACCACTACTCCACACTGCTGCCCTGCTACTCCACACTGCTGCCGTACTTCGTTAAGTTCAGCAAAGGTTAATGATTCATCAGAATTTCAAAGCAAGCAAGAATTCAGAATTAACTGTGAAAGGCATTTTTCACAAGTCAGCTTTTAGTACTCAGTTTTTTTGATAGGGAAATGAATGAGGATGGCAGGAAGAGTCGGGCGTACCCAGAGCTAACAGTCGTGCTTCTTTTCAAGGCCAGCGGATTCACGTGCAGCTCTCAAACAGCGGCCAGCGATCTGGGGAGGACGAGAATGGCCATTACAACATGGGGCCTCCTGGACGGGAGGGCTTCAGGCCTCAGAAATGGCTGGGTGAGCGACCCAACCGTGGGCCACCAGGCTTCTTTGGCCCAGGCAGATTCGACCATCCCCACTCTCACCCCCATCCATACCTACCCACTCCTCCTCCTCCCCCTCCCCCCCGCCCCAGACCATCCGCCTACCTGGAGCGTCCCTCATTCGAGGAGCGAGACCGCTACAACGTGGTCGACTACTACGAGAAGTACCGGGCCCGGCCTTACGGGATCACCTCTTACGAGGAGAGGCGCTCTATCCCCCCTCCCCCCCCCGCCCCCCTCCTCCATGATGAGAGACCGCCTGTCTGCCTCGGCCCTCGACCCCTACGAGCGACGCCCCCTGCCTCCCCCGCCAGCCCCCCCCTCCTCCTCTTACTACGCACGAGACCGCAGCCCCCTCCGCCGGGCTCCCCCCCCAGCACCGTCGGCTGGGAATGGGTACGCGTACGAGCGCTCCCGCCTGTCTCCGGTGTCTTCCGTCTCCAGGAGCTCCCTGTACGACATGCCGCGGGCGAGAGACCTCTACACGGAACGGCCGCCACCACCACGCTACGCTTATTAAGCGCACACACAAAAAAATTTAAAGGTAAGAACAAAAAAGCAGCTGTTGGAATGAAGCGAGTCCTTAGCCAGTTTAGTAAACTGCAGTGCCTGTTGGAAATGCAGGTGTAATTTGGCAGTCTTACTTCTGGAATGGATAGCTGCAGTATCACAGAGGAGTCCTAGAGCAGGATAGTCTCTAATACGGAAAGGCTAGCTGTAGCAGTTTTAGACCGCAGTCGGTTTTGCAGTGTTAGCAGGGTCATGGTATTGCAGCTGCTTCAGCAGAGCCAGAGAAGGAAAGCTGTGAGCCCGAAAGCCTGGATATACAGCAGGGTTAAGGTAATGCTGGATATACAGCACAGTTAAGCTAATGCTGGAATCTGGGAAAGGGTTAGCAGGAAGGCATTGGTATTAATTTAGTCGAATGTGTTTAGTCAGTATTGTGGGAGTGCCCTAAATCAGTTAAAGGCTTGCTGTTGCGGGGTATATAACTTTTCAAAGAAAGGTTAACACAGCAGGAAAGGGAACTGCAATACCAGTTGGAGGGGAATTTTTATATGTACTGCGTAGTACAGGTAAAATATTTAAATCACTTCAAAATGAAATGCCCTCGCAGCGCATGCTATACAAATCAAGGGGTAATAAAAAAGTTTTTTTTTAAGTACACCATGCCTTGATAGTGTATCTAGCCATTAAGTAAAAATATGGCGATTGAATAACCTATTTAAAAAAACACGTCCTGAATGGAGGAAGCCTTTAAACAAATCTGTTCATTTACACAGTTTATCTCGTCTAATGGCAATTTTAAAACTCTAGACCCTTCGCTTTCTTTAAGTTTTATTTGAACGGCACTGTTAAATTGAGATTTAATGTTTTGTGTCCTAAATTTAACCTTGTAGTCTTGGGGCCCTTACAGTGCCTACATTTTCAAATTACCCTGTTAGAGCCTGATATTGGGGTGAAGCTGTTTCTAAACCAGCCCAGCATCCAAACCCGTATCGCTTACCAGTTCACATTGATAATGAGATACCCCTTTTGGCTCTGCCCAGCTTGATTCCTTGCATTGGTAGCCATAATTAAGCAGGATTTCTCATACTTTTGCCTCCTGCCTGTTTTTAAAAATACAATGTAGACCTCTGACCGGGGTAATGGTTTCCAGCGAAGGGTTTACGTCGCTCAGACTTTAAATGCATTCAGAGGGCTGGAAGCCGAAGGGTTAAAATTTAATGCGCTTTATATTTTTAAACTTCTGAGCCCGCCTGTAACATGCTGACTTCAGTCTGATTTGCTCTCTTTTCAGGTTTATATTTACCGCGTCAAGATCCTCGTTCCCTGATGTATGCGGCGCAATATCACCCCTTTGTGTTTGAGGCGGATCGCGCTTCGCCTGCGGCTCTAACAGGAAGAACAGTAGCGCCGACGTCTCGTCGTACTTTAAGCGCTTCTTAGTCTCGTTACCGTACTCTTCAGCAGAGAAATAAACTGTGACCAATTCTGTTTTTTCCTCCTTATTGAATATCCCTCTGCAGTCTGAGGTTCTTCAGAGACGGCTGGTGTTTTTTGCTGGAATATTGTGTTCTCTGTAGACACTCGGAATACAGTGACCCAGCGCTTCAACCTGGGTTTAAAATTTTATGGGTAGTTTGGGGCATTACAGGGAGCTCTTGCGATCTTTTTTTAAATTGCCTGATGTGTCGTAATGGCTTTTCAAAATGAGTGTAGCAATTAAATTGAACCAAAGACTGGCCGCCACCTCCAGTCACTAAATTGTGTTTGTTTCCTTGTTATATATTAATGAACACGTTATTTTTTGCGTTGATTGGCACATTGCGTTTTTCAGGAGGAGGGGGGGGGCTTACTGAGAATTAAATATTCTGTGAGTTTGAAATCAAAATAGACTTGCTTGTTTTATTTGTTAATTCCGAATTTATACAGCGCCGTAGTATTCCAAAGGGAGGAAAAGGGTCTTCTATCAGTGTCCTTTTCTGGACTTAATCTTTTTTTTTTGTTTTTATTTAAAGTTTGAACAGACAATGATGATCATTCTTTTAATTCTGTTCAGTTTTGGTGAGCCTTTTATTTTCCTTTCTTTTCTTTGCGCAATAAACCAAACTTTTGAACAGATTCGATTGTGTGTTTATTGTTTATATTTATTCTCCTGATGACCTCTCTGTTGTCCTGCTACCGTTTGTGAAATGAAGAATTCAGTCTCGTAACAAGGGGCCGAGTGACTGCCAGAAGGAAAAAATAATAATCCCATTTATTGATTATCCGTTTGTTTTTTAAAAGCTTGCGTTTATGTTTAACACCATGTGACTCAAGTTGTGTTTTTTTTTTTTTTTTTTTTTTTTACATTAGTACACATTGGAAGCACGTGTGTAGTATATAGTAAAATAATTCAATAAAACACATCCCAGGTTTTACAAGTTTCTGAACCGGCTTGAAAGTGGCCAGGGTTTGTTCAGCAGTAATGTTTCTGGGAAGGGCATTCCAGCAAGAGGGTCCAAACAGCAGAAGCAGCCCCGAGTTGGGAAAAGCTGTGCTAGAAATTTGCATTCATCTGCTAGATGTGCAGTAGGTAAAGCCTGAGACCAGAATATGACACCCTGGGAAGCTGCTTGATGAGATTCTGGGATCAATGGGCTACTAACAACCAAACGAGCAAGATGGGCTGAATGGCCTCCTCTCTTTTGTTCTTTATGTTCTAATATGTTAAATACGCACATCTTGCCTTTTTTAAAAAACAAAACAAAACCTGTAACTTAAGGATATGCGAATACTTAGAATACAATGCTATAGGTAATTTGCTGTATCCTGGTAACATTTGCTGTAGGTCACAGCCTGATTGCAGTGATTAGGAACAACATTTCACTTATAGCTTAGTCTTTGAAATTTTAGCATATTCTAAGTTGAAGCAGAAAGTAAACATAAAGAAGCAAATGATCTTAAACAGAAGGAAAGGAGACCAGTGATGATAATGCAAGTGTAAAAAAAAACCAAAAAAAAAAACCTATGAGGTCCAAAAGAAGGCTTAACATGCACCATGTCCCTGGGAGATGCATACGCACGCTCTAGAGATGTGGTAGAGGCGTGTGTACACCTGGCACACTTAAATTGTGACATACATCCTGAGAACGATCTGTGATGAAACTTGCCAATAAAAAGGTGTCTCTTTAAAAATAAGTCTACCCAGCAGCTCTTTCCATTGCTAAACTTGACAGGCCCTTTTGTGGCTATAACAGTACAATAAAACCAATGATGACACACACCCAAGAAAGAAGTTATACTGTTGCAGCTTTTAAAAAGTACCAAATACAAAACAGTTGAGAATTAAGAAAACTGATTGTCTTTGGCATTTTATGCAGTGTTTGCATTAAGTGGCTGTGCACACAGTTTTTTTTTAAAAAAAGCTGCTGTATGGATAGCTGTAATTAAAGTTGAATCCTGTGGCGAGTTTCACTTTGAAGTCGCTAAACTGAAAAGGAAAACAAGCCGCAGGTAAGGTTGGTGGAATATAGTCATTAAAATGTGATTGATAAATCCACTTATATTAACCCCAACATCCTGAAAGCCCTATGTGCTCCTATAATCGCTACATTATTTTGCATCTCAAACCTTACGGTGATTGATATGTAAAAATTAGTCTTTCACCTGCCCCCATTAACACCCATTGTCTCGTCTGTTTGTTCCCCATCCCCATCTCTGGGTCATTTTCACTCATTCATGCCCTGTTTTGGCTTGCCATCTGCTGAAACTCCTTTTGGATAATGTTAAGCAACTGGTTTAATGACCTGCTTTCTGATCAAGCACATTGAAAGGGTTAACTGGACTACTCTTAACTGGATGCAAGGGTTTCATGGAAGTAAAATGTGTTCTCAGGTTTTTCCATGTCTGGCTGCCCTCGCTTCTAGTTTTTTTCCTCCTGAGCAGTAACGCATCTGATGTAACTCATAACTGCTGCGTATAATACCAGGAACTATCATTCAATCAATCAGTTCTATTTTTATATAGTGCCTTTCCTGTAAAACCTGTCAAAGCGCTGCACATAGCTTTACATTATATAAAAAAAAACATTGCATTAAAAGATACATTAGAAACAGCATTTAAAAACAGCCATTAAAAAAAAGTCAATACATAAACCAGAACAATTTATAAATACATCAGAAACATCCATTATAAGAAACAGTTAACTATCAAAAGCCAAGGAAAACAAAATGTAGCCAATTTTTTGCTTAATCGTGCCTCGTATCTCTACAGGTAAACTACCCTTGGTGAATGTAAACCAACTGGACTGCCAACAAGGTGTGCTTTAGGATAGCGTGCACAGACTATGGAGGAGTGTGGCAAACGGGAAACCAAGATAATTTACTTAGGTGAGACCCCAAACAGACCCCCCCTTCCAAGAAAGGAATGTTTTAAATAAAAAAGACAATTAACCGTAGCAAGTATTCCTGGGACGGCATGGCTGCGACTTCTGGATCCTGAGTATCAACGTCATCAAAACGAGGAAGTGTGAGCGCGAGAAAGCCCCTTGATGTTTTTTTTTTTTTTGTTTCACAATTTGGATTTAACTGACTTCGCTACTGCCCAGTTACGTTGCGCTTTGCCGCGGAATCCACCAATCCGCTGCTGGTATTAACCGGTGGGCGGTGCTGGAATACACTAGCAGCCGGCGAGCTAGAGAGACGCCATTTCGTAATTCAGCGTTTCCCCGGATACAGCGAGGCTGCAAAACAAGGTAACGACGTCGAAGCGACGTGTTTATGTTCATTATAGTTGCACCTTTAAGTTTAATAACTTGACATGAAGAGTAAAATATCTAAAGCTGAGGGAACACGAAACCGTTTTGTGTCTTTGGGGACTTGGTTTGGCTTCAGGCCACTGCACGGCACACCAGGGGAGACGTTGAGGTTTGATACACAGCGAAGTCGCCTCAGCAAAGTCTCCCGGTACCAGGTTCAAGTCTCTGTACCTGACAAAGTAACTCCGTGTGCCCTCCGCTTTAGGGAGTGCGTATGTCAGGAGTTGTACTTTCCTGTGTGTTTTTAAAACTAATACAACTAGTTTAGGCCCACAGCCTCGAGAAAAACGGATATCTGCTTTTTTTTTTTCATTTCGAGTTGTTGAATTTGACTTTTTAGTTTAATCAGTTACATATTCGCCTGCCAAAACGAGTAAATTATTCGCGTCCCTTGATTTATCTTGCTCCGGAACCCACAGTCCCTGTCACAACTTGGTTAGAACCGCGTGTTTATTTAAAATAACCGCCCCTCAGAACTAAAACATGCTTTTTAGCCATTGGTCCGGCAAAAGGCAACAAACCTTAACGTAATTCTGCCGTCGCAGATCCCGTTTGTGGTGTCGAGAAGATATGGTAATACAGGTAGTATTTTTATTTACTGGCGGTTTATAAATCGTGGTTTTAAATTTCGTTGGGTTCAGAATTCGTGCCTACTTCCTTACATGCGCTGCTATCTTTTAGACTGAGCAAAATTTTATGTTTGTGTTTCCAACAATCGATACATTTCTGTGTCTTGTTAATGATTTTGTGGTTCCGTTGATTATAAACTACACGCACAAAACAGGCAATCCCTAAAGAGTACACTTTTTAATTTTTTTTTTTTTTTATATAGAAGTAACTTGATAAACTGTCGACTCAAGTACCATAAAAAATAGGACACCAACTGTTTTTATGTAATTTGATGCGTTTACATTCAGACATAACTATTGCGGTTAAGTTATCATAATATAGTTAAAGAGAAGATTTATGATAACAGGTAGAAGACACTAAAAATGCTTCGAAAATTACAAAGTAGCCTGTCCTCAAACCACGGGAGTGGCACTTCAGGGCTCTGGACTCTTGACCGGAGGGTCGTGGGTTCAATCCCAGGTGGGGGGACACTGCTGCTGTACCCTTGAGCAAGGTACTTTACCTAGATTGCTCCAGTAAAAACCCAACTGTATAAATGGGTAATTGTATGTAAAAATAATGTGATATCTGTATAATGTGATATCTTGTAACAATTGTAAGTCGCCCTGGAAAAGGGCGTCTGCTAAGAAATACATAATAATAATAATAATAATAATAATAAGCCGGATTTATAAAAACAAAAAAATACTTTTTGGTTTAACCAATTTAATTTTCGATGTACCTATTGGTGCATTAAAAGCTTAACAGTGCTGTAACACAGGGTTTCCCAGTTCTCAGTTACTTAATTGTACCCTTAATTGAACTCTTCATGAGCTTAATTAAAACTTTTAATTGTGCTCAGCTTTTAAACAGTTGGAGATTTCAAGTTAATTTTATAACTAACTTGAAATCGGCAACTTTTTCAGAGTTGAGAACAATTTAAAAAGGTCTAAGCACATTGTTAGTTCAATTAAGGGATTGATTAAGTAATTGAGAATTGGTTGGCATGAAATCCAGCAGACACAGGGGTCTGACCAGGACTGGGAAACCCTGCTGTAATGTACCTTCATGGGTTAAAGCTTGTATCAAAACCCCCGACTCAACGGGTAGAGCAAGCCCCCTTTTGGTCTATTTTGAGGTAAATTCACCTCTGTCGTTTTTTTTTATTATTTGAGTGCCCTGAGTGTTTTCAATTACCTTCCCTCTCGCAGACGGCCGCGATGGTGAAACTCTTCATCGGCAACCTGTCCCCGAGCACGACGGCCGATCAGCTCCGGACGCTGTTCGCTCAGTACGGGAAGGTAACGGAGAGCGACGTGGTCAAGGACTTCGGCTTCGTGCACATGGACGAGCAGGCGGCGCAGGAGGCGATCCGCAACCTGCACCACTACGAGCTGAACGGGAGGCTCATGAACGTGGAGGTCAGCCACAGCAAGAAGCAGCAGCAGCAGCACCCGGACGCGGCGCCCCCCTCGGCCACCACCAAGCTGCACGTGGGCAACATCAGCAGCACCTGCACCAGCCAGGAGCTGCGCGCCAAGTTCGAGGCGTACGGGCCGGTGGCCGAGTGCGACATCGTGAAGGAGTACGCGTTCGTGCACATGGAGCGGGCGGAGGACGCCATGGAGGCGATCCAGGGTTTAGACAACGCCGCATTTCAAGGTGAAATAGGAGGAGGGGAGAGGAGGGTGGATCCATTTTTAGCAATCCACATAATTATAAATAAATAAATAAATAAATAAATAAATAAATATCCAAAATAAAATAAATACAATACAATAGTTTGTCATTTAACAGACGCTTTTGTCCAAAGCGACTTAGAGACCAGAGGGTGAACTCTGCTTCATCAACAACTGCTGCTGCTGCTGCTGCAGAGTCACTTTCAATAGGACCTTGTTTGTTTTCCGTCTAATCTGAAGGACGGAGCACAAGGAGGTGAAGTGACTTGCTCAGGGTCACACACACACACAGACACGCACGCACGCACACAGGGAGTCGGTGGCTGGGATTGAACCTGGAACTATTATTATTATTATTATTATTATTATTATTATTTGTTTATTTAGCAGACGCCTTTATCCAAGGTGACTTACAGAGACTAGGGTGTGTGAACTATGCATCAGCTGCAGAGTCACTTACAATCACGTTTCACCCGAAAGACGGAGCACAAGGAGGTGAAGTGACTTGCTCAGGGTCACACAATGAGTCAGTGGCTGAGCCGGGATTTGAACCGGGGACCTCCTGGTTACAAGCCCGTTTCTTTAAATGAAATAATAATATTGAGAAAACGGTTTACTTCAGAGCCACTTAGCTAGACGCTAGTGTTTCTACGCGCTGCGCTCTCGCGTCGTTGTAGAAGTTTGTTTTGCAGCGGGTTTTAATAGTTGCTCCGTCGTGGTGGGGTGAAATAAAAGGCATACGATTAGGAAAGAAAGCTTCAGGAACTGGTGCAGTTTGTAATCGTACGCATGTGGTGTAAATTAGACGCTTAAACACACAGCCAGGTACCGTGCACACAATCTTGAACACACACAAAAAAATAAAATAAACAATTCTAGACGTTTTGATATGAAAGCTTCATGTGATACTGCAGTACAAAATTTGTAAGTCGACTTTTTATAAACATGGCTTTCTTAAGTGCCGGTAGATGCAGTCTGTTTCGAGGTTGCCTTTTGCTCGTGATCGAATGGCTGTGGATGAAGGCACTTTTGTCTGGTGTTCAAGTCCCCCTGTCTTTTGATCAACACATTCTTGTGTATCTGTGTCCTGTTTCTCTTAATGCTCATAACGGCTGCAAGTAAATAATAATTTTTGTTTTTTTTACACCTGCGGCAAGTAAATCAATTTATACCAGAGATATATATATATTTTTTTTTCATGGCTTGCGGTACACGGAGAGCATAAGCATTTTTAGAGCTTGGGTATAGAAATTTTGACGCACAGTAATAGCAGTTGTTGTGTTGTGACAGGGATGCGTGAAGGAGTGGTGTGTGGTTTTTTCTCTTGTTCAAATAGCAAACCTTGTTCTGCGTCTCTCTCCTTCTCCTCCCCCAAGGCAAATTGATCAGCGTGAAGCTTTCGACCAGCAACCACAGAACCACGCCAGGCATGGGAGACAGGATGAACTGTTTTGTGTGCGGGAGAAAGGGCCATTGGGCCCAAGATTGCCGAATGGCGCAAAATAATTCCTACTCTGATGGTCCTGCGTTCCCCAGGAGCAACGGATTTCACGATCCGGTTTTCCGAGGACGCGGTGACATGGGGTTCAGAAGAGGTGGCCCTGGGGGGCCAGGGTTCGGCAGGGGCGCAGGGTTCGGGCCCGGTCCTGCATACGGAAGGGGTTCAGGTTATGGTGGTGGTCCCGAGTCTATTAGGGTGCCAGGCTATGGGGTTGCTCCTGACTCTAGCAGGGTTGCAGGCTACGGGGGCGGTCCTGAGTCCAGCGGGTACAGAGGTGGCCCTGGATTTGGGAGAGGTCTCCACAGGGGCAGGGGTGCAGGGTACAGCGGGGCTGAAGGCTACGGGGGTGTCCAGACGTACAGTGGTGAAGCAGATTACAGCAGCGGGAGCCCGGGATACCCAGCGACGCGCCCCTCTCCATACGGGGAGCGAGAAAGCTACAGTGGCGTCGACTTCTATGAGCAGTTCAGATCCCGCCCCCTAGAGGAAAGGCACTCCCTCGCCCCACCTCACCTTCCTCCTCCTCCTCCCTCCTCCATGATGAGAGACCGCCTGTCTGCCTCTGCCCTCAACCCCTATGAGAGGCGCCCCATGCCAGCTCCCGTCTCCTCCTCCTCCTACTACGCACGAGAGCGCAGCCCCGTCCGCCGGGCTCCCCCTGTGGCAGAGGGGTACGGGTACGAGCGCTCCCGCCTGTCTCCGGTCTCCTCCTCCCTCTCCAGGAGCTCCCTGTACGAGGCGCCGCGGGCGAGGGACCCCTACGCGGAACGGGCACGCTATGCTTTTTAATCGCACGTGCCGACAGGTGAGAACCACAGAGCAGGTGGGGAGAGGCGGGGGGGTGGGGGTTAATCAGCGACCTTGTCAGATCTTGAGCCATATGGTCCAGATTTAGAGTTTTCATACAAAATAATTTAAAAATTTGGGGTTGATTTTTAATAGGGATGTAAGGTAAAGGGAAGTTTTTAATGTGTGTGTGTGTGTGTGTGTGTGTGTGCTGCCTCCAGTGCCCTGCCGCACACAGCGTGCAGATTGCAGCTGGACGCAGTCTAGGGTTAAAGTGAGTCTCTTTGTACTGCATCTAACCCCGTGCTGTGCCCTGTAACCCGCTGATCCCAGTGTGATTTGCTCTCTTTTCAGGTATATAGTTACCGCGGGGGGGGGGGCTCCACGCGACGCGAAATCGCCCCCCTTCTTGTTTCACGCAGATTGCTTTCGGCTGCGACGCGAACAGGAAGGACAGTTGCGCGGACGCCTCGATGTGTTTCGACACCTGACCTTGTGAATTTATGACCAATTTTGTCTTTCCTTTTTCTTTTTTTTTTTTCTTTATTCCGAGGCCACAGATTTTATTTTTTTAATTATTTTTTTGTTTCGAGTTGCTCATTATTTCTGATGCTGGGGGGGGGGGGGGACACACGACATGGATTCGAAGTTTTTTGGAATCTTAGATTTCAGGAAATGCTACAAGTTTGTCATCTTGCATTTAAAAAAAAAAAAAAAAAAAAAAAAATGTAAAATGAATGCAGTGATTTCTCCAAAATTTGGGTGGTTAAATAATTCTGTACAAACACTTCACACGTGCTGTGTGCTTTTTTTGTGATGTGTGTTCGGTTTTAAACGAATAATTTGCAGTTCTCTTTTTAGTGTGTGTGAGGGGGGGGCGGGGCGGGGGGGGGGGGCAGAGACTGGCTTGTTTTGATACTGGTGGTAGAATGGGTGTTGTGATGAAGGGATGACATATTTTATAATTTTTACAGAGCAGGTTGCGTTTTTAAAATATTATCCGTTTCTAAATCTTACAGTTCTCATTGCTATGAAGACTCATGCGTCTGTACATGTGTTTGGCTTTCTGGAGCTAGCCAGCATGTATTGATCTAAATATGGGTTTAAATGTATTGGGGTCCTCCAACTGATTTCTCCTGTCCTGTAGAGATCTGCTTCAGAGATGTACGATGAGGAGAAACACAATCCAAGCTTCACGTTCGCTGTGTGCTCAGAGTTCAAATTGGCAAGCTTTATTTTATTTTTTTGAAGGTAACAGGGCTGACAATCTTTTCAAAGAGAAATAAGACACCAGTTCACAGTTTCAAAGTATATTTCTTCTGCGTTTTGCACGTTACTGTATGTTCCTTGAAATGAGTTTCCTTTTCATATTTTGCTTGTTAAAAATAATTGTTTTTTTTTAATTATTGAATAACTAATACCAACACAGTGAGCCTTGGTTTTATGTAGTTATTTTTATTTTGTATTCATCTTTTATAAATAAAATCAGATATTTGAGGGAAAAACAAAGTGTGTTTTATTTATGTATTAATTGATTTACCTTGTTCTAAGGATTGCAGTCACATCAGACTACAGAAGGCTGTTGTTTTTGTTTGTTTGTTTCAGCTTGCATACAATACAAATGTTTAGTGAATCCATTTCACCAATGATCAGGTTAGTTTTGACATTCAAACCACTGTTCTATAAACGCCACTGTTTACTATTTCATATGCTAATATAATGGAGAAATTTGCAGAGATCCGGAAACCAATTAAGCCTACAATCCAACCATCGTTGAAATACATGAACTTTGAGTGCTTAATGTGCCTGATATGTTAGAGAGGAGCTTGCTGAATTAAGACTTGGGTTTTTTTTTCCCTCAAGATATAGTGTGGAATTAACTGTACGCCTTTCAGCATCACAGCTCCATACATTTGCTTAGGAAGAGCTTTCTGTTTCAATTTCTCTGTAATCTCGCTGTGCATGGCTGTACATTAAAAAATAAAAATGAATGTTTCACTAAATTATCATGAATATGTTCCACGAAGCAAAAACTGCCCGGTGTGGTTTTTAATGAATTGGATTTTGTTAAATTCAACAAAGCGTAGTTTTTTTGTTTTTTGTTTGTTTTTTTAAACACATTTTGAACGTTAACTGCACTAAAATTACCCCAGTGACCAAGGGCAGGATTTCATTAAAGCAATTACGGTTTATGTAACATTATGTTTACCGCACGAACAAAAAGTAAAGTATTTGAAGATGTAGTATTGAGCATTAATAAAGTGAAAACGGATAACGATTAAATAACACACACAAAGTGCTTTACAAACCTGCGTTTCTCATGCGCCTACGGGTCGCCATCTGAATGACAACCGTAAGATTGCCATCATTAATCCAAAGAGGAGGAATTAGGTGTTTAACCGGGACGGTAAATGCAATTTTACAGGTAGGATAACTCTATCTTTTACTGTAGCACCAGCACAAGCGATATGCGAACTCGGACCTTTCCAGTACACTCGGTTATGGCCAGTAAGATAATTTAAGTATAAAAATGAATGATACATTTTTATCTAGTACAGCTACGGCCGAATGTTTTGCATCACCGTAGAATTAAATAATTTTGCTCCATAGAGCCGAATGAAACCTGCTAAATAATGTTATGTTAAAATGAAAAATGACATACCGCGCTGTAGTTTTCCTATGTACTGACATTTATAAATCTAACATGAAATACTGTACTACTATTATGGCTTCCGGTAGACTTTTGCGATATCATTTTTGTAGATTATTTGATTACATGATGTTAAATAAAATATCTATCTATCTCTAACGATCTCTAGCTATCTATCAAAATCAATTTCTGTGTGTTACAAAACTTTTAGCCATAGCTGTATTTATACAAGTGTGATGTTATTTATAAAACACCTTTGAATAGCTGATCGCTGTCTTTTGTACAGGTAAGAATTGACAGATTATTGGAGTCAATAAATCTTATCAACTGTGGGAAATAAATGTAAAATCCGTGTTGTGTGTGCCCGGGGTTACAGCTTTCATAGATCGGTAGACATGTATTTATAAACACGTGTTCATGTAGCACGGAATTGTGTTCCAATACTTCTTGTGTGAGTCAAGTTACAAGGCGGTATTGTCAGCTAACAATACTGCAAATTAATCGGACAGCTTTTTGAGTTGCTAGGAGGAGTCGGTCTCCTTTATAACAGAATGTTATTAAAAGCCAACTCCAAAAGATAAGGTATATACGTTGCATTTTATTAAAATGTAACCATACGTAACATGGTAATTTTTTAATTAAAATATCTATCTATCTATCTATCTATCTATCTATCTATCTATCTATCTATATATATATATATATATATAGAGATAGAGATAGAGATAGATATAGATATAGATATAGATATATATATAATTTGGTTTTTTATATATAATCATGTAATTATTTCTACAACAGGTAAACCGTACGTCATTACATTTTCACCTGAATTTAACTGACGTCTTTTTTACCCATTTAGGTGAAACCTGGCGTTGATATCCACCAATCCGGTGCAGGCTTCGGCCGGTGGGCGGTGTCTGATCGACGTCACCCGGCCGGCGAGCGGGCGAGCGGTGCCATTTTAAAATTCATCCGCTACTGAACCGGAGTCGTGAAAAAAGGTAAGCGAGGAAAATGTTGTGTTTAAAACGGCATCTAACGCTCAATCGAGGATACCGTGTAACTGCAGCTAGCTTGTAAACGCACAATGAAGCGTTTGAAATTATTTAAATGTGGTAGTATTTTATAATTGTTGCCGTGTGACGCCATTTCGCTTTCAAAACTGGATGCTGAGGCGAGAGCTGTTTGGGCCTTGTGTGTGTCGACAAAAGAAAAACAACGTAGCGGTCGTTTTAATTGATAAAAAGCTTAATTGTGAGGTATTTAGTAAAATAAAATAACATTTGTCACTATATCCATCGCTTAAGTGTATGGTGGTGGGGGGTATATCATTTTATTTTAGCGCGATAACAATTTCTCTATACAAATTCAGCCGCCGTCTCGGCGCGGCTCCAGCCAGTTTTGAGCAGTTCGGTTTTAAAGATTAGCGTCCAAATAAAAAATAAAGTAGGTATCGTTCCCCCCCAAGTGTACATAATTCTAAAAAGTTGTGCAATCAAGCGAGCCATTTTTACACACCACTTTATTTATTTATTTTTTTAAACAGCTAGGTCTCGGGTAGGTAGCGAATTTCTTTTGTTGTCTAAATACTTCCCCGCTTATATAACGGTGATAACACGGGCAGCACTTTATTATAACGGTCTACGTTTTTATATACATGTGTATACATAGCTTTGAAGTTTGATAAATATGTTTTGTTTTCTGTATCGTTTTTGGGGTTGTGACTGTGGGCAGTCGTGGTAGGTTAAATATTTAATAAAACCAGATACACTGTCGCTAACATGTGGCGACTAATACAGTAATACCAAATTAAAGCAATTCTTCAACTGAGGGAACACGAAACTGCTTTGTGTCTTGGGACCTGGTTTCAGGCAGGGGTTTGATACAGCAACCTCAATTACAGCTGCACCCAGGATAAACTAAATTAAGAAATCGAGATTCAACCGATAGTCAATGCTTTGATGTGCAAGAAGTTCAGTTAGACATCACAGTTCTACATCATAGTCTTCTGCTCATATGCTATTGGATATTTTTTTTTAACGGTTGCATCATGATGTGTAAAAAAAATTATACACTGAATAAAGATGGGGAATGGGTCTGAGGACAGGGATTTACATATGTGAACATGATTGATATCTTATTTAACATCATGTAATCCAAGAAACTACAAAATGATTAATGCAGGAGTCTACCGGAACCCAGAATATTAGTAGTACAGTAGTATTTCATGTTAGATTTTGAAATGTGACATATTTTTTTCAAATTCTGTTAAGTATATGGAAAACTACCAAGCGGTGTGTAATTCAGTCTGCTAATGTAACACTATTCAGCGGGTTTTGTTCAACTTTGAGTTAAAATTAGTTAATTACCAGTCGCCCATATCTGTAGGGTGATGCAAAACTTTTGGCCATATGCTGTTGGTCTCCTTGAGATTTTATTTTATATTCTATTCACCTGTTGACTTGCAACGGTTTCCCTTCCCTTCAGCCGCGATGGTGAAACTCTTCATTGGCAACCTGTCCCAGGACACCACGGCGGACGAGCTGCGGCCGCTCTTCTCCCAGTACGGGAAGGTCAGGGAGTGCGACGTGGTCAAGAACTTTGGCTTCGTGCACATGGACGACAAGGAGGAGGCGGACGAGGCGATCCGCAACCTGCACCACTACGAGCTGAACGGGCAGCCCATGAACGTGGAGGTCAGCCGCAGCAAGACCAAGGCCTCCACCAAGCTGCACGTGGGCAACATCAACAGCAGCTGCACCAACCAGGAGCTGCGCGCCAAGTTCGAGGAGTACGGGCCGGTGATCGAGTGCGACATCGTGAAGGAGTACGCGTTCGTGCACATGGAGCGGGTGGAGGACGCCATGGAAGCGATCAAAGGGCTAGACAACACTGCTTTTCAAGGTGAAATAAGAGGGCCAGCAGCAAGGCAGGCTACCAAGTCTCATAGCAAACGCGGGGGGGGGGGGGGGCGGACGGGCTTCTCTCTTTTAAAATGGAAAATTTAAATTGCTGTAGAAACTTTTACAGCCACTGGAAGCCGTTTTCAGTGTCCTTACTGGCTCAAGAGAAAACGGTCCCCGGGACAGATCTGTTGGTGGGGCTTGCAATTTATTTTTTTTTTTTAAATGGTGGCCCTTCTTAAGAGAGGTGAGGGACAGATAGGTGACGAGACATCGGAGGAACTAAAGCATCGGTCTGCCTCCCCAGGGTTCATTTCAAATTCGGGTTTCAATTTTCCGGTTCGAGTCGCGAAGTTTGTTGTCTCGCATTGAAGTTCTGTATGTAAGAACTTATTTATTTATTTTTAAGATGCTGTGGGGAATTTGTTTCCAAACAGCGTGTGCAACTACACCGCACTCGGTTATACATCTGTAATTCTAATTTATACTTTTACAAAAAAAGTAATTTTAAAAGATAGAACTGTATTGGTTTTAGTTGCACGTGGTAGCTGTATGTTCTGCTAATACCAGTATATTCTTAACCCCTGTTTCTTTTAGCCTCACTGCATTTCTTTATTTAGGATTACAGAGGCTCACGGTAGTGGTTACAGACATGGAGTGGCAGTTCATGTCAAGGGAGGCAGGGCATTAGAGGGGAGAGTTACGTATGCATGAGAAAAGCGCACTCTCTCTCTCCTCTCTCTCTGTCTGTCTGTCTGTCTCTCTCTCTCTCTCTCGCTCGCTGTCTGGCGCTCTCTCTCTCTTGCTCGCTGTCTGGCGCTCTCTCTCTCTCGCTCGCTGTCTGGCGCTCTCTCTCTCTCGCTCGCTGTCTGGCGCTCTCTCTCTCGCTCGCTGTCTGGCTCTCTCTCTCTCGCTGTCTGGCTCTCTCTCTCTCGCTGTCTGGCGCTCTCTCTCTCTCGCTCGCTGTCTGGCGCTCTCTCTCTCTCGCTCGCTGTCTGGCGCTCTCTCTCTCTCTCGCTCGCTGTCTGGCGCTCTCTCTCTCGCTCGCTGTCTGGCGCTCTCTCTCTCTCGCTCGCTGTCTGGCGCTCTCTCTCTCTCTCGCTCGCTGTCTGGCGCTCTCTCTCTCTCGCTCGCTGTCTGGCGCTCTCTCTCTCTCTCGCTCGCTGTCTGGCGCTCTCTCTCTCGCTGTCTGGCGCTCTCTCTCTCTCTCTCTCTCTCGCTGTCTGGCGCGCTCTCTCTCTCTCTCTCTCTCGCTGTCTGGCTCTCTCTCTCTCTCGCTGTCTGGCGCTCTCTCTCTCTCTCTCGCTGTCTGGCGCTCTCTCTCTCTCTCTCGCTGTCTGGCGCTCTCTCTCTCTCTCTCTCTTTCGCCGTCTGGCGCTCTCTCTCTCTGTCCAGTCCCCAGTCCCCATAGCAAACCTTGTTTTGCGTCTTTCTCTTAAAGGCAAGCTGATGAGCGTGAAGCTTTCGACGAGCCGGCTGCGCACTGCGCCGGGAATGGGAGAGCGGACGGGTTGCTATCGCTGCGGGCAGGATGGTCACTGGTCCAAAGAGTGCCCGATGGGTCAGGACGGCTCCTTCTCGGAAGGTCCCATGCCCCGCGAGGGGAATGGGTACGGCGGTCAGGGCTATGGCGGTGGCAGGGGGTTCACCGGGGGCTACGGTGCGGGCCCCGGGTTCGGCAGGGGAATGGGCTATGGTGCGGGCCCCGGGTTCGGCAGGGGGGCAGGCTTCGGCGGTCCTGGGTTCAGAAGAGGAGACGGCTATGACGCGGGCCCTGGGTACGGCAGGGGCGAGGGGTTTAGCGGCGGTGTGGGGTATGGCAGCGAAGCGGCTTACGGGGGCGCCACGAGCTACAGCAGCAGCAACAGCAGCAGTGCGTTTCCAGAGCGGCCTTCCAGCTACGAAGAGAGAGACCGCTACAACGTGGTCGACTACTACGAGAAGTACCGGGCCCGGCCTTACGGCATGCCCTCCTTCGAGGACAGGAGGGTGGCCTCTCTCCCCCCTCTTCCTCCTCCACCTCCTCCTTCCTCCTCCATGATGAGAGACCGCCTGTCTGCCTCTGCCCTCAACCCCTATGAGAGGCGCCCCATGCCCCTCCCGCCGACTCCAGTCTCCTCCTCCGCCTCCTCCTCCTACTACGCACGAGAGCGCAGCCCCGTCCGCCGGGCTCCCCCTGTGGCAGAGGGGTACGGGTACGAGCGCTCCCGCCTGTCTCCGGTCTCCTCCTCCCTCTCCAGGAGCTCCCTGTACGAGGCGCCGCGGGCGAGGGACCCCTACGCGGAACGGGCACGCTATGCTTTTTAATCGCACGCGCCGACAGGTGAGAGCCACAGAGCGGGCATCTACTGTGGGGAGGTGGGGGTTGAAAGACGAGAGAGAGTTTTGGTTGTGCAGCGGGTTTTGAACTGTGTATTTAAACAGCTGTCGTAAAGACCGTGCAGTAGATAATGTACATACGGTGGTAACTACAGGTTTAATAGGAGGGGAGGGGATGAAGAACCAGAGCTTATGGAGGTTTTTAGTTTTTTTTTTTATATATATATAAAAGAATTCCCCTGCGTACAAATGTAAGCAGCTGTAAGGGGGGGGGGCGGGGTTAAAGCGAGTAGCTTCATTCTGTGTTCTGAGCCCCGCGCTGTGCCCTGTAACCCGCTCATCCCAGTGTGATCTGCTCTCTTTTCAGGTTTGTATTTACCGCGGGGGGGGGAAAAAGATCCTCCTCTTCCCGAGCTCCACGCGACGCGAAATCGGCCGTCTCGTTTCACGCGGAGCGCGTTTCGACTCACGGGAAGGACGGTATCGCGGGGGCTTCTCGTCGTGTTTCTCCAAGCTTTTAGTATCTCGTTTCTGATCTTCCGAACTTCTTCTTCTTCTGACCAATTCAAGCCTGCTTGTTTGTGTAGTGACACGCACAATTCCTCAGTTCTTCGTAGACAGCCCTCTTGAGGGGTATTTGCTGTAACTGTTTGCTGTTTTTGATGTTTAATCTTGATGTTGCTCATTTCTGCACAAGGGAGGGGGGGAGAACAGTGGCTCCACGGATTCAGAGATGGGTTTGTATTCAACTTTACAGGATCTGCTGCACACGCGATGAGTCGTTTGATGTTTATATCTATTTCTATCTATATCTGTATACATACCTACATGCATACATACATATGCACAAATAACATTAACACAGTCCAAATCAACAATGTGTGGAGACTTTGGAACATTGTTCACTATAAAAAAAAAAAAGGCTATTATCAACAGGGTGTTCCTCCTTTGTGGCAGATGTGGCAGTCATTACTGGGGGGGAATTCTGAAATTATATAATTTGCATTGTATTTTTTTATTTTTTTTTCTGGCTAGCACTTCTTGTGAACCCACTACTTAATTACCAAGTCTTCTGATGTGTGTGTTGTTTTTCATAGGGACTTTTACACTTTCTGAGGGGGTGGGGGGGGGTGGACCAGACATGTCACGCCACGTCACACCTTGAAAGCTAAAACATTAGCCTGATAATGCCTGCAACGAGAGAGTTTCCAGTCTTACGATTTAAAAAAAAAAAATGAATGAAATTTAAATTCTGCTGCGGCTAGTAGCAGGTTTTGGTGGTATTCCAAAGAATGGGCTTAAAGCGAGACAGAACCTTTGTGTTTGTATCCTGTATCCCCAGAAATGCGTTTGATAACCTGCAGTGAAGGGAGCTTGAGTGTATTCAGTATATACGTCTGTGTGTGTGATTTTTCTTTTTGTTTTTTTTTTCTTGTTAATCTTTCTACTCTTGCTTCCTAATGAGCTCTCTGTAGTATTTGTAGTTTTCTTTTATAATAAAACAGTGTTTTTTTTTTAAAAAAAAGAAAAACACTCAATGGTAGTAATGCTAGCAGCAATGCCCTTGGAAGTCTTTCTCGGTGGCTTTTCAATTCGGAGGTTGTGGAGAAAGACTGCTGCTTGTGGGATTGTATAGGTTTCTTTTTCGGGTTACGAGATCTGGTGGAAGTGCTGCTGGATATCCTCTGTGTGTTAACAGTTCTGAAGCAGGAGACAGCCCAGAAGCAGAATCTGCACTTCCTATCTGCATGTGGAAGATGATGATCATCATTTACATACGTTTCCTTGACAACGTCATTTGCATATTTCTGCAGAACCTGTAACACACACCTATCCAACAGTTCTCTTTTAAAACCACAAATGTGCAGCTGGCCACACTGCAAGCAGTAGAAGCAAGTAAAGCCTTTGTTTTTATCTATTTATTTTAAATGTTGCACAAGGTTCTGTCTCACTTTAGGCTTCCCTGTTCTCCACATATTGTGTGTTTTCATATATCTTTTATTACTGTGTAAGTGAACACAGCCTAGTGAATTTTTTTTTTTTTTTTTGTGTTGTCTGATAAAAAATAAATAAAATAAACCAAGCTTTTGGTGAAAGAAGACCTTTTGTGTTTTTACTGGTTTGGTGGCGGGTGGGGGCTGCTGCTGAGTTGCAAAGTGAAATCAGTATAACAAGACACAAGGTGATGTAAGGTAACTGTCCAGGTAAACGCAATGCAAGCCAAGCCATTGCTTTTCAATGTATGTGGTGTGGAAGGGTTCAAAATCAAAGCACGAGGAGCGTTGAAAAGAAGGCTGGTCGTACCGAGGCACTGATGCCTTGAACCCTGGAACCTGCTCTGGGTGTCTTCAGCCTCTTTATTATCGGAACATTAACACACAGGGCGTACCCCGAGTCCAGGTATCCAGCGAACGCAGGTTTAACAGGTGATGATGTCATTGGTGCCTGAAGAGTGGGCTTCCCTGCTGATAACAGGCTGCGGTTTTAATGTTAAAGCCGTGGTTTTCACTGCAGTCTGGGAACCGTTAAGGAACCTGTCCCTGTTAAAGAGAGTGCTGATGAAATGTAAAGTCGGGGTGTACCTGTGACATCGATTCTAACGCCGGGTTATGAAACGGGGGCGCTACAGCTGCGTCTCAAACTTGTGGTTGACAGTAAAACTGTTTGGAAGAGCAGTGGGGGGCAGGTCGGTTAAACTTCTCTATGAACCCAGTACTAGCGTATCATTGGCTTTTCTTACAAGACAAGTAAGCGATTGTGTTGCTGGCGGTTTGAGCAAGGAGGAGACCCATCTGGTGAAGGTAAAACGTTTGGCAGACTCGGGTGAGACTGTTATAGGGACCTCCTTGTTGCAAGCCCGTTTCTTTTACCACTGGAACACACAGCCTCCACATAACGACAATTACTACCATTACTCATTAAGCTTGTAGCATTATTCTTAAACTTGGATACAGTTTGCATATTTAATATATATAATAAGTTTTTCAGGTTTGTTGCTGCCATCTGCTGGTTCATTCATGTATTGTACCTAAAGCACCACCACTGCTTGCAATGTTATTTGATGGCAAAATAATAATAATAATAATTATTATTATTATTATTATTTATTTATTTATTTATTTAGCAGACGTTTGTAAACTTTCTTCTATATGCTTGCTCGCTCGCTTTGATGCGAGCGTGGTCCGTTTCAACTCAACAGAGTAAAAAAAAAACTTCTCTAAACTTATTATTTGTTTATTTAGCAGACGCCTTTATCCAAGGCGACTTACAGAGACTAGGGTGTGTGAACTATGCATCAGCTGCAGAGTCACTTACAACAACGTCTCACCCGAAAGACGGAGCACAAGGAGGTGAAGTGACTTGCTCAGGGTCACACAATGAGTCAGTGGCTGAGGTGGGATTTGAACCGGGGACCTCCTGGTTACAAGCCCTTTTCTTTAACCATAAGTAAAACCTCCCTGTCATTTAAATATGTTATATAATAAAATGTACTACTATTGTATAATAAAATGTATTACTGTTCACCTTTTAAATGTGTGTGTGTGTATTTAAAAAAAATAAATAAATAAACTTTGTTTACTGAAAAGCTTTATTTGTATAGGTAAGTGATACAGTACAGTTTAAGTAACATTAATTTGATACTTTGTATAGAGATGACGCTTCGTTATTTGTTTATTTATTTATTTTACACAACGCTTTAGTAATTTTAATGCAACGCTTCAGTGGGTATTAATACACCATACGGTTCTGACGTCACTTTGCCGCTATACGGCACCGATAACTTTTATTAAGTTCTAAACCAATAAGCAAAAGGAATCCTTGTGATGGACAGGTTATTACCCAATCACTCGTTGACAAACCCAACCGGAGAGTGGGTGGGAGAAATTAGAGTTATCCAAAAAAGATCCAATTAGATGGAATATAGAATCGAACAGGCACATTCGCCAGCCAATGAGAGACGTGTTGGGGTGGTCTGTTGTCCTCCATTGTGGTGCGCGGGTCGACATGTAAAAGCGTTTCGTGTTCGAGAAAGAGGTTCGAAATCCGTTAAACCGCGTATTCAAATTTCCTCTCACAACTCTATCTATATACATATACATATATATTTTTTTAAAAGAGAGTCTTTTCTTTTAAATTAAAACGGTTTGTTTATTTCGTGTTTCGGGGTGAAATGGCGACGGGAGCAAACGCCACGCCGCTGGGAAAGCTGCACCCGAGTATCGGCGCCAAGCGCGGTTTCGAAGCCGGGCCCGGCGCTGGAATGATGGCCCCGCCGATCCCGCCGCTCCCTTACCCGCCGCCTCCGACTTTCCAGCAGCAGCCGCCGCCGCCGCCAGTGCCGTTCCCCCAGTTCACAATGCCCACGCCAGGCGCTTTCACACCGCTGCCCCCACCGCAGCAAGGAGCCGGGGCCCTGCCGCAGTCTGGCGGCGGAGGTGAGTTTGAAACGCCGGGGATGTATTGTGGGCCTAGCCGTGAAGCCCGAGAAGGACGGTTCAGTCGTGGGTCGAAGCGGTTTACAGTATTCTGGATACAATACAGGGATTAATTAAATGCAGCAACAACAAAAAAGTTATTTTTTTAGTTTTATGGCTGGTCTTATTTACGTAGGTTTTTTTCTTATTTAGAACTAGCTGTTTTATTTACATAGATATGAAAAATAAACGTATTAAATTAATCTATATCGTCCTAATAATAAAACGCATCTTCATAATATACGTTGGCCGACGTAAATTCTATTGTTAGTTTGCTGCATACGTATTTTTTTTAAAATATTTATTTATTATATATATATATATATGTGTGTGTGTGTGTATATATATATTATTATTATTATTTATTTCTTAGCAGACGCCCTTATCCAGGGCGACTTACAATTGTTACAAGATATCACATTATACATTATTTCACATTATTCAGATATCACATTATTTTACATACAATTACCCATTTATACAGTTGGGTTTTTACTGGAGCAATCTAGGTAAAGTACCTAGGTCTGGTAGAACACATGGACCCTGAACTCTCCAGTTATTGATCTTTTCCAGGATGAAACTATACGATTTTAATACAGCAGTCGTGCTGGTAAATATCTTAAATCTACAATGGCCCATTAAAAAAAAAAAAAAAAAAAAGTCATATGATTTGATTAGTCTTCCAGTGTGTCTTTCCCAACACACTGCTAGGCTGTTTACGTTTTTTAAAGATATTACAGGCACACAATCTGTCTACCTCCGTGACTCTGTAGACCAGTAAACATGCGTGCGTGCTTCTGAACTGCCTGCTGAAGCAAGCGCTTGTGAATGTGCTGCTGCAGGTCAGGGAATCGAAACCAGAGTAAAACAAAACTGGGGGAAAAAATCCCAAATACTGTATAAAACTGTAAACTGGAAGGAAAAAGGGACGTTTTAAAGCCAGCAGTGAAAACTTTTGTAAATGATTTGTCATTAAACATGTGTGGGTTCCCCCCGAGTGAAGAACACTCCCTGTAATTCTGAAAGGCTGTTTTGGTCTCTACAGTTCTATTGTGGTGTATTTGCAACCTAAAAACTTGTGGGGTGTCCTCATTCAGAAAGTGGGGACCCTGATGCGCCGGTCACAGCTGTGCTGTCTGTCCCACACTAGGTGATGAACCCCATAGATGCCTGATTTAGCTTCACCAAGCTTCTCATATATTCTTAGCCTCCTATAGATGTCTCGGATTGTATTTGGGTAAAATCTGATTTTATTTTATTTGATACAGATATTTTGTAATCTTTCAGCTACTTCTAAAAGGTATTGACAATATTGACCCAAGGGATTTTTTCGACCTGAAACAAGGACCAGGGGTCACAAATAGAGATTAGATAAAGGGACATTCAGAATAGAAAATAGGAGGCACTTTATTACACAGAGAATTGTGAGGGTCTGGAACCAACTCCCCAGTAATGTTGTTGAAGCTGACACCCTGGGATCCTTCAAGAAACTGCTTGATGAGATTCTGGGATCAATAAGCTACTAACAACCAAAGAGCAACCGAATGGCCGCCTCCTCGTTTGTAAACTTTCTTATGTACCCTGGGATTTTGCAGACTCTCTGTATGTTTATGCACTATTCCGAGGGTTTGTAACAGGAATAATTGCAGGAGAACCTAAAAGTGGCATTTGAGGAATTTCTCTTATCTGTTTCGAGGAGTCTTTTTCAAGTTTAGATTGCAGAGGCGCACCATTCATGGACACGACAGTAGAAAAACAAAACATTTCACTGAAACCAAGTTAAATGAGAATTCCTGGCGACCGTCGCTCATTTTGAAGCCCTCTTTCTGTTAATCCTCTAGATTTCGGCCAAAAGAGATCTCGGAAGCGTAGCCGCTGGAACGACGAGACTCCGGATCAGAAGACTGTGATTCCCGGAATGCCGACAGTCATTCCTCCAGGACTGAGTCGGGAACAGGAGAGAGCTTATATAGGTAACTGTCTATCTTCATTACCCTCTTAAATGCTCTTTCAGTGATATGATCGAAGGTCTTTTTGTCAGGTATGTAAACAGGTACACATCTTTGCACACACATGTACAGTTTGCAACAGCGGTCAAACTGACTTTAAATGTTTAATTTCATCCTTCAAAAGGTGCATCATCCATTTTTGTGTTGAACTTTTTTTTTTTGTGTGTCTGTCTTTTAGGTATTTGTATTCTTTTTTTGAAGCTGTGTGATGTGCAGCAAATACATTTTGAGCTTTATAAGCAAGAACAAAATCCTCCCTTTTCATTTTTTATATAAACCTTTTCACACGAAATTGACTTTTTAGTCAAACTTACTGTACCTTACTTGGTTTTTCATTTCAGAATAAGGAGTGAAACGTGGTTAATTTTTTTTACACAGTAATAGAGGTCTGTACCAAACACATGAGCACTACACTTATGAACCAAGTGGTTCTTGAATAACAGATGATTTTATAGTTGGTGTGAATACATGCTCCCTCTATCATGACAAAATGGTCCATCGTTAATCATTTGTATTGCACATCGTAATATAGCCTATTGGAACATCACATTTGTCATGATGCAGCTGCGCCTGTGACCTGCATGTTACGATACCCCTCAAGCCCTTAGTTTTTTAAAGCCTTTTCTTGCCTCAAGTCCATTCGGGTTAACACCTACCACCCACTCATCTTAATGCATTTTCTTTCATTCTAAATGTGTCAGTGCTAGTATTTTCAAAAGTGAGCAAGCATACACGTTTCTAAAAGACAGAATGGATAGTCTTTATCACTTTTTTTTAGGAATAATTAAAAAATCTTACTTATAAAGCTCAACTGTAAAGTGGAACACTGTCCAAAGCAATGCTGCAGTACTATTTTTTATTTATTTATTTATTTATTTTTCTCTTGTGGCATTAAGGTTTGCATACCACTGGGCATCCATTAGCAATAAGGAAGGCTGTGCTACATGTGTAATGTGTTTTGAAATCTCGTTCCCCCCGCTGCTGATCAGTTTGAATGAACAGCTTGTTCCCTTAACCATGATGCAGTGTTATCTCCTTTTTATATGTTTAGGATTTGAACCTTGTGTGTAAACGGCAGCCTCACTTTTCATTTGCTTGTGTTCAAATGAAAGCGGGCCATTTCCATTGCATGCAGCAGCTAACTCTGTCGTTTTTAATATGATTGATTTTACAGCCCTTGCTGAAGATCTCCCCCTTAGCAGTTTCTCAACATGCTTGTAGTATTATTGGCAACGTCTTATTGCTGGTACAGCTGAATATATGGCAGTAATAACCTAAAGTCATTCACTTGTGCTCTAGCACCCGTGTTTCAGAGTGCAGGGGTGATTTGTTGAACATGAAATATTTCTGTCTTTGTTAATGGTTGGTCTTCCCTTGGTATGTAAACGTTTATGTTCTGCAACCTTTTTCTTTTCGTCTGTGGTTTGTTACTCACTTATGTTTAAGAGATCTGGTCATTCATGATTTCATTTAAATAGGTGTGTGTGTGTATTTTACTCCTGTTGAAATATGTGAAAATATAGGAATAACTAAACATTTCCCTGCGGCCAGTGTTTCCAATAATCCCCTCTAACACCCTTTTCAGCACTTCTGTTATGCTTGTTTTAAAGGAGTTTAAAGATTTGCTGACTTTTTTTTTTCTCTCTTCCTTAGCAGGGCAATTAGTTGGTGTGTGACTTTAAAATTATTTAACAGCCCTAAATTTAGTGGTGTGTAGAAAAACAAACAAACCCTAAAACCAAATTTAAGTGGTGTTGCCCACATAAAGGGGCACAGGAATTGTAACAGTTTCAAGTCGTAACATCCTAAAATTATATCTATTTTTATTGAAATAAATAATAGGTGGCTTTTCTGTTTCGCAGGAGCCTTTTATTGTAAAACGAACCAAGCATGGCCTTACTGCAGGTTTTGCCATTGTCAAGCAGTATCTACAGCTCTGGCCAAAGGTTTTGCACACCCTATAGAATCGAATGAAACCTGCTGAATAATGTTACATTAACATATTGTATTACATACTGCTTTGTTTATTTCCATATACTTCACGAAAAAGTGACAAATTGGTGTGACATTTCAAAATCTAACATGAAATACTATACCAACTATTATGGCTTCCAGTAGACTTTTTGCAAAATCATGTTGTATTTTTTTTGATTACACGATAAAAAAAAAGATCTAAATTATGTTAATATAGTTTTATTTTTATTATGTCTCGGTTCTGAAATTCTAGGTGATGCAAAACTTTTGTCCATAGCTGTACTGTTCAGTCCTGCATGTGGCTTGAAAATGAATCCCCCCCCCTGGGATGCTGCTGCAAGCTAGTCCTTTGCAGCCATCAAGCAGGGAAAGTGCTTGCAGATTATGTTGACCAGTATCAGTTTTAACAATGCAACAGTTTTGTTTTTTAAATGAAAATGAGATGCATTCAGGTTTCCACAGAAGGCATAACATTACATTCGAATCCTCTCCCAATCAGGATGTATACCTAGAATCTTTTACTCGAAAGCTAAGTGGACAGATGTGTATAATCTCCCATCATGTGGCCTGCCTTCCATGGAAACCTGCTATCTGTTTTAAATGTTGAATTATTTAACCGTTCTCCCTTGACTAGAAGCACCTCCAGTAGTTTACTGTAGACCCCTGCAAGTGAACACTGCTCCCTGCAAACGACTCCGCTCTTTGCTGAGAAGCTGTTTTGTTTTCCAATGAGGGGAGAAGGGTTAAATTGACTATTAAAGTTGCCAGAAATAATAATTAATAATTAATGAAACCTCTTGTTCTCCATGTTTTTTGTTTTTTTTAATCATAACTATTTACAAAAGACTTTAACCGAATTTCTAGAGGTGTGGTTTTTTTTTTTTCGTTGGTAACCATATCTTTTTTTTCCGTCCTTGTTTTTTCTTTCCTAACCTGATTTCTTCCAGTCCAACTGCAGATTGAGGACCTGACCCGTAAACTGCGTACAGGAGACCTGGGAATCCCTCCTAACCCTGAGGACAGGTTGGGCAAAGCTTTTAACCCAAGCACAGTAACGTTTTTATCTTGTCTTGTTAAATGAAAGAACCATTCAGTACCTGTGACGTTAGGTTCAGTTTACTCTTGCTGCTAGCTACAGGAATGACTGAATTTCACAATCAGTCAAATCTGGAATGATCTTTTATTTAAACAATCTAATAATGGATTTTGTATCAAATTTGAAATTGTATTTTTGAAGTCTTCAGTTTAACACCTTTTACAATCAATCCAATCTTTTATTATTATTTGAGTGTTTGCAGATGAATGCCAAAGTGACCCTTTTCCCAGTCTTTGTATACTTTGGATCTGCATGTAACATCAATCAGACTGATAACAGTTTGCACTGTTGGCATTAACTTTGCACTGCAAGGAATTCTGTTACATTTAGATCAACAGTGAGTGTTTCCAGTCTTAGATGGCCTTTCCAGCCCAGGTCTTTTGTACTCTTATATCCTTTTGTATTTTAACCCATCAGACTTCCTAAAACCAGATTGATTATACTTATAAAACCTGGCCTGGAATATCCCCCTTGGACTGGAGTCGCGCCCATCTCATTATTGTACTTGTAAACACACTTGTGGTATAGATCTAAAATATGATGCATTTTCAACACCTCTTAGAGTGAATATTTAACAGATTCTCATGCAGCCAAGCGAAAATTGAATCATGCAAGAATATAATGTATTCCTTGCTGTGCAATAGACGAGACTACAGTGCAAAATGTGCAATACAAAATCCTGATTTTAAATATATAAAAACAAGTTAATGATGAATTAGGAATCTTCTGAACAAGTAGTTTTCATGTGGACAATCTGCTACATGTGGTATATGCATTCAGGATGAGCAATTAACAAAGTTATAAATGAAGTGAAACGTTTAGTATTAATGCAATAGTTTGAAGTATTTTGTTTCTGGGTATAGACTTTTTTTTTTTTTTCTTTTTAAATCGTACCAAATGCATGTAGACCACTTTAGTTTCTCTGTGTATATCTGGTTCTGTTTTAAGGAGCAGTTTGCATTAAGAAGGTGGAGAGAATGAAATGTGATTTGATGGCAGCATCTAGGACTGCTCGGTCTTCCTGGACTGCATCATTGGTGGATCTGATATTTCTCTAGGGTTAGGATTAGGGCTCTCGGAGTAATTGATGCACTGTGTGTTTTAGGCACTGTATATTACTGGGAGGTATCATCTTTATACAAGCTTTTAGTTATTAAACTAGTGGCTATTCTAATTGTGCTGTTCACAAAAAAAAAATTGACAACTTTCTTTTGTAGCACTTAAACAGGTATGAAAAAGATGTTGTAGAATAGTTTTATTAAGACAAACAGGTGTTTTTTAAATTAAATGTTAGATGGCTGGTAAATTATTTACATAATCGTTAACACAAAATTAATCTTTTGATCTTGTCCAGGGTGGATGTAATAATGCATGGTGCTTCTATTAAATTAATTGATCCACACTAATAATGAATAATGCTGTGGACAAAAAATATTACCATTCAATTTGTTTCCGGTTCAGTTAAGAACGGTTCTTCTAAAGAGTGATGATATGTGATGATTGGTACTATTCAGTATTGAGTCTTACAAATAGCTAGAGGTCTCATTGAAGATCCCAGTCCTAACCTTTTCAATGCTGGGAGAGAAAATAAACCCGCTGGTGTGAACCTGCGCTAATATTTCATGAACACACTGTTGGGCTGCTGTCTTCTAGTTACAGTTGTCCTTGTAATCTTTCCCTCTCTCACCAAAATGGCAGCCAGTTTTAGCTGAATCTTCTTTCTCTCCACCTCGCTGAGCTTCTCTTATCTGGGTCAATTCCTTTTTAATGAACGCATTGAAATGTTTTTTTTTTATTTTATATAACATTAACTAGTCTATCCAGCCTGCAAGGAAAGCTTGAGTCTTTAGCTAAATGAATGTGTTTGTTGCTGTTGAGTGATATGTCCTTAAATCAGTGAAAAGGGGGATGATATCAAAAGCCACTATTTTATAATTTAATTTATTTGTTAAATTCTTCAGGACTTGAGCCTGTCAAGTATTTCTTGCCATTGCATAAACTACCACTCTACACAAAGTGGAAAAACACATTGCAAAAGACATTTCTTAGCACAGCCATTGAGTTTAAATCTGTAGTATAACCCTTACAGCCTTACTCGCTGTTGCACATCCTCGGATATGAAAGGCTCCTGGCAGTCACTGGGAGCATGTGCAACATAAAATTGGCACCCCGATCCTCCTACAAGGATTTCCAGGCGTTTTGAAGGAGGGAGGGAGTGTTTCTTTTATATGACTTGGCTACAGTAACCAACTCTTGACAGTTGAATACTATTGTCCTATATGCAGTAGTGGGAGTCAGGATATTTAATGGAACACAGTGCTGGTGGTTTAACATATATAGTGTGTGTATATATAGTCCTTGACTAGGAAGAAATGTGTTTTAATTTTTTATTGTAAGGTGGGGGACTATCAAAACTTGGTTTCAATAGGGAGTAAAGGATTATAGTTTTATTTAATGAATGTTTGAGGAGCTTGGCCAAAAGGATTTTCAAGAACAGGATCCGATTCTCCATATTCTAGAACTCCCCTTCAGCACTTTGAGATATATAAAGCTTCAGTCTGAATTAAAGCAGGATTTTCAGGTGGTCTCTGTTGGGTTTTCGGGATTGATCCTAATTATTATTTTTTTCTTAACTGTTGGAACAAGCAGCCCTTAAGCGGCTTCTGTTTAGGGGAGGGAGGAAAAAAACAAAAATACCTTAACTTTTTTTTTTCTCTCTAACCGAATTCCCCCACTCTAACCTTTTCCAAAGCAGAGCCTTTTTTATACAGCGCTACAGGTGTGACTGTCACCAGGTTCAGCAGTGAATGGAGTAAGAGCCTGGCGTTCTCAAAGGCTGCTTTTTACAGATCATTTATCTTGTTTTAAATTGAAATATTAAGACCTATGTACCTACCCTGGCTTTATATGCTAGTTATCCCCCTTCAACCCCCCTTGGGTCTAACATTTTGTTAACCTTCAATATATATTTTTCTTAATCTCTTGGTGAATCCTGTACGCAGTGTACATATCAGGGTTAGCGATGGACTGTGTGGGTTTGAACTTTGGCACTTTATTTTTTTTTAAGTAGCTGTTGCTCACCACTTCAGTGAGTTGGTACTGGTGGAAGGCATATGACCCTGGCTACTAGTTTATTCAGATCTCCCTCCCCTGCGAGCGGCAGTGACACCCAGCTGAGGGTCAGTGGTGTTTGGTTTGGCTAAATCGCCATTCCTATGGAAACGGTGATGCCCTACACAGAGGTTTTGACTACAAAGAAGCGTTTCTCATTTTGAGTTTATTCCAGTTTCTTATCGTGTTTAAGTTCAGTGCTGTTGGGTGTGTAATAGTTACGGGTGCTCTCCACAGCGGCTGAGAAAAGCTGATGCGTTGTGCAGAGAAGCAGTCGGCACCCATCCCAGTGGATGTTTCTGCAGTTCCATTAGGAATGACAGCCCGGTCAACATCAGTCACCCTCAACTGGATGGCATCCCCTGCTTGCTGTGGGAGAGATGCCAGTCGCTTTGTGCAGCCAAATCATTTTTTCTGTGGTGGTCTGTGGAGGTGAAGGGATGTTTGCCTCTGCAGGCTTGCCTTCCACCTCCCTCCCGCAGTCCAATGTTTGAGCTGGGATTGGAACTCGGGATTGCCTGACTCCCAGTCCTTTTTCTCCTGCATTCTTACAACTATCTTGATTGATAAAATCAGTCTTAACCCCCTGAATTTGATTTGATTCCTTGCTGTTTTACCAGCACAGCTTTTTCGCAGGAGTGTTTACTGGCACAAGATAACACCTCTTTCTAGCTCTGCTACCACAGGCTTGTGTTTTTATTAGTTTATTGTATTGTGCAAGTATGGCCCTTTTCACACCCATAACCGCTGGGATCTCCAGTAAACAGCACAAGTGGAGTTTTAACTATTTCTCCTGTTCCTGGCTTTTTAAATGATTTTTTTTTGTAGCAAAACGCAGAATATCTTGCAGCTAGGATGTTTTAAAATTGTGGAGAACCACCGTTTCACCTGTGCTAGCGTGCAGAAATCTAGCACTGTTTACTCTTCTCTTTAACAGACTCAGTCTGCTTAACTGGTTTTCAATTTTCCCTCAAATAGTAGGGGTTACTTGGTTTAAAATAAAAAAAAAAACAAACTTAGAGGTTCTCTTTTCCCCCTGGAGTGAAATGAATTGTGCTACTGTCTTGTGTTTAACTGCTGCTAGATTAGCCAGTTGTAGGGAAGGTGTGTATTTTTTTTGAGAGAGAGATGTGTTAGCAGGAAGATAACTGTTTCTTGTTTTTGTCTCTCTCCCTTCCTTCCCCCTCTTCCCCTAAATCCTCCACAGATCCCCCTCTCCGGAGCCCATCTATAACAGCGAGGGCAAGCGGTTGAACACGCGGGAGTACCGCACACGCAAGAAGCTGGAGGAGGAGAGGCACTTGATGATCCAGGAGATGGTCGCCCTCAACCCAGAGTTCAAACCGCCTGCCGATTACAAGTGAGTAAAGACCACAGGCTTCGACCTGCATTTACTGAATAGTACAGAAGCAAACTCCTGATTGTACACGCTGGATAATCTGCCTCTCTCCTCTGCAGGCCGCCAGCCACGCGAGTCAGTGACAAGGTGATGATTCCTCAGGATGAGTACCCCGAGATCAACTTCGTGGGGCTGCTCATTGGACCCAGGTAACCTCACAACACAAGTTTGGGAGCGAGAGGCTCGTCAGGTGAACGCGCTGTTTGCCCCTGCTAAGGGAATCAGATTTTAATAGCATCTAATCTTAAACTGACTTGTAATTTATGCCATGCTAAAAATGCATGGCGTAGCCTTTGTGGTGAGGGGGGGGGGGCGACAAGAGGCAGTTGTAAGTGTTTTACATGCTTATTATAATTATGATTTATGTGATTTCTACAGCAGTTGTATGGAAGCATGAGTCATACTCCTGGGGTTTGGATTAGCTGAAGGCTACTGTAAATGGAAGCCGGGGGGGTGTGTGTTGTATGTGTGTACATTTTAATGGTGGTTGTCCTCCCCCCCCCCCCCCCCCCCCCCTGCAGAGGGAACACGCTGAAGAACATTGAGAAGGAGTGCACAGCCAAGATCATGATCAGAGGGAAGGGCTCCGTGAAGGAAGGGAAGGTGGGCCGCAAGGACGGGCAGATGCTGCCTGGAGAGGATGAGCCTCTGCACGCCCTCGTCACTGCCAACACCATGGAGAACGTCAAGAAGGCAGTGGAGCAGGTGAGGAACACGGGGCTGCTGCACGGGGGCACGTGTCCCGCAGATAGAAAGTATGCTGACTTTCGGATTTTTGCAATGAGTTGCATGAAACGGGGTTTAAAATTTACTGACCCGTTGGTTCTGGTCATCCAAATTCAGTTTTCTCCTCGTGAAGCTTGAGTCGCTCTCAAATGCATTTTAAGAAACGGCTTCAACAACAAATGCTCAATTCTTTTTGTACGTTAATGGGTTAAGCCATTTTGATTGTGACTAAGCATTTGCTGCCTGAATTTGATAAGTAGTTTGCATGTGTTAGACGTTTTTGGCTAATTCACTAGCTTTCTCCAACAAGTTTTGAGGAGCACATGTTTGGTTAGCTTCAAGTTTTAACAGCTAGTTTCTACTGGGCTCAAATCTCTTCACTTATTTGGTTTTCAATCTGTATTAAAATTTTACAAAAGTTGTTGTCAAATGTATGCTGTGTATAGATGTTGGCCATCTGTTTATAGAGAAGTGTACAGTAATTGGTTTCACAACAGTAGTAATTCAAGGATTTACCATTTACAAATGACTTATGAAAACAAAAAATGCATTCTTGTGAAGCATTGCAAATACGTCAAACTTGATTCTTAGTTTCAACGCTAGCCCTGGCCCCCTCTGCTCACAGCTCTCTCTCTCTCTTTGTCTCCAGATTCGTAACATCCTGAAGCAGGGGATCGAGACGCCGGAGGATCAGAATGACTTGCGGAAGATGCAGCTGCGAGAGCTGGCCCGGCTCAACGGCACACTGCGCGAGGACGACAACAGGTAACTGGAGGGGGGATCAGGGTTCTGTTCTGTACAGATTGAAGGGAGTAACTGGGATTAAACTAATTTACTTCGGGTGACTTTATCTAGTAGAACCCTAAAATCTGAACCCCAAGTGTTGTCAAGGGGAACTTGGCAGATTGTCTTCAACTCTAACACCCATGTAAAGTCAAAGTGCATGCTTTGGGGATGTCAATACTGCGGTGCGTGTTTGCTTGTTAACCCTTTAGGTACAAGGGATTTTTGCAATGACGTGCATGAAACAGGGTTTAAAATTTAATGACCGGATGGAACCGGTCATCCAAATGGTCAGTTTCCTCCTCATGATGCTGGAGTCGCAGTCAAATGTGTTTTAAGAAACCGTTTTGAACAAGCGCTCAATTCCGTGTGTACCTTCAGGGTTTAAATCCTTCCCTCTGTTACTATGTGTATTGACCCGCCGTCGGCTGTGTTTGCAGGATCCTGAGGCCCTGGCAAAGTTCGGAGCCCCGCAGCATCACCAACGCCACCGTCTGTACCAAGTGCGGAGGCGCCGGCCACATCTCCTCCGACTGCAAGTTCACCAGGTAAGACCGCAGCAGAGCGACCGCGGGGCCGCAGCTCTGCTGTGCCAGGGGCACGTGCGGAATTAGAAACGCCTGTTTTGATTTATGCGTTTCACACTTTGATTCCCTGATTTTATGAAAACAAAGTGGTAAACCTAATTTTAATAAGACAAAATGCACCTGGTAATTTTTTCAGAAGATACAGCTTTCAGGAACAAGGTTTTTTTTTTTTGTTTTTTTTTTAGAAGAGGCTGTGTTAATGTTACGATTTTCTGAATGAATTTGCCAATCTTCACGTACTAAATATATGCTGTTGCGTTTTAATCGTGAAGTTTTTGTTGAGGAATCCAACAGTACATCTCATATTGCACGTTTACAAGGTTTTTCAGTTTAGGAGTTCACAGGATTTCGTTTTTTTTAATATCTAATCTGTATCAATATTAAATCTCTTATCAGTACAAGTCTGATACAACCTCCATCTTCCACTAGAGGGCGCTGGTACTCTGATGCCTTGCCAGATAAGCAGTTAAATTGCCACCATTTTAATATTGACGGCCCGCTAGTTATCTCTTGCAGAGTCTGCAAAACCGTCTGATTTACAACCAGTCATTTTGTTTATGAAAACTAGGTAATTGAATGGAAGTATAAACAATTGTGGGGGTTTACCCAGCCAAGTCTTCAAGCAATGATGCTTTTGTCCTGCAAAATAGTTTGCAGTCCTCTCTGAGACGTTACATCATCTACATCCTTCTAGAATGGACTTGTATAATGAAACATATTGTACGTTTTGTATTTCCTCCACACAGTACAGTGTGTGTGTTGAATCTCTGCTCCCAGTCTAACCCCAGAGCAGCTCTTTCGCCCCCAGGCAGGGAGACCCCCAGTCTGCCCAGGACAAGGCGCGCATGGACAAGGAGTACCTGTCTCTGATGGCTGAACTGGGGGAGGCTCCTGTCCCCTCCTCCACTGGGGGGGGCTCCAGCAACCACCATCAAGGCAGGGGCTCTGGACCAGGCAACAACCAGGGCCAGCAGGTAAGGACAGTGAGGACAGGGGACTCCATACAGTCAGTGTTTAAATATGACTATAGAGAGATGTATTGACACATCTTTTAGGTTAGACATGTACAGGACTCCATACAATCTGCAGTATTGATGAAATGCTAGTTTTAACTTGTAATTATTGAATCGCTATGTAGAGGTGTCTTGAGATTAGACATGCAGTGCGTTACACAGCTGTGAGATCAGTCAGCTGCTAGGAACCGGACGAGTGCCGACTGGCCTCATTTTGTGAATTCTCGTTCTAAATAAAAATCCAGCTATCTCTTTTACTTGGTACAGTCATTCTAATGGTTTCCCTTCCTGTGCAGAACCGTCCCCCCTGGATGAACTCCGGCCACTCTGAGAACCGTCCTTACCAGGGGATGCACGGAGGGGGTCATAGCGGCCATGGGGGGCACCACGGCTTCCCTCCCCCCATGTCCAACATGCACCCCAACAACGGGCCCCCTCCCCCCTGGATGCAGCCCCCGCCGCCGCCAATGAACCAGGGGCATGGGCCTCACGGGCACCACCACATGGGTGAGTCCCGCTCGAACACGCCCGCTCTGCAGCTTGGTGTCGCTGGCACTGAGCTCTTGCACATCAAATACTGAAACCAAGGGATTACTGGACAGACCTTGTACAGCTCTGGCTAACAGTTCTGCAGCACCCCATAGAATGAACTCATTTTGCTTCATAAAGTCCAATGGAAACTGAATGATGTTATGTTAACATATTGAATTGCACCGCTTTATAGTTTTCCATATATTTAATGTATAGTTTAGCCTATTGCTGTTAAATGCCTTTTACAAAAAGTAAATGTGTTTTGAGGGAAGCAGTATGAGCTCTTGTGTGTTCTGTATCCCGTCTTTTAAATATTCGCGTCCCCAGTATTTCAGGTGTATTCCTGTAAACGCTTAATGATTTGCTGTGTCTTTTTTAAAACCCCAGGTCTGCTGCCTCCACCAATGGGAATGTTGCCCCCTCCCCCTCCTCCACCCAGTAGCCAGCCTCCACCTCCTCCATCAGCACCACTGCTGCCATGGCAACAGCAGCAAGCCCCGCCTCCTCCACCCACCAGCAGCATGGCAACCAGTACACCACTGCCATGGCAACAGAGTAAGTGAAAAGGATTCCTGGTAGCCTGCCTTTTTGAGCACTAATTAATTGTAAAGCTACTGCTAGCAGTGAATCATAATTCAAGGGGGCGGGGCGTTTCTGCTTTGTCAGTTAATACAAAGGGTTTAACGTTTCTACAGATGAATTCAGTGGAAATTGCCTGTGTTTGCAACTCCTAAATACACATTTTGGATGGTGTGCTTAGAATTTCAAAACCTAATTTATGTAAAGCATCCCCTGGTCCTGCTTCCCACAGTTAGAAAAGTATTGAGAGACTTCTATTCGAAACGTCTCTCATTGAATTTGATTGTTTTTTAAATGTATCACTTGGGTGTTTTTAATCGCTCTGTGTGTTTTCTCTTCCGTCGCAGACACCATCACCACCTCCTCTCCTGGCTCTGGAACCCTCCCTCCCTGGCAGCAGCAACAGCAGCAGGGCTCCACTGCGGGCTCCTCCACGCAGCCCCCTCCCCCCATGGGCAACCCCTCAATGGTGCCCCCTCCTCCCGGGGTGCAGCCCCCCCTGCCTCCCGGCGCTCCCCCTCCCCCTCCCCCACCTCCTCCTGGCTCTGCTGGCATGATGTACGCACCCCCTCCCCCTCCCCCTCCCATGGATCCCTCCAACTTCGTTACCATGATGGGCATGGGCGTCCCAGGCATGCCCCCTTTCGGGATGCCCGCGCCCCCTCCTCCCCCTCCTCAGAGCTAAAGCGGACCCCCTAGCTGTAGCAATAGGAGGCTCCTCCATTCTGACCTGGGAGCAGCCTTCATCTCACACCAGTCAACACATTTAATCCTGGGTTCATGTACCAAGTATTTTTATTTATGTATCTGTTTCCTTGGATATGTATATTAACCAGTCAGCTTCTTTAGCTTTTAAAAACATTCCCAGTATGATGTGGCCACCTCCCCTTTTTTTTCTAGATACACAACTGTGAGCTTTGCTACACCTGTAGAGTTTAGATTTTTTTTTTCTGTCCGACCTCTTTCTTGAATGCATTCATCTATGACTTTCTGTTTTGTGTTGTGTAATTAGAACACCAGGATTTAATTTGTTTGTGGGTTGTGTTTTTAAATTAAACCCCTCCCCTTTCAGCTGCTTGGTGTACAAAATTATGAAGCGCTTCTTCTGTGGAGCAGCAACACAGAGCCTTCTCTCCCAGCCTTTAGTGCTTTAGTGACCCCCCCTCCTCCCAACTAATGAAGTAAGAATGGGGATATCCTTTTAAATCTCAATGGTACGTAAGATTATTCCAAATTTATCAAACATGGGGGGGGGGCTACACCAAAGTAGCCCATCCCCGATTTTTAGACCACTTGTTGTATTTAGTGCTGAACCAGAATTAAATAAAACATGCAAAGTGGCTGCAGCTGAGAACTCGTATCCTGGCTTCAAATCCCTTTTCAGCTTGCTGAGTGGAAGCAGAGCCCACTTCACCAGGCTAGATCCGTTAGGAGTTGGGCTGCAATTTCATTTTTTTTTTTTTTAATACAAAACTATATAAGATTGAACTATTTTGAAGTTTAACTAACAGATTGGATTAAAAAAAAAATCTTGTGGCATAAATGTCTCTTATTTTAATTGAATGGTACACATTAATGACTGCCTTTCTGTTTGAAATGTAAATACCTCCTCTAAACCCCCTAATACTCTTTTCTACTCCTATAGAAACTAGAAAAATATTGATACTTTGAGCAGGAGTTGCCTGACATCAGTGTATACTAGAATGTTTCTGATTTGACTAACGTTGCTCAATAATTCATAAATGTTGGCTGCTTTTTTTTTTTTTTTTTTTTTTTTTTTAATAAACGTTTTGTAGGTTGTGATCAGGGCTTGCTCTCTCCTACCTCCCTGTCAGTAAATCCTGCTCCTCGTCTCTGCTGAGGGAAGTCAGTGTAGCAGCTTGTCTTGCTCATTGGTCTGTTTGCTTCATGCTTAAGTTCCCTTTTCTTCAGTGTTTCTGGCCTGCAGTCAGTTATATGTGCAACAGGTCTCTCAACATGTCCCCTTTCAGTGCTTCCTTTTTATTTTGCTGATTTTGCCAGCTCTTGCGAGATGACTTTTTTTAAAGATTGCTTTTTGTTTCTGTAACTTCATTTGAAAATAAAGGGGAGGATACATTTACAAACTCCAGTTGTCACTCGCTGTGGGTATCGTGCAAATTTTTTTTTTTGTAATGCTCAGTTTAGGTAGATCAACATGTTTGTACTCCATGGCTCTTTCTCGACTGCCTCATAATAACCTAGGTTTTGTTTCTAGGAAGGTGGGTGTTTAAATTACAGCACGTGTACAGCAGCCCTGCCTTATGGTTTGAGGTAGAGGTGTGTAAGCTGCCCTGTAAGAGGAGCTTGTGCGATTGCAAATCTGCCACCGCAAACATCTCAAACCTTTTCAGCTCCCAACTTTGCATTTCCACTTGATTACTTTCTGGGCTGCAATCGTGTGGTCACTCTGTGGGTTCTGGATGATGAAAGACCCAATGCTTTTAGAGAATGGCTTTAAAAAAAAATTTAAAAAAATAGTACATGGTTTGGTTCTGCAATTTCCTACAGTAGTTTCATTGTACAGGAAAAATAAACCTTTTTCTCACCAGTATTTTTCACAAAAGCGTTTTGGCAGCTGTTTGGGAGTGAGTTAATTATCAGGGCTTGTAAATACTGACTGCTAATGTGTTCCTGATCCTGACATTATTATTATTATTATTATTATTTGTTTATTTAGCAGACTCCTTTATCCAAGGTGACTTACAGAGACTAAGGTGTGTGAACTATGCATCAGCTGCAGAGTCATTTACAACTTACAACATCTCACGCGAAAGACGGAGCACAAGGAGGTGAAGTGACTTGCTCAGGGTCACACAATGAGTCAGTGGCTGAGGTGGGATTTGAACCAGGGACCTCCTGGTTACAAGCCCAGTTCTTTTAACCACTGGACCACACTGCCTCCTTTTGAATATATACAGATATGTATCTCATGAAGTCATCGGATCTGATACGGCAGCCACGTGATAATTTAGGTGTTTGCTGTAAAGATCCGACTGTATTTGATACACAGTTGTATCAGTTATGATTTTTTGCAATCCGGTCTGTTGCTAAAAGTATAATATAGTGGCGATCCAAACTCTTAAACATCTATCTATCTCTCATATTAATATGCAACATAAGATTTGGGTTTAAAAATCCCATTCCATCTGAAATGCCCAAATTAAAGAGAACCATTGGGATTGATGATACGTAGCCGTGTATGATTGAGAAAATGTGCAGAAGACAACTGTGTAAGACCAACAGAGTGAAGAAGTGTCTGTGGTAAGAATTAGGAACTTTTAAATATAGAGAGATATGTATCTCATGAAGTCATTCGTGCAGGTGAGATCAAAGATAGAGATATGTGTGTTAAAGCAGTTTGTATTAAAAACGGTCTCCACAAAGTTCATAGCCAACCGTGCATACCTTGCTTCATTGTTATTTTGGAGACGGGACTGGTTCACACCCACACAACCTCTCCCCCACTAATAGTTAAGACATGACCACTGATGTTGTGCATGCCTGAAACCGTCATGTATTTATTTATTTTTGCGGCCAGTCTGGTCTCCACGAATATCAACAGTTAAGCGAGGTATGCATGGGTGCTCTACCATTGCTAAGAACTATTTTATGACTTTAAAGAGACATTCTTTAATAAATTAATAAATGTTTTGTTTTTATGGTCTTTCAAAAAAAATAAAAATAATAAATCTTCTTGGTAAGTATTTTGGCCTCAAAGACTGAACATTACATTTAACTGTATTCTAAAAGTCAGGGAAGTTAAAGCCGGATCATGTTACATACAGTGTCGTAGTGTCTGTTACTGAGGGAAGTCAGCCTGCCTCAGTCCATCAAAGCGGCTCCTGCTCTAAATACCACGGCCTCTGGGAGGGGGTCGCAGCTGCTGAATAGACTCTCCTCGTGTTCGCTTTACCTCCACTCTGTCAATACAGCGCAGACACGCCCACTGCATTGCAGTGGCATGTGCGGTGTATGCTGGGGACTGTAGTCTTTTAAAATACAGGCGAGCGCGACTCAAGACTTATCAGGAGCAGGAAATTGACAATTTGGATGACCAGATTCGACCTGTCAGTGCATTTTAAAAACCTGTGTTTCGTGCATCTTATTTCAAAAATAAGAAAATTAGTATAATTTGTATTGTGAGACACACGGGGGGGGGGTAATTTAAACGAGCACATAACCAAAAATATCCCAAGCTGCAAAATGCAGAACATTTAAAAGCTAAGAATCTTTGAACGCTAAGTTGTCCGAAAATAAACCACAGCCCCTACGTCAGCTGTCATTCCTTAGAAGGTGCTGCTCATTAGTATTAATTTATTCGCGTTTTGTCAGTGGGGCGGGGACTTGAGAAGATAGCTGTCTTGTATTGGCTGAAAAAGAGGCTCTGGCACGCCCCTCCTCATTGAATAATACTACGCGGCAATTTAAACCGTCTATAAGGGGCGGGGTTTCGTGGCATTTTGTCGGTGCCTCTGCAGTAACAAAGCGCAGGAGCGGACGGAGAGCGGTGCCGATAGCATTGCATTGCATTGAGTTTGAGTTTAAAAAAACAAACAGATTTATCCTATAATCAGGCACCTGAAAGATGTCGCGTCCCCTGTCAGACCACGA
Source organism: Acipenser ruthenus (assembly GCF_902713425.1). NCBI lineage: Eukaryota > Metazoa > Chordata > Actinopteri > Acipenseriformes > Acipenseridae > Acipenser > Acipenser ruthenus. The sequence goes on from NC_081231.1 coordinate 969,019, forward strand.
GAAGAAGAAGCAGATCTCGGTGAGGGGTCTTGCGGGAGTGGAGAATGTGACGGACCTGAAGAAAAATTTTAACCGTCACCTGCACTTCACCCTGGTCAAGGACCGCAACGTCGCCACGCCTCGGGATTACTACTTCGCGCTGGCCCACACCGTCCGGGACCACCTGGTGGGGAGATGGATCCGAACCCAGCAGTACTACTATGAGAAAGACCCGAAAGTAAGCAGGACAAAAACATGCAGCATCATTATTATGTATTAGCAGACACCCTTATTCAGGTCGACTTGCAGTTATTCCAAGTTATTACATTAGAAAATATCACGTTACAGATAAGAGCAGTTATGAAATACAGTAAAATCTGTAGTAAATAAACTTCAAATGAGAGAAAATTTAAAAAAATACAGGTAATTCGTGCACTGCAGCAGGGTCGTCTTTATCATAGACGCAAGAGACGGAGACGTGGTACCCTTTTGTAATTGACTACACAGTAATTCATCTCAAGCTTTCATCGCCTCCGAGGTCTCTTCTTTGACTTCGGTGTGAAAGCAGAAAAGTGAGATGGACGGTTAGATTCAAACTGGTGGCGTCCGAACTTTAACAAAAAAGAACCCATTTTGAATTCGCTAGAGTTCTAAGGAAAAATTCTGTCGAAAAAAAACAAAAAAAAAAAAACAGGACGTGTAGCCGTATAATAAACAACAACGAAAAGACCAAATAAATAAATAAATAAATAAAATATTCTGTTATGATTCCAGTTTATATATAGGAAGGGGGCGGGGTTGGGGAGCTGTCTACCACAACACTTCCGCATCATTATACTAGAGAAAACGATATTTTGGACGCAGTGTTTATTTAATTAATGCTATTTTCACTACATGACTGTTTTTAAGACTAGTCCAGTGATCCAGGCTGCAGCCCGCGCAGTTGCTTTTATTTTTGGGCCTGTGTCGTATTTGTTTTCGTTTTGAGAAAACTCAGCCTCATTCCTTTCCGCTTACAGCACAGAGGAAATCTAGACCCTGACTTTTTTTTTTTTTTTTTTTAAAAAGGCATATTTTGAGGCACGGAGGCAGGCGGGTATGCGTGCAGAATATAGGCTACTGCGCACTGAGAAAACCGACCATCCATCTCGTAACATTGCTTGCCCCCCCCTGCATCGTTTTGTGTGCGTATAAACCAATCCATCCATTCTCGCTTTTAAAATCCTTCGTTTTGGCATCAGACCGCTGGGTCCTATTCTGCGGAGCTTGGGCAGGACTTGTAAAACATTGCACTTATCTTTTATAACAAATAATGTGACACAAGCCTAGAGGACAGCATTCAAGAGGCGGCATTGCTAAATTCATGCAATGGCTCCCAGTCGTTTTTAAAGAAGACCTAGTTTGAGGTCGCTGTATCAAACCCCCAAGTCTCCCCTGGTGTGCCGTGCAGTGACCTGAAACCTGGTCTCCTGAGCCCCCAAGCCACAAAGTGCCTGCCCACAGTTTTACATCTGCATGCAAAACCAAGCATAAAATACAAGCACAGAAAGATCTTGAGCAGAGCTAGAGAGGGGTGTGAGGGTTGTCACTCTAGGAGGAATGCTGTGAAGCATGTGTGTTGCCAAGGAGAGGACTCCTCAAAGTAATTTAGTACTTGATAAAGGCCATGGGCTGCAGGCATTTACAGGGACAGTTCAAGCACACATCTGATGTGCGGTACAGTATCTCCTTAAAGGAGCGATTTACCATGCTTTCAAACCTACCCCTTGTGAAAGTTCATTGAGCTAAAAATAATATTTAATATGCTGCTGTCATAATGTCTCTTATTTTCCTGTAAAACATGCACATGTTATGATCAAGGCGAATTCACTTCTTTTTTATAGTAATTTTTAATGGAAGCACTTAGTAAGGAATGTTTCCATCACTTCTGGAAATAAAATTTCTGTTCTCCGAGCTGAGAAACTGACCCCATGTCTCCAGGGGAGAGACGATGTTTGCTGCAGCTGTACTTGCAGTGCAGCATAATGCTGTTTTATTTAGAGACGGAGAGATTTCAATGGTTGTAAATATATTTAATGACTTTACCTTCCCGCAATCCATGAGCAGTTGTGCAGTAAAACAGAATTCCTTCTTGGAGTCCACCCTTCCGGACGTTATGTGTTGTTGGATAGACAGACCTCGTTGGCATACCCATTTGTGTACATTCCCCAACGAATGGGAGTTGCAGGGCCAGTATTGTTTTACAGTATTGAATTACACACTGCTTTGTAGTTCTCCATAAACTTCATGAAAAAATGTGACATTTCGAAATCTAACATGAAATACTGTACTGCTGTTGTGGTTTCCGGCAGACTTGCATTATCTTAAATAAAAGATCTAAATTATATTCATATAGTTTAAAATAATAATGTCTCAATCCTAAAAGTCTAGGTGATGCAAAATGCTTGCTGTACGTGTTCTGCAAAGGTCAGAAGTCCCGGGCAGTTAAAGTTCACTGAAGGTCAGGCAGCTAAAAGAGGACCTGGGCTTGGGAGAATATGCATGACCCCGGGTGCTTTCGGATCCTGAAACCTTACTCCCTGGCTGGGATCAAACTCTGAGTCTGCAGCTCGGGTCTTTAATATCCTCTAGTTTTTACTGCTCTAGACTGACAAGCCAAGCTGAGATCGCACTGGGATTTGATGCAAGTCCTTTTCTCTGAAGTGCACTGGGACTGATATTAGTGTCACCGTGACCTTTGTCATTTTGTCCAGGCTGTGGGGGGGGGGCAGAGAGGAGTCTGGCCCCCTGTAGAGGGGGATATCTGATAGCCCCCCAGCGGTGTGGCTCAGGGCAGGGTATAAATAGCGCGGGGGGGGGGGAGGTCTTTATCAAAGGTCACTCTGTCTGCAGGCATGTTTATCGTTCCACAGCTCTCCCCAGCACACAGCTGCTAGAGGCACTGAACTGCACAGGACTTTATTTTTTATTAATGCTCTTTGTCTTGTGGTAAAGCAAATCTATTGCAAAGAATGTGTGGAATACAAATCTAGAAAGGTTATGCTAAGATTATCCAATGCCCTAGTTAGACCCCACCTAGAATACTGTGTGCAGTTCTGGTCACCTCATTACAAAAAAGACATCATTGCACTGGAGAAGGTACAGAGAAGGGCAACTAGGCTGATCCCAGGACTCAATGAGCTAGGAGGACAGGATAAAATAATCAAGTCTCCAGCCTAGGGAAAGAGGGGACTGAAGTCTATAAAATCGTACATACTCCAATATTGTTTGAAGTGTTTGATAAGTCTGTGTGTTGACCTGTAGGAGCTGCTCTTAAGTTCTGCTGCCTGCTGTAGACGCACGTAACACAGGCTAGATCAGCCAGTGCCTCTTGTATTGCCAAGTCCTGGCACCTTTTAAGTTTACAGTATTGTCAGATAAACGAAGTGTAATTTAAGTGGCAGGTCACTAGATGGCGCTGGCTCTATAAAGACACTTCAGCGTATCAGGCAAGTAGCACCTTTTCTTTTTAAAACACAGGCATTGCAATAAGGCAAAGTCAATGGCAAGCATCTAAAGGGAAGAGAACAACAAATATTTAAGAAAAGCTATTTCGGTAAGCTGTAGTGTATTGAGGTGGAAATCTGTTTTATAGTTCTCTCTCTCTCTCTCTCTCTCTCTCTCTCTCTCCAGCGTATTTACTACCTCTCTCTGGAGTTCTATATGGGGAGGACTCTTCAGAACACCATGGTCAACCTGGGGCTGGAGAACGCCTGCGATGAGGCCACCTACCAGGTAGGGAGCGCTAGAGCCCTGCGGCACAGAACTGCTTTCACAGAAGCTTGTGAAAGTGCAGCCTGTGATCAGAGCGCTGGCTCCGCCCGCGCCCGAGTTCAGCACACAGTACTGACTCTGCAGCCACGATGGGGTCAGTTCTCCATAATAAACCCTGGCAGGGCATACCAGCCCCTCGGTTATAACCATTGGGCTCCACTGCCCCTTTCCCAGTCCCTCATCTCTAACCACTAGACTAGATCACACTGCTTCCCTCCCAGTCTCTCAGCTCTAACACTAGAACCACACTGCCCCTCTCCCAGTCCCTCAGCTCTAACCACTAGACTAGGCCACACTGCTCCCAGCCCATCAGCATACTGTTGCTCCCTCTGGTGGTTTCAGATAGTAACCGCTCTTTCCCTCTCTCTCTCTCTCTCTCTCTCTCTCTCCCTCCCTCCCTGTCTCCTCAGCTGGGGTTGGATATGGAGGAGCTGCAGGAGATCGAGGAAGATGCTGGGCTGGGTAACGGAGGTCTCGGTCGTCTCGCAGGTGGGTGTTTGAGGAGACCGTTCCTGTTCATGTCCAGCTGAGGAGAAAATGACGAGTATACTGACCCCTGCTGGACACAAAAGGAACAGACACATGTGTAGCATACTCTTCTGTATAAAACGGGCTGCCCCTCATCATGAAAGCTGTTTTGAAAACGGCACCTTTCAAAATGTATGCTATAATATATAAAATCTCCCTCTCTCTCTCCTCTCTCTCTCTGAAGCCTGCTTTCTCGACTCCATGGCCACTCTGGGCTTAGCTGCCTATGGCTACGGTATCCGTTACGAGTTTGGCATCTTCAACCAGAAAATCAGCAATGGCTGGCAGGTAGGGGGCGCTCCACTTCCTAGAAGTGTCTTCAAATGTAAAATGCATGATTCATTGGTTAAGAGTTTGATAAAACGGAAGCAGATGGGACCAGATTTAAAGGCAGGCGAAAATGACCATGTTCATATTCATTCAAATAACCCAATTTAAAAATGATCAGAAAGATATGCAAAGAAAACCAATGCATAAACTCTAAGGTACAAGCGTGCCCCACACATAGAAATGATGCTAACTTTCTTATTTTTGCAATGAGGTTTATGAAACAGGGTTTAAAATGCACTGACAGTCTGTGATCTGATCATTCTTTTGTCTTGTCTGCCTGTCGCTAACCCCGCCCACAGGTGGAGGAGGCTGATGATTGGCTGCGCTATGGTAACCCCTGGGAGAAGGCCCGCCCCGAGTACACGCGTCCCGTCCAGTTCTACGGGAGAGTGGAGCACACTCCTGATGGGGTGAAGTGGGTCGACACACAGGTGAGGGGGGTGCAGGGGGCAGACTCTGATGTCAGCGATAGAGAATCAGCAGGTCTGGGTGATGAGGAAGCTCAAGACCACGAAAGACTTTCAAAGCAGTGCTGAAACTCCCAGCCAGCCAGTGCCAGGGCTGGAGTAGTGGAGCGATGTGCTGCAGGTGTGTGAGTGAGCGTCCTGGTCTCTCTCGTCTCTGCAGGTTGTTCTAGCCCTGCCTTATGACACCCCCGTGCCTGGCTACAGGAACAACACCGTCAACACCATGCGACTGTGGTCTGCAAAAGCACCCAACGATTTCAACCTCAAGGACTGTGAGTGTGTGCTAATGAGGGGCATTGTGACCTAGCGTAGTGGTTAGAGCTGAGGAGGGACTGGGAGGGAGGGAGGCAGTGTGGCTCTAGTGGAGCCGAGGTGGGACTGGGAGGGAGGGAGGCAGTGTGGCTCTAGTGGAGCCGAGGAGTGACTGGGAGGGAGGGAGGCAGTGTGGCTTTAGTGGTTAGAGCTGAGGAGGGACTGGGAGGGAGGGAAGCAGTGTGACTCTAGTGGAGCTGAGGAGCGACTGGGAGGGAGGGAAGCAGTGTGACTCTAGTGGAGCTGAGGAGCGACTGGGAGGGAGGGAAGCAGTGTGACTCTAGTGGAGCTGAGGAGGGACTGGGAGGGAGGGAAGCAGTGTGACTCTAGTGGAGCTGAGGAGGGACTGGGAGGGAGGGAGGGAAGCAGTGTGGCTCTAGTGGTTAGAGCTGAGGAGGGACTGGGAGGGAGGGAAGCAGTGTGGCTCTAGTGGAGCCGAGGTGGGACTGGGAGGGAGGGAGGCAGTGTGGCTCTAGTGGAGCCGAGGAGTGACTGGGAGGGAGGGAGGCAGTGTGGCTTTAGTGGTTAGAGCTGAGGAGGGACTGGGAGGGAGGGAAGCAGTGTGACTCTAGTGGAGCTGAGGAGCGACTGGGAGGGAGGGAAGCAGTGTGACTCTAGTGGAGCTGAGGAGCGACTGGGAGGGAGGGAAGCAGTGTGACTCTAGTGGAGCTGAGGAGGGACTGGGAGGGAGGGAAGCAGTGTGACTCTAGTGGAGCTGAGGAGGGACTGGGAGGGAGGGAGGGAAGCAGTGTGGCTCTAGTGGTTAGAGCCGAGGAGGGACTGGGAGGGAGGGAAGCAGTGTGGCTCTAGTGGTTAGAGCTGAGGAGGGACTGGGAGGGAGGGAAGCAGGGTGGTCTAGTCTAGTGGTTAGAGCTAAGAGACTATTGACAAGTTATTTTTTTTATTTTTCTCAACAGTTAATGTGGGCGGTTACATTCAGGCAGTGCTGGACAGAAACCTGGCTGAGAACATCTCCCGTGTGCTTTATCCCAACGATAACGTAGGTGCCTTCAAATGTTCCCTCTCTCCTGTCCCCCTCCTCCCCAGGTATTGCTGCAGTGCTCACCCCTTCTCTCTCTCTCTCTCTCTCTCTCTCTCTCTCCAGTTCTTCGAGGGGAAAGAGCTCCGTTTGAAGCAGGAGTATTTCGTGGTCGCAGCCACGCTGCAGGACATCGTCCGTCGCTTCAAGTCCTCCAAGTTTGGCAGCCTGGAAGCCGTGCGCACCACCTTCGACGCCTTCCCTGACAAGGTGAGTCTGGAGCGCCGCCCTGGTGGCCACACAGCCGCAAGGCAAAAAAAACAAAACATTGGAATATTTCACAAAAAAAAAAAAAAAAAAAAATGTTGTCATTATGTTCGGAGATCCTCTTTCTTACATCTGTCACGTGTTGTAATATAAAGTGGGGTTTGACAGGGCTGATCCTGAAACTGTGTCTGTCTCTAGGTAGCGATCCAGCTTAATGATACCCATCCTGCCATGGCTATCCCAGAGCTCATGAGAATCCTGGTGGATGTGGAGAAACAGTCCTGGGAACAGGTAGGAACCTGGAGAGAGGAGGCGTGGCACTGCGAGCGTGAGCTACACCCATAGGCACAGCTTTACATCCCCCTGTAGAATGAACTCCTTGAGCTTCATGAAGTCGAATGAAACCTGCGGAATAATGTGATGCCAAAATACTGAATTACACATCAGCGCTTTGTAGTTTTCTTTATACTTCATGAAAAAATGTGACATTTCGAAATCTAATATGAAATACTACTGAGCTACTATTTGTAGTTTTCTTTGATTGCATGATGTTAAAGCAATAAAATATCTAAATTATGTTCTCTCTACTTTACTCTTTCCTTTCTCCCCACCCCTCTTTACTCTCCCTCCCTGCCCCCTCTCTCTGATCTCCCCACCCCTCTCTCTCTCTCTCTCTCTCTCTCTCTGATCTCCCCACCACTCTCTCTCTCTCTCTCTCTCTCTGATCTCCCCACCCCTCTCTTTCTCTCTCTCTTTCTCTCTCTCTCTCTCTCTCTCTCTGATCTCCCCACCCCTCTCTGTCTCTTGCTCTCTTTCTTTCTTTCTTTCTTTCTTTCTTTCTCTTTCTTGCTCTCTCTCTCCCCCTCCTCTTTCTGATCTCCCCCCCTCTCTCTCCACCCCCCTCTCTCTCTCTCTCTCTGTCTCCCCTCTCCCCTCTCTCCCCAGGCCTGGGATGTGACGGTTCGTACCTGTGCCTACACTAATCACACGGTGCTGCCGGAGGCTCTGGAGCGCTGGCCGGTGCCCCTGCTTGAGCAGCTGCTCCCCCGACACCTGGAGATCATCTACGAGATCAACCGACGCCACATGGAGGTGAGGCGGGGCGGCAGCCTGGCTCCTCACCCAGCATTGCATCGTCACTTTTGCAAACTACTGTATATTTGCCCCAGTGATTTTTGCAGTCCGCCCATGCTTTTTATCACTGTTCTACTATGCATTAGCTTACCATGGCTTGCTATTTTTTTAATTTATTTTTTATTTTTAAAATAGGCTTTACCATACCTCTCTGTGCTTTACAATGCTTCCCTATGCTTTACCAGACCTCTCTGTGCTTTGCAATGCTTCCCTGTGCTTTACCAGACCTCTCTGTGCTTTACAATGCTTCCCTATGCTTTACCACACCTCTCTGTGCTTTACAATGCTTCCCTATGCTTTACCACACCTCTGTGCTTTACAATGCTTCCCTATGCTTTACCAGACCTCTCTGTGCTTTATAATGCTTCCCTATGCTTTACCACACCTCTGTGCTTTACAATGCTTGCCTACGCTTTACCAGACCTCTCTGTGCTTTACAATGCTTCTCTATGTTTTACCAGACCTCTCTGTGCTTTACAATGCTTCCCTATGCTTTACCAGACCTCGCTGTGCTTTACAATGCTTCCCTATGCTTTACCAGACCTCTCTGTGCTTTACAATGCTCCCCTATGCTTTACCACACCTCTCTGTGCTTTACAATGCTTCCCTATGCTTTACCAGACCTCTCTGTGCTTTACAATGCTTCCCTATGCTTTACCACACCTCTCTGTGCTTCACAATGCTTCCTGTGCTGTGTTCCACTGCTTTGCGTTGGGGAAGCTTTTCTCTGGGTTGACACTTGGCAGAGACAGCCCTTGTGTTCTGGAAGTGTTCTGGAAGTGTTCTGACTGCTCCGTGCCTCCTCTCTTCCAGAGGATCTCCTCCCTGTATCCCGGGGATTTTGATCGGATGCGCAGGATGTCTGTGATCGAGGAGGGGGATGTGAAGAGGATCAACATGGCTCACCTGTGCATCGTGGGCTCGCATGCTGTCAATGGAGTGGCGCGCATTCACTCTGACATCCTGAAGGCTACTTTGTGAGTCCCAAACACATTGACAAGCTCAAACTCAGTGACAAACGTTTCCACCTGAAATGTCTTGATTAGAAACGAGACTCCCAGGGCTCCTGAGTGGCGCATCCAGTAAAGGCGCTCCGCGTGGAGTGCAGGATGCGCCCTATAGCCTGGAGATCGCAGGTTCGAATCCAGGCTATGTCACAGCCGACAGTGACCGGGAGTTCCCAGGGGGCGGCACACCATTAGGTCGGCAGGGGAATCCACGGTTCACCGCACACCAACGATCCCTGTGGCTGATAGGGCGCCTGCGGGTCTGCACTGGAGCCATTCAGAGCTGTGTTGTCCTCCGGCACTATAATCACATGACCCAGTACTGGATTATTATTATTATTTATTTCTTAGCAGATTTCACAGTCAGATTTCCATTGATTTTGACTTTTAAAAATCACCCTGGATTCCAGAATAGCCAGGTTCTGGTTTGTAGTGGGGCTCACACTCCAGTCATGCTGAGTTATACAGGATGCTAGTTTCTACAGGGGCTGGGATTGGACAGGATTTTGCTGGATTGCAAACAGAGCCACGCTGAATGATTGCAAACGCCGTAAAAAGGCAAGGGGCAGCAAATAGAAACTATGAACTTGTCATTTTGAAAATTGCTTTTTTACTAAACGCCTGTGTCCCGTTGCTGTGCAGAGTGGAACCCCTGACATGGTGCTGCGTGTTCTTTCTCTTCAGATTTAAAGATTTCTATGAAACTGACCCAGGAAAGTTTCAGAACAAGACGAACGGCATCACTCCTCGACGCTGGCTGGTGCTGTGCAACCCGGGCCTGGCAGAGATCATCGCAGAGGTGAGGAGGGGATTATTAACCTTTTACTAGTGTGTGCTGAGTGGAGCTCTCTTTCCTATACTACTAGAGCGCTCTGCAGTGTTGAGAGTGGAGTTCTCTTTCCTATACTACTAGAGCGCTATGCAGTGTGGAGAGTGGAGTTCTCTTTCCTATACTACTAGAGCACTCTGCAGTGTTGAGTGGAGTTCTCTTTCCTATACTACTAGAGCACTCTGCAGTAGGGAGTTATCATTCTAGACCTGTATACATGTCTGTAGTGTTTTAGTTCTATGTGCAGAAGCCTAATTGATTTTTGTATTTCAATAACAAAAAAGTTATTTCCAATCTGCCAACAAAAGTGAATGGGCAGCCTGCTAACCGGGTCGGCTTCTCTTCCAGAAAATCGGAGACGATTACATCCGGGACCTGGACCAGCTGAAGAAGCTGCTGAAGTTTGTGAACGATGAGGGATTAATCCGGGACATTGCCAAAGTCAAACAGGTACCGTCACACACACACACACACACACACACACACACACACACACACACACACACACACACTGGGGTCCAGTCAAGCAGAGCAAAGCTTTGTCTATGCCTTCATCTGTGCACACAGGATCTTGTTGAAATGTTAGTTTGTGTGTGGTTTCTCGCAGCCCCCCATGCCTCTCTCACAGCCCCCCCCATCCCTCTCTCGCAGGCCCCCATGCCTCTCTCACAGCCCCCTGCCTCTCTCTGTGTTGCAGGAGAACAAGCTCAAGTTCAGTGTCTATCTGGAGAAGGAGTACAAGGTGAAGATCAACCCCAACTCCATGTTCGACCTGCAGGTCAAGAGAATCCACGAGTACAAGAGACAGCTGCTCAACTGCCTGCACATCATCACCATGTACAACCGTGAGTGACCTGCTGTAATACAAGCAGCCTCCCTCCCTCCCTCCCTCCCTCCCTGCTGCAATACAAGCAGCCTCCCTCCCTCCCTCCCTCCCTCCCTGCTGCAATACAAGCAGCCTCCCTCCCTGCTGCAATACAAGCAGCCTCCCTCCCTCCCTCCCTGCTGCAATACAAGCAGCCTCCCTCCCTCCCTGCTGCAATACAAGCAGCCTCCCTCCCTGCTGCAATACAAGCAGCCTCCCTCCCTCCCTCCCTCCCTCCCTCCCTCCCTGCTGCAATACAAGCAGCCTCCCTCCCTCCCTCCCTCCCTCCCTGCTACAATACAAGCAGCCTGACCTGCTGTAATACAGCTGCGTAGACCAGATGACAGAATTGTAAAGTTTAATTCTACATTCCTGAGTGCAGGCTCTCTTTTTTGTGATTTTTTTATAATAAGTTAACCCGTGGTGTGGAAGTCCTGTCTCTTCTGACCGTGGTCAGTCTGGCCTCCTGATAACTCTCCCTCCTGTTGCCTTGCAGGTATCAAGAAGGAGCCCAACAAACAGTTCACCCCCCGCACGGTCATGATCGGAGGCAAGGTAGGCTCCCACGGCTGCCTGTTTTAGTCTGTCACACAGTCGAGTGCAGTGAAAGCAACGTTGCACAGTGGCAAGGGTCTCTCCTATACTGCTGTTCATTTCAGTGGGCTGTGATGTCATGGCTGTGGCATTGCCTCGGGACATTTGCCATGGCTCTTTAAATAAACTCCTCTGACTATTCTCTCTCCCATCTCCCCTCCTCCTCCTCCTCCTCCTCCTCCCCCTCCTCCCCTCTCTCTCAGGCTGCTCCCGGCTACCACACAGCTAAGATGATCATCAGGCTCATCACTGCCATCGGTGACATTGTGAACAATGACCCTGTGGTAGGGGACCGACTGAAGGTCATCTTCCTGGAGAACTACAAGGTGTCTCTGGCTGAGAAAGGTACCTCTCCACTGAACCAGGGTGCTGCCATTTCAGTGGGACTCTCATTCCTCAGTTCAACCCATTTAACGGATCATTTATTTTTCATATGCAGTGCATTCTGTGCTGCTGGACAGGACAGAAAAAAGAATCTAGTCACATGAATAAAGTAGCTTTTCTCATTTCAGAAATGCTTGGGGCATTACAGGGTTAAACTTACCATAAAATCCGGAATGGATCAAACTGCTGTGCAATGGGAGTCTTATTTCCATCCCTGTGATGATAACCAGCATGATTATTATTGCAGGAATGGAATTGCATGTCGGTTTCCCCCATTCCAGGTTTTACTATGAGCTTGATCAGCCCCCACAGTGTGTATAGGTAACAAGCTCAGGTGTGTCTTATTAAACTCCTAGTGAAAATCCCGAATGGATGAGACTGCAGTGCAATGGGGAGTCTTATTCCCATCCCTGTTGGTAATACAGTAGCGTTGACCTGCATGCCCCAGGGTGCGGGGGCCATGGTGATGGTGTTCTCTGTGTTTTGGCAGTGATCCCGGCGGCTGACCTCTCCGAGCAGATCTCCACAGCCGGCACTGAGGCCTCCGGCACGGGCAACATGAAGTTCATGCTGAACGGAGCGCTGACCATCGGCACCATGGACGGAGCCAACGTGGAGATGGCAGAGGAGGCGGGCGAGGGGAATATCTTCATCTTCGGCATGAGGGTGGAGGACGTGGACCAAATGGACCGCAAGGGGTGGGAGAGGGAGAGGGAGAGGGAGGCATTCAGTCTGGGGGGAAAACAACATCTGCTACCGAAATGTCTTTATAATATACAGCACTAGACCCTGATATTGATGCGATCCAGCCCTCTGAAATGTCTTTATAATATACAGCACTAGACCCTGATATTGATGCGATCCAGCCCTCTGAAATGTCTTTTATAATATACAGCACTAGACCCTGATATCGATGCGATCCAGCCCTCTGAAATTCATTGTCAGATGGTTATTGTAATTTGTATCAGATGGAAATGATGTCCTATTAAAACAACGTATTCTGTTGCTTCTGCTTTAACCATTACAAAAAATCAAGCTACAGCTTGGTATCGCACAGCACCCTATGCTATGCTATTGCAATAGCTCAGTAAACAGGAATAGTCTGTATATGTATTGCCCTTTTAAGTTTTTGTACAAGTCATTGCACACTGGTGCCCTGCAGGTACAATGCTAAGGATTACTACGATCGCATCCCTGAGCTGAGGCAGGTCATCGATCAGATCAGTGGGGGATTCTTCAGCCCAAAGCAGCCAGACCTGTTCAAGGACATCGTGAACCTGCTGATGTACCACGACAGGTAGGGACGCGGACCCGGGGACAGCAGCTCCATTCTCTGAGCTCTGTGTTTGACGCCTCCCTGTTTTAATCTCGAGTCCTTTTTATCAAGCGAATGCAGAATGAAATAAACCCTACACTGTGTGGTTTCAGGTTCAAAGTGTTTGCTGATTACGAGTCGTACATGAAGTGCCAGGAGTCTGTGAACGCTCTGTACAAGGTGAGTGAAACCCATAGGGACCCCAAACCCCCACCATGCCTTCACCCTGCCCTGGTAAAGCACGACAGTGTGGCGTGCAGGGGGAGTCATACAGTCAGGGGAGCGCAGGTTCCAGGCTGTGTAAAGACCCTGGTCCTCAATGGCTATTCCACAGGGTACTGGGTTAGGGAGGTAAAACCGTCAGGGTTTGTTTCGCCTCATTTTACTTGGAATTGAATCCTTTATGCTGCCATATGTTATTTTCAGGAAATATTCTCATTTGTATGTATTTTATTGTGCGGCAAATAAATTGGTTTCTGACTAGTAAGGTGTAGCTATGGACTTGGGATGCTGGGGCATAGTACTTTAAATATGTTTAGTAGTTTCAAATTCTTTTTTTTTTTTAAATGCCCCTTAACTTGATTTACAATCCATCAGAGTGATTTATTATTTCAGTGCCAGCACCAGCTAATGATCAGCGATGTAGTTTTGCTTGCAATACACTAGCTTTGCACTAGATGGTGCTGTCGTTTACTACTATATAAGACACTTTGTCTGAATTAGCTAATGTTTCACATGTCTGTCACAGGCAACTCGAACTGAGTCTCAGCAGCTGAACTCCTAATCACCTTAACACAGATCATATTAACGTGTTTGAGTGGCTGGAATAAGTAACACTCTGTGTAGCTGCAAATGCTATAAAAAAATGTAAAGAGACAGAGAATGATTAAACTGGGTTTGGAAGCCGCTTGTTCTTCTGTGGAACCCAGTCCGTGTTTCTCTCCTCCACAGAACCCCAAGGAGTGGACAAAGATGGTGATCCGCAACATCGCCGCCTCGGGCAAGTTCTCCAGCGACCGCACCATCTCCGAGTACGCCCGTGAGATCTGGGGGGTGGAGCCTAGCACCGCCAAGATCCCCGCCCCTGACGACCCCCGCTAAGCCAGCCGCTCCCACCACAGCCCCGCCCACTCGCAACCTGCCCTCGCCCCGTTTACGAAGCCTATAATTGTGGATAGAAAAAGGGATAGGATAGATAAGGGTGACACCTGGAGGCTGGATGGATCTTAAACACAAATCTAGAAGAAACTGTACCGCTCCTTTGCACTGCACAATTATATATTTCGCTTTGGTCTTCCAGCCATTAGGGGGCACTGTGATGAATTGCTTATAGTTTTTGTTATAGCACGTACCCATGCCATATTACGTTTATTTTGCTTGTGTGCTGGTTATTTGAGTGTATTGTTGTTATTTTTAGAGAAAGGCTGTGTTCCCCTTTTGTCTCGTGTTGTTTTTTAAAAAAGGCTGTCCCTGCAAATGCATTTTAAGCCAAACTCATCCCCCTTTGTTACAATAGGTTGGAACAACCCACATCATTGCGAAAGGGGGGAGTTTTGAAACTAAGCACCTTGTGGAAGCAGGTGGAATTACACTCCTGTTGCCTGCCCGCTCCACCTAGCGAGAGAGATTGTACTGTAATGGAAAATGTAATTAAGCAGCTGCTTCCCTGATCTATATCGTCATCATCGTGTGTTCTAATTGTCTTGTCAAATTGTGTCGCCCTGTCCACATCGTTGCACTGTAGTTGCCAATGTGTTTGCGTGACTGTGTAGGTGAGCGAGTGATTTCGCTAGGCAGCTAATTCAGTAGCATGGATATATATATATGTGTGTGTGTGTGTAAAGAATAATATAGTATATCAATTTATTAATCCCAGCCTGCAAAGAATGTAAAGGGGCAGGATGTAAACCTCAAAGTCTGGCAAGTCAGTCCTTTTTAAAGTGTTTGGTTTCCTTATTCAATTTGAGAATTCCCCATTGGTGTCCTGTAATAATCCTGATGTACTACCCCGAGGAAACCCTAGCCAGCAGCATCATCGCAGTATTTCCAATTCCACCATTAGCAGCCTCTTCCCATTGTCACTGTCCTTATCTTAGCATTGCCATGTTAGTACCACCATTTTGTCTCAAGGTCAGCTTTTGACTTGGTCAGCTCCCCCTGCCTCCATAACCCTCCAATCGTCTGGCTTCGTTTTGACCCAGGAATCGGCAGCCAATCGCAACGTGCCAATAAAAAGCACCATCCAGTGAACAGCCAATCAAACGGACAGTGCCGTGTTTCTTCTATGATTGATGCTGTTATGCTCTTATTACAGTGATTGGCTGGCAGTTGCAGGCAGCCCATTTGGAATGTATTGAGCCTGGCTGTGGTCACTTCACACACCTGGTGCTAGAACTGACTTGGACAGACGTGAGGCTTCAGCTTGGACTCTGTATCATACTGTGATGCTCCAGTTAAACAAATAAAATACGGAGATGGGGGGAAAAAAAACTGTGTCATTTTTCACTTCGATTTCATAGGATGGTCGTTCTTTTATTTCTAATTTTAAATTACAAAGTAATTACAGACACTATATACATATCAGAGCCCATGATATTAGTAGAGATTGTTATAGAAAAAACAGTATTATATTTTTAATCTTGATAGGTTTTTTTGTAATCGAAATATTTTATAGCTGAATTTTGAGACTTTAATTCATCATCTACATTATTTAAAAAAATGATGGCTTACCTTTTTTATTATTCAATTGTGTGTGTGTTCTGTATGATTCCCTCTCTCTTTTATCGTCAGATCATTATTTAACAGGCTTAGTAACTATTCCAGCAGCTGACTCAGATTCTTCGCAGTCCCCGAGTGTCCTGGCTGTGTGAAATCTCCGGTCTGCACTGGGGAGTCCACAGGGGGCATTGGCTGTGACGCTGGGTTAGGAAGGCAAAGCCAGCAGGGACCGTCTCTCCTCACCGCGCTGGAGCTACATGTCAGGTGTCTGGTGAGCTCGAGCAGACGCCTGCAGGGCTGGCCTTTGTCCCCCAGGGGGCGGTAGCTCGCTGACATCCGCTCTCGAGTTCCTGGGTGTAAAAGAGAAAAATTGGCTTTGTGATCAGAGGACCCCCACTGACCTTCAGCGCTATCGAGGGGAGTCCCTGTGATGAGAAAACGTCATTGGACAGTCCTAAAAACACATTCAACGTACTGCAACTCAGGCCTGATTTTTAGAATGTATTTATTTTTCATTCTGGAGTAACTAGGAAGTAATGATTTTTAGCAGAAACTGCAGAGGATCATACCCCACCCACATTAAGATATTAAACATTAGTAACAAAATATGACAGTGTTCCTTTTAATCAGGTCACGTGGACTTCAGTATTGTGAAAGGCTGCTTGCTTTAGAACACGCCTCTGCCAGTGTTGCTAAGATCAGCCTTTCTCGTCGCTTGCAAGACTCTGTGGTGCCGAATGGAAGGGCGTTGCTCTAGTATTGCAGAGCAAGGAGCTTGAGCCACGAAACCCACATTAAGAACAAAAAAGAAAAACATGAAATCAGTAGATTATTGCAAAGCAGGGTAATTGCAACAATCTCTTTTTAAACGACGCATCAGAAATCTTGTACCTTTTGAGAAATGCCTCAATGGGAACATTTAAAATCTACCCTCTCTGTTAAATTTCCTATTACTTCGTGCATTTCTGTTCTGTTCTTTGTTGATTTATTTTGTGTGTTCAATTACTTGGCTCCCCCCCCCTTTGTCTCCCAATTTAGAATATTCAATTAACCCCTCAGGAGATGTGAAGGTCGGTGGGCATCCTCTGATCCCCAAGCCAATCACCTCAATCGCTATTTAATTCCCAGCTGTGTCCTCTGGTCCTGGTTTCTGTGCTGTGTTCAATGGATTTGCTAGGTTTTGTCAACTCTTAAGATATTAATGCAGTCCTCATTGCTCATTCCTTTAAGCCCTGGGGTTTAGCCTGCTTTGCTTTGCATTGGACTCTCTCTAAAGCCACCATGTCCTTTTATGTCCTGTTTAATATTCTATGAAATGTGTTTTCATGGATCAATATTTACCCAGCTTACTAACACTGCCAACAAAGCGAACCAATTATAGACACTTGACAGATCACCGCTAGACGTGTGCAGCTGGGCTTTCTGTCCTCTCGCCGAAACTGATGTCATGCAGAGGCTTTCCTTTTCCAAACTCTTTCTTTTACTTTTTCATCCGATCACTTTCTGCCTTTTGGATTAATTAGTTGAGCTGTTTTGTGTTTTGCTGAGAACTGAAAAGAGGAATTCCTTCCAAGTCTGACCTGTTAAAATAACTGATTTGAAGTCAGGAAGACTTCTGCTTTTGACTGTGCTAATAGTGCTGAGTTAACCAGGCTGCTGTGTGGAAGGCAGCGGGTTTGAGTAGCTCAGGGGTTAGAGAAAGGGCTGGGCTGCAGTGTGGAAGGCAGTGGGTTTGAGTAGTTCGGTTTTATAGCAAACATGTATTTTCATGTTAAAACAGCTGGCACTGGGTTAAGAAAGTTCTCAGTTTGTTTGTCTTGTGTTCCAGGAAGTCAGTTACTACTTCCTTGGCTACCTCAAAAGTACCGTCTGGGTCACGTTACTGGCTGAAAGCATGTCAGTCAGTACAGGAAGCAGCTGATTGGTTATTGACAGAGGGAAAAAAAGACAGTGAAGGGGTGGGGACAATTTCACCCTCGGGTGACCCAGGAAGTACAAAACTAAAAACATGGCTTGGAAACAGTAGTACAGAATGTCACATTTTTAAAAATTCATATTGCTATAACGTGTTTTTCATTTCTTTTTTTTACAACTGCACATTTGAGATGCATTTAAGGAGCTGTATCGTGAGCTGCAGTTGCTTTCAGTCCAATGTGAAGCCTGGCTCGCCTTATCCAAACCATGTGTTCACAGTAACCCTGCAGGGGCTAGATAAAGCTATGTGCCTTCAGAAAATTACAAAACAAGGAAAATTGGCTTCTGAGTGCTTAGAGATTCGCTGCTTTTATTGTTTAGGAAAGAAGCTGTGACATTCACCCACCCCCTCAAAACGTGGGAGGGAGGGAAGTGCTAAAGATAGACAGGAAGCTCCACTGCACTTTCCCTTGAGGAGAGAACGAGTCGTATTGAATGTGGAAAAAGAGCTGGAGAATAATAAGTGAAATAAATGAAATCGGATGTTGTGAATGTCTAATTTGAAATAAAGAACGCCGCAGAGTGACGTGTATTTAGATGAGTCCGAAGTTATTTCTTTTAGGTATTTTGCAGCCACACTTTTTTTTAGGGTGTTTTATCAGGGCGAGTGGTTCACGTTCTGATCACTTAAATACAAGGTCTGTTTCTGTTAAGGTCTTTTCACTGTGAGTTCAGGAACTGCTCTTCCAGTTTGACTGCCATTTTACAAACAAATATCAGAAGGGGACAGTTTAAAAAATAATAATAATAATAACTGAGCTAGTTCATGCTAATCTTTTGCTTGACTGTTTCCAATAGTTTTTCAATGTGGTGTGCACTTCATGCCTGCAAAACAAGACAGATGGACCTTGCATTAACTCAAGCACTTTGTGCTTTTAATTAGGCATCTTAAACCACTTCTAAAAAGTCTCCTGCATTTTACCATTTGTGGCTCTGTGTTCCTTTTCTCTGACTATTTTAAAAGAATTCCATGTGTGGCCTGTTAAAGTCCTCAAATACATTAGACGATGATTAATTTGCTAATTTTCAATTTTTACAATTTCTCCAGATTTTCAGTTCCATATGATTTCACACACACGACAAATCAAAATGGGCTGTTCTAATACATGTGCACTCTGCTGTATACGAGAGGTATCTGAATATCAACCCAGCCACTCTTATCTATCCAGAATCTACAACCAGCAAAACCAATCACAAGATACAGCCTATAAACATTCACCAGACCGCAAGATAAACATTTTGTCCCAGCCCTGTTCCTGCCTAACGGTCCAAGCCAAATCTACACCAAAGGCCAATTCCCATTATATATAATACGAGGACAATCTGTAAATCTTACCAAAAATTCTAGACCGAGAACGGGGGGAGGAGCCCCAGCCCTTAGCTCCTCCCCCTGACCACACCCCCAGGTTAGTTGTGATGAAACTCGGGTCTGCATTTCCATAATGGTTAATGAATAGATTAGTTCTGAAGATGTCTGTGTTAATCATCGGGGGGGTATATTTTGCACAGATGGGCTGCACCCCCACGCCGCTTTAACATAACGCTAAGCATATTTTTTTATATATATTTGCCAAAAAGACAATTTAAAAATACATCTGAACTGTTGAAAACGCATTTGAAATCTAAAAACATGCGCTAGTCTTCAAACGTTAAACAAATATGTTGCACATCGAATGTCAGCCGGTTACAGTAACCTGCACGCAAAAAAACACTGAGGCAAAGGCAGTGGGCGGGAGCGCTGAGAGAGAGAGAGAGAGAGAGAGAGAGAGAGAGAGAGAGAGAGAGAGAGAGAGAGAGAGAGAGAGAGAGAGAGAGAGAGAGAGAGAGAGAGAGAGAGAGAGAGAGAGAGAGAGAGAGAGAAATTGAAACTGCAGGATATGTCATGCTAGAGCTACACGCACGAGCAACAAGCATAGAGTACGACTGTGTCGAAATATATTTTCACGTTTGTTTCTCTTTTCTTTAATATTGCATTTATGTATTTCAGTTATTAATTCTATATTTGCATACCGCCCAATAAACACCGGCTACGGGGTATGTATTCGGGATTAGTTTGACTAGTAGAAAGAAAGAAAGAAAGAAAGAAAATATGCTAACAAACTAAAAAACGCACTTTTATTTAATCGGGTATTACAGTTCAGTTTTACTGTCGGCATAACGATACATTTTGCAGGTATCTGCGTTAACTGAATTCCATCCTGGTGTTTTCGTATTTATCCACTTCTTTTGAGGAAGGAAGATTTTAGTTGAAGCAATTATCTTTCAACAATCTTAAGCAACGTTATTATTATTATTATTATTATTATTATTATTATTATTATACTTGTATCGTTTTTCAAAATCGTATTCATATACTGGATACTGCTGCGTTAACACTGAGTGACAAGTCTCCTTTCCTTGGCTTCAATGGGGTCGCAAAAACCCTGAAGGTAAGTGAAAAAAACCAAAAACAACGGATGTGCTTTTAGTATATTAACAGTACCGCTTTTAAAAAAAAACTAAAAACGTGCACGCCAGGGTTGTTGTTTTCGGTACGTAATTAATTTCCCGTGTGAAATAAGTGGGTTCCGTTTCAGGAGCGGTTTGGCTTAACATTTATGTTGACAACAATTCAACTTGTCCGCTCGAGTTTGTAACTCGGGGCGGGGTGAGAGGCGGGTATCCTGTTTTTTGATGTGCCTGTGTGTGTGGTTTTGCCCTGTTCCCTCAGCGGCCGCTCCTGCTCGCTAGCCCGGGTTCTGGGGCTGCTGTGCATTCCAAAGCCTCCAGCAGCGGTGCAAGCGTCGCTCACGGTGTTATCTGTGGATCAGCAACAAACACATTGGAGCTGGCAGCCCAATTTGGGTCACGCCAATGAGGATTTTGCGTTCAAAAATATTTTTTCTTAATATGTGGAGGGAGTGTGCTTTTGTCCCATTAGCGCTGTAAAACAGAAATATGCGTTTTGTGTGGTGCGTGCTGTTTTGTATTTAATGCAAGTATTGCAATGTGTAAATATCATGGTGTTGCATTGAGGCTGAAGGATTAAGTGATTAGTTATTAGGGGTTCAATAACTTGATTACAAATCTAAGTGCATTGTTTTCAATAGGCCAGTTTAACAGTATGGATCAATGTATCTGAAGATGACAGGCACAGAGTCTGAGAGTAAACAAGCCCTCTGAAGTGTTAGTAATGCTTTAAAATCAATTACGTTTCCTTGACAACTCGTGGATGTGCCTGTATGTCTGTGTTTAGATCACACTTTAGAATTTTCAATATGCCTAGAGAACTGCCATTGTGGTGTAACTTGGTGAGGACATTCTTTGAGTTATTTACAGTCATTCTAAAGCTTGGTCCCATGTAACTAAACTGGCAAGCTACAATACACATTTATTTATTTGTTTGTTCATAAGAACATAAGAACGTTTACAAACGAGAGGAGGCCCCATTCAGCCCATCTTGCTTGTTTGGTTGTTAGTAGCTTATTGATCCCAGAATCTCATCAAGCAGCTTCTTGAAGGATCCCAGGGTGTCAGCTTCAACAACATTACTGGGGAGTTGGTTCCAGACCCTCACAATTCTCTGTGTAAAAAAGTGCCTCCTATTTTCTGTTCTGAATGCCCCTTTATCTAATCTCCATTTGTGACCGCTGGTCCTTGTTTCTTTTTTCAGGTTCCCTGGGTTGTCAATACCTTTTAGGATTTTGAATGCTTGAATCAGATCGCCGCATAGTCTTCTTTGTTCAACGTGGCTCATTTAATTGGGCATCGGAAAATTATTTTGAGAGGGGGTGGATGAAATGCTGACTTGGAGAAAGTCACAATTAATGATTTGTGGTCATTTGCATTGATTGCGAACGTCATCCTTTCCTTGCTTTTTGTATGTGTCCGTTATGCAGGTGTTTCAGAGACGTAACTGCATTTGTGTGCTGGCACGGCACAGCATAGCTCCTTGTGGTTGGCCAGACAGTTCTTGATTGAAGAATAAGTGTGTTTTATAGATGGCATGAATACATATACTCTCCCTGTCGTGTCTTTTTTGTCTTTTTAGCAAAGCAATCAAAAGTCATTTGATCTTATTCAGCATCATATAATTAGCCCATAAAGATCATTGCATGTATCGCGATACTGAACCTGCGCATACCGCGATACTGAACCTGCGCATACCGCGATACTGAACCTGCGCATATCGCGATACTGAACCTGCGCATACCGCGATACTGAACCTGCGCATATCACGATACTGAACCTGCGCATATCACGATACTGAACCTGCGCATATCGCGATACTGAGCCTGCGCATATTACGATACTGAGCCTGCGCATATCGCGATACTGAACCTGCGCATATCGCGATACTGAACCTGCACATATCGCGATACTGAACCTGCACATACCACGATACTGAACCTGCACATTAAAGTCTGATATCTGGTTCCACACTTGGTTAAAGAAACCTGTTTGATGCCAAGGCTTCCAGATAGTGCTGCACTTCCTTGATTTAGCTGGAGGGTGACATTCTCCCCACCCCTTCAAGGGCGTCTTCCCTGTCAGTAGCCAATCAGCTGCTTCCCCTATTGACTGACATGCTTTCAGCCAGTAACAGATCACTGCTGAGTGAAATGGCCCAAGAAATGCAAGCAGAACACATTTCCTGTGAAAAAAAGGCAGAGAAAATCAAAATGTCCTTGAAACTTAAATCATAAATGTGTGTCTTTCAGAACTGCACACTTGAGACCTGTGTAGCGAATGAATGTGCAGGACAGATGAGATTCATGGAATTATTTTTCTGTTCCACGAACACGTTTGTACAGGATCTGCAGATTCTTTGCACACTCTTGTAAAGATCGGAGCTCCATCTCAAACGGTTATGCAGAAGAGGAAATGATGAAGCAGAATTGCAGTTCAGATCTGAGCCATCATGCACTTTCACTCACTCACACACGCACACACACACACACACTGACACACACACATTGACACACACACTGACACACACACATTGACACGCACACTGACACGCACACACACACACACACACACACAGAGACACACACACACACACAGACACACACACACACACACACACACACTGACACGCACACACACACACTGACACACACACACACTCTGACTGACACACACAGAGATAGACACACACTCACACAGACACACACACTGACTCACACACACTGACACACACACACACACACACACACACTGATTGACTCACACACACACACAGGTAGACACACACTCACACAGACACACACAGTTCTATTTAGTTCTTAAAAAACATGTTTTACAAATTGGGGACGTCCCCACAACGTCGTTTTTTCAGGAGTTACTATCTTTGTGGGGGCATTTGCTCAAATTTTGTCCGCACATTGCTAGTAATACCTGCCCCCGCCCCCCCCCCTACACTCGCTGTCAGCTTCCGCTGTTTGTTATCAAGTTGAAGCCATGCATCTGGCTAGAGCTGATCCGAGAAGAGAAACTCAACAGGAAACAGCTGGCTTGCTGTGCTGTGGGGGTCAGTCCCTCTTGCAGAGAGAGAGAGGACCGCTTTCACTGAAATCCCACTGCAAACCTGCGAGCTGGAATGACACAATCATTAACACAGGAGTCTAACGTTGGTATAGGGTACAGTTTGCTAATTGTGTTAAACATCTTGATGCTGAGTTGACTTTCAAGCATTAAGACAGCTGTTTTTTTTACAGTCCTGATGTGCTCCAATTGACAGCCATGTAAAGCCATCTTCAGTATTAAGACCGACTCCTGTATTCAGTATTAAGGCCACCATCTGTAGACCTTAAATGCATTATAAAAAATATTGAATATCCTGCAGCAGTGTGCGAATGTGTTAGATCACCTAGATCTGTCAGGTATATCCTCTATACCTGTCTGCATTAAATACCTCAGGGTGTGAGAATTTCAATCTCCGCTCCATGATCAGTGATACAGAAACGCTTGTGTGTGAAAATGTGGCAGACCACTTTGTTATTAATTTCTTAGCAGACGCCCTTATCCAGGGTGACTTACAATTGTTACAAGATATCACATTATTTTTTACATACAATTCCCCATTTATACAGTTGGGTTTTTACTGGAGCGATCTAGGTAAAGTACCTTGCTCAAGGGTACAGCAGCAGTGTCCCCCACTGGGGATTGAACCCACGACCCTCCGGTCAAGAGTCCAGAGTCCTGACCACTACTCCACACTACTGCCCAATTTGTTATTTAATTAGGCATCTTAAACAACTTCTAAAAGCCTCCTGCATTTTAGCATTAGTGGCTCTGATTTTTCCTATTTTAAAAAAAACTGCATGTGTGGCCTAATCAAGTCATCAATTAAATGATGGGACTATTCTTTCCAAGATTTTCAGTGACAGTGGTTTGAATGCATATGCGCAAGAAACTCCCACCAGCAAGATCAATGGGGTGTTCTAATACGCTGACCGTATGTAGAGAACTGAATGCACCAAACTGTGGAGGAATTGGATTAAACTGACAGGGTGCAGTCAACCAATCCATTTGAAAGGTCTGCAGTAGAAGCTGTCCACCCACAGAGGCAGCAACAGGAGAGATTTCAAAAACAAGGCGCAGCCTCAGGACTGCGGGTCGTTCTGGTTGTTTCTTGTCTCGACTCGGACGCCCTGTTCCTGTTTTTGCTCCTGTTCAGTGTGTGCTGGGTGTTGGCCTGGTAGAAAGATTGTGTTGTTATTGTCGTTTGACTTTATTACTACCTGTGGTTGATGGCTGATAACCCCAGTGGCAAACAACGCCGAAGCCTTCAAGCAAGATTCTTTCTCGTAGGCTTGTGTGTTAAGAACCGCCCGTCTTCACAGTTATGTCTGTCTGCCGTCCGTTGGAAGGGGAAGAGAGATCTGGTGCAAAACTGGGTGCAAAAACACAACGCAGCACAGAATACACTGGCAAAGTCCTTTTCAATGAAGGCTCTTTTAGTGTTTCTGAATGTGCCCTCGTGTGTTTAATAGTGGTGGATGGTAAAGCATAGAATGGAATTCAAATTGCTTTTTGTTTTTTAAGGTTTTAAAAACAGGGAGCTTGATGCGCTGATCCTGTCTGTCTGTCTGTCCGTGTCTGTCACGCTCTACATAACACAATAACTGCCTTCGTTTTGCACCTAACTTCACCACACTTGTAGCCTCTACTCTTAGACTCCTATAGACGTTTCGGATTGCAGAAGTATCGTGAAGGTTTTTCTTGGAGATACCCAGGTTTTATGATGGCTGTACAGTAAACGCATTTCAATGACGCACGTACATCAACATATGAAATGAACAGAATAAGTAAGAGAAAAGCAACAGGCAAGTGTATGTTAATGAACTGTAATTAAAAAAAAAACAAAAAACATTGGAATGTGAGTCTGATGATGAGGACAAGTTATCGGGTTACAAAACACTGCTGTTGCAGTTTTGAATCGGGTGCCAAAAAATGTGTTATTTTAAGAGAAGTTCCTGTTTAGCAGAAGCTTGTTCCCTAAAACGAAACGTTCTCTTAGGAGGTGATCCTATACGCAAAGATGATTGTATAGATAAACACACACACACACACACACACACACACACACACACACACACACACACACACACACACACACATACATAATGTACAAAGTCAGATAATGAACTAACATACTGCACATTTGAAATTCAGTATATATAGACTGCATTGCATCACATGAGGAATAAAGTACCCCCTAACTGTACAGCACTCCACGCTGAGCGCCTTTACCAGATGCGCCTCTCTGACTTCTAACAGATTTAGTGCAGTTGTGGTATGTGGTAATAACACTGTGTGCTGTATTAAACTACATGGCTTGCAGGAAGTCTCTAGTACCTTTCTAATTATATCAGCAGCATCACCAAATGGTCTTGAGCAGCAATGCAGCAGCCACAATGGCGATAGTCACGCTTCTAATATATTTTTATATGTGCTATTGCGGTCCATAGGACTGAAGCAGCTGAACATGCAGCCGCGTGCAAATGTATTCCAGCACCTCAAGATGTGTCGTTGATTTATATGTCAGTGGTTAGGGCTCTTGACCGGAGGGTCGTGGGTTCAATCCCAGGTGGGGGGACACTGCTACTGTACCCTTGAGCAAGGTACTTTACCTAGATTGCTCCAGTAAAAAACCCAACTGTGTAAATGGGTAATTGTATGTAAAAAATAATGTGATATCTTGTAATGATTGTAAGTCGCCCTGGATAAGGGTGCCTGCTATGAAATAAATAATAATATACCTATGTGGCAGGGCGGAACTTGAGGGGAGAGAAGCAAAACAAATTCTCCAACACCAAAACACTACCCTGGGCAGTCGCCTTCCCTGATCCCAGTTTTCATTTTACTTTCGTTCTCCTGTCTCGCTCTCGTTCTCTCCTCTGAACACCCACCTTTTGCAGACGAAGTCTTTTATATCATGGCCGAGGGGTTAACTGGCTATTGATGATCTTATTACCCCTCTGCCCAAGTAGAATAATTATGCGCGTCTGCCAGCTAATTCAAGAATTACTATCTGACAGTCCTGCATCACCACGAGGTATTTCTAAATAAAACAACAAAATAATAACACATCCCGGCACCTCGCTCGTCCTGCCCAACGATAACAAAACCACGGCCTTTTCACCGTCATATTTACAATACATAAATAAATAAGTCATAATAAAACCAAACAAATACACTTTACAGCATGGCTCTCCTCTGCCCTGCCACAACCTGCCTCTATGAATACACCTCTGGGCGTGAGAATCTCAGTTTGTAATCAGTGATATAGAACCAACAGGCACTCATGCGCGAACACGCTAGACCGCTTTGTGCTTTAATTAGACATCTCAAATAACTTCTTAAAAGTCTCCCGCGTTCTACCGTTTGTGACTCTGTGTTCCTCTTCTCTTACTATTTTAAATGAATTGCATGCGTGGCTGATTAAAGTCATCAATTAAATGAGACCATCGCTAACTTCCCTGTTTTGATGATTTTCAGTTGCAGTGGTTTGATTTCATGCACACAACTAATCCAAACTACAGAAGCAATGGGGTTCTAATACATGTGCACGCTGCTGTATAAGGTTTTTTTTTATGTGGAGAATCAGATTCATTTGTTCAGATTCTTAAATTACAGATATTTGAATATTGAAAAGCTACTTGAAATAGATATACAAAAAATGACTGTTCATGTAACAGAATGTGTCTGTAACTGTATCAAAGATATCTGAAAGGAAACTATTACATTGTGAATGAGTCATTTAGCAGGCGCTTTTTATCCAAAGCGACTTACAGAGACTGGGGGGGGGTGAACTATGCATCATCAACTGCTGCTACTGCTGCTGCAGAGTCACTTACAACAGAACCTCCATTTTACGTCTCATCCGAAAGACGGAGCACAAGGAGGTGAAGTGACTTGGTTCACACACACAGTGAGTCAGTGGCTGAGCTGGGATTGAACCAGTGGCCCTTTTCTTTATCCACTGGACCGCCAAAACGCACATTTTTGGCAACGGTTCAGACGTATAAGCTGTTTGCTTAACGCTTGGATAATGATTACATGTTTAAAGTCTAAACTATTGATGTCTCTTATTTTGACGTAACGTAACCATAGGAACAGGTAATGCTCACTGCTGGTCACGCATTGCGATTTGCCATTCATGATTTATCTTGTTCCTTTCCAGTTATTTTGCTGAAAACCTGCGGTGTGCATGTTGACCAGAAGGAGGCGCTAGAGAGAGAGAGACAGTTGACACAATGGAACCCATAACTCTAGAAGACTCTGCCACTATTGATGAGCTGGTACAAGCCTGCATCGATGCGTTTGGTAAGTTTATTGTATTTGAACACCACGCTTTGTGATCTGAGAAAGAGCTCACAGTGGATTTTAAAGGATCATTAATGACATGGTCTTTCTGCTGCCTTTAGAGTCGATTCTCGTTAACACAGATTTCAAGGGACCAGAAAAATCTAAACCCCGGGAGCATTTAAAACACACACTTGGATTCGGTCCTGTTCAGTCAGACCCCCTTTAAAAGGTGTAACAGTTCATTCTTTGTCGATGAACCGTGATATTTTCTTTGTGTGATGCATCGTTATAAAGGCCTCTATCGTTTGTGTGGCGATCCAAGACCAACAGCATAGCACAGCTCGTTGTTTTATAATTCCTGTGAACACTTACTCTCCCTGATTCATTGAATTGTCTTTTAATAAAACAGTCCATTCTTCAATGATAATTTGATCCATTGCTTAAAAAAATGTGCTTGTAAAATCCTGGCTCAGCCAACGACTCTGTGTGTGTGTGTGTGTGTGTGTGTGTGTGTGACCCTGAGCAAGTCACTTCACCTCCTTGTGCTCCGTCCTTCGGATGAGACGTAAAACAAACAAGCTCCTATTGGAAGTGACTCTGCAGCAGCAGCAGCAGCAGTTGTTGATGATGCAGAGTTCACCCTCCTAGTCTCTGTAAGTCGCTTTGGATAAAAGCGTCTGCTAAATGACTAATAATAATAATAATAATAATAATAATAATAATAATAATAATAATAATAATAATAATAATAATATTAATAGAAGTAGCCCTCCAAGACCATTGCATGTATATCGATACTTATTGTATTGCCATTATTATTGGATATTTGTATTATATAAATTGTATTGCAACTTGATTATGTCAGCTGTTGATTGTTATTCACTTTTAATAGGTAATTTATGACTAACGTCGTATGTATTTTTAATCACATATTCAATAGGAGGTTATTGCTATAGTTTTAGAGTAGAAATATGGAGATTGTCATCAATGTCTGCCCGGGGACTGTCGATGAAATGATCCTGCTGGTGAAATTGAAAATGCAATGCATCTTGTGTCATGTCATGTAAGTGACACTTATGTTATAATTGTCCCTGATTAAATAAATCCCCAAATCTGGGGCAGTGGTGTGGTAATGATGGGCTGCTCTCCTGTTGGCATGCTGTTCTCCTGTCCTGTTCAATGTGTCTTTGTGTTGCAGACGAGACAGGGGAGCGTAAAGACAGCACCTTGCTTCGCATGTTTCTTCTGATGCACCCCTGGTACCTGCCCTCCACCGAACTCGCCAAGAAGCTGCTCACCAAATATCCTTTCCTTCGTTTAGTACTCGCCTCTCTTTCGTTTTTAAAGAGGCCGTGCGACTCTGTGCAGAGTGTGTTCAATCATTTACCTGGAAGCAAAGTAAACGAAGGGTTCCTAAACGCAGTGCAACAGACGGGAAACGTTTGCAGTATTATATATTGTGATAAAGATGTGTATTTACACTCTTTCAGAAATGGGAATTTTCACGGAGAGCTGCATAACCATGAAACTGAAATACAGCCTTTAAATTCTAGTTCAAAAATAAAAGTTGGTGTTTAAGATTGAACTTTAGAGCTCAAAGCAAAAAAGGTGACCTTGATCTGGTTTCAGTTTCTAGTTTCTTTTCTCTAAATCGTTTTGGTCTATGTTTTCAGACGGTTTTGTTCTGTGTTTTGACACACCAGATTCTCACATCCTTAACTTGGGCTAAAGAAGGTTCTTGGCAAGTTTCGTGATATTTGGAGAAACGTAACCCATTCTAAAATGACTCCCTTATAGAAAGAGATGAAGAACTATTGGAATGGGTTCTCTAGATATCTGCAAAACGTTGAAGTCTGAAATAGGAAATTCATGCAGTCCAAGATCACGATTCACCATGACTGAAAATAGGAGGCACTTTTTTTACACAGAGAATTGTGAGGGTCTGGAACCAACTCCCCAGTAATGTTGTTGAAGCCGACACCCTGGGATCCTTCAAGAAGCTGCTTGAGGAGATTCTGGGATCAATAAGCTACTAACAACCAAACGAGCAAGATGGGCTGAATGGCCTCCTCTCGTTTGTAAACTTTCTTATGTTTTCTTATGACTGTAAAACTGATGTCATAGAATCCAGCTGTAGGGTATAGATGGATCAAATTACCCCCTAAGCCAATCGATCTCTGTTTGACATGCATATTTTGACAATGTTTAAACTTGTCAGTAAAATTCTAAAAATGTAACGCTAATAATAATGCTTGACTCTTAGGCTATTATTATTTATTTCTTAGCAGATGCCCTTAAACAGGGCGATTTACAGTTGTTACAAGATATCACATTATTTTTACATACAGTTACATTATTGTTTACACATTAAATACAATTACCCATTTATACAGTTGGGTTTTTACTGGAGCGATCTAGGTAAAGTACCTTGCTCAAGGGTACAGCAGCAGTGTCCCCCACCTGGGATTGAACCCACGACCCTCCGGTCAAGAGTCCAGAGCCCTAACCACTACTCCCCTATTGAAAATCCATTTTCTTTATAGAAGTTTCCCATAGTAAAAGCTGATCAAAGTGTGGTAAAGCACAGCATTTCAAAGCCCATAGGGGTAATCATATTAAACAAGCAAGGTTTAAGCGTGGGAATAGCTGGGCAAACAGAAAGGTTTGTCTCTCTGTCCGTCAAACTGTCTGCGCGCTTGCATTTGAACGTTTACCTAAGAAAAACTCTTGTCCGATTGTGATGAAGCCCGTGTCGAAATCTGGGGCTGCCTGTCCGTCAAACCTTCTTGCTTACATTTTTAAATAAAGTCTGGGGAACGGCAGATCGCGATGAAACTTGAACAGGACGTATTAAAAAAAAAAAAAAAAAAGGCGCTTCCTGTTTGTGCGCTGTGCTGTGCTGGGTGTGGAAGCGTGCCAGTGTGCAGACGGCCACTGATACAGGGAGTTCGCAAGTGCTGATGGAAGCTGTGTGGCCTGACCAGACACAGGAACCATCTGTGTGCTAGAAATATACCTGCTGTGGTCAGTGTACAGTTTAGCTAGCTAACCTTTGCAACTCTAACTGGATTCAGAAAGAGCTCAATAAGATTGTAAAAGGGTGTATTGTTCTGCTGTAATAACGTGTTAATTTATGTTCCCTTTTAATGATATATCGAGTTCTGAGATACAAGAGTTTACTGTATTTTGTGTTCAAGCTCCCACTGGTTCATGGTGCATTATACTGTGTTGTGTTGCATTGGTCCAAGGGTGGCCAAATCACGGTCCTGGAGGTGCTGTTCCACTCCAGGTTTTACTACTTCAGGGTCTGGATGAAGGTTTTAATTGGTTCAGTTAAACCATTTGGAACAGGGTTGGAACGAAGAGCAGGAGCGGAATGGCTTTCCAGGACCGCGATTGGCCATCCTGGCTTGAGTCCAGCTACTAAAAACCAGAGCAATTCTAAAAAAATAAACCCTTTAAAAGAAAGTAAATGCCCCCCCCCCCCCCCCCCACACAAAAAACAAAACAGTTCCTTAACAAGACCGCACATCTCAAGAAGAGGAAAGCAGTACTGGGGTGAGGACGAGGATTTGTCATCTGGTCAGGTAAGATTGGGAACAAATGCACTCAATTTAAAATGCACTCAAATGAATACTGCTTTTGCTAATGTCACTATGATAGGGGTGCGCGGTTCTCCGCTGAGAGACATTGGGGAGACCCACCGAAATTGCATTTTGACAAGCTTTATTTGCAAATACGTTTTTGTTTACGAACAAAAATAACCACACTTTATTGATCCGTGCAAGAAAACCTGCAAGCTTTTGCACATAATTCAGATTCGGTGCTAGTTATGTCTCTTTTTTCTCTTTTCATAATCTGTTTTAAGGACTGTAATGCTTAAAAGTATTTTCTTGGACGTTTTACCTGTAGGACAAACATTTGGCCCCTTTTATTTTAAATGGTACAGTCCCCGCACGGTCGTGGAAGGTCCAGTTCTGTGGAATGAGCCATGTCGGCAGTGCTGGGAGGGGTGTCTTGGTAACGGAAGGCTCTTGTGGTGGTTGCAGGTACTGGATCTCTGAGTTTCCTGCTGAGTTTGACCTCAATCCTGAGCTGGCTGATCAGATCAAGGGACTGAAGGACTCGCTGAGTCAGGAGGGCAACGTCCGGCACAGTCGACTCATTGACATAGAGAGCGTGTGAGTGACCTACTGACCCCTGACCCCTGACCCCTGAATCCATTAAAAAACAGCTTCCAACTAGAACTCTTTTTTCCCACAATCCCCTTAACTTTTTATTCAGAGCAATACCTGCAGTAATTTATAAAATAACAATACAATGCATGTAAATTGCAAGTGTTGCTTGGATAGATTCAGTGTTCTGTGAAGTGCAGTCTCTAGGTATCTTTTAATGTTACTAAAGATTCAATTTGACTTTTCATTGAACTTTTCAAGCGAATTCCTAAGATGTTCCAAGTATCTGCTAATCTTAAAATAAGGTAGCCATGCAATATGAAGACATTGCAGTCTTGTATGGCAGACAGTTGTATTGTGTTTCCTCTGACGACCCTGTGTTTGTGTGTCCAGTCCCTCGTACGAATGGAAGAGACAGGTGACTCAGCGACAGCCCTCCCTCTCGAAGAAACGCAAGATGTCCCTTCTGTTCGACCACCTGGACTCCTCCGAGCTGGCCGAGCACCTGACCTACCTGGAGTTCAAGTCCTTCAGCAAGATCCTGGTAACCACACAGCACCTCCATCTGTCGGATGACAACTCAAACAAGTGTTTTCTCATTGTCTTCAAACAATATGATCTCGTCATGCTTATCAACATACTGACTCTACGAGAGCGCTCTGCAGTGTTGAGAGTGGAGTTCTCTTTCCTATAGACCTCTATACAGCTCTGCAGTGTGGAGAGTGGAGCTGTCTTTCCTATAGACCTCTATACAGCTCTGCAGTGTTGAGTGGAGTTCTCTTTCCTATAGACCTCTATACAGCTCTGCAGTGTTGAGAGTGGAGTTCTCTTTCCTATAGACCTCTATACAGCTCTGCAGTGTGGAGAGTGGAGCTGTCTTTCCTATAGACCTCTATACAGCTCTGCAGTGTTGAGTGGAGTTCTCTTTCCTATAGACCTCTATACAGCTCTGCAGTGTTGAGAGTGGAGTGCTCATTCCTATAGACCTCTGGACAGCTCTGCAGTGTTGAGAGTGGAGTGCTCTTTCCTATACTACTAGAGCGCTCTGCAGTGTTGAGAGTGGAGTTCTCTTTCCTATACTACTAGAGCGCTCTGCAGTGTTGAGAGTGGAGTTCTCTTTCTTATACTGCTAGAGTGCTCTGCAGTGTTGAGAGTGGAGTTCTCTTTCCTATACTACTAGAGCGCTCTGCAGTGTTGAGAGTGGAGTTCTCTTTCCTATACTACTAGAGCGCTCTGCAGTGTTGAGAGTGGAGTTCTCTTTCCTATACTACTAGAGTGCTCTGCAGTGTTGAGAGTGGAGTTCTCTTTCCTATACTACTAGAGCGCTCTGCAGTGTTGAGAGTGGAGTTCTCTTTCCTATACTACTAGAGTGCTCTGCAGTGTTGAGAGTGGAGTTCTCTTTCCTATACTACTAGAGCGCTCTGCAGTGTTGAGAGTGGAGTTCTCTTTCCTATACTACTAGAGCGCTCTGCAGTGTTGAGAGTGGAGTTCTCTTATGTAGTTAACAGTATGTTGAACCTTGCAGTCTGTAGTAATCCCTGTCTGTTTGTGTGTGTCACTCACTCTCTCTCTCTCTCTCTCTCTCTCTCTCTCTCTCTCTCTCTCTCTCTCTCTCTCTGTGTCACTGTGTGTCTGTGTGCATCTCTGTGGCTGTCTCTCTGTCTCTGTATCTATGTGTCCTGTATGTCTGTGTGACTCTCTGTCTGTGTGTCTCTGTCTCTGTGTGCGTGTGCGTGTCTCAGTTCCAGGACTATCACAGCTTCGTCATGCACGGGTGCACGGTGGATAACCCCATCCTGGAGCGCTTCATCACTCTCTTCAACAGCGTCTCCCAGTGGATCCAGATGATGGTGCTGAGCAAACACACTGCCCAGCAAAGAGCCGCTGTCATCAAGCAGTTCATCCAGGTGGCACAGGTACAGAGGAAGGGAAGGGAAGGGGGCAGAGTCAAGCATTGAGGCAGGGTCACACAGTGTGTGTGTGTGGGATCACTGCCCAGTGCAGTAACGTACCTCTGTGTGTGTGTGTGTGTGTGTGTGTGTGAGTGATCTCTGCCCGGTGCAGTACGTACCTCTGTGTGTGTGTCTGTGTGTGAGAGTGTGTGTGTGTGTGAGTGATCTCTGCCCGGTGCAGTAACGTACCTCTGTGTGTGTGTGTGAGTGATCTCTGCCTGGTGCAGTAACGTCTCTCTCTCTCTCTATCTGTATCTGTCTCTGTTACAGAAGCTGCTGCAGCTCCAGAATTTCAACACTCTGATGGCGGTGGTGGGGGGGCTCAGTCACAGCTCCATCTCCAGACTCAAGGAGACTCACCAACACATCACTCCCGACGTGAGCAAGGTGAGGAGGGGAGGGGAGGGGAGGGGGGAGGGGAGAGGGGAGAGGGGGGAGGGGGGAAGACACACAACCACATCACCCACGATGTGAACAAGGTGAGGGGAGGGGAGGGGAGAGGGGAGGGAAGACACACAACCACATCACCCCCGATGTGAACAAGGGGAGGGGAGGGGAGGGGAGGGGAGGGGAGGGGAAGACACACAACCACATCACCCCTGATGTGAACAAGGTGAGGGGAGGGGAGGGGAGAGGGGAGGGAAGACACACAACCACATCACCCCCGATGTGAACAAGGTGAGGGGAGGGGAGGGGAGAGGGGGGAAGACACACAACCACATCACCCCTGATGTGAACAAGGTGAGGGGAGGGGAGAGAAGGGGAGGGGGAGACGAGAGATGTTTTGCCTTTTCTAACTTTATAAAACAGTCAATAACGTTACAGTAAGTGTAGTAATACTAAAAGAATTGCTTGCTAAAGAGTTTTGTAAGTTTCATTCAATATTGCTAATTCATTTATTAATGTTGGAGTCCCAAGTTTGCCAGAGCATTTAAAATCTTATTAAAAACTTTTCTTTCTTTTTCTTTCTTTCTTTCTTTCTTTCTTTCTTTCTTTCTTTCTTTCTTTCTTTCTTTCGATCCTTATAAACAGTAAAAAGAAAGCCAGTTCTTTGTTTAGCATCTTTATCACTGTCTTTATACAGAATCACAAACCCATTTCCAATGGGAAAGGCTTTATTTACGCATTCTATTCTGTTAGAGGCAGGTGGCGTCCTTGAGAGGTTAGCGTCTTTATTCCAAGGACGTCCTCCGGGGCATCGAGCAAACAGTCACACGATTCAAGACAGCACAGCGCCTTCTTAAACACACAGCCATAATACCAGAGGGGCAGACTAAACAACGCTGAGCAGAAGTTATGAGTCACACACAGAGACGACAGGGGGAGATTTGGTAGCTAGAAAATAATGTTACCTTAACATATTGAATTGCATACCGCTTGGTAGGTTTCCCATATACTTAACAAAAAAAAAACTGTCAAAAATGGAGCGTGCAAGGAAGAGCGACCAGAATTATTCTGGGTTAAAAGGCATGTCGTATGCAGACAGGCTAAAAGAATTGAATCTATTCAGTCTTGAACAAAGAAGACTACGCGGCGATCTGATTCAAACATTCAAAATTCTAAAAGGTATTGACAATGTCGACCCAAGGGACTTTTTCAACCTGAAAAAAGAAACAAGGACCAGGGGTCACAAATGGAGATTAGATAAAGGGGCATTCAGAACAGAAAATAGGAGGCACTTTTTTTACACAGAGAATTGTGAGGGTCTGGAACCAACTCCCCAGTAATGTTGTTGAAGCCGACTCCCTGGGATCCTTCAAGAAGCTGCTTGATGAGATTCTGGGATCAATAAGCTACTAACAACCAAACAAGCAAGATGGGCCTTGTTTGTAAACTTTCTTATGTTCTTAATGTGAAGTGCTCCTGTAATCTGGCACTTCTCTGAGCTCCTCCTCTCTCGATGCCTCCAGGTGTTCGACAGCCTGACAGAGCTGGTGACCTCGTGTGGGAACTACAGCCAGTACCGGAAGCGCTTTGCGGAGTGCGAGGGGTTCCGCTTCCCCATTCTGGGGGTCCACCTGAAGGACCTGATCGCTGTGCACGTGGCGCTGTCCGACTGGGCCGACAAGGAGAAGACCCGGGTCAACCTGGTCAAGGCCCAGCAGCTGTACACCATCCTGAACGAGCTCGCCAAGATCCAAGTGACACCGCCACGCATCGACGCCAACAACGACCTGGTCAACTTGCTAACGGTCAGACCCCTTCTCATAGGCGTCGGGGAGCCGAAGAAAAGTTTGGGAACGAGAAAAAGCCACTCGGCCCATTAAGGCTCATCCCTTGTTAGCACGCCATCCTACTGGGGGAAACTCATTTAAAAGCACAGAATCTATTCTTTTTTTTAACGTTCCCAGTGTTTTAGATCCTACAATGTCAACTGTTATGTTAAATATATTTCCGGGGGCTCCAGTAAAGGCGCTCCGCGTGGAGTGCAGGATGCGCCCTATAGCCTGGAGATCGCAGGTTCGAATCCAGGCTATGTCATTGCTGACGGTGCCAGGGGGGGTTCTGGTGCACAATTGGCCATTCAGATCTGTGTTGTCCTCCGGTACTACAGGTCTGGTGGCTTTGACCGTGGATCCGCAGTGCGAAAAAGGACGGATTGGCAGGAACGCGTTTCGGAGGACGCATCTTTCAGCCTCCGTTCCCCCCCATGGAGCTGGGGGGTTGCAGCGGTGAACCGGGATACAAATAATAATTGGGCATTCCAAATTGGGGAGAAAACCAGGGCAAAAACCATTGGCGACGACTACATTTAAAAAATAAATGAATAGTAATTTTCGGAGGACAGTGTTTCTAACAAGTTAGGTTGTGTGTAGGGTGTCTCTAACATCAGAAATCATTTCACACAATGTGAGTAATCAGAGCCCCAGCTGCACAAGATCACAGCTCTTCTGCAATAGAGCATCTGCTCTTACCGTTTTAAAAAGGAAGAAATTTTCTAAAATCTTTACAAGACTGAACACAGCAGGCAGTGCAGGTGTAATAATGTTTGCTGTGATCTCTCCTTGCAGGTGTCCCTGGATCAATATCACACAGAAGAGGACATCTATCAGCTGTCCTTAACGAGAGAACCACGGCAACACTCCAAATCCACTGTGAGTATCTAGAACCAGAACCTAGAACCAAGCCATAGTCAGTTACCTAGAACCAAATCAAAGTACATTACCTAGAACCGGTCGGTCGTTTATTACCTAGAACCAACCGTTGGTGTATTACCTAGGACCAAGCCCAAATGTGCTACCTAAAACCAAACAAGAACCATAGTGGATGACTTAGAACTAGGGGTGTTAAAATGCTAAATTTCCTAAAGATTTAAACTTTGGGACAAACCAGAGTTTGAAAGGGTTAAACTTATTGGGAATGTTTGTAACCAATCAGAGAAGGCATCGCAAGAAGTTCTCCATCGCTGTTTTATAAATGACTGCAGTGTGTTTGTGTGCATAAGACGGTGTCTGTGCAGCATTTAACTGTGTATGGAAAATACTGTGAAGGAATATTGGAAGTGAACTAAATTGGCCTAGACTGTACACTTACACTGCTGCTAATACCTGTATTTTTTTGACAGTGGTTGTAAATGTTTAGGCAAAATTCTGACAACACTGTTATCTGCTCTTGAGCTGCCCCGATATCAAATCGTACTGTGTTTTGTATTTGCTCTTATTAGGACTGAAGTCATTGTATTTTGTATCTTGCTCTTAATTGTACTGTAATTCTTGATATGTATTTTATTTTGAATACAACTGCAAGTCGCCCTGGGTAAGGGCGTCTGCTAAGAAATAATAATAATAATAATAATAATAATAATAATAATAATAATAATAATAATAATAATAATAATAATAATAATTTACCTAGAAGCCTTAGTAAGCAGTCAATGTAAGTTGTTTGGTTGTTTCCCTCCCCCCAGCCTAACCCCGCCCCCAAATCCTCGATGATTGACGAGTGGGCATCGGCAGTGAAGCCCAAGGCAGACCCGGAGATCATCAGCAAACACATCGAGAAGATGGTGGAGGCAAGTGACAAAGCATCACAGTTCAGAGGCTAGCCAGAGCTGGCAACTGTGAAATTAAGATCGACCGCACTTCGGATACTTTTAATGTTAATTTAAACTTGGTTAACTTTTAAAGGTCCGCAGTGGCTAACCAAAGACTTTTAACTTTACCGTGCCCTTAGAATTACTTCTACATAATTAAAAGGAGTTCAACCATTACTTTAAGCGCAGTGTAGAAACCAGGACCAGAGGACAACACAGAAATAATTGGACTTAGGACAGAGGGTGGGAGATGCTTCTTCACACAGAGAGTGGTGAGGGGATGGAATGGGTTACCTAGCCATGCTGTTGAGGCTGAATCACTGGGATCCTTTAAGTCCCCGACTTGACAATGTTTTGAGATCAATCAGAGATCGAGCTCAGAGGAGTTTAGGAACGCCTAGATCAGGGCTGGTCTTTGTTCCAACCCAGATCTAAATCATTTACTTGAACCAATCAATCCTCCATGCAGACACTGAAGGAGGCTGGCTGGTCCAGTGGTTAAAGAAAGGGGCTTGTTACTAGGAGGTTCCAGGTTCAATCTCAGCCAATGACTCACTGTGTGTGACCCTGAGCAAGTCACTTCACCTCCTTGTGCTCCGTCCTTCGGATGAGACGTAAAACAAACGAGGTCCTATTGCAAGTGACTCTGCAGCAGCAGTTGATGATGCATAGTTCACCCCCTAGTCTCTGTAAGTTGCTTAGGATGAAAGTGTCTGCTAAATGACTAAATAATAATTATATTAATATGTAGTTTAATTGCGTCAAAACCTGGAGTGGAATAATGGACTGGAATTGCTTGGATACCCCAGATCTAGGAAAGTACCATCTGATGTTCTGAGAGGGTGCTTTCCTAAACTCTCTTACTCTGAATCCATGTGATATTACTGAACAGCTGATACATTGTTTCAAGTTCTGGTGAAAACACAGAGTGTCAGAACCTGTTTGTTTTAATTGTAGATTTTCTGATGCTGTGTGTGGAGCTGAGTCTGTATTTACATGCGGTTTGGAAACAGCAAACCTAGCAAGATTAGGAAGAAGTGAAACAGCAGAACTGGCCAATATCTGTCTGTTAATGCAAACTGCTGTGTTTTTTAGTTTTACTTCCCCATCGGGTTACAAATGACTAATTATTAAAAACAACAATAATAATAATTTAAAAAAATCTCTAGAATACATGATTTATTTACAAGCTGAGCCTATTGGTTACACTTAAACACACACAAGCTCTGAGTGAAGACATTGAGAAAGACTTCTAGTCGTCACGTTTGCCATTGAATTTATAAAGTTCATTTTAGTATTTCTAAATTCAGCACTGCTGAGTGTTTTAATAGTTGTAACACACACACACATACACATACACACACACATACACCCACACACACACACTGCATACCCTCTTTGGCCACAATTTAACATCTGCATTTTTACAATGGTGTGAACTCTATGGAGTTTAAGAAGTTGCTATAAGCTTTGAAACAAACATCTATGCATTATAAAACAGATAGGAAACTTAACATGGTGCAATTCTACACACAGTGACTGACGAGGATATAGTGCAGATTCCCTGTTCTAATCCGCATGGAGATTGCAGCAGCAATGAATTTTGCAAATAATAATACTGCTAAAATACAATATGAACTAGCATGCAACAAGTTTGGATTACAGCGAGTTATATCTACAGTGACATGTTAGCAGTGCAATAGTGCAAGGATAGCGCATCAGCTGAGGATCCAGTAACGTGGTGCTGAGGTCAGGCAAGTCCAGTGCAAGGGCAGCAGTGTGGAGTAGTGGTTAGGGCTCTGGACTCTTGACCGGAGGGTCGTGGGTTCAATCCCAGGTGGGGGGACACTGCTGCTGTACCCTTGAGCAAGGCACCTTACATAGATTGCTCCAGTAAAAAACCCAACTGTATAAATGGGTAATTGTATGTAAAAATAATGTAATTGTATGTAAAAATAATGTGATTTCTTGTAACAATTGTAAGTCGCCCTGGATAAGGGCGTCTGCTAAGAAATAAATAATGATAATAAAATATAAGATATATACAAGGGTGCAGTCTAAAAGGGTGGGTCTTTCCTGACCATGTGAACACTGTAAATTAGCAGACAGACACACAGAGAGAGACAGACAGAGAGACAGTCAGACACAGACAGAGAGACACACACACACTGACTCAGAGATTTGACCGCTTGTTTTTCTCAGTCTGTATTTAAGAATTTCGACACGGACGGAGACGGACACATCTCCCAGGAAGAGTTTGCGATCATCAGGAATAACTTCCCTTACCTCAGCAAGTTTGGGGAGCTTGATCAGAATGAGTGAGTAATTCAATCTGAAACGTGCGTCCTGCTTTCGGGACGTTATTATAAAGTGCAACAATCTCAATTTATTTTAAGCAGTTTCACTGTTTTTCTCTTCCCAATTTGAATCACTGGTGCACTTTCTAATCAGGAAAACTAGCTAGGCTTGTCTCTCCCTGCTGTAGTCTGGTACCTGACCAGTAGGGTGCGCTGCAGTGCAATTAAGTTAACTACCATGTTGCCGGACTTGGCTGGAGATTCCACAAGGAGCATTGGCTCTGGTTAGGGAGGCAAAACCGGCAGGGACTGTTTCTCCTCATTTGCGCTACAGCGGACCCTACTGGCCAGGCGCCCAGTGAGCTCAGAGCAGACACCTGTAGGGCTTGACCTCCAGGGGGCGGTAGCTCACATCCGGTGTGGAGTAGCAAGGGGCGATTGGCTTGGGGATCGGAGGATGCCTGCTGACCTTCAGTTCTCCTGAGCTGTTGAGTTTTTTTTGAGGTGAGGGATTGCGCTGGACGTTATAAATTGGGGAGAAGTGTAGGTTTTCTGAGTCACGTCACGGGGACAACTCGTTAGCCAATCATGTCCTTGCTGTTGATGGCTGTGCCCCTCCCCCTGACAGTGACGGACGAATCAGCCGCGAGGAGATGGTGGTGTACTTCATGAGCGCCAGCTCCCTGCTGAACTGCAAGATGGGATTCATCCACACCTTTACTGAGACCACCTACCTGAAACCCACCTTTTGTGAGCACTGCGCTGGCTTTGTGAGTACCGGGCAGGGGGGAACATTCATCTTCCATCCATCTTTATTGCTTACACATAGTGCCTTTGGCGATAAATCGCCTCAAAATGGTCCATCTTTAAATGACCGTTTTGATCTTGTTATGCGTCACACAGTTAGCCCGTATCGTGACACGCAGAGGCATGTATGCAAGTCACACTTGCATTGTTCCATTTATCTGCAAAACCGCTTACCCACATGTCATGAAACTTCTTGTCTGTTCTTGCATCTGTTTGTCTGTGTGTCACACCTACATTTTCTGCATGGATCTGGAGAGCATG
This sequence comes from Acipenser ruthenus, assembly GCF_902713425.1. NCBI lineage: Eukaryota > Metazoa > Chordata > Actinopteri > Acipenseriformes > Acipenseridae > Acipenser > Acipenser ruthenus. Next base: position 1,009,834 of record NC_081231.1, read on the forward strand.
CTTACCCTATTGGTGTCGGCACAATGCCTGTCCGTTCACCCATCGGTCCTCACTCGGATCCCTTGCTTACTAAACGCCCTGTCGTCTCTGAATGGATAACCGTCTCCTCTTCGGAACACGCTAGATGTTTTAACGGGCATGACATCAAGAAGAACGGTCCCCCAGAAACATTCTCCTTTTTCTGGGAAAGCGGCACAGCTGGGGATGGGAAGTTTGTTGCTGGATAACTTAGATGACTTGCTGCTTCCGTCACGGCCCCGGGGGACGGATGATGCGGACGTACTTGTTCTTATTTTGTTGTTCCAGTTGCTGACGTGACTGTGGTTGATCAGGAGCTGTGGGATTCAAACCCCCTGCTTTACACGAGAGAGCGCCTCTGCTTCCTGTTTCCTGTTTTCTCTGGGTCGCATATCGGGCTTTTATTTAGCCCTCTCCCCTCCTCCTCCTCCTAGCTTTCACATCTCTCGCTCTTTCTAGCTTCCTTCCTGTGCTCGCTGAACGCTGTTAAAAGATATACAGACAGGATGAACTGCAAGGACTGCGAAGCGATTCCTGTAAAAGGCTGTTTGGGCATAATATGTACAAACCAAGGGTGGTTGTGATCAGTACTGATAATCAAATATTTAAACAAACACCACTTGATATTTTTTTTTCCAAGTTACCTTGTTCGTATTCGTTCACGTGCAGAATTTCTGATGACTATCAGAAAGATGCAAATGCATCAATGACGTCTGTAATAAGGAACACACATTCTACTGTACAGTAATAGGTCATTTCAGAGGGAAGCAATGTTATTTTACTGTAATCTGGTACACACTATTCCTTGTGTTTTTTTTGAAAGAATATTAAATCATGAAAAACCAATGTTTGTCCTGGTATTTATATATAGCACCTTTCACAATCTTGAGTGTTGCAAAACCTGGTGAAATCATATATATATATAATTATTATTATTTTTTTTATAGATCTGGGGGCTGTTCAAGCAGGGATATAAGTGCAAAGGTAAGAGACAGTCTTTAACTGAAACCTCATATTATATTTCCAAATTAGTCAATACCCTCAGGTTTTAAAGGTTTACTTCCATTTACTATACAGGTGGAGTTTCGAAAGAACCACATTTTAGCAAACATGTAGGTTCTTTTTCAAACATCATATGCAACGCTGGTTTGAAGGAATCTCTTCATGCATGTTCTAAAATGTAATTTCCACGTCAATGCTTCCAGTCCAGTCCGTCTGAAACCGCTTGCTTCATGATCACGTGCCATGCGATTAGTCCACTACCAGGTTCTGAGATCGGCCGTCACTTTGCTGTTGGACCAGTCGACTGTTCAGTGCTGCCCCCAGTGTGCTGCAGTGTTAGTTTGCGAACGCCCCTCTGTGGATCTGTGTTGTGGTTGCCTCTGTCTCTCAGTTCCCTGTGTGCTTGTGTCTCTCCAGTATGTGGGGTGAACTGCCACAAGGCCTGTCGATTCCACCTGGCTGTGGAGTGCCGAAAACGAACCAAGAGCATCAGCCTGGATGGACCCCCCCGCCGTAACTCCCGATCCTTCAGCTTCCCTCCCCCTGGGAGCTCCCCGCCCTCCGTACAACAATCAGGTAACTGCCCCACCCTGCATACAGCGATCACAGAACTACCCTGCCTCCTGCCCCACCCTGCATACAGCGATCACAGAACTACCCTGCCTCCTGCCACCCTGCATACAGCGATCACAGAACTACCCTGCCTCCTGACCCCCCTGCATACAGCGATCACAGAACTACCCTGCCTCCTGCCACCCTGCATACAGCGATCACAGAACTACCCTGCCTCCTGCACCCACCCTGCATACAGCGATCACAGAACTACCCTGCCTCCTGCCCCCACCCTGCATACAGCGATCACAGAACTACCCTGCCTCCTGCTACCCTGCATACAGCGATCACAGAACTACCCTGCCTCCTGCTACCCTGCATACAGCGATCACAGAACTACCCTGCCTCCTGCTACCCTGCATACAGCGATCACAGAACTACCCTGCCTCCTGCTACCCTGCATACAGCGATCACAAAACTACCCTGCCTCCTGCCCCACCCTGCATACAGCGATCCCAGAACTACCCTGCCTCCTGCTACCCTGCATACAGCGATCACAGAACTACCCTGCCTCCTGCACCCACCCTGCATACAGCGATCACAGAACTACCCTGCCTCCTGCTACCCTGCATACAGCGATCACAGAACTACCCTGCCTCCTGCTACCCTGCATACAGCGATCACAAAACTACCCTGCCTCCTGACCCCCCTGCATACAGCGATCAATGAACTACCCTGCCTCCTGCTACCCTGCATACAGCGATCACAGAACTAGGTCGACACATTTAAACACTCTGAAAACAGTTTTGAATTTTTCCCGAAACGTGACTGTAGCTAATGAAATCAAATGGAATCCCTAGTAGCTGCCTTCAGTCGGTTTATAACTCTGAGATTATTAAATGCGTTAGAGAAGTGGAAACATGCTCTTGCGGATACTGTAAAGTATTGTTTTACAGTTAGGGATGTTCTCCAAATTCCCAGAATGGAAGCGATGGCTGTGCAGGATAAGGGAGCGTGTATGAAAAGCGTGTATGTTTTTTTCAGATAACAATTATTTTTCTAAATATACACTCCCTTCTCCTCCCCCCCCCCCCCCTCCCCACACACAAAGTCATGACCCTTGTCAGCTAGCTATCCGCACTGTGTTCCTGAAACTCTCTTTATCTTTCCTGTAAAAGTCTGCCTCCGACTCTTATCAGACATAGCTTCTGTGGTCTCGGGGCAGAGCGAGGTCAACATTTTCCATGAATATAAAATTTAAAAAATCTGTTGTTTGAGACATGCTGGGGACTACAACACCTCCAGTTAACAGCAGTATTTTTGGCAGTTTATACCATGCATTTATCATCGCTTTACCGTACCTCGCTATGCTGTACCAGAACTCTCTGGGCTTTACAATGCTTAGCTATGCTTTCCGATGTCTTCATTGGTTGTTACACTTTGCTATGGGAAACTTTTAGAAGGTTAAATTGTTCAATATAGTGTTAATCCGTGTGCATAAATTGGATACATTGATAATATTTTAAATAGACAAAATCCTGTGGAAAAGCGCCCATGTCACCTGCTACTAAATTCACCGTTTTCAATCAGTCTTTATTTCTTATATAGTGCCTTACGCGATAAATCACCTAAAACACTTTGCAGACAAATATAACGCAGTGTATAATATACAAAACAATTTGGAAAAATAGTAAAAGATTAAAAATAAATAAATAAATAAATAAATCTTATTTTAAAAAGCAGTGACAAAATGTACTTTTTTTTTTTAAAACAAAAGCACAAAGCGGTCGAACATTTTCACACAGGAGCGCCTGTTGTTTCTATATCGCTGATTACTGAGCGGAAATTGAAATCCTCCCACCCAGAGGTGTTTCCATGCAGGCGGGTCTGTAAAGGAGATCGATGACGAATCTCGTTGCGTTCTGATATATTTGCGGTAAATGATCTGCGTAGCCAGGGGGGATAAACTGCAAAGTGATCTGGTTTTGAGACTCTGTGTTTTTAACAGTGATTGAAGAGGAGATCGAGTCAGTGGAAGACGGAGTGTTTGACGTCCATCTATAACAAGGTAAGATTGAAGAAACACAATCTGTACTTTATAATGCAGTTCCGTTGCAAAATCATTGCAGTAAACCTTAAGAATTGCCATCAGTTCAATATCAGAGACACACACATTATGTTAAGTTTGATTTACATTAAGTGTCTCTAATTTCTGTGTATTTACTTAGTTACTTCGTAAACACATGTGTACTTACACATAATTACAATGTTATTATGTATAGTTGCAATATACATGATGTTATTTTTTTTGCATGGTATAATCCTAACCCGAACTCTTTTCTGATACAATTGTGTACTTACAGATATCGTATAAAAACATTTACACATTAAGTAGATTGTAACTATGCATAATAACATTGTAATTATGTGTAAGTACATATGTGTTCATTATTATTTATTTCTTAGCAGACGACCTTATACAGGGCGACTTACAATTGTTACAAGATATCACATTATTTTTACATACAGTTACCCATTTATACAGTTGGGTTTTTTTTTTTTTTTTTTTTTTTTTTTTTTTTTTTTTTTTAAATTTAGTCGTCGCCAATTGTTTTTACCCCGGTTTTCACCCCAATTTAGCATGCCCAATTATTATCTGTATCCCCGGCTCACCGCTCGCAACCCCCCCACCGACTCAGGAAACGGAGGCTGAAACACGCGTCCTCCGAAACGTGCTCCTTCCAAGCCGTCATTTTTCGCACTGCAGATCCACAGCAATGCTACCAGACCTATAGTGCCGGAGGACAACACAGATCTGGCGGCTCCGCTGCAGAGCCACAGGCGCCCTATCGGCCACAGGGGTCGCTGATGCGCGGTGAGCCGTGGATTCCCCTGCCGACCTAAGCCCTCCCTACCCGGGCAGCGCTCAGCCAATTGTGCGCCGCCCCCTAGGAACTCTCGGTCACGGTCAGCTGTGACATAGCCTGGATTCGAACCTGCGATCTCCAGGCTATAGGGCACATCCTGCGAGGAGCGCCTTTACTGGATGCGCCACTTGGGAGCCCCTCATACAGTTGGGTTTTTACTGGAGCAATCTAGGTAAAGTACCTTGCTTAAGGGTACAGCAGCAGTGTCCCCCACCTGGGATTGAACCCACGACCCTCCGGTCAAGAGTCCAGAGCCCTAACCACTACTCCACACTGCTGCCCTGTACTAGTAATACTAGTAATACATATGCTAGTAATACATATGCTGGTTTTATAATTAAATTTTCAAGGTCAATACATTGTTTTTTTATGGCACTGTCTGTGTTTTGGTAAAATAAAAACCTTGATGAATCCGGCTGTTTTTCCTTCTTTTACAGAGTCGAATCTCAATGGACATTAGCCAGGAGACTGCATGTTTAAAATGTGCCAAGGACTGAAGCTGTCTGCAGTGTCTGTCACACAGAGGTGTTGAGCCAATGAGAAACGAACACAACAATGCAATAGAAAGGTTTACACTGCCCCCCCTGTGGAGATGGGACGCTACTGCAGCCGTGCATGTTTCTCAGCTGTTTTGATCTAGATGATAAAATCCAGTCTTTTTTTTTTTTTTTTACTCGAGAAACTTTGCCAGTTTTTACAGCAAACACATTTTACCAGCCATCTTTTTTTTTAACCTAGTTCCTGTTCACGCAACAATAATGCTGCACAATGTCTTCTTAATGCATGTAACTTCCAGTTTCAACTATCTGTTGCTTGACTACAAAGTAGCATGTCTTGTTATTACTGGTATTATCAGTAAACGATTTTCAAGGACTGTTTAAAAAAAAAAAAAAAAAGTATTGATTCAAAAACAAAGCAGGGAATATGCAACTGTCTGCATTGTGCACCAGGACTCTACTGTTTATATTGTGTGGTAATTGACTCCAGTGTGGGGTAGCTCTGGAGACAGTCCAGCGAAAAGCCACCAGACCAATCCCTGGGCTTTAAAAGAACGAGCTACAAAGATAAGAAGGATTTATTTAACCTGGAACTAAGAATGAAGGAGGACTTGATGTCTTTTAAATTCTTAAAAGGAGTTGACAGAGTTATAGTCAATACCTTCAGCGCAGCAGAGAAACCAGGATCAGATGGAGACAGACTCGGGACCGAGGAAAGGAGACTCTTCTTCACACAGAGAGTGGTGAGGGGATGGAATGGGTCACCTAGTCATGTTGTTGAGGCAGAATCACTGGGATCCTTTTAAGACTTTTGAGATCAGTTTGGCTATTAGGAACCGGACGAGCGCTAATGGGAGCTCTCGCTGGTAAATGTTTTTGTATTTTATTGGGTTGTGCTCTCTGCTGTTCTCTTGCGTGGTCACTCGGTCATATTGTACAGTGGAATGGAGCGATTTTACATTTTTATATTGACTTACTGCCAAATGTCCTGGTGAACTCCCCAATCCACCAGGTTTTAAAAGGGGTAGAGAAATGTAATTAAGAAAACGTCATCTGAAGCTAATTATCCTCCTCTCAGAATGCATATCCTGCTTGCAGGGGTATAGTCACTGTGTGCTCAATTGTACCATGTTAATTTCCCTATCTAAGTTATCTATTTTATAATGCATATGCAGCTATGGCCAAAAGTTTTGCTTCACCCTGTAGAATGAACTAATTTAGCTTCATTCGAAGCTTCATTAGCTTCGAATGAAACCTGCTGAATAATGTTACGTTAACATATTGAATTACACACCGCTTTGTAATTTTCCATACACTTAATGCAAAAACCCACACATTTGAAAAATGGGACATTTTGAAATCTAATGCTATTATGGCTTCCGGTAGACGTTTTGTAGTTTCTTTGATTACACGATGTTAAATAAAAAAATCAAAATGATGATCATATAGTTTATTTTAATTTCTTTTAAATTGTCTCAATCCTAAAATTCTAGGTGACGCAAAACATTTGGTCACAGCTGTATATGTGTCTTTGAAAGCCCTGGGGGCACGTATACTTAGAAACATACGCGTACATCGCTGTGTACCTCTCGCTATCCATGCTTTCTGAGAAAGAGAAAGTGTGTGTTTCCAGCTACAGTAACGGGTTTAAATACAAACAGCATTGATTTTCATTCATAGCAAGTGTTTTTTTTCTTCTTCTTTCATTTTAAGGGGCTATATAATATTTATAAATGTTTAAACAGCCCCTAATAATGAATCATCTTACCTGTTCTATCCTGAATGGTCCTCAATGACACGTCCGTACAGGAAGACGCTGCACAGGGGATGCATCCTTTAAATGGAGGTGCTAGAACAGATTAAAAAAGAACAAACGCATGCGCAATGCAAACGGGAGGCATGGCTTTATGTAACACTGGCTGCAATACAGAGACTGTGTGGTGGGGCTAAACAGTAGGGAACTGGGAGCAAATATGATGGACCTGGGGTTTCAGTTTCACCTCCTCCTGTAGCCATAGCTGCTCGTTAAGCTTTGTGATGGCTGAAATGTGAAGTCGTTGCTGGTGTGAATGTGTGTATTATGTGTTGTTTGCTGGTATCGAATATGTGAAGTTTACATCCTTTTTTTTATATGCTTTCTGCTTGTTTCTAGCCCATTGTACACACATGACTGTAAGGTTTGGAATAAAGGGGGGCTAGTACCCCCCCACCCCCCCCCCAAACAAGACCCCTGCTTGTATAATAATTGATATACTGTCTTTTTTTTTCTTAAATGATTGAAATGATTAGGATATTTCAGCCCACGCTGAGATCGATACAGTTGAACACAGAGCAATGCAAAAAGTATATTTCAAACCTTGCATAATTGCTGTAGCTGTGATTGTGTTTATATTATACCCTATGGGAAATAATTCTGGATACCCTCATATTAAAAATACATTTGATTAAGCGATCAAGGCGACTCTAATCGCATGTAATGGACAGGCCCCCAGTGTTCATAATTGCTATTGAGTCGTTGAAACTGGCAGATTTTAAAAAGTGGCTTCAAATCTCATTTTGAATTTCTGTTTCCACTGCCCTTACTGTGCTCTGGGGCTTCAGTCATTGGGAGTGACTCTGGCTTTCAGTATTGGGTTCATGTTTTTCTGGAGAATCCAACTGTGTGGGCCAGTGTGGAGGCTGTGTGGTCCAGTGGTTAAAGAAAAGGGCTTGTAACCAGGAGGTCCCCGGTTCAAATCCCACCTCAGCCACTGACTCATTGTGTGACCCTGAGCAAGTCACTTCACCTCCTTGTGCTCCGTCTTTCGGGTGAGACGTAATTGTAAGTGACTCTGCAGCTGATGCATAGTTCACACACCCTAGTCTCTGTAAGTCACCTTGGATAAAGGTGTCTGCTAAATAAACAAATAATAATAATAACTGCCGGTATAAACTAATATTGGTTCCCCCCGAATATGTGTCCCCCCAGTAACAAATATTCTGTGAATATTTGTACCCTCATACATACAAAGAAAGATTACTTTGTTACAAAGAAATAAGGGGGTACAAATATTCGGAAGGGGAACCAATATTCCCAACTATTGGTTCCTGGGGGAAGAAATATGCAAAGGGGCGGGGGACACATATTCTCGGACACCCGGACTGAAATGACAATTCGGATTTTCCCAAGCCTAATGCCTTTTGAAAGCCAGATAATATCAGATGTATTATATTTTAGAAGTAAGACTCCTGTTGCATAGCAGTTTTAACTATTTCATGTTTTACTACGAGCTTGAATTAGCTGTATAGGCAACAAGCTCAGGTGTGTCTTATTAAATTCATAGTAAAATCAGGAGTGGATCAAACTGCTGTGCAATGGGAGTCTTATTTCCATCCCTGTATTAGAACCCAGGACTGCTCACAGTGATTGGAAATAGTAATGAATACTAAACAGTTATTCTTAATGTTGTTTGAATGGTGTGTCCATAATTATTTCCACCACTGAAGTTACAGTAAATGACCCCCTGTAAAATAATTGGGCTGAAAAAGTGTACAGTGACATTCTGAGGGTCTGACTTTGATCTTGTGCTGTGTGTGACTAAGCTTTGACAAAACCAGTGCCAGTATTTAATTGCTTGTAAGCACATTGCATCGTGTGTTAAGACAGCTTTATTTCAATGAAGTGTGATTAAAATCCTTGACATCTCTTCTGTTTTTTAAGTATTTCTTTGTTTTGTTGTTTCAGGCACAGATGGAGCTAATATAACTGTGAAACATGTAGACTGAGAAGTCGTTTTAAATGTAGGAAAAGTAACGTATTCAAAATAAGCTGTTGCTGTTTTTGGCAAGCTGATATAAAGCTTTTCAGAAGTCTGCCTAGTGAAGTTTGAAAACAGAAACATATCTTAACTCTTACTGGAGCTTTTTAGTAATTTATGGCTGTTAGTCTGTCTGTCTGTCTGTCTGTCTGTCACACTCCACACAGTCAATGCAATAACTGCCTTGACTTTGCACCAATCTTAACAAAACCTTTATCACACGCTCCTAGTCTCCTAGTAACATTTTGAATTGCATTTGGCTGTCATTTTTTTAAACCCTTTAAGCACCAAATTATTTCATTTTCTTTAAAAAAAAACTCAGACCGCAAAAGCTGTGTTTTATGTAATCTGATGCATTCTAAATCCATATTTATTCACAGAAAAATAGCTTTTTTAAGCCTGTAAAAAAATAAAAAAATAAAAGTCCTAGGATCATACTTAGGGCCGTATTTTCAAAACGTTTAGTCTAGTCTTTAATTACCTTTTTTTTTTTTGATAGATGAAAATTCAACAGTAGTGTACGAAACTCAGAAACAGACAACTTGACCGTGCTTAGGAGAATTCAATTACAGTACTTGCATCTTTTGACGCTAATTTTGTAAAGCCAATAGGAATTTGTCTCTTAAAAAAAATAGACAAATAAACGCTGGAAAATACGACCTTAGTGTCTTACAAATTTACCTTGGAATTCTGATTTGAGCGTTAAAGTTATGGAGAAAATAACTGAGCAAATATAAATATATATATATTAAATAAAAGAAAATAATGCGTTTGTACCTAATTTTTTTTTTTAAAGTGGTAGAAATAGGGCTTTATGGTTTAAACCCTGAAAACCTAGACCACTTTTATAGTATTGAACTCCAAGTCTATTCTGTTATCATAACTTAATTTTGTTAACCGCAAAAGCGAATTCTGAACGGAAGCGTTAATCCCGCAAGGACAGCCCTTCAGATGCTTTTGTGACGCCTCGAGATAAAATGAGAAAGTGTAGCCTAAAAATTAAGCGGTTTCTTGGTGTTTTCCTCCCCGCTGTGATGATAAAGTGGCTCAATTTTCTATCTTAATGTTAAAAATAGCGTGTTCCCTGGAAACTGCATTTCTAGGGTTAATCTGGCCATATTAATACCCCGGGGATGTCTCTCTCTATGCTTGTGGAATAGTAAATAAAGGGACGGTGCAGTACACGGTGTGTCCTGTAGGGGGAGATGTGGGATTGTCAGGGTTGCACAGAGCTGTTAGTTGTGTTTTGGTGGACTGTGGGCCTTGAGCAATGCAGCAGTTAGGTTTTTATTTTATTTTTTATTTTTTGTGAAAGACAGTTTTAGCAGGGTGTGGAACTGGAGGAGGGATATGGGCAACCTGCAAAGAAACGGGGCGTGTGAATGAGGGAAGAGGAGGGGATCAATTAGGGCTGCCAACTCTGTGGTACAAAAAAAAAAAAAACAGGATATGCAAACGGAACTGTTGAAAGTGCAAAGTCTTTAAAAATCCTCTATTCACACAACAGGAAACACTGATAACATTACTGCTATAGCACTGACAACCAATTCATATTGTGCGTCTACTGCAGTAATGCTGCGTCTCTATCTAAGCTGTGCTCTCAGTACATGGTGCCAGAATTGCGTGCCTCGCTGTATTATTATCATTATTAGTTTATTTAGCAGATGCCTTTATCCAAGGCGACATAGGATTCAGTAAATATGGGAAAAAATAAAGACCGATAGATTACAGAGATAAAATGATGCGTTCTGGTGCTTGTTTCACGTGATCAGATTGCAACTGGACTGTTGGACTACAACCCGTCATTGAATACCGTATTGCATTTAAATAAACGCAGTCTATATATTGCAGGCTGTGTGGTTTGCACAGTTGCCAGCTTATAATAAGCGGGATTGGGCTTGTTTTTTTGAGAGTCGCGGGTTGAAATTTGCAGAAATGCCCATACTCTAACATGGGTCGCGCTTGTTTTGGGCTTGTTTTGAAAGGCAGTGCCGCTTTTTTTTCTCTCTCGTGAAACTTGGCAACACTGGTGGTCTGGTGGTTAAAGAAAAGGGCTTGTAACCAAGAAGTCACCGGTTCAAATCCGGGCTCACTCAGTGTGTGACCCTGAGCAAATCACTTAACCTCCTTGTGCTCCGTCTTTCGGGTGAGACGTTGTTATAAGTGACTCTGCAGCTGATGCATAGTTCACACACACCCTATCTCTGTAAGTCTCCTTGGATAAAGGTGTCTGCTAAATAAACAGATTATATATATATATATATATATATATATATATATATATATATATATATATAATTCTTGGTAAACTGCATCACACTGACCTTTTATTGCAATGGGCAGTTCAGCCACGTTTTTGTTTTTTTGTATTCAGAAGAAACGCTCGCTATCTTTCAGCAAGACTGCCTGTCACCTTTTCAGTTGAACGCTGACATTTCGGTTATCTCACCTCGGAGAGCGGCTGTTCCTTCGCTCCGCTCACACAGGAGCCCCGTGACGAACGAGCGAGCCGGCGGGTTCGTTGTGCGTACAGTGCCCCCCCCGCAGGTCACTCTGCGCCCGCCTGCGAGGGAGGGTCAGGACCGCGTAATCAGATTCACCGCTAGGTAGAGCCCTCTCTAAATGCGGTACATTAAATATTAAATGACAGTTAGAAGTTTAATACTGGATCTCTTTAGAGAATCGCTAATCCAACTGTGACGAAACTTGGTTAGGACATTCTTTGGCTACAATGTGATCCTAGTTTTTGTCAGTCTGTCTGTCTGGTTGCCACCTAACCTGTTCCCGGCATCCTCCCGGTTTTGAGGAAGGTGTCCCAGGGAATATGCCAGGACCATAAACTGAACACAAGTTAGATCAATCAGGATACAGCGTTACTGCCATAGCCGCGCAGTATGATTTGGTTGACGATACTACAGTAGTAATATTATTAATGTTTCCTGTTGGGTGAAGAGAGGATTTTTAAAAAGAATTTAAACTTGTATGTACTTTTTTCCCCCTCTCCATAGCTGTCGAATCGTTATTCTAATTGTGACAAACAACTGTCTCCAGGGCTTCCTTTACGCACATTACCGAGCTTATGTTTAGTATATTTTACATATGTAAAACTGAGCATGGTTATCTCTCAAACGCACAACTCTGATACGTAATGGAGATTTTTCACACTGTATGAGAAAACAAATCGCGATAAAAGTCACGATAAAAGACGTTTCGTCTAAACATTTTGACTCGCAGCTTAACAGAATTCATCAATACCATTTAGGGGTTATGCAGCTAATGAAGCGAGCACGTAAATCGGATGAAATTATACGATTTATTGAATAATTTCATGCGCCAGAACCCTTTCAAGGCGATGGATGCTCCCCCCTCTGTTCTGCAGTGGAATCGTTTGAGACTGTGTGTCTAAGTGTCTTTCTACTTTTTTAAACAAGCTTGTTTGTCTATACGGGCTGTGTGATTTAGGAGGAGACGGGCCAACAAGCCATTACGAATCAAACAACCTCTTTCGGTTTAATGTAATGGACTCCGGGGTGCTGCAGTTAACTTGGGGTGGAAGGCTCGTAAAAGGACCACTTAGCCATCGCGCGGGGCGGCTGTAATTTATAGCTAACGTCTAACTTTACTTTTATGCTCCTAATTGCGAGTTTTACGACCGGCCACTTTACTTTGCTGTGACACGGGGCTGCAGGGACCCTGCGTGTCAACAGAAAAGAACGACATTTTCAGTAGTTTTTTTTTTTTTTTTTTTTTTTTAAAGACCACAGAACAAAACCACCACAAAGTTTAGCACAGCTGGTTTCACACAACCGGATTAACATCTAACACCTAAGGGTAAAGTAAACCCGCCACTCTGATAAATATGTCGGCTAAAGCGGGTTTTCTGTGCCCCCGCAGTAATAAGGCGTTTCCATGGCCATCGTTAGAACCGTTTTGCAGCCTGTATTGTTCTTAACCAAGGTTATGACGACATGTCGTACACGCAAACGTGTTTATGTGGGATTTCAAAGTGATTCTGAAGTGTAGCCTCCAGGAGAAAGCGTTACCAACGCTTCGTCATGTACAAATCAAATTTGACAAATGTTATTATTATTATTATTATTATTATTATTTATTTCTTAGCTGACGCACTTATCCAGGGCGACTTACAATTGTTACAAGATATCACATTATTTTTTACATACAACTACCCATTTATACAGTTGGGTTTTTACTGGAGCAATCTAGGTAAAGTACCTTGCTCAAGGGTACCGCAGCAGTGTCCCCTACCAGGGATTGAACCCACGACCCTCCGGTCAAGAGTCCAGAGCCCTAACCACTACACCACACTGCTGCCCTTATGTTGACAGTGCTATGGCAGGTCGCTCTCGCTCTCGCTCTCTCTCTCTCTGACGTTGACGAGTGGGTTGGTTACGGTTGAGTGAGTAATAATAATAATAATAATAATAATAATAATAATAATAATAATAATAATAATAATAATAATAATAATAATAATAATAATAATAACCACAGCGCTCCATGAATGTTCACAGAACAAGTTTTAATGTATGCAAAATAAAGTGTATATGTAAAATCATCTTAAACACTAAATTAAACGGATGAATTGGGGGGGGTGGGGAGGGGTGATTTACTTTCCTTAGATCAGGTTTAGCAATTTAGTTTGCCCGGTTATTCTCTCGTTATCCGACGCTAGAAATCTCAACACTTGTAAAATCCTCTGGAATCTTCAAAATAAATAAATAAATAAATAAATAAATAAAGGAAAAAAGTATAAAATAAAAAGCAATTATGTCAGTATACATATCTGCGGGGACTGACAGAAAATCTATGGCGCACAGCGCCCGGGGTGGTATTCTGCATATTAAACACTGTTTAAATATAATACTGCGAGGAGTGGTGAGTGACAGCAGGGCAGATTGCATCCTTGTGACACGGGAGCTAGTGATAGCGCCTTGGATTTATCAGTATTAAAAAAAACACACAGGCTCGGCATAGAGATACTTACCGGGGCAGAGAGTGCAAAGCGCATGCGTGAAGCAATGATATTTTAATACGTTTTAAGCTGCTTTGGGAGCTTGTTATCAAGTTCAATTAGTCCTATCTTCTATATTTAAAGTTGTTTGGTGTTTTTTTTTTTTTTTTTTTTGCCAACACGATATTTTCATTTTATAACAAGACACACATTAAAATAAAGTTTTCAGTTTTGCTTCCCTCGCCTTACAGGAAATCAGCTACTGCTTCGCTTCCTAGGTCACCTAAGAACTGTCCACTGGCTGCGCAGCATGTCAATCATGAGGGGAAGCGGCTGATTGGTTACTGGCTGCACAGCATGTCAATCATGAGGGGAAGCGGCTGATTGGTTACTGGCTGCGCAGCATGTCAATCATGAGGGGAAGCGGCTGATTGGTTACTGGCAGGAAAGAAGCCTCTTGAAGAGGGTGGGGGGAGAAACTGAAGGTTTGCGAAGAGAGATTTCTTAGTCGTCCTTGTTTTTTAAGTACATTTATTTCCAAACAACACATTTTGAGAGATGTTATTATTATTATTTGTTTATTTAGCAGACGCCTTTATCCAAGGCGACTTACAGAGACTAGGGTGTGTGAACTATGCATCAGCTGCAGAGTCACTTACAACTACGTCTCACCCGAAAGACGGAGCACAATGAGGTGAAGTGACTTGCTCAGGGTCACACAATGAGACAGTGGCTGAGGTGGGATTTGAACCGGGGACCTCCTGGTTACAAGCCCTTTTCTTTAACCACTGGACCACACAGCCTCCTATCTAGCTAGTCAAACATGACTTGAAACCCTTCTGTTCAATTCAATGGGCTGAGATGCTAATTCGTGTCCCGATCGTGATCTATTGTGACATTGGTGTTGTTGTCGGTTGGTTGTTGTAAGCCAGGTGCACTGCAGTCAACGGCAGGCATTTGTTTTTTTTTGCATGGCTGCAGACAGAGTTTCACTCCGAGTGAATGCAGGGCTTTAATCACTCAGAAATCCCACAGCTTGCTCTCGGAACACAAACATCATGTCTAACATCGCTGTGCGACTTGGTGATAAATAAATAATCCAGATCAGTAATCAAGGAAGCCACTGTCGCATCTGCTTAGAGGAGCGCTGTAGCCAAGATGTCGGAAACACACGTAAGAACACGTTTTTAAAGAGCCACAGGCTAGTTGTTTGATCTTTCGCTTGTCTATTTATCAGCTGAGTGGCTGTGATATTGCATGATCATTTTTTCTCCAAATCTGCCTTTTCAGCTTGTCTGGAGAATCCTAAATGCTGGGAGGATGGAGGGGGCTGAATCTCCTTCCTCGTTAATATCATGTGGCAACGTGACTTTTCAACTGTGCCAGCCGCACCTACTCTTGCACACCTAAAGCCGGCAGAGTTCAAAGGTCACATTGTCACATGATTTGAATGGAACGAGGAAGGTTGTGTAGTACCTGGCTGTAAAAGAAATACATTATAATGACATTTGAAGGTACTTTAAACCCCTGCAATCTGATTTAAAGATGCACACGGAGACAATCCGACACCAGAGATCTGATAAACAGAAACCCTGCTTCTGGCAGACAGCAACGCAGATGTGAATTACATGGTGTGTCCGTGATAGACTCCAGAGACAAAGACAGGAGCGAACAGACAACATCTGGAGGTGAGTCAAATAAAAAGAGACTGTGCAGGTGTGTGTTTAAGGGAGAGGGGCTTTCTCTCAAGGGGTGATGGGGCGGTCAAACTAGTGTGGAGGATAGGAGGGGGAGAGAGAGAGGGGGAGGGTGACAAAAGGAAGGAGAGAGAGGGGGAAGAAGGGAGAGAACGAGAGATAGGGAAGGAAAGAGAAGGCAGGGAGGGATGGAAGGAAGGAGTGATATAAGAGAGGGATGGGAGAAGAGCAGGGTAAAGGAGAAAGGTGAAGGAAGGAGAGCGGAGAAAGAGAGGGAGAGAAGGGCCGAAGACATGGATGGGTTAGGGAACGGGCGAGAGGGATACCAGAGAGTCAGAAAGATAGAAAGGGGAGAGAGAGAGAGAAACAGAAAGGTTGTGCCCCTTGAGAATGGCTCATCCACTCTCTCTCTCCATCGCTGGCTTATCTACTGAAGCAGACATGGGTGATTTAATTATTAACCAGCTGCTTTGACCCTGTGTTCTCCCCTTGCTCGCTTCAAAAAGGGAGCGTGAATCCCCTTCTGAGCCCAGAGAGAGAGAACAGAGAGAGAGAGATTAGAAACCCACATTGCTCTGAGCACAGCTCCCAACTCAATTCCTGCTCCCTCTGCAACTGTGGCAACTGAGAGTCCGCTAATGAGCAAGAGAGCTGTCATTTTAATAGAGGTTTCATAAATACTGAAAAAAACGTAATGAAACTTTGAAGACGCTGAAAAAGACTTTGTCATTGATTGAGTTTCTTTTAGTATATCAAAATTCAGCACTATTGAGTGCTTTAGTGGTTATGGATAATTATTATTTACTTCTTAGCCGACGCCCTTATCCAGGGCAACTTACAATTGTTACAAGATATCACATTATTTTTACATACAATTACCCATTTATACAGTTGGGTTTTTACTGGAGCAATCTGGGTAAAGTACCTTGCTCAAGGGTACAGCAGCAGTGTCCCCCACCTGGGATTGAACCCACGACCCTCCGGTCAAGAGCTCTAACCACTACTCCACACTGCTGCCCATAATATACGTAACATGCGTTTCTTTCAAAACTAGTAATTTGAGACCTGCATAACCAATACTAGTGAACAACATGTACAAATTACGGAATTGATTGGTTAAAAAAAAAAACACTTTTTAATCAAAGTAGTTTTGAATGCATTTGTACAAGCGTTTAACAGTGTTTGCAGTCACCGTGCGTGGTTCTGGTTTCTGTTGCTCCCATATTGAGTTCTTCTCATTTGCCTCATCTTCCTTTACTTGGCTTGGAGCTTCTTGTCTGGAGAATCCTAAGTGCCGGGACTGAACCCAAGAGCGGGTGTCTGCGACCAACCAACCTCTGCAGGTGTTCTCTTGAGCTGGCCAGGCGCCTGGCCAGCAGGGGTCGCTGTAGCGCAATGAGTAGTGAAACAGCCCCTGCTGGTTTTGCCTCCCTAACCTAACGCCAGAGCCAATGCTCGATCAACGTGTCTTTATAATAGTAAACGCTAGCGCCATCTAGAGCACACTGCAGTGCATTACCAGCGATACTCCTGTCTCTGGCAGGCGACATGCACCGAAGAGTCACGTTGTCACATGATTTGAATGGAATAAGGCAGGTTCTTCAGTCCTGGACGATCGCTTTACTGGGGAGTTGAAAATCCAGGGCAGGCTTACAATAAATGAAGACTCCAGAAGGATACTGCAGAGAGACTTTTTAGCCTAAGCGAGCTCATATTGGAGATGCAATCTGTGCTCCAGACAGCTTTGTCCGGCAGAAGTCAGTTCCCCTAGATAAGAACGCAGAGGATGACAGGACTAATCAAGACGCATCGATTCCTTCGGATCTAGCTATCGCTAAGCAGATTGGCCCAAATCAACCTCAGCAAGGAAAGATGCCCCACAAATATAATGTCTCTATTATAGAGTTATAGGCTGAATGTCTGTATGCCGGGACTGAACAGCCTGCCTCATTCCATCCAAATCGTGCCATAATGTGACCTCCCATCTCTGCAAGCCCCATCCTCATATTCATGATCAGTCAAAGTGTCTTTCTAGATGATCTGTCCCTGTTGGATCAAGCTCAGCAGGTCTGCCCTTATAAAAGTCTCCCATAGTAAAAACATGGCAAAGTGTAATGAAGCACAGTGAAAGCATGGTAAAGCAAAGGGAAGTATTGTAAAGCACAGAGAGCTATGGTATAGCGTATTAAAAATGTGGAGAAACCATGGTTTGGTAAATGCGTAGTACAGCCATGAGAAGTTTAACATGGTAAAAGCTAGCACAGTGCTACAACCGTGTGACCTACAGCACAGGAACCAGTTTATCCATAGAGATGCATTTGAAATAGCACGAAATAGAGTCTTTATTGAGGCCCTAATAAAGGGGTGATCTTACTATTAAATACTTCAATCTGACTCCAAATGCTTGTCAAAGAGGTTTCAATACGACAGCATACAGTAATCCAAACCCTGCCACTCCAGGCTGCCTATATCCCAAAACAGATGATTTCGGTATTATTACACAAACTGATTAGATTGTCAAAGCACAATCTAAGGCAGGGGTCTCCAATCCTGGACCTGGGAGCAGTTCAGTCTCCATGCCTCAAGCCTGCCCTGGACTGGAGGGAGCACCCTTTCTCTTTGGGGTGAGGGAGGGAGCAGTTCAGTCTCCATGACTCAAACCTGCCCTGGACTGGAGGGAGCACCCTTTCTCTTAGGGGGTGAGGGAGCAGTTCAATCTCCATGCCTCAAGCCTGCTCTGGACTGGAGGGAGCACCCTTTCTCTTAGGGAGTGAGGTAGGGAGCAGTTCAGTCTCCATGACTCAAGCCTGCCCTAGACTGGAGGGAGCACCCTTTCTCTTAGGGGGTGAGAGAGCAGTTCAATCTCCATGCCTCAAGCCTGCTCTGGACTGGAGGGAGCACCCTTTCTCTTAGGGAGTGAGGTAGGGAGCAGTTCAGTCTCCATGCCTCAAGCCTGCCCTGGACTGGAGGGAGCACCCTTTCTCTTAGGGGGTGAGGGAGCAGTTCAGTCTCCATGCCTCAAGCCTGCCCTGGACAGGAGGGAGCACCCTTTCTCTAATCACTTATACTTCTATAAAGACACTTTGACTGATCTTGCCTACATTCCCTATGCAACTAAACCTAAAAAGAAGAACCTTAACCCAGGCTTACCAAAAAATAAGAACCAGAAAAATGGCAAACACCAAGGCAGAAAAAAACCAAGAGCTTTGACTTTTCCAGGAAAGTGGTCGGCTGTCAGTCCTAAGACCCTGAATGGCCGATCCATACTTTCCATGTGATCTATCTGATTAAAAACATTATTGATCGTCATATCCTAGCAAACACAGGGCAAGGACAGGAGTCATCATTCAACACAAGTGCTACTGGTTTTAAATTGCACATTTTATCTGCAGAATGGATGGGTTTGCAGGGCAAGGTCACAGCCTTTCATATTATGTGGCACAGGGGCCAAATACAAGATATGAAATTGCCTTTAGGTTATCTAATGGTCTGTGGAAAAATATTTAAAGGGCGCTAATCAATTCTGTGTCAAAAATGATTAGTAGTTAGTGATGGACCTGCTTCTAATACTGTTATATTAGGACTGGTCTGCTCTAACGTTTCCAGATGACAAATTTGGATTGGAGAAGCCTACTTCAGTCTCCATGCCTCAAGCCTGCCCTGCCCTGGACTGGAGGGAGCACCCTTTCTCTTAGGGGGGTGAGGGAGAGAGCAGTTGAGTCTCCATGCCTCAAGCCTGCCCTGGACTGTAGGGAGCACCCTTTCTCATAGGAGAGGAAGCAGCAAAACATAATTTTTCAAATAACTCTTGAGTTTAAAATTAGCCCCATTTTTCCATTCCACAAAAATGACCCAGCTTGTACCCATGAGTCTGTCAGGGTGTGCCGTGTTGCATTGAGATTCAGAACACGCAGGTATCGCTTTATCGTCATCACATTTAGGTTTTTAAGTGCATGCAATTCAGTTGCTATTTATCTGTTTGTTTTGTTCCAAATATTAATCCCGATCGCCCACTGAGTAGCTACATCACGGCTCATGGTGTTGATAGAAACTCACAGAAATAAATATGTTAATTTGCCAAGCGAGGAATGGAATACTGATGTTATGCCAAGCTAAGTTACTAGAATGCCCATGCAGGTTCGTTCCTGGTACGTTCAGCTAGACTGCCCACTCAGGGGGTGAGGAAGTTTGGCGTTTGTGCTTGGGGTGTGTTGTCTGAAGGTCCCGGATCGAAAATGCAGATTTTATTATGTTATTATTGACATTTTATTAGCATGCTGGACTTTCTAGTAGTAACACATGTAATAGGTGACGCGTTGATCTCATTTCTACTAAATGTCTTTCTCCATCATGTCAGTGATTACCGGACTGCGTTGCACGATAAAGCAAAACATTTTCAAATAACTGAGGCAGCAGAGAATTCTTTTTGAAAAAATATGCCGTGTACGCTGTATAGAAAATGATATCGTTTGTTATTGAAAAATATGTATTCGAAATATGCAGTAGAACGAGTGAAGTAACTTTTTACTTTTCAACTGAGCCCAGGTGTCGTTTTTTTTATTTTAATCTTCATGCTTTTCTTAATCAATTAATTATGATTCCCTCGGTACACAGTAGTGTCGCCATGGCTAATTATTAAATTTTTATCCAAGGCGACTTACAGAGACAAGGGTGTGTGAACTATGCATCAGCTGCAGAGTCACTTACAACAACGTCTCACACGAAAGACGGAGCACAAGGAGGTGAAGTGACTTGCTCAGGGTCACACAGAGTGGGATTTGAACCGGGGACCTCCTGGTTACAAGCCCTTTTCTTTAACCACTGGACCCCACAACCTGCAATGATGCAACCACCCAGGGCTAACAATGATATACAAATGCCTTTCCTTTCCTTGGACACTTTTTGGGTCAAAATTGGTAAATACCGTCCTATAGCTTTTGTACAACCAACTTCCCCCCCAGTAATATTCTGTATAAAACGCCTTGGGGATGATGTTCTGTTTTAGTGTGACGCTGGGAATGGCAACAGCTTCAGTGCGCAGGAGCTGCTTCCTCTGCAGTTGTGTCACTGAGCTGCTTGTAGTCTCTTCATAGCAACGGAGAGACACGCAATCACAGGGTAATTACCTAGAAGGCAATATAATGAAGGAGCTCTCGAGGGAGCCCTGGAGTTAAAAAAAAAACATAATGACTGGATTGAGACTGTGGAAAGATTACCTGGTTAACTAGACTGATATCCTTAAAACTATCCTTATAGTTTACTACAGGACATGTGCAGGTAGGGTTAGGGTTAGGGATAGGGCTGGAGATGGGGTTAGAGATCATTTGTTTTTTAAAGTGCTTTACCATACCTCTCTGTGCTTTACAATGCTTCCCTATGCTTTACCATACCTCTCTGTGCTTTACAATGCTTCCCTATGCTTTACCATATCTCTATGTGCTTTACAATGCTTCCCTATGCTTTACCACACCTCTCTGTGCTTTACAATGCTTCCCTATGCTTTGCCACACCTCTCTGTGCTTTACAATGCTTCCCTATGCTTTACCAGACCTCTCTGCGCTTTACAATGCTTCCCTATGCTTTACCATACCTCTCTGCGCTTTACAATGCTTCCCTATGCTTTACCAGACCTTTACCAGTGCTGTATCTTCACAGAGGACACTTCTGTGAAGATACAGCTGAGGCTGCCTTTTTTCCCCCTATACAACTGGGAAGCTATTAAATTTTGCTGCAACTTGGTATCAACAGTATGTTGCCTAAGTGATTGGCAGTATCAGATTGTGAGAATATATGGAGGCGTCTCCCTGGGTGTGCAGGTGTCTCTCGCTCACACTTTCACATCTATCTTGAGAACACAAGAAGTTATTCCACAGACGCCAAATCAGTCCTTTTAATATACCTCTAGCACGATACTAACACTGTACATACTGTTGATAAACTTTTTTGCATCACACCAATCACCCTAGTTTCCATCTTGGAGACCCCTGTGCTTTTATAAGATACACACCACTGTGCAAAAGTCTTAGACATGTTGTGTTTTTCTGTTCTGATGCATTATGAGCATCAGCAA
This sequence comes from Acipenser ruthenus, assembly GCF_902713425.1. Classification (NCBI taxonomy): domain Eukaryota; kingdom Metazoa; phylum Chordata; class Actinopteri; order Acipenseriformes; family Acipenseridae; genus Acipenser; species Acipenser ruthenus. The sequence goes on from NC_081231.1 coordinate 1,031,366, forward strand.
TTTACTCAAAGCCTCCACTAGAGTTTTCTACCATTATAACAACCTTGACTTGCATAAAGAAGGAAACACATTGAGTGAAATAGCTCCCATCGCTCGATTTTCAAGGTGTGGTATCCGAAGCATAATCAACAACCACAGAGAAACAGCATCTGCAAGGACTGGAAGACCCAAAAAGCTGTCTAACAAGGACGAGCGATACCTGAAGATAATATCCTTAAGGAATAGAAAGAAGACAAGGGTTGAATTGACAACAGAACTGGCAGAAGGCACAGGTGTCGCTGTCCATCAAATCAACAGTACGAAGGTTACTCTTGAAATCAGGACTTGAAGGATGTGTTGCAGTAAGAATACCTCTATTAAGAAAGGGGAACCAGACTAAAATATGCACAAGAACACAGAAATTGGACTACGGAGCAATGGTCAAAGGTGCTTTGGACTGTTGATGGATGGACAATGACACCTGCAGTGTATATATATATATATATATACATACAGATAGATAGATAGATAGATAGATAGATAGATAGATAGATAGATAATGTTTGTAACAGGTTCTGAACAGTTACAAACTAAAAAGGGCTTCATAAAATAAAGTACAGTGTGTTTTTACAGCTCATTTAAGAATCAGACAACGTGAACAACTGACTCACTCCAAATACATCCAACAGCCATACGCCTACCCTCCCCCCTCAGTCAAAGCTGAAGCAGCACCATGACCTTTATACCACAGTAATATGATAATTAACATCTTCTTCATTTATATATATATAAAAATACAATAATCACATTTTCTCTCATGCCTCTAAGTGAGTTGACCTTTTCCGGTTCTCAGATAGTCGACTCACTCGGAAAAATGTAATTAGTTATGCCTGGAGTGTACTCTGTGAGTGTGCGTGGGAGGGGGTGGGAGGGGGTGGGAGGGGGTGGAGGGATTGCCGCAACTTAAGGCTTTTTTTCCAGCTGTCCAGTGTTTAAACTTCCAGATAGTTCACTGCAAAATTAAATCTGCCTGTAACTGGAGATTACACATAACACGAATCCCTGGTCCTTCACCTACAGTAAGACCTTGTGTTAAGACCACCTCACCCTCACGTTTAAAGTCTGCAATGCAAAGTCTCCTTCAATGTTACTGTGTTCAGTATTAAGGCTATCAACAGCAGTCCTGAAAACTACATACTGTAAACTAACTGTGTCGAAATAGAAGAAACTGACAGAGTAACTGGAAACAGTTTGCAGAAAAGAAAACTAAAATAAATAACATCTAAGTTAAATTCTCTGACAATTGTTTGAACTTTTTTATATTTGGGTATTGACTGGTTGAAATGTATTTGGTGGTAAAAATTGCGATTTTGTTTTCATTTTTACACAATTACAGATAAATAATAGTCAGTGATAGTCTTTCTAGGTACAGCAATCACTGTTAAACCAATGTGAGTAATTTATGTGAATCTTAAACAGTAAGGGGCATAGACTTTTGAGTTTTATCTTAATATTGGACTAGTACAAGTACAGGAAGATGCAAGTACTGGTACAATTGGGTGCCATTCAGTATAGTCTGGAGCTACCAATAAGGGGAACCTGGCTGATCTCCTTTAAGGGCTAAAAAAAACTTTGAAATGTAATTTGGGAGCTTCTGCCACATTGGAAAATGCTTATTAAACCAGAGACCCCATGAACCTGTGCAGATAATGCAGATAGAAATGACAACTGTCTGTGTCACGCGAACCGTAATTTAAACAGCCTGGCACGGGCTGTTATCACCGGAGACAAACCTGCGACACTTTGAGTGCTTATGGTAATTCTGAGCAGAGCTATTGATAGGCTTGTCAGCTCCTTGTAACTGCGCAGAGAAAAGATTGCAACAATATGAAACTTAGCTGTAATATAGAATATATTATCCTTCTTGCTATTTCACTGATATATATAAAAAAATATTAAAAAGTTATTCTAGTTGCCTGTAGGGGTTGAACAACTAATTTGTGTTGAAGAGTCCAATAGGTCAACTAGTCACTTAAAAAAATATATATACATGAATAAATCATCGATAATGCAAAAATATGCTAAAAATATAGTTGTATAGAATGATTTCAAACATCATTAAATGTAAGGAGACAGTATACTAATAAAAACAAAAATTCACCTGACTTTAATTTACAGTTATGCTTCGTTTCCAGAGCTTGGCGTTACAAGGGTTCGGCTGGGGGATTGTGGGATTGCATAGTCAAGCAACACCTAGTTTGGAACGAAGCAATCCTGAGCAAGGCAACCTGAAATTGAAAGAAAGTTTATTGCTATTTTCATTATGGCACTTAATCAGATTTTAGACAGCCTTCTCAAGACCCGATTGAATGAACCCTCCAAACGAAGTGAAAGATTAACGGAAGGCCTGTGTGTGTGTGTATTTAATGGATGCGTGCAACTAAGGTCATTATATTTGAGCAATATTAGAGCAGGGAGAGTTATAATGAAATAGCTTTAGTGGTAAGTAAAAATAAAAGTCAGTTATAAAGAATCAAAAGGGTACTTATTTAATATCCTCTGTTATGGATGTGGCCAGGCTCTGCCGCGCTGCCAGCTGCGATGACTCAGGATGAGGACAGGGAAAATCTCTGCCCGTCACTTTGACTTCCCATCTTCATTTGGAGGAGTCCCAGAACACAGAGGGGGTGGGTGGGGGGATGGGGGACCTAACACAGTCTTTTGTTTTACTCAGTGCTGTGAGATCTCTCTGGCCTGCTCAGATTCTTAATTCCTGCTGTTGCCACTTTGGCGTGCTATCAATTATATATACATTTATTACTAAGTGGTTGTGAAAATGCGAGGGTGTTGCAGAAGGCGATGCTGTTAACTGCTTTCCGGGACCTAAATAGAGGTGCTAAAAGAAATATGCTCAACACTCGCTTTATATTTCGGTGGACCCAAACCTGTAGTTCATTCCTAGGTTTGTGGTTTCAAATATGGGGTCAATATGCAAACGAGATAGCATTGGCTTAAAGATTGGTGAACAAAAATGCACATTTTCAGGATGAGAGATGAATTGATTAGCATTCTCTATAACAGCTGGTAGCCCGCTTAACTCTTTGGAGGTCAAACGGGGTCAAAAGGTCATCGGACATGACCGCTTATGCCACATGTTGACGAATGGTCATTCAGTCTTCCCGGTGGAGATATGACTGCATGCTGTACGGCCCAGAAATTATGTGGGATTATTGTAACGTTATGTATGTCCAGCACATATCTCTGACTATAGCAGCACAGTTTTCACTATCAACTCCTTAAGATGCACAAGGAATTGAGCTGTTCAAACTGTGTCTTATTAAACTGCATTTGAGAGTGACCGCAATACTGTTGGAGGGGAGGGGAGAATGGTGATTTCGGAGTGAGGATCTTTGCTTGTATGTTGGCTGTATTTGCAGGTAAGTGCGGTGTTTCCAATCCTCTCTATGCACCCCCTCTGCCTGTGAATAAATGTGAAGAGAAGTGAAGCTTCCTGCACTGAACTAAGAAATGTAGAAATTAATTCAAGCTGACAAATGATCTTCTGTGGCAGTCACGGTAGGGTGTTAATGCTAGCTTGGGGCCTCCTTTTCTCTGCGCAGCTGTACAGAGCTACACAAAGAATTTAAAATAGACCCCGCAGGAAGAAAACATCATTTTTTTTTTGTGGTCAGTTATTTAGTTGATGTGTATTTTCTCAAATGTCAACAGCAATAATCCATATAGAATTTTATTTAGTTTTCCCCCCCGCATGGGATCTGTTGTGCTTGACCGCTTTTATTAGGAGAGGTACCTAATATTGAGCCAGTGTTTGCCCCCGATCACAGCCTTGATGTGGCATTGGACTCCACAAGGTGCTGGGAGGGCTCTAGGGATCCATTCAGCCGTTAATATTTTCACTGGGAGCAGATAGGTAGGCAGAGGATTGTGATGGTGAACTCGCCCAAGTTTATCCCATACATGCTCGATGAGGTTGAGATCTGCGGGTTCTGGTAGCTCTGGATTCCACTGGCGGACAGTGTGTCACTATATGCCACTCTTACATTTTTAGATCAAACATGCATCCAATTCTGATTAAACTTGGTACGGGCATTCCTTAGTGAAATAGATTCTAGGTCTTTTTCCACTTTTAAGTGGTGGTATTTCTAGAATCTTGTTGCCCATTGTTTGGGGCTTACATGGTTCCGCCTCCAAGTGACACTGTTCTGCTGCGATTGGCTGAAGAAGTAACCGCCATCCTATTAGAGGAAAGCGCAGCAAATCACACAAGGCTGCATCATGGACTGCATAGCCTAGCATTGTGAATGCACTGGGGAGCTTGGTAATTCATTACACAGCATTGTTAAAGCACAGGAAAGCACGATAAAGCATGGAGAGGACTAGGGCAGAGGGGAGCTGCTTGGTGATATAGTGTGGGATTGGGAAGCACATCAAAGCATTGTAAAGGGTTAAAATATAGAGGCAGCAGTGTGGAGTAGTGGTTAGGGCTCTGAACTCTTGACCAGAGGGTCGTGGGTTCAATCCCAGGTGGGGGACATTGCTGCTATACCCTTGAGCAAGGTACTTTACCTAGATTGCTCCAGTAAAAACCCAACTGTATAAATGGGTAATTGTATATAAAAATAATGTGATATTTTGTAAGTTGCCCTGGATAAGGGCGTCTGCTAAGAAATTAATAATAATAAAGAAGTCTGATTAATTGCAACGGAGGCAGCAGTGACACTATACAATTAGAACGGTACACATGTTCATGCTGTGTAGTTTTTTTTTTTTTTTACTCAAATTACAATGTTATCATGAAAATATACTGCATTTTTATCAATACCTGGGAGTATGCTACCGTATCAGGACTACTTGCGCAATATCTAACAACTAACAACCAAACGAGCAAGATGGGCCGAATGGCCTCCTCTCGTTTGTAAACTTTCTTATGTTCTTAATATCTGTTTTAACCTTGTATGCATTTTCAATGTAAAGGTTAGGTTCGAACTGAAAGACAAAAACAAATCTTACAGAGTCAAGTAAAATCGGTTTTATGTAAAAGCATTTTAAAATATGTTTAACCATGGCTAATACACTTTAAACTAAGTGGAGCAAAGACAAGAAAAAAAACAGGTTTCTTTCTTTCTTTCTTTCTTTCTTTCTTTCTTTCTTTCTTTCTTTCTTTCTTTATGTATTTATTTTGTTGTTGTTTTTTAAATGCATTTTTCCAGAAAGCGCGCCGTTGCTAAGTGGAACAAAGACAAGAAGAAAAAAAAAACACAGGTTTCTTTCTTTCTTTCTTTCTTTCTTTCTTTCTTTCTTTCTTTCTTTCTTTCTTTCTTTCTTTCTTTATGTATTTATTTTGTTGTTGTTTTTAAATGCACTTTTCCAGAAAGCGCGCCGTTGCTAGGCGACGGAGGAGCGGCCTCCGAAGCCGGGAGGTGATAAATTGTAATGCTCTATCCGGGAGTCGAGGTATGCTGTCGAAATAACCGGGAACTCGGCTGAACTGGAAAAACCGACAACCGGTGTTCATGCTAAAATTAGCGCAATTAATCTTTCTGAAGCACTGGACATCTCTGTCGGTTTTTCAAAAAAGGTACGGTAGAAGTAACACTTGACAGGGAAACACTAACTAGCGATGCACCGGTATGCATGGTCTTAGCTGTTTACTCCCGCTGGAGCCATTTCATTATATAAATAAACTCTCCCTGCTCTAATTGTGCTCAAATATAATGACCTCAGTTGCACATATTAAATATGTATACACACGCCCTCCGTTAATCTTTCACAGAACCTACAGGGAACTGACACAAGAACAGCGGTTATGTATATTTTATGTTGAGCTGTAGCGAAAGCCATTACATTTATTATATTACAAAAGGGGATAACACGTATTTTAAAATGACTAGGAACTGGCCCACAACTGCAACCATTAATATTTTATACAAACAGACCTTGAAAATGTCGTATCCAGACCAGCGTTGTTGTAAAACGCACAATTCCCAATTTAGACCGCCGTCTTTCTCAATGTTTGTCCATCTTTTAATTGGTTTATTAACCAATAACTAAAAGCACAAGCACAACACTGAACACAATACACTTAGATATCGCACAACTGCTTCAGTAGCGGAATTATTTGCTGATATACCACCCTGGAACTGCAATTGATTCCAGGCGTAATAATTTGTTTCTGTAAAAATAACTAGCTTTTTTTTTTATTTATTTTTTTATCTCCTTTCAAAAAGGAGTTAATTAAAAAGGCTTTAGAAATAGACCTGTATACTGCATAGCGTGCTAATCTTGAAACAGATTGCTAATTAAAAAAAAAAAAAAAAAAAGTGCTAAAATTAAGGTAGTTGAGAAATGTTAAACTAGACCACCTTAATATATGAGATTTCTCTAAGTTTTGTAAAATAATGTGATATCTGTATAATGTGAAATAATGTGTAATGTGATATCTTGTAACAATTGTAAGTCGCCCTGGATAACGGCGTCTGCTAAGAAATAAATAATAATAATAATAATAATAATAATAATAATAATAATAATAATAATAGTTTGGAGCTCTGGATGTAATGATGTCTCTTGTAACAAAATATAAAAAGAGACACAACGAATTAAATTATTATGAATCACAAAAACAAAGATTGGAAGCAGGAACTGCTATAAAACTTTTTTTTTTAACTTTAGAATGTTCCCTATATTTTAAGCACGCAGCATAACATATATACACAGGATAAGATTATCCATTATTTTACCTATTTTTATTATTAATTTCTTAGCAGACGCCCTTATCCAGGGCGACAAGATATTACATTATTTTTACATACAATTACCCATTTATACAGTTGGGTTTTTACTGGAGCAATCGAGGTAAAGTACCTTGCTCAAGGGTACAGCAGCAGTGTCCTCCACCTGGGATTGAACCCACGACCCTCCGGTCAAGAGTCCAGAGCCCTAACCACTACTCCACACTGCTGCTATCTACCTGTTTTAATTTTCTATTTTAACTATATTGTTATGATTGATAACTTGCTATAATATTATTAGATACGTATTTATTTCATATTATTACTAATATCAGCTGGATGAGCCCATTAAAAAAAATGTTATTATTTCATGATAATAAACGCGGCAAACAACGGGAAACTATATAATATGCTTGGTATTACCATTAGAAAACTGCCCTGCAAAATCTAAGCGACTGACGTTTCAGTGCCACTAGAAAAAACTGTTTGACAAGGGTACGTATCACTATGAACAAGGAAGCCTTTTGTAAAACGTTTGCACGTGTGTCTACAATGCTCGTTAATGCCCAAAACAGCAAGGGCGGGAGCGGCTGTAATCAAGTGAAGCTAAATTAAAATAACATGTCATTGCTGTTTGTGATGCTGGGGCTCGTGCGGTGAGGGTGGAGGAGGTTAAACTGGAGCTTGCACAGAGCGGGTTTAAACAGCAATTATTTTAAACAGCTGTCCTTCAGGGGCTCTTTCTAGCTTGCCTCACACGTTTCCGATTACAGACTGCATTGATCTGCGCTGATTTCCGGCATAGGGGTGGGGCTATCGATCTGGTCAGACCGAATGTGCTGATGGGGAATTCAGTGCCTGGGGAAAGTGAGGGACTGGCAGAGCTGGCGAGACTCCAGCCTTCTCTCTGATCTTTTTTCAAGTGTATGAATTCGGTATGAAAGATAAGGGACGGTCTGTCTGTCCGTCTCTGTCTTCAGTGCCAGTGTAAGGCGAGGGAGTGACAGAGATTGACAGCGACGTCCTCAGTCTGTCTTTCTGGGTAAGGGGCTTGTCTGTCTGGATTCAGTGGCTGGGAAAGGAGAGAGATTGACAGTTCTGCAGACTAGGTATATACCAGGGGTATTGAAAAACAAGGTAGAGGGCCTGACATAAAAAAAAAAGCAATGAAACACTTCAGGGCGTTCAATTATGGTCCAATATCTGCACGCCTAGGGGTGTTGTTTTCTAAAATGGCAACAGAGGGCAGCAGTGTGGAGTAGTGGTTAGGGCTCTGGACTCTTGACCGGAGGGTTGTGGGTTCAATCCCAGGTGGGGGACACTGCTGCTGTATCCTTGAGCAAGGTACTTTACCTAGATTGCTCCAGTGTATAAATGGGTAATTGTATATAAAAATAATGTAATATCTTGTAATTGTAAGTTGCCCTGGATAAACGCATCTGCTCAGAAATTAATAATAATATATATGTTTTAAACACCAGCAAAAGATGCCAGGTTCATAATTGGATGTTAAGGATAGATGTTCATTAATCTTCAGATCTCCAGTGCTATTGTGGAGAAGTAGACACTCTTAAATTATTATTTTTTAAAAAAAGCTTTTTAACATTAATGTTTTCTTTTAAGAAGATAAACCTGGAGTGAACTTGGTGTTAAATGCTTTTTTAAATACCGTGTGGTATTTTCTATAGCAAACTTTTTTTTTTTTAGTAATGAAAGTATGCCAATTATTTATATAGAAACTAAAACTAAACCGTCTCAGACTCCTAAAAGTTCATTTTGAAGCGTTGGCATTGACCCGCCAGCATTGGAAAAAGACAAGCCGTCATTTCAGTGTGTCGTCGATACTCCCTGCCAGCTTGGCTTGGGTTTTGATTGACAGGTGTGGCATGGGTCAGGCAGCAGCTTCCCATACCTGTCAAGCATCAGTCTCACTCGAATGCTTAAGTGCGCCCCTGTCAGAAACCGAACGACTGTGTTTTCATGAAAACATGCAAAGATTCACCTTCCACGCAGGTAGCTTCTTAGAAAAGCCGAGCGCTCCTGTAAGAAAAAAGCCCAATTAAAATGGCATTGCCAAAGAAAACAAGCAGAACTCTACCCTTGCCACGCTGATTTTGGATGTCCTTCAAATTGAAATTGAGGTCAATTTTGTTGTTCTTTTAGAGTTTATCTACCCACGTTTTTTCTCCCAAGTTTGGAATGCACAGTTACGTTCTCTCACCACAGCACAGCAGCTCAAGAGAACTGAAGGTCAGTGGGCATCCTCCGATCCCCCACCTTATCGCCTCTTTACACCCAGGGACCCGAGAGCGTATGTCAGCGAGCTACCTGCCTCTGGAGGACAAATGCCAGCCCTGCAGGTGTCTGCTTGAGTTTACCAGACACCTTGACTAGCAGAGTCCACTGTAGCGCAGTGAGGAGAAACAGTTCCTGCCGGTTTTGCCTCCCTAACCTAGCGCCAGAGCCAATGCTCCGTGTGGAATCTCCAACGAAGACCAACAGCTTTGCACAGCCAGGAGCTCTGACTGTATGACCCACCTTGCGTACCACACAGATGTGCCTTATCCAGGGCAGCCATCGGGGACCCACGCTTCGAAATGGTATTGGTTTGGATGTAAAGCAAAATTTTAAGTTCCCCCAAAATCTACAGTTTCCTAGAATCATGTTCTGTAATATTATAAAAAAATGTATTTTCTAGGTGTCTCTTCTCAAAGAATTTCCATCGAATGTTCTAGCCTCTGCTTCATTAGAAAGCAGACAGTCTGGTAACTTGGTATTGGCGTGAAATAATTTTCTATTTCAGGCATAACATCCAAATGACTTTTTTTTTAAAGTCAGTGTAGAGTAGACTGTCCTTGTGGCCAGAGAACTCTCAGAATCACATGGACCCTCAGAGAACATCTGGTACCAGTTTAACCATTACCCTTTCACTCTGCAACCTCTAGCAGATTGAAGTGTTAGTAGGAGATACAATGCAGAACACATTTCTTACATCCACCAAGGAAAGTGTTGCAGGGGGGACAGGTTAATGGTTACACTCTGGTGTACCAAATGTTTTTTTTTTTTATTTGTATATGTCTGTGTTGATGTGCTTGACTATGAGTTCAGGAGCAGCTCTTCAGTTCTCGTTGCCTGCCATAAATAAGACCCACCTGTTCTCTCTTGCTTTCCATGCCCTTTAAGCCTGATATCTGCTATTAGCTGCTGTGTTGTTGCTACTATTTCATGTGTTATGCATTTTTCACTGTATTGTATTCAGCATTTTTTTACTGTATATCATGTATTATGCTTTTCTCTGTATTTAAAGTATAATGGATTTTGGTGTTACTGCATCTTGTAAAGCGCTTTGTGATGGTGGTCCACTATGAAAGGCGCTATATAAAATAAAGATTGATCGATAGATACACGTAGATCACAGCACAGCACTGCATGCCAGCAAGACTTGATCCAAGGTGACTGATCACTAAATGGTGCTGGCTCTTAATTTTATAATGACGCTTTGGCTGATCTAGCCTATGTGGCATATTTGGGCAGCAGTGTGGAGTAGTGGTTAGGGCTCTGGACTCTTGACCGGAGGGTCGTGGGTTCAATACCAGATGGGGGACAATGCTGCTGTACCCTTGAGCAAGGTACTTTGCCTAGATTGCTCCAGTAAAAACCCAACTGTATAAATGGGTAATTGTATATAAAAATAATGTGACATCTGTATAATGTGAAATAATGTATAATATGATATCTTGTAACAATTGTAGGTTGCCCTGGATAAGGGCGTCTGCTAAGAAATAAATAATAATAATAATATTTCTGGGCCAGGCAACTTCAGAAAAACTGAAAAGCAGCTCCTGAATTCAGATGAAAGCGCTTTAACCCAGATTTACTACAGGAACTGCCTCTGTGACGATACTCTTCATCATGTAAAGAAGGCATGACGATTCAGTGATGCTCCCAGTGTTACAGCCCTAGCAGGGTAAATGCTTTTGAATACGCACAATGCTTTGTTCAGTGCATGCCTTGGGTCTGGAGGAGGAGGGATCTAGTGGGTGGAGCCGAGAGAAGTGTAATTAAGTGCATCTTAAAAGGCCCAGCCGTGTCGAGCTGTCTTTGATGGGATTAAGCTCTCAATTACTGCAGACCGCAAATCTCTGGTGCTCAACGCTTCAGCTCCAGACCTCTTTACAGCAGACGGCCTCACTTTTCTCTCCACTCACAGTAGATCGCTCTTGTTCTAAAGCGATTTGCACTGGAGTTGTAACTGGTGAAACACCAGTCTGTTCTCCCCAGTATGTCCTTGCCACTCCCAGTCTTTAACACTGTGATGCTAATGTAGTGGCAGCTGAACTGAAGCAGACTGTGCGATTTGATAAACGTGTTTATTAATGTCATTTTTCTATTGCTGTACTTAGTTCATCTGAAATAAAGACAGATGGCTGTATCACATCAATAACAGGATCCACCGTGTATTATAAGGACTTTTCAGCTGCTTATATATTGCATCCAGATCAATTTGAGAAATCTAGCATCGAATAACTTTTTCATATCCGGTGGTCCTGAGTTAATATTTTTGCTATCTCATTTTGGTATCGATCTTGCATTCATTCAAATCCAACAACAGCACGAGCAGGCGAATCACACCGTTCCAAAATTACACTGCCAAGCAGATGCAGAGCATCCTTGTTCGTGAAATAACTACAGTGCTCTCTGAATGTTCTTGGTGTAGCCTCCAGACCATAATAATGAATTTGCATTAAAGATTTGTGCTATAACTGTCTACATGTATAAATAATACAAGATTGCTCTCTGCTCCTATACCCTCACTCCCAGATTCTCTGCCAGAGAGAGAGAGAGAGAGAGAGAGAGAGAGAGAGAGAGAGAGCGAGATGGGGAGGGTGTTTCAGCAGGAACAATTACCTCAGCACTGCAGAGTGAAGGTTTGTTCACACAGATGGCATGGGGCCCCCACCCACTCTTCTCCCCAGAATAGGAAAAAGGACCTGACTGTAGGGAATCATTGTTGAATCACATTTGACATCGTCTGTATAATCAGGGTGCAGTCAAGTGCTAAATGAGACAACATTAGGATTCTCATTCGTTTGCAGCGCGTCGCGTCATCACAGACACACACACACACACACACACACACACACACACATATAAGCACGCACAGATCCATCACAGCGAAAGCCCATGCATCCTGAAACACGCCAAAGAAAGATCTTCAAAGGAAGGCACGGTTCTGTTCAACAAGGATTTCAAGATTTTAACCCTAACGGTATCCCCTGATCCTAAACTGTCTCTCTCTATATTATAAGCACAGTTGACCCGGTCTCCTATAGCAGAAGAGTGTCTTCTCGTACGGACTGCAGAACGTTTCTGAGTGGTTCTGTCAGACTTCAGAACAGAGACAAGGAGTTCTGTGCACAGAGAGGAGTGAGGGGATGGAATGGGTTACACAGCCATGTTGTTGAGGCAGAATCACTGGGATCCTTTAAGACTTGACAGTGTTTTGAGATCAATCAGCTACTAGGAACCGGATGAGCACTGATGGGCTGAATGGCCTCCTCTCGTTTGTACTTCTCCAACGCTTGTATTCATCTATAGCATTTTTTTAATGTCACCATAAGCACATACTGTACAGTAAGGTTTGATTGTGACTGCATTTGACTACAAAACAATCATTAATTTACTACATACCTTGCTAGTCCTCTTAACCTATGAAACTTACCAATGTGATTTTTGCCCCAGTCCGATGGGTCGGTCACACATACGCACGCATGCTGCCCAAACCAAGCAAAAAAATACACAGGAGCTGTCCAATGATCTGGTGCTGAAATACACACAGACGCTCTGCCAGAATAACTACGCTCATTAGGAAAGCACGGTCCCTTGCTGTGACTATAAACAGCAAGAAATATGGCTTGGGATCCTTCAGCTGTGGAACTGCGACGCTGAATTTGTCAGCTGCCCGCGCATCTTAATCTTATTAACAAACCTTGCTTGTTTGCAGTGTTCTCATGAAGACATGCTTTACAGACATCTGTGTGTATGAAAGACTGGGTTAGCAAGTAGAAACTGTGAGGGAGGCAGTGTGCTCTCGTGGTTAGAGGTGAGGGATTAGGAGCTAGGCAGTGTGACCTTGTGGTTAGAGCTGAGAGATTGGAAGTGAGGCATTTTGACCTTGTGGTTATAGCTGAGAGATTGGAAGGGAGGCATTGTGGTTTAGGGGTTAGAGCTGAGAGACTGGGAGGGAGGCATTGTATCTTAGGGGTTAGAGCTGAGAGACTGGGAGAGAGACAGCATGGTGTTGTGGAAAGAGATGGAAAAAGGACACAAAGAGCAGAATACATTGAAACGTAATATTTATTTGAAGTGTACTCTTCCATGTGAGGCTGACAGTTCACATTTGCTAGAACAGCCCTCTTACTTGATACAGACTTCTGTTAAGAACACAAATGTCATCAAAGAGTAAATATCTTCAATTGACATTTTAACAGTCATCTTTTACTGCAATTCATTTAAGTTAGTTTTAGCCGACAAAAGGTGAGATTTATTCAATTCAATTGATCGATCCTTGTAGCGCTACTTGAGTTGAGCGCAGTGTCTCATACAGTTATGAAAATATTTACCATAATAGCAGTGGCACAAATAAAATAAAATAGGGAGAATATGTATCAACTATTTGGTGATAATAGATAAAATATGAGTGGTTTTATTAGATTAGGCTCTGACAAGCTAATGGATAAGTTTATATTAATTCACAGTACCAGAAAAAGTTGGTATTTAATTATGTCCAAATTTTAAATGATGGAAAACATTTGGTGTTTTGCATTTGACTAATTAACAGGGTCTGGTTTAATTAAATCACCTTAAAAGTCAGTAAGGCAGTTACTTGAAAAATCAGAAAGTCTGTTATCATTGCATAGTGAAAGTGGCTACTCTCACTGTAGATGTCATGTCAGTACAACTACCAGTGAAGCAGCAAAAGAGATGCCAGCTTGAAGCATCAGCTGTCTGGAGAATTCCTTGTCCACTACTTTGACATCTTCATTGACGGGAATCCCAATGTTTGTGACAGAGAAAGTAGACACGTCCACCCATTTTGTCAGAAGGGATCATTTCCCTTTAAGGGCTATACTGATGGACGGGGCAAAGTCAAGACCATCAGTCTCTGTATTTCATACTTCATTACTTTCAAAAGAATACAGGTAGGGTAGTTTCCATTCGATCTGAAAACGAGACAGTGAATGGGATCCCTACTGGCTTGCATAGGAAACGGCTGCAACACCATTTCAGGATGAGCCATGCAAGAATGTTTTGAATCTCGCTCTCTCTGCTCCCTCTGAGTTACCCATCCTGGCCTCTTTCGCTTTGGTCTTTGCTCCTCCCAGGTGAATGGGTCTCCTCGCCCCACACCAAGAGTCCAATGCAGGTCACCCACACAAAAAATCTGATCGGAAAGAACATTTTTCAAAATGAGAAGTTTCCTCCTAGAACGCTTTTTGCTCCATACCTCAATGTAACTTAACAAGCCAGTATGTTTCTAAGTGTAAGGTAGTTCTGTGACAATAGATAAGTTCTGCAAATTATAAACGTCAGCCTTCAATAAAGGTGAACCAGCTTTCTATAGTAAATATTAACCCTGTAATGCTCATTTCTGTATTGCATGTTTCGTACAAGAATCTAGTCAATAAAGTAGCTTTTCTCATTTAAAAAATGCTTGGGCATTACAGGGTTAAATTGTTCCGTCACTTGTAACCAATATTTCTTTCCTCCAAAGTCAATGGGTGGGACTGGCAGAAGGTTAGGGTTGGTTAAGACCATTAACACCTGTGTCTTTGTGCCACGCCCCTGTGTGTATTTTATATGTGGTGTATTAATGTTGTATTTGTATTGATGCACTGGATATAATGTGGGGTTATGTAGCATGAGTGTTATACAATGGGAGGCTGTGTGGTCCAGTGGTTAAAGAAAAGGGCTTGTAACCAGGAGATCCCCGGTTCAAATCCCACCTCAGCCACTGACTCATTGTGTGACCCTGAGCAAGTCACTTAACCTCCTTGTGCTCCGTCTTTCGGGTTAGGCGTAATTGTAAGTGATGCATAGTTCTCACACCCTAGTCTCTGTAAGTTGCCTTGGATAAAGGCATCTCCTAAATAAACAAAATAATAATAATATTTGTATTTAGACACGAGGATGGCGCAATCACTTTCCGGTGCACATTAAAAGGGGTATTTGTATGAAAGCACGGGAAACGCACAAAGTAGTTCACGTGCAGATGTACCGAGATTCCAACTGAATGATTGATTAGCAATCTCGGCACAGCTGCATAAAAGGGTGAATTTTTTGCTTGTTTAACCTTTTTATTTTGTTCATTTATTAAACCGTGTATGCAGCTCAAATTCACTCACCAGTGTCCTGTGTCCTGTCTACTCCCTGGCCTCACCACTACAGCCTGCTTGTCACAACCCCCAATTCAAGGAGCCCTATAATTTCCATTGCCCTTCCTGGATGTGAAGTGCTAATCAATACCTTTTCAAATCCCCCCATTTCCACCTTGACTCACATTCTCTTGTAATTTGTGCAGAATGTTCTGCCAGCCATGAAATGCTGTGTGTAATTCATGTGCTAATAGAGTTTCTCTCTTTCTCACTACCTCATTCTTGTCCACCTGTTCTTGTCCCTGCTCTATTGCTTCAGTGATCTATTAGCCTACTCTACCGTGAAGATAATTTTTTTTTGTCCCTTCCGAAAGGATGATGTCACTTTGAGTGGCCGTGTCTGTCTCGCTCACTCACACTGTCTCGCTCGTCCGGTTCCTAGTTGATCTGAAAACTTAGCTGGGTGTTAACACTGTAACACTGTAAGCTAGACATGGAACTGAGCACTTGTTGTTCAGACTGTTTCTTAAAATACATTTGAGAGTGACTCACTTATCACGAGGAGGAAACTGACAATTTGGATGACCAGATGTTTGATTCAAGGATGCCTTTACTTTTTATTTTTTAAATATTGTGCCTTGTTTGTAGGAGTGGAGTTCTGAACTCCAATCCCGATGTGTGTGTGTGTGGCTACACCCCCTATGCACAATAGGCTTTAGGGTTTGAGCCAGGGTGTCCTCTGCTCATCGCACACCAGCGACCCCTGTGGTCTGGCTGGGCACCTGCGGGCTTGCCTGTAAACTGTCCAGAGCTACGTTGCCCTCCTACGCTGTAGCTCTGAGGCGGCTGCACGGTGGGTCTGCAGAGTGAAAAGAAGCGGTCGGCTGACGGCACACGCTTTGGAGAACAGCGTGTGTTCGTCTTCACCGCTCCTGAGTCGGCGCGGGGGTGGTAGCAGTGAGCTGAGCCTGAAAATAATTGTCTTTTCTAAATTGAGGAGAGAAAACTTTCAGCTGGAAAAACCAAGCTCACAGGTCGTTCACAAGTGCAGCCTGGTAAACATGCAAAGAACGTGACGCCCTAATCCATCACTGCTGGACTGCAGACAAGACAGCTACATAAAAACCAGGGAGGAAAGTAATTAGTTGTGGCAGCCGCTGGAATACTATTTAGATAGCAGTTTTTTTGCATGTATCTTCGCATAATTACAATGTTATTATGCATAGTTACAATGTAATTAATGTGGAAATGTTTTGTACGTACACAATTCAGAAAAGGGTTAGGGTTATATTGTGCAAAACAAATGACACGTTGAGTACATTGTATCTTTGCATAATAACATTGTAATTAAGTGGAAGTACACATGCATTTACTAACTACTTTGTAAATTCACAGTAATTCAAGACACTTAATGTAAAGTGTTACCCTATTCATCTTATTCTGTACATGCTGTTGATAAATGCCAAGGTCATGCTGATGACTCTAATTTTTAATTTACAGCTGTGGCAGTGGTGGATGTAAGTTACTGACATGTAAATGTGCAAAATTGCATTACATAGGATTTGATACACAAAAAAATAAATATGGGGCAATAAACAGGTTCTGCAAATATACCCCTGTGGTCGTTCCATTAAAGATGAATAACTTCCATAGTAAATATTTCAGTTTTGGCCATCACTTGTAGATGAAACACCCATCTTCTACAGCCTTATCCTCAGTCACGGACAGCCCATTTACCCAACAAAGTGTGTGCTGCATGGGGCATGTGTTTTCAAGTTGCTGGTGCGGTCTTGATCTGCTTTGATTAGTCACTGGAGATGTTTTTTTTTTCCTTTTTAAGGACCCTGAACCGAGTCCTTCTGCAGTAGCAGTTGCTTGTGCGCAGCATGTGTCACACTGGGCTCTGACAGCAAGCACACAGGCTGTCTCATAAAGTGTGAAGTGTCTGTTTTAATGCGCTGGATTAGCTCGCGTCATGCTTGGAGCTCTGTTCTTTATTAGCTCTGACGAAATTCCTTGTGTTGGAGTAGCTGCTCAGTTAAGGAGTCTGGATGATTCTTTGTGTGATCTTGTCATGCTTGGTTATGCCGCGCGTTGGTAAAAGGAAATTGATTTCTCGTTAACTTGAGTATTCTTGGCAACGCGTGCAAACACACTTGCACATACATTGCCCGCTGGTTAATTCCCATGTTATTCGATCAGGCAGCATGGCTACGGAGGGAAGGAGTGTGTGTACTAATTAGAGCTGAGGGACTGGGAGGGAAGCAGTGTGGCCTAGTGGTTAGAGCTGAGGGACTGGGAGCGAGGCAGTGTGGCCTAGAGTTTAGAGCTGAAGGACTGGGGGGAAAGCAGTGTGGCCTAGTGGTTAGAGCTGAGGGACTGGGAGCGAGGCAGTGTGACCTAGAGTTTAGAGCTGAGGGACTGGGGGAAAGCAGTGTGGCCTAGTGGTTAGAGCTGAGGGACTGGGGGCGAGGCAGTGTGGCCTAGAGTTTAGAGCTGAGTGACTCGGAGGAAAGCAGTGTGGCCTAGTGGTTAGAGCTGAGGGACTGGGAGCAAGGCAGTGTGGCCTAGAGTTTAGAGCTGAGGGACTGGGAGGGAAGCAGTGTGGCCTAGTGGTTAGAGCTGAGGGACTGGGAACGAGGCATTGTGGCCTAGAGTTTAGAGCTGACGGCCTGGGAGAGAAGCAGTGTGGCCTAGTGGTTAGAGCTGAGGGACTGGGAGCGAGGCAGTGTGGCCTAGAGTTTAGAGCCGAGGGACTGGGAGGGAAGCAGCGGAGTCTAGCTGTTAAAAAGCAAGGCTTTGTTAACTTGAGCAATTCATTTTTCTGTGACCTTGTTGGGGGGGGGGGAGCAAAAAAGAGCCTTAGACTTGTCTTAGGGGAAATGCACTGAGCAATGAAAACCCAAGACGGTAGTAACCTTGATTGCCTATAAGGTTTGGGGAGCAACATTCGTGGAGATTGATGCTTTCACTGTGTCCACAGGGCATGTGCAGCGCAGACAGGCGATGTAACAAATTCATTCCTTATGAGGAAGTGAGAAAATGACAGGACTGGCATTGGGGTGTGCATGTGCATGTGTAGTGCCTGCAGAATGAAAAAAAGCATTAGTTGTGTGCAAACCAAGGGTTTAAAATCAATGTTGTTACTACTTAGAAGCACAGGCATCCTGGTTACTGATGCCTCTTTAACTGTGATGATGACACACCATTAATAAATCTGCCAGATCAATGCGTTTTTTTTTTATATCACTTTCTAATGAAATCGGGTTTTAACCCTGAAAAATCACAACCGCTTCTAAAAAAATAAATAAAAACAGCCTTTTGAAAATCGCCATTTTGTTCATTCATGTGTGCCGTCAGCCGCCCGCTTGTTTTCACACTGCAGGCCCACCGTGCAGCCACCTCAGAGCTACAGCGTCGGAGGACAACGCAGCTCTGGGCAGCTTACAGGCAAGCCCGCAGGTCTACAGGGGTCGCTAGTGCGCGGTGAGCCGAGGACACCCTGGCCGACCTAAGCCCTCCCCACCACCAGGTGGCGCTCAGTAAACTGTGCGCCGCCCCCTGAGAACTAAATACACAATTTTTGACCATGAAAAAAAATACAGCCCTTTGCATGACGTATTGAATTATTACATCAGGTTTGAAACTGAGTAAATCCTGGATTCCTTATTTCCAGAAGCACATGCTTATATCACAAAGAAATACCTACTAATAAGAGGTGAGAAAATGGATTTTAAAGCCTTGGTTTTCTCTGTTTTTAATACAGATTTCAGACTGTGTTTTAATACAGTCACAAGAATGCCTCGAGGCTAAACACCTTGCATTTTCCAGCAAGTGGGAAGGAAGCGACTTCACCTAACTGCTCAATTAACTAATCATGCCCTGAATGAATAGCTCTGGGAATAGGAGCAATGTATACTGAACTTGCGCTAACCCTTTAAGGTACAACTGCAATGGAGCGTTTGTTCAAATGGTTTCTTCTTAAAATATGTCATTTAGTATGTTAATGTAGCATTATTCAGCAGGTTTCATTAGACTTTATGAAGCAAAATGAGTTTGTTCTGCAGGATGATGATGCAAAACATTTAGCCAGAACTATACATTTTGACTGAAGAACTCTGAAGAACTCTCCGCACCCAGCTCTCATCTGAAAGGACAAGCTCCATACAGCCTTGTAGAAATTTATAAGACTACCGTGCAATAGCTTGGGTAGCCACAGTATATTCTTATAGAGATCTGATTTCTAGTTATTTTTTTCTCCAAGATCTCCAGTTCCTCTGCTGTAGACATGTTGTTTCTTTTTGCTTTTAATATCTTGTGAATGCTCATGTTTCATTAGCTTCCCTTCCTCCTACAGCACAGTGTCTAATGGGTCCCGATTGGATGTGCCGGGGTCCCTGTTCATCACACAGACACTTTGTTCAATAAACAGAGGAGGATGCCATTAGATCTCTGTGCATGACTGTGGGGTCTCAGTGGTTTATTCCACACTCAAACTTAACCAAGGATTAATCACAGCCTTCATGAATACCCTATTATTAGCCCCACGCCCATTAAAACAATGTCCCTGGGAGACGCCACTGCTGCAGGTTCCAGTGAAGGTCAATCACTATGTTAAGAGCACTGCGACTCTGCTGTTAGAGCTGAGGAACTCGGAGGGTGGCAGCGTGGCCTAGTGATTAGAGCTGAGGGACTGGGAGGGAGGCAGCGTGGCCTTGTGATTAGAGCTAAGGGACTGGGAGGGAGGCAGTGTGGCCTAGTGATTAGAGCTGAGGGACTGGGAGGGAGGCAGCGTGGCCTTGTGATTAGAGCTAAGGGACTGGGAGGGAGGCAGCGTGGCCTTGTGATTAGAGCTAAGGGACTGGGAGGGAGGCAGTGTGGTCTAGTGATTAGAGCTGAGGGACTGGGAGGGAGGCAGCGTGGCCTTGTGATTAGAGCTAAGGGACTGGGAGGGAGGCAGTGTGGCCTAGTGATTAGAGCTGAGGGACTGGGAGGGAGGCAGCGTGGCCTTGTGATTAGAGCTAAGGGACTGGGAGGGAGGCAGTGTGGCCTAGTGATTAGAGCTGAGGGACTGGGAGGGAGGCAGCGTGGCCTTGTGATTAGAGCTAAGGGACTGGGAGGGAGGCAGTGTGGCCTAGTGATTAGAGCTGAGGGACTGGGAGGGAGGCAGTGTGGTCTAGTGATTAGAGCTGAGGGACTGGGAGGGAGGCAGTGTGGCCTAGTGATTAGAGCTGAGGGACTGGGAGGGAGGCAGCGTGGCCTTGTGATTAGAGCTAAGGGACTGGGAGGGAGGCAGTGTGGCCTAGTGATTAGAGCTGAGGGACTGGGAGGGAGGCAGTGTGGTCTAGTGATTAGAGCTGAGGGACTGGGAGGGAGGCAGCGTGGCCTTGTGATTAGAGCTAAGGGACTGGGAGGGAGGCAGTGTGGCCTAGTGATTAGAGCTGAGGGACTGGGAGGGAGGCAGTGTGGTCTTCCAATCCATTCCATTCCAGGATTTTGTAACAACCAGATCCTTCATTATTTAATTGACCTTCCAATATATTCCATTGCAGGACTTTGTTCCAACCAGATCCTTCCTTATTTAATTGCCCTTCCAATCCATTCCATTGCAGGACTTTGTTCCAGCAGAGGTCAATGAAATAATGAAGGATCTGGTTGGAACAAAGTCCTGGAATGGAATTGATCGGAAGTGGCAAGGTTGCCTACCCCTGGTCTAGTCTATGGAGCTGAGGGATGTGAGAGGGGCAGAGAGTCCTGTTTAAGAGCTGAGGGACTGAGGTGACTCACAGCAGACGCTGCATGTTATTTCTTGGTCCAGGAAGCTGTAAATCCAGGTTTTGCTGTAGCAATCAGAACCAGCAACCTAGATTAAAAAATAGATTGGATCCTGTTTCACAGTTGGCTAGCTGCACTGTGACTATATATTGCTCATATGTTAGGGTTCTGATTTTTAGGTTTTCATCAGACAGGTTTCTTACAATTAAATGAAAACCTTATTTGACCTGAAAACATTAACCTGACATGTGTCTCCAACAGCTATAATGAATAGATGTTCTTTACCACTGATCTGAGCTCTTCTAGGTCTGACCTACTAAATAACTTTACAGAATAGTTTTTCCCTTTAGTCACTGAGTGTATAATTGTATTACGTTTCCTATCTTTATAATACATATACGTTTTTTTCAAATTTCTAAAAATATATTAAAAAAAACGTTGCCTGGTGGTGGTGTGTTATAGTTTACTGGTCTGCTGTCTTTAATGGAGTAATCTCAACTACTAAAATATATAGGGCAGCAGTGTGGAGTAGTGGTTAGGGCTCTGGACTTGACTGGAGGGTCGTGGGTTCAATCCCAGGTGGGGGACGCTGATGCTGTACCCTTGAGCAAGGTACTTTACCTAGATTGCTCCAGTAAAAACCCAGCTGTATAAATGGGTAATTATATGTAAAAATAATGTGATATCTTGTAACAATCGTAAGTCGCCCTGGATAAGGGCGTCTGCTAAGAAATAATAAATAATAATAATATAGAACAGTGGTTTTCAACCAGTGTTTCCAGCAGGGACCACCAGGTGTACCAGTAACTGTGTGCAATCTTAAAGGGCTGTTGTAAAACCGAGACCCATCCCGTTACAACCAGGTTGTCTCACTGAATATGTGACAGCAACATCTAATTATTTGATAAGAGTTCACCACACAACAACACCGCTTTGGTTCCCCATCAGTAGCTTTGAAAGGTCACAACAAATACATCTCATCATTATTTCGCATTTCTCTGCGATTCAGTGGTACGAAGAGATTATTGTGGTTGAGGAATCATATTGTCATAGAACAACTGCCGATGGGTGCCAGTGGCAAGCCTGCCACGTACCAGTACTGGCACGCGTACCGCAGCTTGAGAACCACTGCTCCAGAGGGTACACCATAAGCGTTCAGAGTACTGTAAGTTATTCCACCAATGAGGATGGGCAATACCCCAGTAGATGTGTGAAAATGTGCAGGTTTTGGTTGTTTTATGTGTTAAGAACATGATGAAATTGGGTTTAAAAACTTTAAAAAATGATCTAGAAGATGGGAATTGTGTCTGTCAAAAATGTTTGCTGTGGAAATGGTTTCATATTTAAAGGAGCTATCATCGGGTATATTTGTAGAACTTGTCTTTTGCCACATTCTTATTTTTTTCCACATGTATGGAATGCAATGCGCTCCCATTAACCCATTGTGTACCAAATCATTTTGCTGTGTTTGATACATTACATTTAGACTTACCAATGAGAGCAAGTTATCACAACAATTTGTGTTCAAGAGAACATGTAAATGTGGGGCAGCAGTGTGGAGTAGTGGTTAGGGCTCTGGACTCTTGTTCGGAGGGTCGTGGGTTCAATCCCAGGTAGGGGACACTGCTGTTGTGCCCTTGAACAAGGTACTTTACCTAGATTGCTCCAGTACAAAAACCCAACTGTATAAATGGGGAATTGTATGTAAAAATAATGTGATATCTTGTAACAATTGTAAGCCACCCTGGATAAGGGTGTCTGCTAATAAATAAATAATAATAATAATGTAAATAACAGGTAGATGTCACTTAAAAATGCTCCAGAATTAGTAGTCTGTCCTCATGAGGACAATGGCACTTCATGGGTTAAAAATGGAAAAATGGAATTAAATTGTGGGCTACATAGGAATCAATATAAATTGATGAATGTGGCAGCAGACAGGTCCTGTAAATGCATGGCAGATCTATTACAGCTGAAACAACTTCCATCGTAAATATTTAATTATTAGCCCATTTTTAGTCCTAAAAAACAAAACAAAACAAAAAAACCAGATTATTTTAACCTTGAAAACAGTACAAAATAAAACCATGTTGTGAAGTGATCTAATTCTAGGTAAGACCTTGCCTTGACCTTCTGAAAGTGAGCAGGCCTTGGGCCTTGTGGGGGGGTGAGTGGGCAATGTTTCCAGCCCCCCGCTGCGCTCAGGCCCTCCTGCCTCATTCATCTAGAGCAGGGAGCTGGCAGCTTGAGGTTAGCCCTAATGCCATTGCTTTATTATCTTGTACTTTATCAATGGATTGATCAAGCCCACCTCCCCCGCCATTATATATTGGGGAATCAATAAATGCATATTTGTTTATTCACAATTGTAATTCCTGTCTGTCTGTTAACTACCCTGAAAATCTTCCATGACTTAGCCTCTACTTTATCTACAGATCTTGCTGACTGCCCAGTTTGTATATATTACCACAGATCATTAGGGACACAAGTTTTCGAACCCAAACCCAAATGATATTACCTTTAATAGACTAGTTCTGACAAAATGCATACTGAAACTCCTCACTAATAATTGCACAAGGAACACTTAATCAAAACATGGACGCTTTTCTCTATTAATTCAGTTATAACAAGATCCTTTAATGGCGCTCCTCGTGTAATTAGTTACGTGTTCTGAAATGACTTCAAACGCTTGTACATTCTCAATTAACCCTGTAATTACTTTAACAATGTAGCACTAATAGATGTAAACTTTGGGTTAAACAGTAAGCGAGATTATTGAAATTGATCAAATACATTCTGTCAAATGCAAACACATCTATTAATAATTGTGTTCAACTTCCTGGACCCTTGTTTTTTCATTATTTTTCTTTATTTTTTTTTTATAAATGTTATCTTGGTAGTGCCACCAGCCATGTTAGCCTTTTAAGTCAGTCCCCAAATAAAGACAACCCTAAAAACATAACCCAGGCCTCGATGCGCGCATTATGGAAAGGTGAATCTGACTTTTTTAGTGTCATTTATTTGAAGCTTTTATTGAGCTCTCCCTGCAGATGCTTTGATGCTCTACTTTCGGTCGACTGAAGTGAATAAATTGACATTGAAAACGCGTCAGTCATTGGAAAAGCAGGGCTTGATACTCAAAGGTGAGTCAATGCTGGAAGTTCTTTTCAAGAAAATAAATTGTTAACATGTTTCAATTGCTTGTTTTTCCTTACAAGGACTCCCAGAAGCCCCCCCCCCCAAAAAAAAGCCATTAAATATCAAATACATGTTTAACATGATGTCTTTCATATATGGAATTGTGAGATCTACAAAGAGAGCCATTCTGCTAGCTATGCACGTTTGAAGTCTAAGATACCCTTCACACTGTATTAGCCAGGGGGTCGAATCTACATCATCCAGTGAAGGTTTAAGATAATCAAGTCAAGTAAAACATCACACAGAACACAGTGAACCAGAGACTGTTTTATTTTGCACACAAGAGCGTCTAGAAGAGTGAACAGCTCAAAACGAAAAGCAAACCCACATCCAAAATGAACGGTCCAATTCCATCAGGCAGCTTGCCTCACTGTGCCTCCATATCAATGTCTGGATGTGCCAGGGAGCTTCAGACTCATTGATCAAGCCTGCCTGCTACACTACATGCTTTTCAATCAAAGTCGCTTTTGCAATACACGTTGGCCCCTGATTGATTGAAGCACAGCTCGCTATGGCTTTTTCATGTCTGCTTCCCTGGTTTCTAAAGACCATAAAGACATACGCTATTCGAAAAAGACCGCTGGTGTGCCTGCATGAACTGGAAGTAGAGAAATGAAACGTTCTTTTAGATTTTACAGAACACTCTTGAGGAATCCAGTCGTGATGCTAGCGCAGTGCTCTGATGTGCCATGGCTGTAGGGCTGCTGCTCGGATTGCATTGACCTGCCTAGAACCCTGGACACGCTTCAAAATGAAATGTCACATCTCACACGCACAGGATTTTCCAAACTCAGAGAGACAGCCTGCAGGCTGTGTTTGTTTATTGGCAAAAGGACACAGAGTTAGATTTATTGAGGGCTTCACTGAACAATAATAATATAAAAATACAGCTATCTTCATTACACAGCAAAACAGACTGTATTCATTTTGCTTAAAGACATTTGACACCTGAAAGAGATGGGGAGAGCAATACTAACTGTTGTGCATATGATGCCTGAATTATAACACACCCTATAGCTACCATTAGCCAATATTTACTACATAGACTGTAGCCCACAATTCTACGAGGAAAGAACTCTATATTAACAATATTCAAGGTCATCTATATTTGTATTAAATAATGCAACAAAAGTATTTTGATCTAGGTTTGCTCTGTTTTGATGTTTATTTTTCAGGGGTGATATAATATCATAAAGATTCACTTTTGACTGGCGTTCTTCATTGGAACCCCATGAACCCTGTTAGTTATACAACAGGTTTCACCACTTTCAGTCTATGAGTCGTTTCTGAGCAGCTGAGCTGTGATTGAGTGGGGTGGAGATACTGGGATCCAAAGCCAACAGTAGGAAAGCGTCAGACATCATTGACTCCCGTTTTTCTTTGCTGTGATTTTTCTTAGCTTGGATATCTCTGCCCCGGTTGCATTTGGTCAAGCCAGAAGCAAAAAAATAAATAAATACATTGACAATGACTGCAATCATTAGCAAAAACCTTTGCAATGCACTGCACAATCAGGGAATAAGCTGGCCGGATCTGCGTTGTTGCAAGAAATAACTATACAGTATATACACTAGTGCCCTTAACAACCACAGTGTCGTCACTCCTGTTCATCAGATTAGTCGGCTCGTAGCTGGTATTGTTCAAACCTGAAGATAATGTTACAAACATGGCGAGGCAAAGGTGGGCATGCAGCTACCGACACAAACAATAAAGCACGACTCCCACCCCCCCATCCCCCATTCCCCATCCCCCCATCCCTCATCCCCCCATCCTCCATCCCCCATTCCCCATCCCCCCATCCCCCATCCCCCATCCAAGAAATTGACAATTGAAAAATGTGATATCATTTTGTAGTTTCTTTGATAACATGAAAATAAAATAAATCAATTATGTTCATATAGGTTTTTTTTCTTCTTAAAATTATGTCTCAATCCTAAAATTCTAAGCGATGCAAAACTTTTGGCCTTAGCTGTACAGTTTGTTCAAATCCTTTCGTTTGCATCGCATTCATCCTGTAATCACTGCTCCCACCTCTGCAATCGAATTAGGAGTGGCTTAGCAGGAATTAGGAGGTCTGCAATAGTGCGTGTTGAGAGCCAGCTGGCAACACATTGGAGTGATGTCACAAAACTGAGAGGAGTGTTTTTATTCCTTGCTTAACTGCACGCAATGCTGCATTATGCATTTCACAAGGGATTAAAACGGCTAAAGATTTTAAATGCTGTTTGAGACTATTTATATAGTCTCTCTAGCTCTCTTTATCTCACGCACACTCTCACTCACTCACCAGCTCCCATCCTATCAATTAGAAATACTAAAAGAAATGTAAATGACAAGATGTTTCGACTTCTAGTCAAAGCGATTCAATGCATTAAGTTTCTTTTAATATGTATAAATTCAGCACCATTGAGTGTTCAGTAGTAATGGATGATAGAATCTGGAATTCCAATGGCTAGTAAGTCGATACAAACACAACTTTTATGATTATTTGAAAGTTTCAAATGTATTTTATTTTTAAATATTTGTTCCATCTTACCTTTGTCTCAAAGCTCAAAGATTGGTAGATTTGGAGAGAAAACTTTACAAGTCAATATTTAAGTTAATATGAAAAGCGCTCTAAAATATGCAAATAATCAATTAAGATGGCGCTAGAGGCGGATCTTTAATTTTCACCTCTGGAAATGTGTTTCTGCAATGGTGACTGCCAAGTCACTGAGTGATGTAAAATCAGCTTGCCAATATTTCAGCATCATAGCAATAAATAACTCCTGTGTATATGTTGACACTGTGGTAGCATTCTCTTAATCGCTTGTGCCCTGGGCTACCAAACACAAATACACACGTTTGCCTTCTGAAGTGTAGCCTGGTATTTTAACCACAAACCCCCTTTCTTTCTTTCTTTCTTTCTTTCTTTCTTTCATTCAGTTTCTCTACTCACCTCCTTTCAGCCAGATGGCAATTGTCATTTTTGTCTCCCTTTTAAATGGAGTTAATCTTTCTTCTCGTTGTTTTAAACCTAATCATTAGTGTGCTGGATTAAAAAGCGAATGAGCCATAATAATTACATTTTTTTTAAAAAAAGTAGCAATTATTCCAGACAACTATTGTTATAATTGGCAATTTACAGAGCAATGGGGCGAGGCTGCAATCACAGTGCTGTGTATGTGTCTCAGCACCAAGTAGAGTGGACAGCTCATGTATGTGTTGTTATATTTCAGTACCAAAGCAATGGACAGCTCCTATGAGTGGGCGTTACTATGCAAATGAGATACAGTGGAGGGGGTCCTATTGAGATCATCATTGAGCTGTCTGTCTGTCCATCAGTATGGCACACTTCACATCATGAAACCTGGTCTTAACATTATTTAGCATTCAAGTTATTGAGGGTATTGGTGCCTGGAGAGAGTGCTTGTCTGTCCATGCATCTGCCCATCTCTGTCACACATATATCTGGAGCTTATCAAATTGGGATTAAATGTTTGCTTATTCATATTCTGTGCTTACTGTTGAGATATGTCTGGTCATAAACTTCCATAATGAAAGCTGTCATTTAGAAAACTCTAATTTAGATGTATGCTACTAGCGTTCTTGTCCTGTTACACATCATACAGTCTTATAAACCTGCATCTGCTTTGTAAAATATTTCACAGCTGTTGAATTGAGATGAGTAAATCTTTTAATGCTTGGTGATTTTACAGGGCCAGCTGTCTCCTCTGTAGCTTTTGCTTTTAATCATTTGCATGATGCAATGATGAATTTAATATTCATCAATACTGATGAATTTAAGGAGGCTGTGTGGTCCAGTGGTTAAAGAAAAGGGCTTGTAACCAGGAGGTCCCTGGTTCAAATCCCACCTCAGCCATTGATTCATTGTGTGACCCTGAGCATGTCACTTAACCTCCTTGTGCTCCGTCTTTCGGGTGAGATGTAATTGTAAGTGACTCTGCAGCTGATGCATAGTTCACACACCCTAGTCTCTGTAAGTCGCCTTCGATAAAGGCGTCTGATAAATAAACAAATAATAATAAAAACAAACCGAGAATGTTATGATATATTCTCCTATCTATGGTATCCCTGAAAGAATGCCATATTAATATAAGAAACTCAAAGATCGCTATATCAACAGACAGCTGGGCTATTTAGCACTGGGATGAACAATATTCTTTCAAATTAAAAAAAGCATAATTAAATATTATTTGATTTTGAATGAGCCTTATTTTTGTGTGGATCTGCTGTTCTCTACAGAGTCTAAGAAAAGCAACGATCCAAACATCTGCTTCTTCACTCGCTTCACTCTGAATGGTGAATCATCCTGATCAACACCAATGCTTGTCAGCACCTGATTTCTGTGGAGAGCGGAATCTGAATAATCGTGCATCATTAGCTGGAAAACATTCTCAATCATAATATATTGAGTAATTCTAAACCAAAATCTTGTAATACAATTAGCAACGGTGCAATTGGCAACCAATATCCTACCAGAATACGAGACAGGTAATAATCTCCAATAATCAATGCACTGCAAACATAGTCAACAGCGGACTTTTCACAAGGACTTTAGTTACAACTGAAAGCATGCTCGTGCATATTGTTTTACATAGTAATATATCATATGCAATTATTATTTTTATTATTTATTTCTTAGCAGACACCCTTATCCAGGGCGACTTACAGTCGTAAACAACAATACATTTCAAGAATCACAGTACAAGTATTAATACAATTAAGAGCAAGATAAAATACAATGACTTCGGCTCTAGCAAGTACAAGTATGACAAAATATGATTCAATAACGGAGCAGATAACAGTGTCAGTGATAGTTACATCAGGATATAATTAAATACAAAATACTACAGATTAAATGACACTTGACAGATTACAGTACTCTAAAGTACAGGATTAAATGCAGATAAGAGCAAGTAAAGTGCATTTAAGGAAGAGTGATAAGTGTCCAGATGGAAAAGAGGAGTTTCTACAGGTGCTGTCTGAAGAGGTGAGCCTTGAGGAGGCGCTGGAAGTTGGTCAGGGACTGGGCAGACCTGACATCCGTAGGAAGGTTGTTCCACCACTGCAGGGCGAGGGTGGAGAAGGAGCGGGCTCTGTAGGCAGGGGAGTGTAGAGGAGGTAGAGCCAGTCTTCTAGTGCAGGAGGAGCGGGGAGGTCGAGTGGGGGTGTAGGGAGAGATGAGGGTCTGGAGGGAGCTGAGAAAGAAATAAAAAAAAACAAGGAGCAAAAAGCCTTCTAATCACAAACACCTTCTAATACAACCAACACCATTCCTGCGCCAGTAATTTAGTGCTGAATATAGCCTCCAAATAGGGCACCAGGGCAATTCATCCATCTGTGTCTAATTGAGTCTCGCAAAATAAAAGCCATTGCGATCAATAACAGTGTAATTGATGCATCTCTAAAAATGAGAGAGAAATGAACTTTTATACCACAGTATAAATGTATGCGTGTGTGTCTGTGTCTCTGTTACTAAGCTAATTTGATGTCTGCAAATGAGTCTGCATAATACCAATCGCTATGTTAGTAAGTTTCCATTTATTGATTCAAAAGTTACCCAAGTACAGCTCAAATGTAAAGCGTGAGACACAACAAAGGTGGCACCTAGTTATAAACAGAAATCGGATAATGATCGGTTACCTAATTCTTTGGGAGATAGCTCGAGGATTCAGGTAAGCTTGCCTCACTCACACTAATGGGTGCCTGTCTTATATATCTTACCTAACTGTGTGTGTGTGTGTGTGTGTGTGTGTGTGTGTGTGTGTGTGTGTGTGTGTGTGTGTGTGTGTGTGTGTGAAGCTGAACTTTGTGAACTCTCACTGTGTTTTCCTAACAATATCTAAACACGATCAATTTCTTGGCATTATGCAGCTATGATAGCATTATAAAGTTTAGAAACTGTCCAACAAAAACATCCCATCACATCACATGAGACTTTTTATTGGGCCATATTTTCAAAACCTCTCAACTCCAGTCTTTAATTAGTACTACTTTTTGAAGGACTCAAAACATATCTGTTAATTGAACAAATACTAGTAAACTAGACAAAAGTTCTGCACTTCAGATCGCTTCAGCAGTCTGTTTATTATAGTTATGATGACAATGTAGCTGCAGAATATTATTTTTAACTTGATAAGCATATGTGCATATTGATTTTAGACCAGCCCTATGGAATGTGTGTGTGTGCGTGTCTGTTTCAGCACCATAGGTATTGATAGCTCCTGCATGGGTTTGTTTGAAGACAGCTTTGTCTCGTTGGCAATAAGCTTGCTAGATTACTACAAGGAAATGAGACTGCATGATTGAGCTGAGAAGTGCTGCTCAAGGGAGCAATACAGCGGGTCAGTGACTAGAATATATCAGTAAACTTATAACAACACAGGGAGATAGGGTGGGATGTAGGAGCTCTGTTCAGCCATTCCACAGCATGATAAAGGTATTAAACGTGGCGCTGGGGAAACTTTTTACAAGCTGCATTTCTGGATACCAATACAGCATCTTTTCTTAAAGACGTACTTCCTTACATTTCCTTAGCTGTAGTACAACTGCTCCCAGTCATTGTGGAGCCGTAGAGATCCCTTCTAAGTAAAGCTGTAATTAAAAAGGCAAACAGAAAGCTGGCAATACACTGCTCTGTGCAAGATGGTGCTTCTCATTACGATGATAAAGACACTGTACTTGACATGGGTCTATGGCAGGCAGCTGCCGCAGAAGCTAGCCAAAGCACCTTTAAGTGTTACTGAACGCCCAGCAAAGTTCAGAGCTCATCCTTAGAGAATTAAATCTCTTCAGCTGAGAAAAAAGAATGGAAAAAGGGGGACTTGATTTGAAGTCTTTAAAATCCTAAATGGTGTAGATAAAGTCAACCCAAGACGTCAAATTCAGCACAGAGAGAAGAACAAGAGGGCATGAATGGAAGAGGAGTCGAGTTTAGAACAGAAGGTAGGAAGCACTTTGTGACACAGAGAGTTATAAATGCACGGAACAGCCGACTATATTTGGTTAACTTTTTTATATTGGAATCACTGAGAACTTTTTAGAAGACTAGATTCTGTGCTAAACCAGTAGGGGAGAATGGTGTGCTAACAAGGGAGGAGCCTTGATGGGCTGAATGGCCTTTTCTCGTTCTCAAACTTTTCTTGTGTTCTTATGCAGTTTCTCTTTAAGATGCCGTGGCTCTAGACTCGGTGTGAAGATGGGGTGACAGTGTGACTGGCAAGTCTTGACGTTATATAATTAGCTCCTTGATTTGGTCTGCTCCATACAGCTTTCCCCATCACACCATCTTTCTCCAGACTAGAAGCTGCCACTCGGAGCAGAAATTAGAATTAAACACCTCCCCCTTCTGCTTCAGGACAGTCAAACGAATGGAAAGAGAACATGTTTGTTACCAACTTCTAATATGAACAAGGTCATTTCAATGACATGTATTTTTAATAAAAATCACGTAAAGTATTTGTCAAACTTCTAGCACATCTTGTGTATCGATATCATCCCCAGTAGAAGAAATACAAGTTTTAAAAAAACACACACTTTCTTTTATAACAGTTTCTACAGTCTTTGTTTTGGAGTTTTGTAATAAATGGATAGGTTTTATGTAGTGGGGGCTCTACATAAGTAGCAACTTGTTTATGTTATAAGTAGTTATAACATAAGTTCAGGAGCTGAGCATCCATTCTAGTTGCCTGCCATAGACATATGTACCACAGACTAGATCAGCTGAAGTCATTATTTATTTTTTAAAGATACCTGCTCTAGCCCATGTTACATATATCTATGGCAAGCAACTAGAACAGAAGAGCAGCTCCTGAACTCAGACGAAAGCACCACAGCTCATTAATACTATGTGTGTTTTAATTAATGGAATTGGAACTACTCAGAGTGCAAGCGTCATAATAAGGTAAAAAAGAGAATATATTGGTTTATCATTTCTAACAATTCCTGTGCAAGCAGTAATTTAATAATTTAACACCTTTATTTGATTCCAATATTCAAGAGTTACACACACATTATTCAAACATTATCTTTATGCAAAATAATGCGGCGCTAGTTATTACAGAAGTAAAGGTAGATCTCAGTGACCTGTCCCGCTGGGAGCGCGGCGGCCGCATCTTCAAGGTCATCGGGAGGACTTGGAGCGCGTCTCAAACAGTGTCTCTCCTGTGCCTGTATTTATATGCCTTCTTGAAGCTGTGAACTCTAAGCTTAGCGTGTCGCCTTCTGGTTCTTGTTAAATACCCTAATTGTAATCAAGCGCAGTATTTCTGCTTGTAAGCAGGGCGCGTGTCCTTGAGTTCACCACCTCTTCAGGCAGACACACTCTCATTTCACATTCACCTTCAATGTTAAACCGCAACTTGTTTCCTTTCATCAACCCCCGAGATTCTTAATATAGTTGTGTTTAGCTACGCAGACTGAATCTATTTTCCTATGAAGACAACTTATGTCTGATAAATTTCCATTAATATTATTAACCCTTTCTCAGTTCCTTTCCTAGCCCTGTGCTAGGGAAATTCAATTCAAACTGACATGCTCTTTTAATAGCCTGTCGGGTATAAACCCATTCTGTTGATGATTGAGCACATCGATGCTGACAACTCCAAACCACGAGGGGTCAAAGAATAATAATAAGAGAGGGGGTATCAGTGGAGGGCTTGCATGAATATTTCAAAACCTGATTTATTTCTTTATTTCTTTATTTCTTTACTCAGTCACGGGAGCCGTTCAGTCTCAAGCCTGCCCTGGACTGGAGGGAGGTTAGGATGTAAAGGTGCTGATAAGGAGTGCATATTTATCTCTTTGTGTAGTTATACATTTTTGTTTGATTTCTAGGCTTTTTACTAAAGACTGACTTCGTTGAAAGATAAAGAAATATTTTATTCATTGATTTCTTTCAAAAAGCAGTATGAACAAAATTTTACAATTGATGCCGAACCACAGGCACACTCACTGTTGAGTTTGTAATAGTTTCTTGGACTGTAATGATTCTGTTAGTGCACACAACTCTATAGGGTCTACCTAGCAACACATTTCAGTGTTACAAAATCACAGTGGTGTAAGCTTTATTAATATGTATCCATTTTCTGTATTTTTTTTTTCAAAAAACATGAGCAGGACAACTGTCCAATACTGAAATAAACACAGATGCACAAGATCTATCCAAATGTTCTGAAATTATAATTCAGGAAGCTCCTCTTGCATCAAAATGTATCAGGTTTTTACTGTACTTCAGGCACACATAGGAGCTGTCCACAGCTAGGGTGCTGAAATACAGCAGACACATGCACACCACCAAAAAGCCCAGCTTTCCATTGACTCCATCTGAAATTAGACGTAGACTGGAGATATCTGCAGTTCTGAAATACAGGAGACACACATAGGAGCTGTCCACAGCTAGGGTGCTGAAATACACCCACTGTCACATGAGCACCTACTCTGTACAGAATCCATAGGGTTCTCTGTTTTCGTTTTTTCTTTTTGATCGCGTGATGTCCCTTTAAAGTTATATTGAGCCAACTCTTAGTTAAACTCTTGGAAAAAGCATTGATTGTGAAACAAGATCTTTTTTTCTCCCGTAACTTGAATGATTCTGTTTAATTGATAATGCAACGGCAGCTCCTTATTTTTTAATTCAAACCGAACACAAAAGCGACTTCAGTTAAATTACTTTTCCTGGATTTAAAATCTTAATGACTCGTTGCAAAAATGTTCTAACCTGTTTTGCAAATAATAGTTTCCTCTTTAATTACGATTTAATTATATCAATTTAACTTCACTCGCTGTTTGCGTTCGGTTTGAATTAAAAATAAGGAGCTGCCTTTTTTTACATTATCAATGACAGAGAAGCATAGTCTCAATCAAGTTATCGGGAGAAAAAACTAAAGTGAACTTGTTTCACATTGAACAAGAGTTTAATTGAAAGGAGATAAAAAAAGGGACATCATGTGATCAAAAATAAAAAAAGCCCTAAGTATCAGTATTAATCCTTACTGAATCCTTTAGTCTCATTACTCTCCTTCCCTCCTGTCAGCCTGCCCTTTCCCACCCCAGCAGGAGATCTGCATTTCTCTCTGTAACAAATTAAAACCATATCTGTCCTGCCTGGCTGCCTGTCACTTCACAGAGGGACCTGAGTCCCTGACACAGAGGGCAACCTCTCCTGTTTCAAACAGCCCACTAAACTCATTCGCTCCCAGAAGAAAGGCTTTCTGTGTTTTCTTTATAGAACTTTCTTGAGGGCTTCTTTAGCTTTGATTCTGTACCTTCTTTAGACCTGCTTTTGCATGCATTTTCCACCCTAGATTTCAATTTGTATGTGGTAGTGCATGGGAGGCTTCATCCATAACTATTAAACACTCCACACTGCGTTTAGAAATACTAAAAGAAACTTGGTGTTGAACGTTTTGACTGGAAGTCTTCAAATGTTGTTCATTCTTGGCTACGTGACTAACTAGCCACTCAGATCTAGCACACACCCACACATATTAATGTCACCATAAAACGACCATTCTCTCTCTCTCTCTCTCTCTCTCTCTCTCTCTCTCTCTCTCTCTCTCTCTCTCTCTCTCTCTCTCTCTCTCTCTCTAGTGAATCTCAAACCATTCCAGATCTTGAAAGACTTCTCATCAAAACCTTTGTCGGTGAATGGGGAGTTTGAAGAGAAGTCTTATGAGGATCTGATCTTTACACAACACTTACAAAACATTTAAATTGAGTTTTGTCATTGTAAAGCTGCATTCTTTGAATTCAACATTTTTCAGTGTGTGTATAAATCCCTCTTTATAATCTAGCCATTGGCAGTTTTGGAACTAGTTTGTGCGTCATGTTGTTTAGTGATTGTGGACAGTATAAATAGATGATACACCATGAACAGTCAGGAAGCAGTGTAGTTATTCCATGAAAATAACCCAGGCGAGCCCCCAATTTGGAGGCGAAAGAACCATAGCCTCCCATGAACATTCACACCTATAACAATGTACACTAAAGAAAGCATGTTTAAACCTAAATTAAACAGATGCATTCGGATGATTACTTCCCTGAGATCAAGCTCCGCAGTGCATAACTATCGCTCAGCAGTGTTGTGTATGATGTCATTGAAATCTGTATGCATTCCCAGATCTCTCAACACTTCTAAACACAGGAATTTAATTGTCTCTTCTTTAGACCTTTAGCTGCGCAAAATGTTTTGCCTCCCCCTATAGAACGAACTCATTTTGCTT
Organism: Acipenser ruthenus; assembly: GCF_902713425.1. Classification (NCBI taxonomy): domain Eukaryota; kingdom Metazoa; phylum Chordata; class Actinopteri; order Acipenseriformes; family Acipenseridae; genus Acipenser; species Acipenser ruthenus. Next base: position 1,066,670 of record NC_081231.1, read on the forward strand.
CATAAAGTCGAATGAAACCTGCTGAATAAAGTCAAGTTAACATATTGAATTGCATACCGCTTTGTAGTTTTCCATAAACTTAACAAACAATTGAAAAATGTGACATTACTATAATAGTTCTTCTATTATAGTCTCTGGTAAATTATGTCTCAAAGCTAAAAGTCTAGGTGATGCAAAACCATTGTCCGAAGCTGTATGCATGCATTTTTCAACCCTAGATTCTGCTTTTTATGTGATACTATATGGGAGGTTTGATCCACAGCTTTTAAACACTCAATAAGGCTGGATTTGAAATGAAACTTAATGAAGTCAGTGACAGACATTAGAAATCACTTTCAATGGCTTGGGTAATGTGTGAGCAAGTACACCAGGGACGATAGAGACTGGAGAGATTCCAATGGCAAACATTAACTAAACTACTCCAAACAAGTTTGACATGCTTTTACAGAGGCAGATCTTGGTAGAGAGCTGTCTAATGTCAAGGGATATTCAGGGATCAGATATTGAAATACTGGGGGACATGCAAATCCCTGTGTACTGCATGAGATTCAAGGCTTACTTACCAATTACATCAAACCATGATAGCCTCTCAAGGGACATCCATTATTGGTGATCTTTATGTGAACCTACATCCTCATGGAGTGTAGATATAATCCCACACTGGACTGATTCAAATAGACATTTAAACACTTTATACATTGCAGACCGTGAGTGAGTCTCCTATATGTCTTAAAGCATTATAGTTGAACACATTGTATAGTGTTGAACTAACTCATAACTTAACATTACGTCTCCAATCCCCACAGCAGGGGGCTGTGTATATAATACCGGGCTGCGGGTTTAAATGCCAGTTGTCTTTGAACCTCTATTAATTCTGCTGTGCTTTTTACACTCAGTCTGGGTGATAGATCATATTAATCTCATAAAATACAACACAGCTATAAAGATCTGTGATTTAAGATGCTGGTATTGAAGAGCAAATAGATTCTAATGTCATTTTTCTTAAACCCTATTTTATGGTGTTTGCAATTGTTCTAAGTATGGGGTGTCACTCTCTGTCCCATCATGTTTAACACGTTTAAACTTTCACATGTTTGTGACCCCTTCGTACAGCCATCAGGAGAAACCATCCATCACTTTTTATATGTGACTGCAACATGGGTCTGTGTATAAGACTGTCTGTAGAAAATGTTTGTGAAAAGAATGAAGCGATCTAAAAAAACACGTGGACTAAGCTCCACATTTGGCACATTTGTGATCACGGTTGGCTAATGTTTAAACTCTGAATTATCAACACTCTAAATTGGAGATGGTTTGGGGTTCTGTTGCTCCAGTATTGAGTGATCACATTTTTCTCTGTCTGTCTTTCCTGGCATTCAGCTTGTCTGGAGAATCCTAAGTCCTGGGTTCTGAACAGCTTTCCTCGTTCTATTAAAATCTTGTGTCTTTGTATCTCCTCCTCCTACGTATATGCTGGCGGATTGGAAAATTTACATTGTTGCATGATTTGACCATACAGGTAGCCCATCAAGACAGTAACACATATCATGCTGGTACAGCCCTGCCTGTACTGAGTGTCTCAGCAGTGTGGAGTAGTGGTTAGGGCTCAGGGCTCTGGACTCTTGACCGGAGGGTCGTGGGTTCAATCTCTGGTGGGGACACTGTTGCTGTACCCTTGAGCAAGGTACTTTACCTAGATTGCTCCAGTAAAAAAAAAAACTGTATAAATAGGTAATTGTATGTAAAAAAATAATGTGATATCTTGTAACAATTGTAAGTCGCCCTGGATAAGGACGTCAGCTAAGAACCTAAAAAATTTCAGTTAAGAACCTAAATTTCCACCCTAGATTATTCTTTTTATGTGATAATATAAGGGAAGCTCATAACTATTAAACACTCAACTGGTCTAAATGTAGTAATATTAAAAGAAACAATAGACTCAGTCTTTTGAAGGCATCGTCGAAACCTTTGCCATTGAATTTATTACATTTCTTTGACTATTTCTAAACTGTGCAGTATGTTACCGTGAAGGTCAGTCACTGTATTATAGTGGAGTGAGTCTCATACACTATTTATTACTTTAAAGTCCAGCCATGAAATGCATGAGTTCCTTCAGCCTGTGCTTGTGCCATGCACATCAAGAGCTCTAATGTGGAGAGGTAATTATCCCATGTAATGGTCTGCTCTAAACACTGACAGCTGCTGTAGACCCCATGTCATTCAGTCCAGACCTGGCAGGCTGCATTTGGGATCAATTTTTATTCTTGTTTTTCAAGGAAAGAACCAGAAAAGCGGAGCTGTGCAGCAGCTTACGGCTAAATAAACAAGCAGGGGTTTGATTGGGCATATGTAAAGAAATAAGAATGGAATTAAAGTGTAAATATAATTAATTCTCATTCATTTGCCATCTGTTAAACCACTGGGACATATGGGAAACATCACTGTTAATCTTTCTATTTCCACTGTGGCATCATTGAACACACAAGTCAACGCGTACAGTATGTAGATTCTAATGATATATATTTTTTTCACAGTTTTTTTGTTCTGTCTCCTTATATTTGTACGGTATTGTTTTATACTAAGGGCGGCGTAGTGGTTAGCGCTGCTGCCTCACAGCTCCAGGGTCCTGGGTTCGATTCCGTCCTCAGGGGTCTGTCTGTCTGTGTGGAGTTTGCATGCTCTCCCCGTGTTAGCGTGGGTTTTCTCTGGGTACTCCGGTTTCCTCCCACAGTCCAAAGACATGCTGGCTAGGTGGCTTGGCCTCTCTAAATTGCCCCTTAGTTGCCCTGCGATGGACTGGTGTCCCATCCAGGGTGTAGTCCTGCCTTGCGCCCCGTGTGTCTGTCGGGTTAGGCTCACTGCGACCCTCTATAGGATTAAGCGGTTACAGATAATGGATGGATAGATGTTTTATACTAGTAGCACAACGGCTGTTTAAAAATACTAGAATCAGGGTTTGTGTGGGACACTTCTTCCAGTGTTCAAAGCACACAGGAGAATGACAACAGAAAACACTGGCGGTCAAAAATGATGGTGTCGCCTGCCCTGAAACAGAATTGTTGGATATAAATGTGTTTGGAATCATATGAAAGTGAAATGTATTGGTAATGTTCAACCAGTTACTAACCACAGTAACCTTTGTAAAAGAGGGTGGTTAGTGGTTGGTTGCACTTGAATGGAGTAACAGCTGAATGGCTAACTCCCATTGATAATTAGTAAGATAACGGAAACAGACTGCAGTCACGTATGTCCTGAAATATCAGGCATAGAGGCGACACAGAAAACTCTAATACCTCCAGGATCATCATAGACCATCGGTGAATCTGAACGCTCTCTCCAGGGGTTCAGGTAATCTGATCAGTTACCTATCTCGGTTACGTACAGTAGCACGTATTGTGTCTAATCAATAGCGTTCCATGTAGAATGCACTCGGCAAATTGACCTGTGTTGAATCAACTTTGTAGGAGTCAAATCTAACACTATTCCAGCGTACATATGGCTCCACGCTCCACAGTGTAAAAGTTACACTTTTGAAAAGGTTAAAAAAATAACGCTTCCATTGTGTTAAACATTTAACACTATGGGAGTTAAATTTACATCTCTTGCAGGGTATAACTAGCACCCCTTTATTGTAACGTTAACTAAGTGCTGGGAGAGTGACATTAACACTGCTGTAGTAACAATTGTACTCTCTGTATATAATCTATGTACATTTAACTAGTGTTAAACTAATAGCTTCATAACCTGTCAGATGTTGTTTAATTGCCATGAAAATAAATGGAAACATTGGAGCTCCTCCTTATAGTGCAACAAAGTAAAGTTCCATGCTTGCCTTTATTTATTTCCCCCTTTCTCTCCCTTACTAAATATCTTGTTATCCCTGAATAGATAATCATCTTCCCTTTTAAATATCGGCAAACTCAATTAGAAACCTCCCACACGTGCAGTGGTACCCGAAATATGATCAGTTTACTACCAATGCAGAATGACGTGTGGGATAACTGTTCTTCTACCCCAAATCCCAGTGACCAAGATGAGATAGAATTACGTGTACCAGTCTTGGCAATCACTGTGAGCAGGGGCGATCAAAGTTCACCCCTAGCCGTTTTACATACCTAGAAATAAATAGCAATTTGAGATACAACAGTGCTTGCAAGATGGCTTGATCATTAAATTAATGTGCATATATTTTTAGAGGCGATGATTCACTATTCAGGGATTCTAAGATCTTTAGTAAGTAAGAGCTCTGAATGAGGTGAAAAGCACAATGCATGTCCTACGCCCTGCCGTTGTGTGTTCAAGGCAGGTGACACCAGTTCTATAACTGATTAGGTCAAATAACTGCATGTATTTACATGTAGGTTTGAATGCAGTATATCCCACCTAGGATTCACTATGTAACCACCAATGCAATTCCTAGTTAGTCAGCCAAGCAGTTAATGTACCCAGATGTGCACAATGGAGAGCTCGCACCAGCTGTGTGGAGGATTTCCTATGGGTTACATAAAAGCTATGCAAACATGTGCTGTATTGTGCTTTGTCAGACCTCTTATGAAGGTAGTCTTTTAAAAAAAGAAAAAGGCATGTTGTCTGTTATGAGACACGTCTCTTTGTTCCAAATGGATGCACCAAAAAAGAAACTGCCTTTCTCTAGCTCTCTCCTCTCTCGCTCTTGCTCTCGCTCTCCTCTCTCAACCAGTATGCAAATGAGCCCTACTTCAGCAGGCAGTGGACAGGTTCTAAATGTGAGCATTCTATTTCAGTACTACCCCCCTCTCTGTTTTTAGATACAGTTTCCAAAGGAAAACTATTATCTATTCACTTTTTTGAATCTCAACACTGTGTTCACCTTATTATTAGCACCACAGCGATGGACAGCTCCATTATGAGTGTCTATGTCTGCCTAGGCTGTTTCCACCACTGTGGCTGCGCTGTAATTCCGTTTGTATTTCAGCACCACAGCAATGGACAGCTCCACAGTCATTGCCTCAATGCCAGCACCATGACCCCAGACAGCTCCTCGCTGGCTCCTCTCTCTCTCTGTCTCACCCCCTGTTCTCTCTCTTGATTTATACAGCAATCGGCAACCATATTAAACGAATCCATGCAGGAAACAGGGACAATAACATTGACAAGTGGGGTGGAGCGGTGACGGACACAAACAGGCCATTTTTTTTATTTTGCTCCGTTAATCTGCCTTTTACCAGCGGCCAGGGAGTTTATTTATTGTATTTATTCTTCCCTGGGCTGCAGCCTGTAAATCCTGACCCCCAGAGTAATGTGCTAATGAGCTACAAGACAAAGCGACTTCATCAAAGAGTCCTTGCTCCCACTAAATAACGTTTACTTGGTCCAACAATGTGCAGACAGTGTGGGAGACATCAGAGTCACGGTTATATCTAAAATGAAGATTTTTAGATTCACCTGGTAGGCTATTCCATGCATTTATAACTCTACAAAAACCCTTCCTACCTTCTGTGTTGAACTTTTACTTCCATTTACAGAAGTAGTGACTTGGGTTAACTTTATCTATACCCATAAAGGATATCTACACATATACGCATACTAGCATAGTGACACGGGCAGCAGTGTGGAGTAGTGGTTAGGGCTCGTGACTCTTGACCGGAGGGTCGTGGGTTCAATCCAAGGTGGGGAACACAGCTGATGTACCCTTGAGCAAGGTACTTTACCTAGATTGCTCCAGTAAAAACCCAACTGTATAAATGGGTAATTGTGTGTAAAAAATAACGTAATTGTATGTAAAAATAATGTGATATCTTGTAACAATTGTAAGTCACTCTGGATAAGGGCGTCTGCTAAGAAATAAATAATAATAATGAGTGGCACTGATTAGCCAAAATGGATGCATTTATCTACAGTTTCAGTTAGGTGCACACTTGGTACCTATTGCTTTTGAAGCAATTTCAGCTGATCACTATTATACAAAGTATAACGTATGCTTGAGACAGCACTTTTTCTGAAAGGATCCCAGTGATTCAGCATCAACAGCTAGGTAACCCATTCCATACCCTCACCACTCTCTCCTACCCTCTGTCCTAAGTTCACTTAATTTCCGACTGTGTGTGTCCTTGTTTCTGTGCTGTGCTTAAAGTACTGGGTAGTTTGTGCAACGTGTTCTAGGCTGAATACATTGAGTTCTCCCAATCTTCTTAGCTGATCCCTTTAAGCCCTGGGATTAGTCTGTTTGCTGTATGTTAGACTCCAATGCCACACTGTATCAAATAACTACTAGCATTCCCACCATGCATGTCCTTGTAAATGAGATCAGGTCAAGTATTTAAAATAAAGAAAAGACACCAGATCCATGATTCTAGCTGGTTATAATAAAAATATTGAGTAAATCGCCTGCCATGCAAATACTGTCTAAATGTATCCACTGGTTCAGACCACCTGGAGTGTAAGATCCCTTGGCTGTATTAGATTAATTAAAAGCTGTGTCATTAATGGAGCCCTGAGATTCTGTGGGGGATTGTGGCAATGTGCTCCGCCCCTGTGTGCATTTCTGTGTTGTACGTGTTGCGTGTAAATGTTGGTGTATAGAGATGGTACACGGGATATAAATGGGTCTGTGTTTCACGTGGTATTTAAATTGTATAATTGTATTTAGGCACGGGATTGCACATCACTGCACGTGCATTTAAAGTAAGTAATATGCGCGCACAAGGTTAATTGAGGCTGTGTTGTCCAGTGGTTAAAGAAAAGGGCTTGTAACCAGGGGGTCCCCGGTTCAAATCCCACCTCAGCCACTGACTCATTGTGTGACCCTGAGCAAGTCACTTAACCTCCTTGTGCTCCGTCTTTCGGGTGAGACGTAGTTGTAAGTAACTCTGCAGCTGATGCATAGTTCACACACCCTAGTCTCTGTAAGTCACCTTGGATAAAGGCGTCTGCTAAATAAACAAATAATAATAATAATAATTCACGTGCTGGGATTCAAGTGAATAATTAATTAGTAATTGAATCCCAGCACAACAGTATAAATAGATGCACGTTTCATTCACTCGGGGTTGGGTGTTCGTGAGTGGAGAACGGGAGAGAGAGGAGGAGAACTAAAAAGAAACTACAAAGATAACAACTGCTACAGCGTGCTGGAAGTGCCAGCACGTACTTGTTAACGTTCGTCCACTTGTTTTGTGTGTTAGTACATTTTTGTTTGTCTATTTATTTTGGCGTAAAGTGCCGTGTCCTGTTTTTGTGTTCTCTTGTTTTGTTTATTAAATGCTGAACACAACCAAGTGCTCAGCTTCACCAACCTCACTGTCTCTGTCTGTCTGTTTCTTCCGGGCCTGCACATATTCACCACTTTGCCACAGGGATCTACCCCTTGTCTTGGTTGCGCTAGTACTGCCTGTTTGATTAATTGGGTCTAATGGCAATGAGGGGGAGGGAGGGCTGATGGATGATCCAATAAAAAGCTAAGCTTTAGGGATGCGGATTAAACCATTCATCACATTGGGGGCAATACCATCCACCCAGTGCAAACAGTATTGCAGGGTCGAGGAAAGAGGGAGGCTAGAGAAACTGACAGGGGAAAAGAGAGAGGGAGGAGAGGAAAAGAAATGGTTGAGAGAAAGAGGATGAGCTGGAAAGATGGATGGAGAAAGGGGGAGTTAGGAAGAGAGAGAGGGAGGGAAAGGACAAAGGAGAGATAGGAGAGGAAGGGGGAGTGAGTGGGAGAGGAGTTAGGGTTAGGGTTAGAAGGGCTTGGAGAAAGATGGAGCAGGAGGTAAAGATATAAAAAGCGAGGTTAGAGAAAAGGAGGGAGAGGGGGGTTCGAGTGAAAGAGGGTCTGAGAAGCTGGAAGGAGAACAGTGGACTTGGCAAGAGAGAGAGAGAGCATGCATGCATGAGGCAAGCTGTTTCTTCTGTGTAATTGGTTTAATAAATTGCAGTGATTTGCCTGTAAGCTTGCCCGGAAGCAATGGAGTGGAGGTGATCTACCCAGCCTGGCTCCCAGTGGACAGCTCACAATTCCACGGCTTCAACACAAGACTTTCACAGCCTGGTCAGGAAACACGGCTCTCTCCTGTTAGAGACGGGTATTGGAGCAGCAGAGCAGTTAAGAATAATAGCAAACGACTTTAATCATACTGTAAAACATGTTCATACTATTTCATTTCTTACCTGTGTAATAATGCACTATGATCTAAACCAGAGAAGAGGGGTGCAACTACAACTAAAGGGGCAGTTCTGCCAAAATAAAAAAAAATAAAAATGCTATTTTTAAAGAGGGTAGAAAATTGTAAATAAATCCATAAATGACAGCTAAATAGTCCAAGTTCGCACCTTTCAAATGAGCCGTTGACGATCACTCAAGGGCTTGAATGATTTTTGAAGTGGTGAGTGGCGGTGAAACTGTAGTGAACAGAACCAAAATGGCAGCATCCATTATTATTTATTTCTTAGCAGACGCCCTTATCCAGGGCGACTTACAATTGTTACAAGATATCACATTATTTTTTACATACAATTCCCCATTTATACAGTTGGGTTTTTACTGGAGCAATCTAGGTAAAGTACCTTGCTCAAGGGTACAGCAGCAGTTTCCCCTACCAGGGATTGAACCCATGACCCTCTGGTCAAGAGTCCAGAGCCCTAACCACTACTCCACACTGCTGCCCTATGGGCAACAAGCGTAAAAAAAACCAATATTTTAACAGGTGTTTTATTCCGGATGTAATGGAAATTGTTTTTTCCTAGTTTGAACCAAAAAAAAAAAAGTCCACATTTTGCTAAATACATAAATGTTAACAAACATATTAAATGTGTAATACGTTTTGTGGCATTGTATGCAGAGGAGGTGGGGAAACAGATGGGTTGACTCTCCGAGTGTAAGGGCAGCTCTGCAGCATACAATGCCCAATCAAATGCGCCAATGGGCCGGGGCTTATTTGTGTGTTAGCTTCAGATTTAGCTGGCAAAATCTTTATTTTTTTTTGGTGAAAACCTAGATTTATTTTTTTAGAAATTTAATTGCTGAATGACAATGTTTTTCACATTCATCTTTTAGGTAAATGTTGAATCGCCAAGTCTAGCAAAATATTTAAATTCACAGATTTACTTGTTGTGGTTAAAATAACACAATGCAAGCTAAGAAAAGGGGATAACATATAAAATATTTTCACACCACTGATCTAAGCAGTGGTGATCCCAAAATATTAAACAAGGATTATTTTATTAAGATTTGAATATATTTTTGGATGAAAAAACAGAAGTAGAATTTATACCGTAGTCAAGTAATAAAATATCTTAAAACGAAACCCATCAAATGATTAAAGGAAGGAGAGAAACACTCTTCTGTGCAGGAGAATATGTGCTATTTATTATATATAATTTCTTTCAATGCTAGTCCTGTTGTGCAGGTACATCTGTACATTCACTGCATTAGGATTGGTAATACTGAATGACTTGTCATGTCCATAAAGATCACTTAGGAGAGAGAGAGAGAGAGAGAGAGAGAGAGAGAGAGAGAGAGAGAGAGAGAGAGAGAGAGAGAGAGAGAGAGAGAGAGAGAGAGAGAGAGAGAGAGAGAGAGAGAGAGAGAGAGAGAGAGAGAGAATGTTCTGGAAGAAGCTGGGTTTTTAAAGCCATTAGCTGTGCAGTGAACCCCATTAGCAGTGCTTTTCAACTTGGTTTAGGGTGAAATAGGAGGATTCGGCTTCCTTCTGTGGTTTTTCTCCTGGGGCCTGAGAGAAAGGCGGCGTTTGAACCGATAGGAAGGTTTTCAACAGCGAGCGAGGGTGAGGGAGGGACTTTGAAGTCACCATTCCTTTTAAGCTGTTAAATATTAATGGTTTCAATTCTATTTTCATTTTCTCTTTAAAATTAATACAGCCTATTACCCCCCCTCCCCAGTCTATTTATTTATGAATTCTTTAACGAGGAATAAACCCATTGAGACCGAGGCCTTGTTTACAAGGGGGTCCTGGCAAGCATCATAAGAACATAAGAAAGTTTACAAACAAGAGGAGGCCATTCGGCCCATCTTGCTCGTTTGGTTGTTAGTAGCTTATTGATCCCAGAATCTCATCAAGCAGCTTCTTGAAGGATCCCAGGGTGTCAGCTTCAACAACATTACTGGGGAGTTGGTTCCAGACCCTCACAATTCTCTGTGTAAAAAAGCGCCTCCTATTTTCTGTTCTGAATGCCCCTTTATCTAATCTCCATTTGTGACTCCTGGTTTCTTTTTTCAGGTCAAAAGTGGAAGCAGCGGATTAATTATAACATGATATGAGTGGGGAAGCAAGAGTCTTTAAAAGTAGCACCTGAGATTTTATTTAACCAAGTCTAGTACCAGATTCTTAACAGTGAAAATGCATGTTTGTTAAAACCTTTCATATCTAAGACCTGTATAGTGAACAAATGTGTGTTTTGTTCCAGTCAGTGCACAGGCAGGTACAGATCATAAAACCCGTACGGCACAGAAAAGGTTAACTCTCTGGTCAATTATAGACAGATCGGTTTGACAATGTAAGTAAGGATCTGGCTCAATAGTTCACTAAAGCTGAAGAAACTAAACCCTATAAAATCCTTTCATGTGTTAATGCAAAGGTTTGACAAGGCTTACATCAATTGGAAAGGAAAGCCAGAGAGGGGATTACAAGGTAAGAAAGCTAGCGCTGGTTTGCATACCTTTTACAAATGGCTTGCCTGCAGTCCTGTAATCTGAGAGACCATGCCTCCCACCTTCACTCACAGTTATTGAGTGAAGGGGCGTAGGTGCATTGTAATGCTGTCTGGTTCAAAGCGGTTGGCTTTGAGATGCATTTAAACAGGTTTCTTATGGAATAATTCTCAACCATAACCGTTACACACTCAGCAGGGCTGAATTGAAAAAATACCAGAAGACATTTAATACATTTAGTAGACATTAAATACGTTCCAGCAGTGTGGAGTAGTGGTTAGGGCTCTGGACTCTTGACCAGAGGGTCGTGTGTTCAATCCCCAGTGGAGGACACTGCTGTTGTACCCTTGAGCAAGGTACTTTACCTAGATTGCTCCAGTAAAAACCCAACTGTATAAATGGGTAATTGTATGTTAAAAATAATGTGATATCTTGTAACAATTGTAAGTCGTCCTGGATAAGGGCGTCTGCTAAGAAATAAATAAGTGGCAAACTTTCCACTAGGAAAAAAATGTTTGTCGTCGAATTTAAGTTTCTTTAATTATGTGTAAGAATTCTGCAATGGTTTTACATTTCCGTTATATTACATGAGCTCCTTTGGAATGAAATATATGTTATTGCATACCTGTAGTTTATTTTTAAAAAGGTATAATATGCCATACCTATAGATACAACATGATACCCAACGTATTTGCATAGAGGGCTGTAGTTATTCCACAAACGAGAACAGCAGAATAACCCCCGATGGGTTATTTATTTATGGATATCCTCATGGGTGTGAACGGCTGGTTAGCCACCTAGCCAAGAATGGATACAAGAGCAAAATGATACATTGGAAGACATTATAAAAGACTTGGTGGTGGAAACGTTTGTCAATGAATTTTTTTTTGTTTTGTGATTTGACGTGCACAAGAAACTGGTTTACCGGTCAGGACTGGGAACACCCCTGGGAGAGTGATTAAGAGTTTAGGGGCATTAAACAGAGTTGTTGACTCCCCAGCTATTACTGGGAAAGGACATTAGTGATCATTAAACTGATGGATAAGGGTTATTAAAGCATTCAGGACAGATGCTCTATCGATGTGAAACTGAGGCCCTCGTTTGGAAAGAAATTATACAAAAACTATTACTGAAGAATGAATAAATGTGCTTCACTAAAATACCTGATATAAGCTCTCAGACTTTCCTTCAGCCTTATGTGGGAAATGTGAGCTATTAACAATACCCATCTACTTTCCAATAATTCAAAAAGCATTTGTGTTCCAGCAATTTGTTCACCTGCTTTATCATGCTTGGACTAAAATGATTTAACACCATTATAATCTCAGTGCATTACCCTGAAGAAATCTAGCTAGTAGAAGCATTAGGAGACCACAGCATTATCAGCAATGGCAATGCATTTGCCCAGATCAGGCTCCTAATATGGTAGTGGTATACTGGGGACTAATGTGCCCCTAATATTTGTTCAAGAATGCAGATGTCTGTCTTATTATTATTATTATTATTATTATTATTTATTTCTTAGCAGACGCCCTTATCCAGGGCGACTTACAATTGTTACAAGATATCACATTATACATTATTTCACATTATACAGATATCACATTATTTTTACATACAATTCCCCATTTATACAGTTGGGTTTTTACTGGAGCAATCTAGGTAAAGTACCTTGCTCAAGGGTACAACAGCAGTGTCCCCCACTGGGGATTGAACCCACAACCCTCTGGTCAAGAGTCCAGAGCCCTAACCACTACTCCACACTGCTGTCTTATAATGTGCCAATGAGGTCTTGTCATAAATATGAAATAAAAAAAAATCGATTTTAATTCATTTTTTACATGTCTCTCACGGCTTTATGGTGTTTGCCACCCTTCTGCGTTCAGAGGTATAATTTTCTACCCTAACCTGCTTTGAGCTTGTCTGGAGAATCCTATTTGCCGGGACTGAACAGCCTCCCCCAATCCATTCAAATCATGTGACAGTGTGACTTTTTAATTTCCATCCCTGTCAATTCCATGTCAGCTTGACTTTTCTTGTGCCGGTTGCTGGATTTTCATATCAATCAAATGATCATATTTGCCTGAAACTTCGATGTCTATTCCCAGCAGAGATATTTGATAGCATCTGGAGCTCTGTTTGCGTATATACACTTCTGCAACATTTTGCTTTGATTTTTATATATATATATATATATTTATTAATGTTCTAAAATATCATTTATCTATAATAGATTGCTGCAGCCATCCATCTGAAACTGCACGCGTCACAGTTACTTTCCATTTCAATTCAAACTGCTGAATGCAATTAAAATATTGCTGGTCTTCTACTTGCAATGCACTTTAAACACTCAAAAGCATTACTGTGTTGCTGCTGCTGTTTTGAAACTGAAGCATGCGATCAGTCGACTACCAGTTTCTGAGCAGGGGTGAATTCCTTTTTTTCAATTCCAATTCCTTTTTTAAAATCAATTCCGATTCCGATTCCGATTCCGATTCCGATTCCGATTCTGATTCCGATTCCAATTCCGATTCTGATTCCGATTCCAATTCCTTCGAAGGAGCTGGAATTGATTTTTTTACAGACATACAGTCGTCTCCACGTATAGGAACACCTCCTAAGAGAACACTTTGCCTAAGAGAACACCCTTGTGGTGAAACTGATTTTTCCCCCATTGTAAATGCTCCGTCTAAAGGAACAGGAGCTTCTCTTAAAATAACGCCTTCTTGGCACTGATGGCGATTCATTCGATACAGTACTGTTCTGTAATAAAAAGACTTGTCATCGAGGGACACTGATTGGTTTGTTAAATCTTTCCAGAACTGCCTTCATATCATCGAATCATTTTGTATTCTGATTTCCACTAGTGCACCTCATCGCTACAAAATGGCCTGAGAACAAACGACAAAATGCGCCGCTGTTTCTCTTGCTACACAAAGTTGAAAACTGTTCGAGCTCTTGAAAAAAACCTGAATCAGACACAAGCCGCTCAGCAATTTGGTGTTTCCCGTTCTGGTGAGTTGCTTCACCATTCTGTTAAATAATATGCATGTCTATAATGTGCATTTCATAACGTGTGTAGGGGTGCTGTGTTAATTTAGTTTGAAAGTTAGTTTATCAACGTTAACTTAACCCTAAGTATTGCCAATTATTTTTGCCTCTGCCATTGCAATAGCCTGAAACACACACGCTAGTTAATTTCAAAACACATAGCGATTTAAGATTTCTGACTGTGTTGTTTTGCTTTAGTTTTATTGACGTTAGTTTGTCTGTTACTTTATTATTCTAGTTTATTAACATACACTTGCCTATTGTTTTGCTTTTACTTATTCAGTTCATTTCATATGTTGATGCCCGTGCGTCACGACAAGTAATACATATGTATTTATTGATTGATTGATTCATATTGTGTCTGGTGGCTAACTCCGTCTTAGAGAACACTTCGGCTAAATGAACGCTTCGCTTGCTTCCCGAGGGGAGTTCTCTCAGCCGGAAACGACTGTTCTGTGATTGTTCAAGCGCTTTCATTTAAATCAATTAATTGACTAACAAACAGGGACTTCAATTTAAGTCATTTGTTGCTGCTGTGAGACGCTCATTTAAACAGAACACTGTTTAAGGGAATGGGAATTTGAATTGGGGATTGATATAAAAAATAAACGAAAGCAGGAATGGACCTCAACCCTGTATTAAATAGACAGCTTCATATTACACTATACATTCAACAGTGCTGGATTTAGAAAAGCTAAAAGGCCCTTGATAAATTCAGTGCCCAATGTTGTGACTCAGAGTCATTTTCAATGTCTTCCAAGCTGGGAATTGTCATTGAATTTATGAGGTTTCTTTTGAGGATTTCTAGATTTAGGGCAGGCTGTTCTAGTGGTTGCAGCTGGGGTGTTTGTTGTAGCCTGAGTCTGGAGTTTCCACGTGGTCTGGACGCTAATGCTTGTTGACTGAAGCCGTGATGGCTGCCATTAGGTGTTAGGCTTCATGCTTGGTGCCGTGATGACCTTTGCTGTCCTCTTGCAGCAGAAGAGATATGAATCACATGATCAAAGGGAGAGAGGGGCACCAGGGAATCACCACACTGTCAGTCAAAGAACTGCCTTCGTCCAACCTGGAGCAGACCTTTTCCATTGTAATTTCCATAGTCGTTGATAGGTGAAGTGGTAGCTGTGTCAGTCTAGTTACTTAGTAAATGGGGGACACTGCTGCTGTACCCTTGAGCAAGGTACTTTACCTAGATTGCTCCAGTAAAAACCCAACTGCATAAATGGGTAATTGTATGTAAAAATAATGTGATATCTTGTAACAATTGTAAATCTCCCTGGATAAGGTCGTCTGCTAATAAATAAATAAATAAATAAATATTATTATTATTATTATTATTATTATTATTATTATTATTATTATTATTATTATTATTATTATTATTAATAATAATAATAATAATAATAATAATAATAATAATAATAATAATAATAATAATAATAAATGCATGTGTACTTCCACATAATTACAATGTTATTATAGGTTTAGGTTTAGAGGTAGGGATTGGGTTAAGGTTATATTGTGCAAAAAGATGACCACATTAAGTACATTGTAACTATGCATAAGAACAGTGTAAGGATGTGGAAGTACCCATGTATTTACTAAGTAACTACTATGTAAATATACAGTATTATTGGAGACACTCCATGTAAAGTGTTAGAATTTATTTTTAGGAATCATTCTTCATGACTTTAGTAGTAGCAGATTACTACCGTACCTTATTGAGGAAATAGCGGAAAAAATGAGGCACCATACAATACTTTTTAAGTTACTACCCCAACACTTTACAATGTGCAGTAATATAATACATGGATGAATGAATGAATGAATAAATAGTGGCTCTGCTGCTGTAGATGATGCATAGGCTGTGAGTCTGCAGTGTGGACTGGCTTCACAGGGACTCGGAGAGCCAGTGATGAGGCCGGCTGTGTGCCTCCCTCACTGGCTGCCTTTGAACCAGCCACTCTGGGGGTCAGTGCCCTCGTACCTTTGAAAGATGATTTGGAAGATTTTTGAAACCCAGTGAGCTGTTAATAACATGCAACCACTTCAAAACCTGCACTGCACGACACTGGGTTAAACAGGGCTTTGTGATCAATTTTCTCGCCTCTCATTGGCCCAAGCGACATCATCATGGCGTTAATACTGTCCCCACCTTTAAAAATAAGATTTTAAAATGTTTTGACCTCTTAGTAGCATTAGCAACGTTATCCTTGCTGTGACGGGGTAACCCTCACCCCTAGGTGTGTTTTGGATTATTTTGTATCGTGTGGGTTATGTAGCACGGCTGATTTAAAATGCATGTTGGTATGTGGGCATGGGGAAGTCACATGACTTCACGTTCAGACTGTGTCAGGGCCAGATAGTGTGTTCAGAATGGAGAACGGGAGAGATGAAGAGGCAGAAGTTTAAAATAACAGTTGCTACTCGTGCTGAAACAGCTCAGCACGGTACTTTGTTTAATTGTTTCCTGTGTGTGTTTGTTTTGGCCATCGTGCCGTTTTTGTTTTGTTTAAATCTTTTATTTACAATTAAAACTCGCACATCCTGGCCTTCGCTCACCAAACTGTGTCCCGGTCTGCCGTCGCCGTTAGCTGCTTGCCTAATCTTATTTGACACGACGCTGCATCGACTCCACAAGCTGCTGGAAGGTGTCTCGAGGGATCCATTCAGTCACTGTTGCACCATGACCAGCATCTCTAACAGTCTCTCCCCTCTGTGTGTCACTGTCTGCAGCCCCAGCTGTCTCTCTAGGCTTTCCCCTTGCCATCGCGGATCCACTCAGATGACTCTTGGCACAATTAACCAGCATGACTAGTGTGGCACCTGCTTCACTTTCTGTTTCTCCATTTCTGGTCGACTGTTTGCAATCGTGCTGTCACTGCTTTTTAGGGCTGCAAGGATGTCACATCACGTGATCAACCTAATTTGCATATCGGATTCAGGGCCCGAATCCAATAGACAGGTCCTAATAAAGTGTCCACACAAATCTATTCATCAGAAACATAAGGGGAGCAGTGATAACATTGCCAGTGCTATTAAACTGCTAAATAACGCAAGTGTTTTTTTTTTTTTTAAAGTAAAAAATCACACTGTGACATCTTGTATTATTTTTGTGCTACTGGTTGGAAAATCTGTTTGTCGGCTTGACTTTCAGCAGCATGCATTTATCAATCAAACAAAATTGAAATTAGTGTCATGTAGGAACCGGGGCTGCACAGCTGTATCAGTTATGATTTACTTCTTTTCATATTAGAATTGTTAACATGTTTTGATTTGTTGTGACAAGCAAGGCGAGGGAAAACCAGTGGACCTTCTAATTACAGAGAGAGGAGAGATAGGGAGATGAGAGGAGAGGGGGGCAGGGAGAGAGGCTAGGAAAGAGAGGAGAGGAGAGGGAGAGTAGAGAAGGAAGGGGTAGAGAAATAGGAGAGGAGAGATAGGGGAGAGGGGGCAGGGAGAGAGGAAGGGGAGAGAGCAGAGGGAGGGGGAGATGAAAGAGGAGGAGAGAGAGAAGAGAAAGGGGTGAAGTGGGAAGGAGAAATGAGAGGAGAGGAGGGTTGGGAGATGAGAGGGAGAGAGCTGAGGATGAGGGAAAAGGGGCAGAAAGGGAGGAAGGAGAGGAGAGGAAGGGAGAGAGAAAGGGAAGGTGAAAAAGGAGAGGGAAAGGAGGAGAGAGTAGAGGACGAGTGAGGAAGGTGAGTGGGAAAGGATCAGGGAGAGAGAGAGAGATTCGTTTGGAGTGCGGTAGTTATTACACAAATAAGGAAAGACGAACACAAATCAAAACAACAATAGTTTTTACAACAATACGTGTTTTACAACAGTTGTTGTAAAACACGTATCAGTGGCAGTGATGTTGTAACTATTAAAGCTCAGCTTTTTCCTGAATGTGAGCAGCACACCATTGGACTGGATTGGTAAAGGAAACATTAATAATGTCACAGTAATAATGTTATTCCAGTCATGTTATCTATCCCATACTAGATATACCCACGCTTGTGAATAACCTTCTTTTTACTAAAGACTTTTTGAATATGAGGGGAGGCGGAATGGAAGGAGAGAAGAGAAGGAACAGGGAAAGAGGGGGAGAGGTGATTGGGTAGATGAACAAGAACTACCACTCAGCACTGATTCTTTCTTCTTTTTAATTACATTCCGTTGGATCTCAGTGGGTGTATAATTAGTGTGAGGACCCCCCCCCCCCCCTTTGACCCCACCCTATTCAATCTGTAAGTAATAAGGATCACTAGCTGGGGGGGGGGGGGGGGTGTCTTTGACACACGTCCCACTGTTTCTCCTTGACAAGTGTCGAATATGATTTGCTTCAGTCCTTCAAGGTGAGAAGCGACAGGGCGACATATAAGAGATTTAGTGTTAATAGTGCCTCCTTTCTACTCCCCAATCTCCTACAGGTAACCTTACCCCAGTGTCAGGAATCTGCATACTTATCTAAGTAGTGTATCTTGTGTGTTTTAGTATTTGTATTCATAATGGCGTACAAAAACAGAAATCACGTATACATAATCATATGAAACAATGTATGGTTAGGGACTTCCAATTTAATACGTCAAGCATTTTTCTCAGCAATAACTATCAAACAAAAACATCCCATCACATGAGACTTCTTAGTGAGCCACATTTTCGAAGCCTTTAATTAACTCCTACTTTTGTTGTTAATTTAGCAAAACTAAAACAGCTACAGTTATATATTTCAGGTCCCTTTAGCAATCTGTTTATGATGCTTATGATCACGATGTAGCTGCAGAATATGGAGAATCTGTGGAAGACTGCGATTTCCAGGGAATTCTGTTATCTTAACCTGCTGTGCAACTGGAGTCTTATTTCCATCCCTGCTATTCGACAAATGTGTTATTCTGCCTCTAACCTGCAGTTGTATATTTGCACAGCAAAAAAGACATGTTTGTTTTTTATCAGCAGCAGCAGTGTGGTATAGTGGTTAGGGCTCTGGACTCTTGATCGGAGGGTCGTGGGTTCATTCCCAGGTGGGGGACACTGCTGCTGCACCCTTGAGCAAGGTACTTTACCTAGATTGCTCCAGTAAAAACCCAACTGTATAAATGGGTAATTGTATGTAAAAAAATAATGTCATTGTATCTAAAGATAATGTGATATCTTGTAACAATTGTAAGTTGCCCTGTATAAGGGCATCTGCTAAGAAATAAATAATAATAATAATAATAATAATATCAGCAGATCCAATGATCCCTGTGGAATCCCCAGCGAAGACCAGGCGACAGCCAGGAACCTGCGCTCTCCTGACTGTGTCACTTCCATTGCTAAGAGGTCATTATTTATACACATGTTTTACCCACTGAAAACAGCTCTGCTTTGTATTTCGTCATCTTCTGCAATATAGCAGGCTTTATTGAGAATGAAACCTGAATGAACTGACATATCTATTAAACACTGAAGGGAAAGAGAATTTGAAACCGGCTCTTTCCAGGAATGCCCTGACCAAGCAGGATGCAAATGTATCAACTGATATTACAGAGGAGTCGTGGACAACGGCGACACAATATCCATGTGGAATGAATACTGCGATCTGGACGCCTGTTTGTCTGTAATCATAATTCCCCATTCATTATCCCCTTCAATCCTGATCTTTAAAAAGTCAACGGATTGAAATCTAGAATACATTAGCTAAGATAACCATAAATATTTCATACCCCTGTTGAGTATGTTCTTTTTTAACTGCGATTGTGAATCCTACCTATTGGGACCATCCATTCGGTATATAGGTATGTTCTAGTAAACTAAGGAAATCCTCTGTTTACAAGCCATGATTTCAGTTAGTCTTGCACTTGCTTGGTCACCTGGAGGGTGACATTATCCCCACCCCTTCAGAGCCTCCTTTCCTCTCATTAACCAACCAGCTGCTTCCCCTGATGACTGACATGCTCTGCAGCCAGTAAGATGCTTGATCCTGAAGGCTCTGCAGGGGTGAAATGACACCGGTACCTAATATCGGGTTGGACCAGAGTTTGCCTTGAACCCAGCCTTGACATGACATAGACTCTACAAAGTGCTGGAAGGTGTCTTGATGGAATCCATTCAGTCATCAAATTTTCTGCAGTTGATGCAGGAAGCTGATTTGCAAGGATGCTGAAGCGAACTAGAGCCTTAATACTGAATATGAAGGTGACCTTAATATTCACTTTGCTTTGCAGTCAATAGGAACAAACAAGACTGTAAAAAAAGTGGTCTTCATTGCAAGGTGGTCTTTATACAGAGGTGGTCTTAATACAAGTTTTTATTGAATATATTTAAGTGTATACCAACGCTTTCAAATCCAAGACTGTCATTACTTTAGCATGGAGTTACTGGCATTGTACAGATATGATTCAACACCTTCAGACTTGATGAAATGCTTCAGATCTCTCTCTCTCTCTCTCTCCCTCCCTCTCCCTCTCTCTCTCTCTCTCTCTCTCTCTCTCTCTCTCTCTCTCTATATATATATATATATATAGAAGAGGCAGAGCATTACAATTGGAGCAGATAGGGGGACTGGAGAGAATCTTGTTTCTCGCGCAGTAATATAAAAATGGTAATGGATCAAGTTCAATTCCCGTCACACACTCTTTTTTAGAGTGGCTTGTGAAATTGCATTGCAATTGCTTTGTCCCCTCACCCATTTAGTGAGAGGGACAGTGTGGCGTACGTTCCTTTACCAAATGAGGCAATGCTCTTTATTTCTATCCCTCGATAATGCACTTAGAGTACTGTGTCCAGTTCCGGTCACCACAGCACCAAAGGGACACTGTGGCCCTGGAGAGAGTCCGGCGAAGAGTGACCAGAATAATCTAGATTTTATTAGCAGAAGGAATAAACAAGCTGCCAAGCAGGCTGCATATATCAGGCAATAGTCCTGTTCGGATCTAGTCCAATAGAAAGGCCAGTCAGGGTGTTTCCACAACCTCGAACCACTTTCTCCTTGAGCACTGTGCTGTTCCAGTGACACCCTCCCCTCCCTCTGCAAGCAGGTTCATTCAGGTCTCAGTGTGGAGAATGGGTAGTAAAGTACCATGCTGTTCCACTGATACCCTCCCCTCCCCCTGCAAGCAGGTTCATTCAGGTCTCAGTGTGGAGAATGGGTAGTAAAGTACCATGCTGTTCCACTGATACCCTCCCCTCCCTCTGCAAGCAGGTTCATTCAAGTCTCAGTGTGGAGAATGGGTAGTAAAGTACCATGCTGTTCCACTGATACCCTCCCCTCCCCCTGCAAGCAGGTTCATTCAGGTCTCAGGGTGGAGAATGGGTAGTATTTAGCCATCGCTATGGCATTGATGATGATAAGAGTATTAATACACAGAGGTGTTAATGCGCTCAGCAGAGTTGTCTGTTTCTTGGGGTGAAAGACGTTGGTCTTTGTTGCCCAGGGTCTGCTTTGATGTGACAAAGCTGCTACATTCTCTTCTCTACCTCAGTCTAGGTAGCATTGCTCTGCTTGCCACCGCGACAGCTGGCATTTTAAAAAGCCAACGCCGCTGACATACTGGGGGAGTACTGTGAATGACAGCAGGGCAGCAAAAATGCCCACAGGGGGTAATATTGATGCCACATATCCCAGGGTGAACTATGAGCAGCCGGTAAGCTCAGTATTAATGTATTGTGCTATTATGTTTCCCACAATTGTTCTGTGCCAGTGCAATTATATTTCTGAACTGTCGAACACGTAATTGTGTAATGTATAATAAAGCTAGAATATGGGACAAGCGATGGCCATTCTTATTTTTACTGTGAAGAAAGCCTGTATAAAGTTTGTGTAAAGAAGTGTCTCCTATCCTCTGTTCTGGGATGTAGACTTCTATAAATGCAGTTCCCTCAAGGTTCACAGCATGATCATTTAAGCCCTGGGGTTAGTCTGGCTGCTCTGGTTGGTACGGTATCCTGCCCATTGTGACAGGGAGATGCAGCTTTTAGACGTGTTTTTAAATCCACGATAGATGAGTTTAAAAAGCAACGTGACATTCTTGCTTGCTATAAATATAGCTTCAGTCTGACTCCGAGGAAAAACACGCTGTCACTGTCTTTTCAGCATGCACAGAGATATATTGGACTGGGAAAGGTGTAAATAGAAATCAGTGTGAACTGTATGAGGGAATTGCTAAAACAGAACTCCTCCACACTGAAAGAGTATGGTACCAATGACTTCTGGTTGAAATGCCATTCCGTATCTCTGTACTAAGGACTTCAGACTCTAGGCTGGTTTCACACACCCTGGTTAGTACTAATCATGGACTGTAAAGGGTCTGTGAAACCAGCCATATGGGCAGCAGTGTGGAGTAGTGGTTAGGGCTCTGGACTCCTGACCGGAGGGTCGTGTGTTCAATCCCAGGTGGGGGGACACTGCTGCTGTACCCTTGAGCAAGGTACTTTACCTAGATTGCTCCAGTAAAAACCCAGCTGTATAAATGGGTAATTGTATGTAAAAATAATGTGATATCTTGTAACAACTGTAAGTCGCCCTGGATAAGGGCGTCTGCTAAGAAATGTAATTATAATAATAATAATAATAATAATATGGGGTCTGCAGCTGCACTTCCGTTCTAGTTGCCTGCAATACAATACAACTTGCATTGCATTTTTCATATGGAGCATCCCAGGGCGCTTTACAATAAAAACTATAAAATGAAAAAAAAGTAACTGGCCAATAAATCCAGCTCAAGAATAAGCCAACAAATCTGGGACTGAGTTTCAAAGGCAGGGAGCAGAACAACTAAAGGCTAAAGACTTCTAGGAATTACCAATGGTTCAGCATTCGCTGATCTCAAGGTGCGAACAGCAGATCCTGTAAATATATACAGGCTGAAAATGATGTCAGTAAATTTACACAGGACCATGCTTCTTTTAGATTAAGAACCAGCTGGTAGCGGGTAACATTTTCTAATTTCAGTTGTTGTTTCTGCTCCCTTCAAAATAAATCTAATATTTACCCATTTTCAACAGCTAGCGTGTGTATTCTCCCCAAATCAACGTATTATGTGAATTAATATGTCTTAATATTCTATTCAGATTCCTATAAAAGTGTGCCTTTATTAAATCTATATCGTATAGATCGTGGTGTTTCAGATGAACAAAAAAACAAGGATTGGAAACGTTTATAATCAATTCAAGTGCTCCCCAGCTATCTTCATTGAAATTACTGTTGTGGCAGTTATTGACATTTCTTTAAAAGTACAGCATTTATGTCATTAAAGCAAAATAAAAAAAATAAATGCATTTTGAACTACTAGCCCTTAATTGTCTTGCTTTTGCTTCATGAAAGGATACAGAAATAGAAAATTGATCTCACTTTTACTAATGATCATCTATGGAGGCAGATTTCTGAACAGACTCATTATATTCCCCAAAAAGACCACAGCATTACCAGCAATGGATTTAGAACATAGGCTGATAAATATACTGGTACAGTAGTTCAGTGGATTACCTGGAGGGCTTCTTTCCTGGCATTAATCAACCAGATGCCTCCTCTATCGACTGACATGATTTCCAGCCAGTAACATGACTCAGAAGACAAATGACCCAGGAAGTGCAAGTGTAACAGACGACCTGAAACAACAGCATACAAACTGAGAACTTTCCTTAACCTAGTATACTACCAGATACCATGTTTTAAATGAAAATAAAAATGTTTAAATGTTTGCTATATCATGCTTTGCTTTCAAAACTGAGACAAATGCAGCTAATGGAAATGCAAAATGACTAAGATTCATGGAATAATTAAGGTACAATTACTTTGAGTACTGCTGTGTGTTAATGATGTTTCTTTCATCAACTTCTGCTATAATTCACGGTGATCTACATATACAGCACTGAGTTCTCTATACTAGACTGTATTGAATTAGCTAGCTCTCAGATCCCCAGTACAGCACTGAGTTCTCTATACTAGACTGTATTGAATTAGCTGGCTCTCAGATCTCCAGTACAGTACTGAGTTCCCTATACTAGACTGTATTGAATTAGCTGGCTCTCAGATTTCCAGTACAGCACTGAGTTCTCTACACTAGACTGTATTGAATTAGCTGGCTCTCAGATCTCCAGTACAGCACTGAGTTCTCTACACTAGACTGTATTGAATTAGCTGGCTCTCAGATCTCCAGTACAGCACTGAGTTCTCTATACTAGACTGTATTGAATTAGCTGGCTCTCAGATCTCCAGTACTGAGTTCTCTATACTAGACTGTATTGAATTAGCTGGCTCTCAGATCTCCAGTACTGAGTTCTCTATACTAGACTGTATTGAATTAGCTGGCTCTCAGATCTCCAGTACAACACTGAGTTCTCTACACTAGACTGTATTGAATTGGCTGGCTCTCAGATCTCCAGTACTGAGTTCTCTATACTAGACTGTATTGAATTAGCTGACTCTCAGATCCTCAGTACAGCACTGAGTTCTCTATACTAGACTGTATTGAATTAGCTGGCTCTCAGATCTCCAGTACAGCACTGAGTTCTCTATACTAGACTGTATAGAATTAGCTGGCTCCCAGATCTCCAGTACTGAGTTCTCTATACTAGACTGTATTGAATTAGATGGCTCTCAGATCCCCAGTACAGCACTGAGTTCTCTATACTAGACTGTATTGAATTAGATGGCTCTCAGATCCCCACTACTGTGTTCTCTATACTAGACTATATTGGACTTGATGGCTCTCAGATCCCAGGTACACAATTCTCTGTACTGTACTATATCGATCGCCAGTACTGTCTCTTGTCTGCGCTGTGCTATGTTCTGTTTTGTGTTTTTGTTTCCGAGCTGCAGCTCGAAGCAGGCTGTGTGAGAGGAGGGGGTAAGTGGCCTTAAGTGGTTCAGTATCTGGGGTCTCTCAGGGCTTTCACTGTGGGCAGACGGAGGTAGGCACTGGTAAGTGACTTACGCTCAGAGGGGGAAACAAAAGATAAGCTTTTGATGTCGCCTCCTGCTGAAGACTAATGGAGGGGGGGGGGGGACTGTGGACAGAAGAGGAACCTTTATTTAAAGTAAGTGTTTCAGAAGCTGTGTGTTATCACGCTCAGCTTTACACTTTAAAAATGTTTGTCGCTTTTCAGCATCCCATTCAGTCACTATAGGCTAGTCTGCTGCCAGAATTCTGTTGTTCCAAAAGTCTGACGTGCAAATGGATCCTCCAATCACTGTTAACTCATTAAGTGCCATTGTCCTCATCTGAGGACAGACTACTTTGTAATTGTTAGGAGCGTTTTTAATTGGCATCTACAGATATGGGAAAATGGTTTGGATCACCTAGAATTTTAGGATTGAGACATAATAATTAAAAAAAAACTATTTTTGTACATAATTTAGATCTTTTATTTAAATGCCACTTTATTCCATTTTTCCCATTTTTTTGTTCAGTATATGGAAAACCACAAAGCAGCATGTCATTCAATTTGTTAACGTAACATTATTCAGCAGGTTTCATTCGACTTTATGAAACAAAATGAGTTCATTCTATTGGGTGATGCGAAGCCTTTGGCCACAGCTGTACATGTTATGTATAGAGACTGTTGTCACTCCACATCTCTCACTCTGATCACTCACGCGCTCTCTGTTGATGCTCCTGTCTTTTGCCGCCAGAGCAGTCCTGTCAGTCCAATCTCACAGGCTCGATCTCACAATGTCATGACCGCTCCAAAACTGCTGACAGAACCGTTTCATTGACTATCACCTCATAGTCCACATGAACTGATCTTCAATGGCAAAGCAGGCAATGGCACTATAACGGCATTGATTTCATGATTCACTACATGGTAACACCTTCCAAGAAGTGTCTCCAATGACTGTGTACACACACCAAATTTACAAACTGACAGCTCTACCTAACCCCCACTTTCGGAAGTATGCAATCACTCAATCAAGCGTGCCATGCAACCAGATAGGAGCTCCTACATAAGCGAATTGCTGATCATGGAGAAGACAAAATTACTGGACCAACAAATGTGTTCAGAAAGGTGAAGCAGATTTCAAAGCAGGTGCGGGCAATTTTACTGGGACATTTTAGTTTTAAAAAAGTGCAGGTTTTTTTTTCAAGCCAAAGGAGGCTGAATGACTGAGCAAGCTCCACAAATGCATTTTGTTTAAAAACCAGCACAACGTTATCCCAGGTTTTCCTGGGCGTTTTAAATCTGTGTTTTTGCTACAGTTGCGATTTTCAATGGTAACTTCAATTTAGCCTTTTTCCATTTATAGTACTGTTTTAAAGACTTTAGAACCGTAACAATATGAGTGTTGCAGTACTGTGCTGTATCCTTGTATTATTCACCAGATTGAGGGTGTAGATAGCAGGTGTGCACATTTATTAAAACCACTGAAAACTCATTTTCAGAGTTACAGGCATTTCAGACTTACGAACAACATCCACTCCCAATAACTCGGAGGTTGTAGTGTAATTACAATGTTATTATGCATAGTTACAATGTAATTAATGTCTAATTCTTTTGTATGATATAACTCGATCCCTAACCCTAACCCTAACCCTTCTCTGATATAATTGTGTACTGACATATGCAATGCTAAAAGATTTACACATTAAGTACATTGTAACTATGCGCACTAACATTGTAATTATATGTAAGTCCACATGTATTTACAAGGTAAACAAGTCTTTTGTTCTAGGCTGACAAGTTCAGCTCCCTCAATCTTCACAGCTCATCCCTGGGATTAGTGTGAATATACCCCATGGTATATAACCCCTTGGCTTTAATGGCTCTTTGTTGGACTCTCTCCAATGTCACAATGTTGTTCTTGGATCATGGGGACAGGTATTGAAGACAGTATTCTGGGTGCGATCTGACCAGCGTGTTATTAAGAGACCGCCACGAAAGTGGCTTGCCGTACAGTGCTTGGAGACCGGATTAAGAAAATGAAGTTTGAGGTTCACACATTCCATTTCCCAGAGTCAGGGAATGTCCCAGTTCCTCTGAGGATGAGGGTTATCTTACTGTCACACACACACAGTCTGCCTCTCCACGCTCCAAGAATAGCCACTAAACTGTGGGCTCTGCCCAGGGCTTCCATAGGAGATTAGAAGGAGAGTGAGAGGAGGGGGAGTGATAAGGATGATAGGGATGGAGTGGAGATGGAGAGGAGGGGGAGGGAGACGAGGAGGAGAGTGGCAAAGGAGAAGAGGAGGTGAGAGGGAGGAGTCTGGAGAAGGAAGGGGAAGATGCAGAAAGACAGGAGGAGAAAGAAAGGAAGGGGAAGTAGATTGTCAAGGAAAATGGTGAGAGTTTTGGAGGTTGAGATTTGTGGAGAAAGAGAGGAAAGGGAAGAAGGCTGAGGAGACGGACGGGGGAAAGAGGGAGGAGAATGGAGGGATGGAGGTGACATTTTCTATGGAGATTGAAACTTAGGATAACTGTCTGAATCATTTGGTCTACATGTAAACACATACTGCAGTTCACCGTGCCAGCTCATTGCAATGCATTCTGGTACTTGTAGTCAAGAAAAGAGACAAGGCGCCATCACTATATTCCTATCATGGGATATTCCTCAGATTGTCTTATTGTGCGAGTTTGCAATGTGTGAGCATTTACTATGATACTAATTAGCTGCAGCTGCGCTTCATTAGATAGAACCTGGAGGCTCCAGTCCCAGGTGCAATGTCTTAAGGTAAGTGTAGCTCCAACAATGATTCCAGAACTTGTCCATGCCATTTACTTCATAGGTCACAAAGGAGCAGTTTTGCAATCTTAGCGACCACGTCTTTTTCATTTGAGCTGGTACTGCACCAGGCAAAAGCAATGTTTCCCGGCAATACTTCACTGTCACCTGCAGATTGAGACTGGCCCCTTCAGGCTCTTCTTTCCAGTAACTAACCAGCTGCTTCCCCAATTGGCTGTCATGCTTGAACCCTGACGACAGCAGTGCGGAGGCCTTTCTCTTTCCTATGGCATTTGAAAAGCAATGGACCGAGTTTATAGCTGCAAAGCCATTCAATGGCTCCTGGGGTCACCAGATGGATTCAATTCGCACCTCCTGCAAAAGCATGGTGATCGGTGATGTGAGTGTTGGATTGCACGTCACCGCAGTCACAATTAGGAGACTTCTTTAGCTCTCACTTACAGGGGAGGTAGCCTTTCCTCCCATGTGCTCTTCTGAGATGATTCGGTGCAGTTCAGTGTCTTCGAGACAAGGAGAAGCCAGCTAGTTCCTTCGTTGGATCATCAGTAAGCATCTTGCTAGGGACAGGATAGGCTGACCACATATATCTCACCAGCAGGTTTCCTACACTTGGCGGCTGGTGATTTGATATCTTGATATAGTCTTTGTTGCCATGGCAACAGACCCCGAAACTGAAAAAAAACCCAGATATCTGTTCCGTTCATACTTACACACATGGCTAATATCATCTGTATCAGACGTCTACCTACATCATCACTGCCTGTTCTAAAAGTCAACTGCCGGCATATTTACAACAAGGGCAGCAGTGTGGAGTAGTGGTTAGGGCTCTGGACTCTTGACCGGAGGGTCGTGGGTTCAATCCCAGGTGGGGGACGCTGCTGCTGTACCCTTGAGCAAGGTACTTTACCTAGATTGCTCCAGTAAAAACCCAACTGTATAAATGGGTAATTGTATGTAAAAATAATGTGATATCTTGTAACAATTGTAAGTCGCCCTGGATAAGGGTGTCTGCTAAGAAATAAATAATAATAATAATAACAAGCACTGTAAAGTGCACAGTGTTGTATTTTACATTCAGTGGGAGAAATTAGATCATTTCACCAGCTACCTGAAAAGGTAAGAAACATAGAATATATATATATATATATATATATATATATATATATATATATATATATATATATATAATATGGGTCACAATATATTGCCACACAGAAATATGTCTCTACTTAGTTTTGAGCTATGAGACATTATTGTGTGGTAATATATTCTGACCCATATTCTCTATGTATCAGTAGGTTCAGGTCTGCTGTAATCTTATTGCAGTCTTGAAATATCTAGTCTGATGATCAATGGCGGGATATTGGAGGGGACTGCAATGTCAGTGCTGAGGTGACCTGGAACGCTCAAGCAGTTTTCCTGGGAGGCCAGGCAAGCAAACTCGTGTAATAACAGGGAGAATACTAGCTATGTCATTCACAATAGCCCCAATCCACTTTGTTATGCATCTAGCTCAGCTGCTTTGTGACCATCCTAAGGCTGGATAATTCACCTGACCTGTTCTTGTGACATACCTCGCTTGTAGGTCAACCTCTTTCTGGAGCCAGCGATGCACTTATTTGCATTGTGTGCGGTACATGTGTGCTGGTGTAAGTACTGTTATGGCCAGAGGTTTTGCATCACCCTATAGACTGAACTAATTTTGCTTCATAAAGTCAAATGTAAGCTGCTGAATAATTATTATGAATTAAGTCATTTATTATTATTATTTATTTCTTAGCTTACCTTATCTAGGGCAACTTACAATTGTTACAAGATATCACATTATTTTTACATACAATTACCCATTTATACAGTCGGGTTTTTACTGGAGCAATCTAGGTAAAGTACCTTGCTCAAGGGTACAGCAGCAGTGTCCCCACCGGGGATTGAACCCGCAACCCTCCAGTCAAGAGTCCAGAGCCCTAACCACTACTCCACACTGCTGCCACATTTAGCAGACTCTTTTATCCAAAGCGACTTACAGAGACTTAGGGGTGAACTATGCATCAAAAACTGCTGCAGAGTCACTTACAACAGGACCTTGTTTGTTTTCCGTCTCATTCGAAGGACGGAGCACAAGGAGGTTAAGTGACTTGCTCAGGGTCGCACACAGTGAGTCAGTGGCTGAACGGGGATTAGGACTGGGGACCTCCTGGTAGCCCTTTTCTTTAACCACTGGTCCACCAAGTCTCCTGTGTTATATGAACATATTGCATATCGCTGTAAAGTTTTCCATATACTGAATGAAAAACTGACATTGAAGATTTGTTCCAGCAAGATGATATGACAATCGTATTTAAATATAACCTCTAAATGTTCTTATTATGTATCATATACCTTTCCCCTGTTCCTAATATGAGGTGACTGTTGCTCTGATCACAACCCTGACGTGGTGTAGACTCTACAAGGTGTTGGAAGGTCTCTCTCGAGGGATCCATTCAGTTACTATTGCACACAGCTGGTGGCTTAGAGTGTAAACAGAAGACAAGCTGGGTGTTGATCATAACATTTATTTTTAGCTATTAAAATAACTTTGTTTCGCTTTTGTTGAACGGCAAAAATAAGTCTTTTTTAAGAAAATAACTGGCAGTTATTGTTCACATTCGCATATCAGAAGAGTTGTCATACTGATGTGTAAATGCATGCAAGAACACCTGCTTCTTTAAATGTCTGACATGCCTCTTTTGTTTGGAAAATGTGACCTTAATCAGCACCTTGAAGCAAAAACAAGCACGTGACACAGATGGCAGGCTTGTCGATTTAAACACTCCTGTCTCTTTGCTTTGAGGAGGGGAAATGCCTTCACGCACGGGGTGGTTGATGTGACGTCATCGGGCACGCGCCACAGTTCAGGGGGACGCATGGGACGAGAGCAAGCCTAGGTATGTGCTCAAATGTAAACGGGGTGGCCCAAATGATAAGAATCTTTTAATCTGATCGACTCTAACCTGGCTCAGGTCCGAGCTGTAAGTGTAAACTCACCAGAACACACCTTGATGGATTATCAGCAAAGACGTAGGGAGCCACCTAGCTCCTTTGTGGAATACTGTGCCAAGGATTGAAGTCTACCTGGCTGTATTTAATAAACTGAGCCCATTGATCCAATAGGGGGATGCAAAGGATTAGTTCATTGAAGCTGCACAGCTCATAATAGGATTCAGAGAACATCCTGTTTAAATATGTCGAGGATTTTATTAAATGTCCTTGTGGGATAACTTTACTTGTATTTTTTTTTCTATGAATTAAAGATTCCTCGAACATGCGTAGTTTTCTGTGGGGATCGGGTTGCCCATGGTTATGCTGTGCATTTCCCATAGTTTACCATGTCTTTAATATGTTTTACCATACATCCCTGGGCTTTACCCTTTGCTGTGCTGTTACTATGGGAAACATTTAAACGGCATTCCTGCTCTATTGCATGCATGGTTCAGTGATTGCACACGTCCGGATGAAAGTGGGGTGTTTGGTGGAGCGGTCAGTTTGGAAGTTTGGAGTTCGGAACTCTGTGGTTCTACAGAACTCTTTTTCCAAGGTTTGCGTGGCGAGGAAGGTTGTATGCTAATGATAACAGTGCTGGGCACGCTCATGATGAAATCCTATCTGATGTGCGCTCCATTCAAATGAAAGTCATTTTTAAATTAGTTTTCAGTGCTCTGGAAAATGTGTTGAATGGGCTGATTAGATTTAGGTTAAGACCTGCACTCAGAATGCAGTCAAAGACAATACACCTTGCCAACAGATTTCGAAACTGAAATATTGCAGTTTTTGAATTGTTATATTATCCATTTATTATGCAGTACTTTTCCATGTTTTGCCATGTTTTTTTAATATGCTTTACTATACCATGCTGTGCTTTACAATGCTTCCCTATGCTTTACCATACCTCTCTGCGCTTTACAATGCTTCCCTATGCTTTATCAGACCTCTCTGTGCTTTACAATGCTTCCCTATGCTTTACTATACCTCTCTGTGCTTTACAATGCTTCCCTATGCTTTACCAGACATCTCTGTGCTTTACAATGCTTCCCTGTGCTTTACCAGACCTCTCTGTGCTTTACAATGCTTGTCTATGCTTTACCAGATCTCTCTGTGCTTTACAATGCTTGTCTATGCTTTACCAGATCTCTCTGTGCTTTACAATGCTTGTCTATGCTTTACCAGATCTCTCTGTGCTTTACAATGCTTGTCTATGCTTTACCAGATCTCTCTGTGCTTTACAATGCTTGTCTATGCTTTAGCGTGCTTTCACTAGGCTTTAACACACTGTTATTTTTTTTTACTATGGGAAGCTTTTACAAAGGAGGTAGCTGGACGTTTTGGGGTTTTGTAACATTGACTGATTTGCAAATGGACAAGGCTGCACATGTCTGGAAACATGGTCAACTTTAGTGTGTCTCAGTCTGGAGAATAGGAGGCTCTGTCATTTTTGGGTTTAGTGTATAAGCTGTAAACTTGAAATGCTCCAAATTACCTTACATCTCTGTTAGAGACATGCACCTCTACCTGTATGCTAAGATCAAACGAGGTGCCTGCTTTTAAAATCCCTCAATTGAGATCTAATATCGGGCAACATGCCTTTTTGTATCAAGCATCTCATCTTTGGAATTCATTGCCTTTGAGCAGAAAAACAGCCTCTTCACAAAACCTTTGTAAATCATTTATTTTAAATCCGACTGGGGTTGCAAATCCTGCAAAGACTGACTCTGACCAGGATCATGTCAATTGGAATTGTTTTATTTTTAATGCCTTTTATTTTTAATTATTGTTTTTTTTTATATGCTTGTTTTAAGTGTTTTTGGCCGTTGACTTTATAATCAAGCGTTTTATCCCGGTTAAATAAATAAATGCATTTGAGGAGCTACATTGCCATCATTGCAGTATGTTTGTTTCAAAGAGATTAACACCAATTACACTACTAAGACAAATAAAGACCACAAGCCCTTGAATTAAGTTGTTTATTGCTGGTTTGGTAATTGCATTTTCTATAGGAAAGCAATGTGCTAATGATAATCTGGAGTAAATTGCTTTGAGAATCCATCCAATCCCCTACATTGGATAATAAGACTGCCTTTTTCTTTTTGGAATTTTTTATGTTTTATAAATTTAGAGTGACCAATTATTATTTTTTATTCTCCCCTCCTCCCCCAATTTGGACTGTCCAATTATGTTTTTTTAATTGGATGATTTATAAGGTCTTACATATTTTAATCATTGCAGTCAAGTCCCTAACCTGATTTCAATATAGTAATGGCAGGTTCAGTTTTACATGCATAGGGACCTCTTTATTAGACACTACATCGGTCTAAAATGTGCAGTTTTGAAAGAAACACATGCATTTTCATTTTAAAACACGATTTCTGTTACTATTTTAGGTTCAAGAAGTAGTTTCTATGGCTTACTCTCCCCTCTCTGGGGATAAAATCCCTTGAAGTGGAAGCTCATGGCACACTTCATACATTTTCCATATATCTGCAGAACCGCTTCTCCAATTGTCATGAAGCATGACGGTAACATTGTTTAGCAGAAGTTATTGAGGTGATCCGGTTCTGGTGATATAGGGTGCTGTCTGTCCGTTCATCCGTCCGCCTGTATGTCACACTTCTATGTTTGCACCTATCTAGAGAATCTCTTATCCAAGTGTCCTGAAACGTGATGATTCTTGTTCTGTACAATTCTATACTGTTCATATATGTCGTGGTCATCAATGGCTTGAATTCTGATTGCACAGCCGTATGTTAATCATGCAGACGCTTGTTTCCTTACAATCGTATTTAAAAGGCTCTGTGGGGAAACAGATATACATCACATACACTGTGTTCTCCAAAGCCTTGCTTGTTTTTATTAATCTCAACAGGCAGCTCTCTCAACTCCAGGTAGCAAGGTCTTGGGTTTAAACACTGCTGCAGGGTAACCAAGCACTGGTCTATTCAATTCAGCATGTTCAATATGCTTTGTTAAACACGCAGCTCCCCAGATTGTTTTACATACTAGAGCGTGTTGTTCTGTTTCAAACTGCTGCTGCAATTTCTGTACACAGAACAAGATGGACTGGAATTTCGACAAATCATAGCCAACAAAATAACTCCACGAGTCATTAGCACTTCCGTTATAATGTGCAGTTTTGAAAGAAAGTATGTATTTTCATTTTAACCCATTAAGTGCCATTGTCCTCATTTGAGGACAGTCTGCTTAGTCATTTTTTTTGGAGCTCTGTATTCCTGTTATTTAAATGTTCTCTTTAACTATACTGTCATGGTAACTCACTCTAGTTGTGTTAAGCGCTTTGTTTAAATGCAATAAATGACATAAATATAGCTTGTGTTCTGATTTTTTTTGTAAAGAAAAATGAATTGGGTACTTACTGGGTTAAAACAGATGTCTGGTACTACATTATTTTCTCAGTTTGTTTGCCTTGTTTTCCAGGAAGTACTGTTTTATGTTACTGGCTGAAAAGTATGTCAGTCAACAGGGAAAGCAGCTGATTGGTTATTGACAGTAAAGAAGCTGGTGAAATGGGCGGGGACACTCTCCAGGTAAAAGGACCCAGGAAGTGCAAGCTAGTAGAAAGCATGGCTTGTAAGAAGAGATTTCTTTAACAGCAGATATTTTCAAAACGTTAACTAGAACAACTAAAACAAATTTAAACAATCTTAAGATGGTTTGTTGCTAGTTTTGTTAATTGATCTTTAATTGATCTCCTAATAGAAGCTTAATTGGCGTCGAATTGATTAACTTGTAAATGTACTAATCATGCACCCAGTTCTTGTTAAGCCTATATAGTTGATATAGTTATTCCTTCATGATGCACTGACAAAGGCTTGATAGCCGCAACACGCCTGCAATTTTATCTTTTATTGCCTGCCTAACCATGTTATAAACTCAAATGCTCTTTTTTAAGGAGTGCTGACTTGTTCGATTTTCATTTGATTCCAGTCTTATTTGAGTTCGAGAACTTTATTGAGCGTGTTTGTTACGAAATTTTTAACCTGCAACACAATGAAATAAATGATGTCCCCTTTAATGCCACCCCAGCATTTAGAATCAAGCTTCATAAAACCGCTGCCATCATCGCTATTGGACTTTATGTCATACTTATTGTGTGCTCAGCTAGCAGACGGTGCCAGGTTTGGAGCGCTGGTTGGTTTTTGTAAAGCATCAATCGCAGGTGTTTGGCAGCAAAGCTGTTGCTTGTTCCTGTTCTATTTACTGTGTAAAAAATCCCTTAAGGAAACGGGGTGGGTGGGGAGATGCACACAAGAACAGGGGGCTTTAGATAAAGAACAAGCGCTTGGCAATGAAAGAACTGATAACACAAAATAACCTGCCAGCCCCTTGCAGTGTTTACATTGCAGTACTTTATATTTGCCATCTATCTATCTATCTATCTATCTATCTATCTATCTATCTATCTATCTAATATATATATATATATATATATATATATATATATATATATATATATATATATATATAATTAGTTAGATCATAACAATTCCTTCTTAAAATCAATTTCCAATTCCTTTTTTTAATTTAGTAGTTGCCAATTTTTTTTTATTTTTATTATTTTCTTCCAATTTAGAAAAGCCAATTATTTTCAGCCTCAGCTCACCCGCTACCACCCCCACGCTGACTCGGGAGGGGTGAAGACGAACCCACGCTGTCCTCCGAAGCGTGTGCCGTCAGCCGACCGCTTCTTTTCACACTGCAGGCCCACAGTGCAGCCGCCTCAGAGCTACAGCGTCGGAGGACAGCGCAGCTCTGGGCAGCTTATATGCAAGCCCGCAGGCGCCCGGCCAGACCACAGGGGTCTCTGGTGCGTGGTGAGGCGAGGACACCCTGGCCGACCTAAGCCCTCCTTCTGGAATTGGAATTGATGTTTTAGAGCCATAATGATGGTTGTGATTGTTCAGTTGCTTTCCTTTGAAGCCATTTTAATTGACTAACGAACAGCGACTTCAATTGAAGTAATGCGTTGCCACTGTGAGAAGCTCGTTTTAACAGAATACTGCTAATTGTCATCTTGATCAAAGTGGTGTTGGAATTGATTAAAAGAGAATGGGAATGTGGAATCTTAAATAATAAAGAAGTTTCACAGAAAGCAAGACTCTCTGGATTCTGTATAGGCCTATGCAACTGTATATCCCCAAGCTAAATGTAACATTAATAACAACAAGGATCTTAATGCACGCGTGACGAGAATATGCCGTGAACACGAACTGTCCGTGTGCATAGCGGTGCTCATTTATTTAATGATATGACAGTGAGGAGTCGTATTGGGTGTGCCCTGTTTCATTTGTTCTCCCGGTGTGAAAAGTCGTTGTCATTGGAAAGTTAAGGGTTAAGTGGAGCAGTACATTAATAACACAGCGATATGTCATTAAGTTATTTTTTTTACAATTTTGATTTAAGTGGGTAGTTTGCAGGCTGGGGATATATATATATATATATATATATATATATATATATATATATATATATATATATATATATATATATATATAAATATAAAAATCTTATAGGAGAAAGGAAACTGGGATTATAGGGGAAATGGGGAAATGAACAATATCTAGGTTTTACTTTGAGGAAATCGTGAGTGATGTACCGAGCACTCGACTGTGCAAAACCACAATCTGGGGCAGTTGCTAAAATCAATAATGGAAATAAAAACGAAATCAATAATGAAGTTGATATGAACGCTGCCGAAACTCTCAATGGAACAGTACAGATTTCACTCATTTTACTAATAGATTAATAGATTACATTAGACCACGTAGGACTTTATTCTGACTCTGTTAGTTGTTTGGTGTAGACGGGGCAGTGTGTGAAAACAACCATGGAAAATAAACGCATTGGAAATCCTTTGAGCAGACAGCACACGCTTTGCGGGTTTATAATGGCCGAGCAGCTGTTTGCTTTCACTCGATTTAATTGATGGGCGCTGTTGTTGTGAGACGCCCTCGTTTTCGTTGCAGAATAGTTTAAACCACTCGAGTTTTGAGCAACAGACACAGATCGTTTCGCCTATCATCCTTATTCAACACGTCCAGTTGTCTATACCTTCATAAAGCGCTATAGACTTTTATTTAGACAACCGTGAATGGCTGCTTGCCTCTTCAATCAACAAGGTTTGTGAGCCGCATCGGGTATTTAATGTATAGTCGAGCTTTGGGATCTGATTGGGTGGCCATGCCCTAACCCCGCCCTCAGCTCGTCGGCTGGCCAATGAGATGTCAGAGGCCGGGCCTGGGGGGCGGGTCCGCGAGTGGTGCTGATGTTGACGCTGTCTAATGCAGAAATGCAGGTGGATGGACTGGACTAGCATCGTCTGTGTGCAAGGCACTGGGGGGAAAAAAATACTGCGTCCCAAATTGCAATATTTAAACACGGATATACATAACCTGGAGACCCGGGGAGACGAACCAGGTAAGCGGCCGGCAGATTCCACGTATTCCTTTTGTTTTGTGTGTGGGTTTTGTGCAAAAAGAGGTTGCTACAACACAAGCACGTTACCCGTGCAGAAAGACCCTACACTCTGCTGTGTCTGTATTTTCCTTCAAATGCGGCTTACAATAGCGAGCAGTGGATGAAAATTATACATATTAAGTAAGCACGCATTTTGTTAATGTGTATTGTTGTGCTAGCTTTTGTAAATGCCTACAAGCGCAAACCAAAATAATTTTTTTAGGGGGGGCGGGACGTAGAAAGGATGGTTTTAGTCTCTCCTAAAAACACATAGCTGTAGGGTGGATAGTTGCATACGTTTCTGGGTCTCCTTGTGTGTGTGTGTGTGTGTGTGTGAGAGAGAGAGAGAGAGAGAGAGAGAGAGAGAGAGAGAGAGAGAGAGAGAGAGAGAGAGAGAGAGAGAGAGAGAGAGAGAGAGAAGAGAGAGAGAGAGAGAGAGAGAGAGAGAGAGAGAGAGAGAGAGAGAGAACAGCAACGGGGACCCCGTCTAGCTATTTCAATAAAAAGGTCAGACTTGAAGCAGAAGCGATTGATAAAGTTCTAGAGATTTAGAAGCAATATGAAAATTGAGTTTCCCTCAGAAAAAAAGCGGCGTGGATTATTGTTGTATAGTAAAATATTTTTTTTTTCCCTTCAAGGTAGAAAGTGATCTGATGTTCGCAATACCAATAATATTACATACATGCACAGTATAACGTTCCCACCGTTTCAATGCCCTGCCATGTTATTGTAGCACAGAGGGCTGCATGGGAGAATTAGCATTCACAGATATAGGAGGCTAACCAGAGTATTGCAAGTAATAAAAGGCGATGTAATATCGGTACTGTACACGTTTTAAACGGATAAAGAAATGCATGATACAATAAATACAATAATACAATATTTTGGGTCTGCTGTACGGAAACGGGG
This sequence comes from Acipenser ruthenus, assembly GCF_902713425.1. Taxonomy (NCBI): domain Eukaryota; kingdom Metazoa; phylum Chordata; class Actinopteri; order Acipenseriformes; family Acipenseridae; genus Acipenser; species Acipenser ruthenus. Next base: position 1,104,424 of record NC_081231.1, read on the forward strand.
TTATACAAATCCACACATTAATTGCAATGCATTGATGCATATTCGTGCATCTGTCTTGCAAGCTATCTAGCCAACTGCCTAGCTAGCTATGGATTGCAGTCAGTATTTGTTTGTGGCGCCCAAAATAAAGGTTGCAAATTAACATAATCTAATAATCGATACATCATGGCATTTTAAGAGTGTCTATACGTAATATAATACAGGTAAATGTTCTTAAATGAAGGCATATTATTATTATTATTATTATTATTATTATTATTATTATTATTATTATTATTATTATTATTATTATTATTATTATTACTAATGACAAATCTCTTCGCTTTTTTCTTCTTTACAATACCCCTCTGCTATCAGGGTAATTACAGAAGATTTTTTGTTGCATTTTTTAAAAATGGTTCCTATCGAGTTATGGAACTATGTCCGAAGAACACCCCATATTTACTGTGAGATACTGTAGACGGACATCACAATGTTTCTTGAAAGGGTCAGGCGGTGTTGCTCACTTTTACCGTAGCATTTAAATCGAGCTTGTGCTGAATCCTGTAATACGCACAGGTGTAGTACATCCAGTTGCCCTGAAATTTATACATATTATAAGGTTAATTTTTTTGGCCCGTGTGTCCAATTTCTGTGTTGGTGTGTGAACCAAAGTATAATGCACATAAATACATCATTTTTTTTCTTTTTACACGAAATGTGTTTTCTCTATTCACACTTTATTTATTACAAACTGTGTAATTGTAATTGTAAACACGTTTTGTATGTGTCTGTCGCCTAATATTTATGTTTAATTGGAAAGCGATGTATTTTACAGCGCAGATAAGAGAACAACCGGATGCAGTAACTCTGAAAAGACCAAAAGCGAAAAAACAAACAAACCAAAAAAACCGCTGTAAGCTAGTTATGTTTTTACAGGACCTGCAAATCAATGCAATTGAGACAGAACTAACAACAACATTTAAAAAAAAGGCGAAACGAATTTCAAGCACTCTTTGGCTCAGCTAAGCCTTTCGATAAAAAAAATGACAATTTCCCCCAAATAATGATATTTTATTGTCTATATAATGTGCAATGTGTTCGTGTGGTGTAATTGAAAATGGATGTTAGGCAGCTAGTTTTAATGTACGGAGAATTAGCCAGCAGGGAGACGCGAACAATGTCTGGCAGATACTGTTGAAGAGCCTTTTCCTTCTCTCCCGTTGTTGTTGTTGTTGTTGTTGTTGTTGTTGTTGTTGTTGTTGTTTTTTTAACAATCTCTGTAAACCGTGGTCCTTTGCTATATAGATAAGCCAGTAGGCCAAGCTTGGGTTGAGAGTATTGGGAGCGGTGGCTTCATCACTGTAATTCAAAGCAGTTTTATTAACGCGTTGAATTCTGTGTATATAACAACACGGTATGGTGTTTTTTAATGTCTGTCTGTATCTGCTTATCTAGGGTTTCGATGTGACTCCAGATTAACCGGACGCTGTGAGACAGAACGGGATTTCAAACTTGCCCCTAAATTGAAATAAATGAAGGTGTAAATGAACCATCCTTAGCTACAATTAATAATGGTGCTTAAATACCCGCATGCGCGTCAAATAATTGTATTATACTAAGAACGAATTGCAGCCAGTCGCTATTTTTTTCTGTTTGTTAAAATTCAATCGCCCATATTATTCTGCAAATACAATCGCATCGTCATCTCGTTGCTCTATCGATAAATTAGCTATTCGTTCATTAAGATCTGATCAGAAGCAGCTGATCAGTGTGAATTGTTTGCTGCGCCCAAGCAATTCCACCACAGCAGGATTAATCTCAGCAAAGGTGGAGCTCATTTATACGTGAATTACTTTCAATTTAGGGGGGATTTTGAAATCCCGGTCTGTCTCAAAGCGTCCGGTTAATCTGGAGCCATATGGTAACCCTAAAGGCTTATCTATCTAGACTTAAATATACAGCCGCTCCACGCTGTGGTTACTGTCACGTTTGTTTTTCCTAAGTCCCTTTGAAGTGCTGTTAAACGCCTTTGACTCTATGTACATTGAAGTAATAGCTTGTATCCATAAATAAAACATATTTTTTAAAAGGTTTAGTGCCCTATAGGTATTTTAAGAAATAATAATTTGGTTAATGTTTGAGTGGTTTTTAGGAGCATTTTTGGAAATATCATCCGTCAGTATTTATTTTGTCAAACACAAGAGTTTACAAAAGCAAACACACAGAGCTGGAGCAAGAATATTTGTCTCTCGCAGTGACGTCATTACAAGCAGATTTCAAGAAGCAGGAAGCTTGGGGCAATGTAAACAAAGTGGACAGTCAACAAGGAGCACAGATAGCTAAACTATGGAATTTGTCTAGTACAGGGGTGGGCCAACCCTGGTCCTGGAGAGCCACAGTCCTGCAGGGTTTCTGGGTACCTTTTAAATCATCACTGGCTAAAGTCACTGGAAAAATGTTTAGTGTTGACCAATTAAGAAAATAACGTGTTCCATTACAAAAACCAGAAGACCATGTGGCTTTCCAGAACCAAGGTTGGCCACCCTATTATTATTATTATTATTATTATTATTATTATTATTATTATTATTATTATTATTATTGTTATTATTATTATTATTATTATATATTTTTTACATCAAACACATAGTTTGCAATAACAGATACACAGTTGATCAAGCCTATTGGTCTCTCAGAGTGATGTAATGTAATAGCATGTTGATTCCAAGGGGGGGGGGAGCTTGGGTCCCCACAGCTAACATAACAGCAGAGAGAATATAAGCAAAGCGGACTGTCAACAAGGTGCACAGCAGACTCGATTGTAAAATGCTTTAGTAGATTTCGGGGGAAAAAAAGAGTTTTTTTTTGGCAAATATGTTTCAAGCAGCATTTCCTCGAATATTGGAACATTTGCCCCAGCACTAAAATTAAAAGCCGTCACAGATCTCCAAAGATAGATGCATTGAGAATATACTATATGAACTATTGATCTGTGTAAAAAAAAAAATGATAGGAGAACAGATGACTGCACAGAGACTGATTGGAATAGTGTTAGACAGTGCTAGATTGATGGACAGAGATGCCATCCTTATTACAGTATTGATAGATAGGTATACACAGCAATGGATACACATAGATGGATAACTGGGAGAATCAGATCTCTCTCATTCCCAGAAAAAGTGCTTGGTTCATGCTTTAGGGACATCCATGTGAGCTGCCCATTAAAAAAAAAATATACACCGGAAAGCACAACGAATCACTTGTGTGTGGATATGTGATACACCTTCACTCATTACATATGTGCAGCCAGCGTTATAATCTGGTTATTCAAGGATGATTCATGGCCCTGGGCCAGCTCATATCATTTTAATGCACGTGCTCTTCTGCAATTTTAGATGCAGGGATAGTCATGACATTGTCAGTGGGTAGCAGGGCCATTGCAGGCGGAGAGGATTGGATGAGAAGCCTTTACATTGATTTGAATACCTTCAGGGACAGCAACTGGTCTATTGAGAGAGTTGCTTTTACTGTTCCTTATCTTCTGTTGGTAAGTCTCGCTGTCCCTATCGTAACTAAAGTGGAGGAAACAGGAAGCCCCTTTTTCAGGAACAGTTTAATAAAAAGCAGTGGGTTTTTTATTTTAGGAACATAAGAACATAAGAAAGTTTACAAACGAGAGGAGGCCATTCAGCCCATCTTGCTCGTTTGGTTGTTAGTAGCTTATTGATCCCAGAATCTCATCAAGCAGCTTCTTGAAGGATCCCAGGGTGTCAGCTTCAACAACATTACTGGGGAGTTGGTTCCAGACCCTCACAATTCTCTGTGTAAAAAAGTGCCTCCTATTTTCTGTTCTGAATGCCCCTTTATCTAATCTCCATTTATGACCCCTGGTCCTTGTTTCTTTTTTCAAGTCAAAGAAGTCCCCCGGGTTGACATTGTCTATACCTTTTAGGATTTTGAATGTTTGAATCAGATCGCCGCGTAGTCTTCTTTGTTCAAGACTGAATAGATAGCCTTTCTGGAATTACAAATCAGAAAGCAACTGATCCACGGTAAAAACATAGCTGAGGTAAAAACCAAGGTTAAAAAAGCATACAGCAGCAAAATATAGCCTCTACAATGTATCAGAGGTCTCAATCTGTGCATCCTGCTTGCAGGCAGTGATAGGGTTCATTTTCTTGTGTTTTCTTTTAGCAGACCATGCTCTGATGTTCTTGTCTGATTTATAGCTGACTCACAGAACCCCAAACCATCTATTCAAGCCTTTGTTACATCACAGGAATGCAATGTCGAGGCCTCGTCACATAGCTAGCCAGGGATTCTCAACCTTAATGTGGCTTAAGATTCTGTCTGGGGTTTATCGTTTTCATGTCATGAGACCCAAGACATGACAGTCATTTTTCTTATCCCCTTTTTAACACACAGCATCGCCTTTCTTTAAAGGAGTGCTTCAGCATCCATTCTCTTCTATACGTTAGTATGTACAGCACTAGCAACATGTTGTTGTTTTTTGCCTTTAACTGGGGATATGCAGTTTTTAGATGGCTTCCTATGTACCCGCATGGACATCTCAGAACTACATTTCCCATCATCCTCCTGCTCACATATGTCACGGAGATGGATTTACCAGTGAGCAGGAGGGTGATGGGAAATGTAGTTCTGAGGTCCATGCGGGTACATGTGAAGCCATCTTGAGGCAGGGAATGCAATTTAAAAGTTAAAAAGTGGTCAAAATATAAAGAAAATACAATACACACACCTTAAGTAAACAGTTGTAGCAACACATGGGAACATGTAACACAATGAAATAAAAAGGTCCTTATGTACCCTTTAACATGAAGTAGCGGTTGCCTTTGAGAATATCATTTTCTGGTGATGAAGGTGCCTGTCTGTCAGTTTATCCATCCGTCTGCATGTCACGCTTCTGCATATATTGAGAGAACCGCTTATCAGACTGTGATTAAATATTAAATATTTTATTATGAGGGTGAATTCTGTTTTTCGTGGTATTTTTTCTAAGCTGTTATCTGAGTTTCGAAATCGTTCTGTGCAGACGCTTCACAGCTACATTTCAAGAGCTCACACAAAGGAGTCAACTTTGAAAAGAGGTCAGTCCTAAGAAAAGCAGTGATAGATTACTGGGAAGGCGAGCCGATGCACGAAGCGACTTGCGTATTTTCAGTTTGCAACCTATTGTATATCTGTCCATTCCTCCATTCTTTATTCTTTCATAGAGCTATAAAACACTCAATAGCGGCGACGCTAGAAATGTTAAAAGAAACTAAAAGTCTTTCTCAGTGGCTTCAATGCTGAGTTTCGATTCACATACTTCAATCACTGGGTGATGTGGGCATGTCGGATGTGTGCAAAACCAGCCCACACATATTCCTCTTAATGGTACCATTGAGAGAGAACTTCATACATTCCCACTTGAGTCCACATCACCCAGTGATAGAAGAATGGGGAATCAAAGCTCATTTCAGCATTTTATACAAATATGTATAATGGAGCAGTGTTGTCTAGTCAATGTTTCACTGAACCATATTTCTCTAATAACAAAATCTACGCTGATGTGGGATCCATAGCCAACTCCAGCAGCATTCTGAATTCTGTTTAAAATTGAAGCAAAAATCTTTTGTTTAAAATTGAAGCAAAAATTAGAATATTACTTCCATCTTCTGGTGTTGAGATTTTGGGCAGGTTAGAAAAGTTACTGGCTTGACATATTAGTATCGGAATTGGTAATGCAGTGGTCTGCTAATTGGTTCTGCTAGGGTTTCTTCAGGGTAGTACACTAGCAAGGAAAGTGTTCAGTCTCCTTATATCCATGCCTCAAGCCTGCCCTGGACTGGATGGAGCACCCTTTCTCTTAGGGGTGAGGGAGCAGTTCAGTCTCCATGCCTCAAGCCTGTCCTGGACTGGAGGGAGCACCCTTTCTCTTAGGGAGACTGAGGGAGGGAGCAGTTCAGTCTCCATGCCTCAAGCCTGCCCTGGACTGGAGGAAGCACCCTTTCTCTTAGGGGGGTGAGGGAGTGAGCAGTTCAGTCTCCATGCCTCAAGCCTGCCCTGGACTGGAGGGAGCACCCTTTCTCTTAGGGAGACTGAGGGACGGAGCAGTTCAGTCTCCATGCCTCAAGCCTGCCCTGGACTGGAAGGAGCACCCTTTCTCTTAGAGGGATGAGGGAGGGTGCAGTTCAGTCTCCATGCCTCAAGCCTGCCCTGGACTGGAGGGAGCACACTTTCTCTTAGGGGGTGAGGGAGGCAGCAGTTCAGTCTCCATGCCTCAAGCCTGTCCTGGTCTGGAGGAAGCACCCTTTCTCTTAGGAGTGAAGGAGGGAGCAGTTCAGTCTCATTGGAGCATGTGTGTATGCTTGTCGAGGTAATGCGTTTCAGTCAGCTTGCTTGGAGAAATAACGCAAAATCAATAGAGGAATAAGTCCAGCGGCTTAGTGTTTAACCCCCGTGGAGAAGCAATTTGACGTGCTGGGGTCCTCAGTTCACCCAGGCTGGCTTAGAGTGCACTGTCATTGCAGGAGGATCGCAATGCTCTTTCTAGCAGTGGCTTGGGCAGACTACTACACTGCAGTCACTGTGCAGTCTGTCTCCATGCATTCAAACCTGCTCTGGACTGGAGGGAGCACCCTTTCTCTCAGGGGTTGAGGGAGGGAGCAGGTCAGGTTTCAAGCCTGCCCTGGACTGGAGGGAGCACCCTTTCTCTTAGGGGGGTGAGGGTATGCTAGTATTCTTATTGTGGATTTACACTCATCTTACACTTACTTATCAAGCGCCTTAGAGAAGGTCCTGTGTTGGCCAATCGGCACTTAGTCACAGTGCCCCCTATGACATGGAATAGTCTGGACCAGAGTATCCAGGATATGATCAGATAAATAACCCAAATGTATCCGCTAGCCTGTGGTAGAACTATGACTAAGATGACATTTATTTTAATGAGTAGGTTGCAAGAATTCTGGACGTGTAAATGTTCCTGATCCCAGATTGAATGTACGATGATGTTGATTTTAATGATGTGAAATGAACGGCTGACGTCTGTCGCTGGTCATCTTGCCAGGACCCTCCTGTCTCAATGAGATTATTCCTGCTTAAAGAATGAATAAATTAATAAATACATAAATAAACTGATAACTTATTTACCTTGTGTCCTAGGAAACCAGATTCAAATCCTGGTTTCCAGGGTTAAAAGGCCAGTATATTAACTTACTTCGCTATCTAGAATCAGCTTCTCTCTCTCTCTCTCTCTCTCTCTCTCTCTCTCTCTCTCTCTCTCTCTCTCTCTCTCTGTGTGTCTCTGTCTCTCTCTCTCTCTTCATTGTCTGTAAGAGAAAGGCCAATGCTGCGGTCACTCTGTGTAGGTGTTTGAAAAAGCAGCCTGGGCATTTATTAGACAGCTGGCTCCCCCTTCCCTGTAATAGAGTCGCTGTTTCACTGGAGCAGCGAGTAAAGCAAGCCCTGCAGATCCCCAAAGGAAACAAAGGGAAGTCTTTGATTTACTTTTTGCATGTCTGTGTTTCTCTGACAGAGTATGGACAGTGACGCAATGGCTAAGACACTCGCCTCTGGATCAAAGAATCTTGTCTTATCTTGGCACTGACTTGCCTCTTGGTATTAACATGATATTAAATTCTGGGGACATGGGGATGGGGTGCCTAATGGTTCTTACATTACACAGATCAGTAATCTGTACAATTATATCGCGGTTATCACTTTTTTTTTTGATAGCTGTAGTTTGTAATTTTTTAGCTGTGCTAATGGAGAATGAAGGTTTCTTTGTACCCTTCACCAATCTTAATGTTGAAGTATATGGAGTCTGTAAACCATCGCGATAGCATTGAAAGAATAGGAATTCTTCCCACTGGAATACAGGCGGGCAGGTCCGTAGTATTGAATCCACTGTGCTACATCGTACTGCCTGCATTGAAGGTTGAGAAATTGAATTCTCATTAGGAATGTCATATAGTCATAGGAATGCATCACAACATCATTTTATTCCATCTCGATTTTTTATGATTAATGTACCGTATTCCCCAAACCAGAAAGACCACCTTTCTTTGGTGAGCTATCAGTAAGATTTTGATCCTAAGCATTCAACAGTCACATTTGTGCATCAATGCTCTGGCACGCAATTGAACAGCTTTAGTATTCATAGCAGCAGTGCTGGAGAATGAGAGTGAGAGATAGCGTCTGTTGCTACCGGGCTTTTTCATCTTTTGCTGGTCTTTTGAACACATGTTTCCCATTGAACTTTTTAGAAATGATCCACTGTTGTTTTAATGTCTGATGTTCTTTGTGATTGTTTGATTTTATAAACCGGACATTCTTGATGGGATTAATTCTTATATTATTATTAGTAAGCTGGGAATGGAGTGTTTAGACTAGTGCTCATTATTATAATATAAAATATAATATATTATATCATATTTACTGAACTAGAGAGCTGAAAATGGAGTGTTTAAAACAGTCGTCAATATTGCAATATAATAAGTCCTAACACTACATTCTTAGGTATACTAATTTAGTCCAATTATACCGCCTTTCGGTGCTCTGCGTGGTGCGTTTCTTGTGGAATACTACCACGTCGTTGCCAGGGCAACGGGACTGAAGTCGGAACTTACAGTGCTAAAGTGCGAGACGAACGTCAGGCTGGCAGAGCGATCTGGGAGAGAGGCACAGAGAGAGGGCGGGAGATTTTGTTTTTGATACAATGCTGGCGTCTCTTAATAAGACTCTTTGAGTTTTCTGTGCTGATGCGGATGTAGATAAATGGGCTAATTAAAACCCATGGAAATCTCGCTGTGTAAATACCGAGCCCTCAAGGGACGAGAGGGAGGGTTTGGAGGGGCCTGTCGCCATGGCAACACCCCTCCGCACAGCTGTCAGGGAATTGGACTACACAAAAATAATCACCCCGGTTTACCGTTGCGTAGCGCAGGTCTAGACCCGGATAATCCTTTTAAATTTTTACATTTTTTAATTTTAAAGTTCAACACTAACATTTTTAAATATGTAACACTGTATAAAATAATTATCCTGCAGTCTGGCGCCTTAGAAGTATATTTATTACAGTTTGATACCTTGTGGGTAGGGTTATGTCATCTTGTGTTGTTTTTGTCGGCTGAAACTGTGCTAAATTTATTAAAATAAGAGGCACTCATTATATTAACGTATGATAATCCGTACAGTTATTTTCAATTCATTAAGAATCCAATGTTTCAACCTGCCTAATGTCAACCGGAACAGAGTTCCACAAAAGCTCTGGCTCCAATTTTGTGGAACAACTTAAGAGTTCTGCATTTTTTGATCTCCAAGTGCATACAGGAATATACAGTTATTCTTAGAGATAAGATGGCCCCTCTGTCTATTATTGAATGCTGTAGTCTGATAGGTAGTTGGGAGAGGCACAGGGCAGTGTCCTATGCAGGGTTATAACTGTAATTACCTCAACAGACACTTACTCAGTCAGTAGTAATAGCCCACAGTTTCAAACAGCTACATTCAACACTACAGTCTTCCATTTTAAACACCCATTATAGACCCTTAAAGGAGAGCTAACCAATGATTTAAAATCCATTTGCTTATCTGTTATTGGCACTTTTTAAACCCATTATGTCCTTAAATCTATGTTTAAAAAGATGAAATGGCCTGTTCATTCTGTTTATATGGAAGCTGTTGTGATCTCAGTGTTTCGAAGCCTTTGTCACAGACATTCTGAGTGTGAGATCTACCCTCTCAGTGAAATTACAAGTGTGGTTGCTGCTAATGGGTTCATGTGACTTGCTGTAACAGATGCTTTATTAGTAAAACGCAGCAGATCAGGAAATAGATTTAGCTCCACGACGCAGGAGCTACGTTTGGACCAAATTGAAGTCTATTATATAAGCAAAAAACTTAAACTGTGGAAATTGGGGACCAGTGACAATATTGTTTGTGCTAACAAGTGTATTATTATTATTATTATTATTATTATTATTATTTATTTCTTAGCAGAAGCCCCTTACCCAGGGCGACTTGCAGTTGTATTCAAAATAAAATACATATCAAGAATTACAGTACAATTAAGAGCAAGATACAAAATACAATGACTTCAGTCCTAATAAGAGCAAATACAAAACACAGTACGATTTGATATCGGGGCAGTTCAAGAGCAGATAACAGTGTTGATAGTTACATCAGGGTTAGATACAAGTGCAAGTGAAATACAAGATCTTACAGATTGGGTTCAGTGCAGGATTAAATACAGTAGAATAGGGAGCAGGTAAGTGCAAGTTAGTGTATTAAAGGCAGAGTGCTATATTGTCCAGAAGGGAAGAGTTGATTTTACAGGTGTTGTCTGAAGAGGTGAGTCAGGGAGGCGCCGGAAGGTGGTCAGGGACTGGGCAGTCCTGACATCCGTAGGAAGGTCGTTCCATCACTGCGGGGCGAGGGTGGAGAAGGAGCGGGCTCTGGAGGCAGGGGAGCGTAGAGGAGGTAGAGCCAGTCTTCTAGTGCAGGAGGAGCGGAGAGGTCGGGTGGGGGTGTAGGGAGAGATGAGGGTCTGGAGGTAGCTGGGTGAAGTCTGGTCAAGTGGACAATACAATACAATACAATACAATACAATACAAATGTATTTTTATATAGCGTCCTTCACACCATGGCACCCCAGAGCGCTGTACAGTTAAAAACAACAGAAGAGAGCTCACATGTACAATACACTCTCCAGCTACAACCAATTATATAAAAGCACATTCGAAAAAACATTCAATTTAGACTTTAAAGAATCCAATGTTTCAACCTGCCCAGTGCAGCAGGGTGGAGTAGTGGTTACGACTTTTGACTGGAGGGTCGTAGGTTCAATCCCAGGTGGGGGGGACACTGCTGCTGTACCCTTGAGCAAGGTACTTTACCTAGATTGCTCCAGTAAAAAAAAAACAACTGTATAAATGGGTAATTGTATGTAAAAATAATGTGATATCTTGTAACAATTGTAAGTCACATTGGATAAGGGCGTCTGCTAAGAAATAAATAATAATAATAATAATAATTGTCATGCGGTATCCTCTGTGAGCTTCATATAGTCGTACAGCACAGGTTCACATCCTGGTTGTGTGAAGTCGCCGGTCTTCGCTAGGGAATGGAGCATCGCATTGAATCTGGTGCTCCCTTGGGTTAGGGAGGTAAAACCAGCAGGGACTGTTTCTCCTCATCGCGCTACCGGTGCCCAGAGAGCTCAGAGCGGACACCTGCAGGGCTGGCCTTTGTCCTTCAGAGGCCGATAGCTCGCTGACATCCTCGCTCGAGTTCCTGGGTGTAGAAAAGGAAGCTGGCAAGGTCGTGGGATTGGAAGACGCCCGCTGATCCTTCGGCACACTAATAAAATAAGAATGTGTTGGGTAGGGCTCTGTCTGCTTCTGCAAAGCGACTCAAAGGGGTGCCAAACAAAACTCACATGGGCATGAGCAGCACGACCCCCACCTCCTGCTTCCCAGATGCCAATCTGTATTGCACTTAGCCAGACACACCACCTGAACGGGACAGGATTTCATTTTCAAGAGAAAACCGCTCACCGCAGAGTGCTGGGAGAGTAGACTGTAGGGCTGTGGTTTGAAGGTCATGCAGTGTTGAGATGCCAGGATTCGATCCAGTTTCTGAGCACTGCTTACCTTACCTTCCAGTGCTCCCAAGGGCTGCTTACAGGCTCTTCATTGTATTTACTTATTTATAGAGCACTTTTAATTACATGTCCTCCTTTTTTAAAATAATGTTTGAAATTTTTCTCAGTGGTTCGTGATGCAGTTACTCAAATATGTATTTTTTCTTGTGTGTTGGCTATGATGTCAGGAGCTGCTCTCCTGACATCATAGTGTCATTAAGTGTATGTGGGTCTGAATGGGTCTAATTATAAATAGACGAAAAAGTGTCTTATTTATTTCTGTGCTTTCTTCTGAGTTCAGAAGAGTAAAATGAAGTATAAGATACAGAAAACATAATTTTGATTGAGAGCAGTAGTAAAATACACAACGTGTGGAGCAGTTAAGTGCAAGTACAAGATGATGCAAGTACTGATACAACTGGGTGCCATATAGTCCAGTATAGTCGAGAGTTGTGAGGTTTACAGATGCAATTGAGAGCTTGGGTGGAATCAAAGCCAGGAGACACTGCGGCCATCCAGGAATGGAGTTCGACACTCCTGCTGTCAAAGGTGATGCATTACAGCAGGGCTTCCCAACCCTGGTCCTGGAGACCCCATGTGTCTTCTGGTTTTCATTCCACCTGAGCTCTCAGTTACTTAACTAAACCCTTAAATGAACTAATAATTCCCTTAATTATAAGACCTTTTTACTTGTTTTCAGCTCTTAAGCAGTTGCAGATTTTAAGCTAGCTATAGTATGTTATAAGTAACTTGAACACTGCAACTTTTTTGGAGCTGAGAACAATTGAAAAGGACTAATTAAGCAAACGATTAGTTAAATTAAGGGTCTAGTTAACTAATTGAGAGCTCAGTTGGAATAAAAACCAGAAGACACAGGGGGTCCCCAGGAATAGGGTTGGGAAGCCCTGCGTTACAGTATGTTGTGAGCCCCACTAAAAATAAACTACGGAAACAAACAATTCGAAGTCTTCAGCAGTCATTTAAAATCGACATTTAAAAACACTCTTTGTGCAGCTCACTTTTAATAAATACAGGAACAACAGGACACCAAACAGTGGCAAAGTAAAGGAATTGTTCCCATGTAGTCTTTAATCTGAGAACCACAGTAAGGAATGCATTTTCAGCATGGGACTCCACTGCTTTCTGTGATGGCTTTTTAGACCGTGATGCACGTTTTAATCCAGTCACAGACCGCTGACTGAGAAAGTAATCTGGAAAAAAGTGTTATCTGTGGGCCAGTGAGCTGTCCATCGGAGTGGTGCTGAAATAGGGCACAGAAGGAGGCTTCTTCAAGATCTGTAAAGGGTTGCTGGCTGCTGTGCTGTCCCCATTGACATGGTTTAACCCATTAGGTGCCATTGTCCTCGTTTGAGGACAGGCTACTTTTTTTGGAGCATTCTTACTGGAACCTCTACCTGTTATTTTATTAAAAGTGTGTGCTCAAAAGAGCCAACTTCCCAACGTTTTGGTGTGTTTAACATGCCTCTGTCAAGGGGAAGTGCATTGGAAAACAAACAGTGGAGGTACTTATAGGCTTTTGATGCCATGGTAACTACACACACTTCTTTCTGTTTAACTCTATTAATTACAACTTCAACTCTTTTTATGTGAACATGATTATTTTGGCATGTATATAACTTAATAAACAGTTTATCTATACTTCATTCAGTTAGTAAGCCATTGATTTCCCGCAGTTGGACAAGGATAGGTGGTGTCGCCTGTTAAGATCTGACATTCCCTTCACTTTCTGATTAAATAATAAACCAGCCATTCCTCCTGAAGAATTATTGCCCTATACTTGACGAGGGCATGTACACTTAATTATGTCGCCCGCCGTAGATGTGATCATAAATCCACGGTGCGCCGCTGGTGATGACAAACAATAAATAGCTGCCTTTGAATTTTTGGATTGTTCTGTGTGGAAAGATTTATTTATGATTTAATGATTCCTTGGAGCTGTCTTGGAGTGACTCGAGTTCTGTATTTTAACACGTTTTGATTTGTGAGCATCAGTAGAAACTTCTATACATTGATCAGACTGGAGGGAGCACCCTTTCTCTTAGGGGGTGAGGGAGGGTGCAGTTCAGTCTCCATGCCTCAAGCCTGACCTGGTTTGGAGGGAGCACCCTTTCTCTTAGGGGGGTGAGGGAGCAGTTCAGTCTCCATGCCTCAAGCCTGTGCTGGACTGGAGGGATCACCCATTCTCTTAGGGGGTGAGGGAGCAGTTCAGTCTCCATGCCTCAAGCCTGTCCTGGACTGGAGGGAGCACCCATTCTCTTAGGGGGTGAGGGAGCAGTTCAGTCTCCATGCCTCAAGCCTGTCCTGGACTGGAGGGAGCACCCATTCTCTTAGGGGGGTGAGGGAGCAGTTCAGTCTCCATGCCTCAAGCCTGTGCTGGACTGGAGGGATCACCCATTCTCTTAGGGGGTGAGGCAGCAGCTCAGTCTCTGGCTGCAGCCCTGTACCAATGACATTAGTTGTTTTGTACAAAGACAGAATGGTATTAGGCTGGCATTTGTAGAATGGTAACACAGTGGCATCATATTTTAACTACACCATACATACTGCTAGTAACCCATTGCATTACCATACCAGGATCACTGTCTGTCTGGGCAGTATAGCTGCCATTACTGATCCTATATATTCTTCTGGGCGATATTAATATGCCAACAGGGGAGGTTTTTTTCCCTTGGGTACTTTTCTGCATGCGTCACACACAGTCTTCTAGGAGAAATCTTCATGGTTGCTATTGCTGTCTGCAGCCCCTGCTGTGTGGTTGCCCTGGTAGGCGGTTTTGGGCCCAGGGGGTGAGGAGGTGGCGATCAGTTTTAGAGTGCTGTACTTTGCTGCAGATGCCATCGTCGCTACATCGCTGTGCAATGCCACCTGCCTGTGTGTGTGGTGATTAGGAATTAAAGCACCATTGTTAAAGAACACAGTATTTAATGACCCTGTTCCTGTCTTCAGCCTAGAAAATCACAGAGAAAATCATAAATGGAATAAAGTTAACCCAAGACACTGTTTGAAATTTAGCACAGAGACAACAAGAGGGCATACATGGAAGCTGAGTAGAGTTTAAAATGGAAATCAGAAAGCACTTTTTTTACACAGGGAGTTAGAAATGCATTGAAGAGCCCCACCAGGTGATCTAAAACACTGGGGGAAAAAATGACTAGATTCTGTGCTTTTAAATTAGATCGCAGGAATAGAGCACAATGATGCGACAAGAAATACAAGCACTGAAATATCATTATCGTACTACTGTATTACAGCTTTAATGTTCAAACTGAATCCAAAATACAATGTATCACAGTAAAGGAAAAGTTGCATGCAATGATGGCAAACTTGTTTTTTGTTGTTAAACTATTAGACCTATAGATATTCCCTGAGGATGTATGGAGGTGTGTCCATTCATCCATCCCTTACATTTTTGCTTATCCTCTGGAGAATCACTGGATTGAATTTACTGATATACTTGTGCTTTGTAAATACAAGCCTCTGTACTGCTCTGGACAAAACGTTTTGCATCGCCTAGAATTTTAGGGTTGAGACTTTTAAAAAAAAAATCATAATTTAGATCTACCGGAAGCCATGATAGTAGTACAGTATGTCATGTTAGATTTCAAAATGTCACACTTTTCAATTTTTGTCATTTTTCTTTTCCGTTTATTATATGGAAAACTTCAAAGCGGTATGTAATTCAGTACGTTAAGATAACATTATTCAGCAGGTTTCATTCGACTTTGCGAAGCAAAATTAATTTTTATGGGGTGATGGAAAACTGTTGGTCATAGCTGGATATCTGTGCCCGCCATTACACTGCAAAAAACATATTTGTAATATTAAAAAAAAAGATCTCACAGTGAATCCTGGGTCTCTCGGATAGGTAGGCAGGTGTCTTAGTAATTCATGGCTTCAGGCATCTGTGGTTTCATTATGCATGCCCTGGTGTTTGCTTTTGAATTGACTGGCGGTGCAGTGAACACTCTGGGGGTGTGAAATGAGTGGCCACCACCTGGGGCTGGCTTCATACCATCTGTCTGCCAGGCTGCAGCTATAAATACAGCCTGGCTTCCACATGCATAAGACAGAGATACGTGCGTGTGTGTGTGTGTGTGTGTGTGTGTGTGTGTGCGTGCTGGGTCATTGAAGATCATTATCACTCACATATTGTGCTCTGATGGTCCTTATTTAAATTGGGGACCTTTTGAACCTTTGATCTGTCCGTCCTTTACTCTACATGAGGAACACAGTAAATTACTTTTGCATCAGTCCTCGCCAAACTTTTTTCATCCTCTGCTAGCCTCCAGTAGACATTTCGGAATTGGCTGTAGTCCCATTAACTCTCAATTTTCTATACATATATCGCGACTGTTTCATAGTTTTACGCTACGCTATCCCTAGTGGATGTAGGACAATGTGTAGAATTGAATGCATCCCCCTGTAACCTTGCAGACATTTTTTGCAACTCATATTTTTTTCTTCTAGATCTATGTATTCCCTTCGAGATCTATCTGCAAGCTTTTTGGAAGCCTGCCTTTGAAATGATTTGGGTGTCAGATGTCGCAAGGAAGTGCATTTTGCTGTTGAAATGTGATCCTCTCGCCTCAGTGGGGATTACTCCTCTAGTGGATTAACCAGAATTGATAGACAATAGCAATATGAAAGGACTGTGCGGAACCCCCACAGGGAACTAGAGCTTCTGAACCAAAACATAGCTACACCTAAACAAGCTGCAGTCGTGTAGAAGGACAGTGGAAAATACAGTACAGCTTTGTGCAGATGTATTCGAACACCTCAAGATGTGTCACTTCAATACTTTATATATCTGCCTGTATGAAAACGCCTCTGGGTGTGAGAATCTCAGTTTTTGGTTTGTAATCAGCGATATAGAAACAACAGGCACTCATGCACACGCTAGACCGCTTTGTGCTATAATTAGGCATCTTAAACAAAAGTCTCCTGCATTTTACCATTTGTGGTCCTTTTCTCTTACTATTTGAAATGAATTGCATGGGTGTGGCCTGTTAACAGTAAAAAGGTTTGAGGTTTTCAAATTTAAATTGCGTGTCTGAAAGTTATGCGGTTGTCTGTTTGTGACATTAAATACACTGAAAGCGTTTGAAAGGCAGGATCGCAAAACTATGGAAGTTATAATCCTGCCCACCTAGAACCGCCAAAGCAGCCTTTCACAATACAAGTTTTTATTTTGAATATAACCTTCAATATTCTATTTTTTTATATACAAGCTTGTTGTTCTCTCTACTGGACCTGGCAGCCATCAATTCCTGCGTTTTGTACAAGGAATGCACCGGGGACAATATCTGTAGGAGAGATTTCATCTTGAAGCTAGCCATGGCGCTTCGGCAGAAGCATTTCAATCAGAAAACTGCAAAGAGTCAGGCTGCTGCAGCATAACCTGGATGCAATGCTGCACCAAGTGACAGAACACGCAACATATGTTACGGTCGTTTTAAATTAAAAAAATTTTACGGTTTTGTGAATAAAACTTTTCAGTTGTATCCGATAGTTTTGTCTTTCATTTTAATACTGGTGTTGTTTAAAATGTAACCGTCATAATGACTGCAGGCGGAGGTTTTAGGTAGGAGTATAACTGCGATTTTTTGATTTTTATTTACAGTGATTTGATTTCATATGCACTTTATTTTTTTAAAGAACTGTACAGTACATTATATATACCTTTTAAGGTATTTAAATGTATTATATTAAATGAACAGAAGTAGGGGCCCACAAGACTATTCTAGCAAGGATGTGTTCTGTATCATTTAGTAACGAGTTCAGCCTTCAGTACTATTTCATTGTCTAGTTCTTCTCTTAAAATCTCGTTTAACAATCCTTTCTTTTAATGGCCCAAGGAACTCATTTTAACAAGCTCCAGTGCTGTATTTAAAATGAAATGAATAAAGAACTGCATGGCCACTGAAGATCATTTGGGAAGGGCATAGCTGGCATACTGTGGTACCATTCTACCAATGGCAGCCTCATCCCATTGTAGCTGCCCTTTGCTACCATTGCCTCTTAATATAATACAGAACCATTGCCATTGTAGTGCCGCTGTCTGGCTGCATTGCAACTAAAGATCATTTGGGAAGGGCATAGCTGGCATACAGTGGTTCCATTCTACCAATGGCAGCCTCATCCCATTGTAGCTCTCATTGCCCCTTAGGTCGGAACTATTGCATTGCCACTATAGTGTCTACATTGCCATTGAAGATCATTAGGCATAGTTAGCATACTGTGGTACCATTCTTCCAATGTCAGCCTCATCCCATTGTGGCTGCCATTACTTGTGACTAGAACTATTCCATTGCCATTGGAGATCATGTGTTAAAGGTATAGTATACTGCATTGATCAATGACAGCCTCATCCCACTGTATCCCGTTGCCACTGCGTAGTGCCCCCACCTGTCTGCATTGCCGCTGAAGATCATTCAGTACCGCCTGTAGGCATGCACTGTGTGCAAGCTTCCGGTAATTTGCTCATCAGTCTGCATCCCTAATGACTGAACTCTTATTAGCCAATACCCACTAGGGAGGGGGCAGTAGCCCGTGAAATTGTTCTCTTTCCCGGGCAAAACCCACAGGGGCATCCGACATAATGATTGACGTCCCCTTTTCCCTTGTCAAATCCAACCCCACCCCCCCCACTCCAATACAGGAAATTAGTATTTACATGACAAGAGGCGTCACCAGAAAGCTTTCAGAGCTGAAACTGATTGGAATCTAAAGTGCTGTGGGCAGGCAGATTCTTACTCCCCTCTCCCATCTCCCATCTCCCATCACTCATAATATCAGGCTGCAGATGGAAAGCGATGTCAGTAGCTAATTGCGAGCCTGTTTCATTCGCTTTTCGAGTTCTGTACACAATTATTTCAGCTTTTATCAGAAATACTGTGCTTCGGTTGTGATCACAGAATTAGCATGTGCTAATCCCCTTGGGGATTTGGAGATCATGCTACAAACCTTGGCTAATTTGCTGCTTATCGAACCTGATTGTACAGCTGTGGCCAAAAGTTTTGCATCACCTAGGATTTGAGGATTGTGACATAATAAATATATATATATATATATATATATATATATATATATATATATATATAAGATTTCCATTACACGAGAGTAGATGTTAAAACTTCATGCTGATTTGAACTCGGCTCTCGCCAAGATAAGCACCAACTAAGACGTAGTTTTACAGTAAACTAATGTGATCCATATGTGTCTCCCTCCATTTACGTTTCCTTCCATATGATGATGTAGATATCCTTCTGTCTGGTGTTAATGGCTGAAGTGTAATGCTGGCTCCAGGGATCAGCTTATTTTGCCTCCCTGGCGCATCAGCACACACAACGGCTGCGATGCTGGCTCCGGGGATCAACCAAAGTGCGGCCTCCCCAGCGCATCAGCATGACAACCGTCTGGATTGAGCTAAGTAGGGTACATCTCTGGGGTTTTCAAGTGGGCACCTTCCATCCTCAGTGTTTCGTCGACTAGCCCACGACACCTCAAGAGGGCTCGACGGTGATTCTGGCGTCCCAGCATCACCCCCCTCCGTCCCCCACTCAACTCAGCCCAGCTTACTTACCTGTCCCCAGCCAGAATCTTTCCGTCTCAACCACAGCCAGTTGCTGCTCCTCTCTGCTGCTTCAGATAAGTTCTTCACTGTGCGACGCAACTCTTGGCCACTGAATCCGACGTCTCTGAGAAACCGGGTTGTAGAGTGTGCCACAAATCCTCGACAACCCACTTCCACTGGGTAAACCCGAACTCTCCATCCTCGCTGTTCCGCTTCAGTGGCTAGTTGAGCATACCGCAGTTTCTTCCTCTCATACGCCTCATCTACAGCATCCTCCCATGGCACTGTTAACTCTACCAGGTGAACAAGGCGTGCTGATCCAGACCACAAGACAATATCTGGTCGAAGGTTAGTGGTGGCAATCTCAGGTGGAAAAATAAGCCGTTGACCAACATCTGCCAGCATTTTCCAGTCTCTAGCAGCTTCCAGTTGTCCTGGGCGAGGATTGGTTTTAACACCTTTTCTTGGTGGTTGCTCTCCTGGGCGGAGGAATGTTGTCTTTTGTGTGTAATGTTTTGATGGAACAGGTGGCAACTTATTGGTCATGTTACGCTTGTCTTCCAATGCTAAGGCCAAACATCGCAGCACCTGGTCATGGCGCCAAGTAAACCGTCCTTGGCTAAGAGCCACCTTACATCCTGTCAAAATGTGCCTTAATGTTGCAGGTGATGAACACAAAGGACATGAGGGATCCTCTCCTACCCAGAGGTTTAGGTTCTGTGGTGATGGGAGAACATCATATGTTGATCTGATGAGGAAACTGATCCTGCTCTGTTCCATTGACCATAGGTCTTGCCAGCCAATCTTGCGTTGTTCCACACTCTCCCATCTCATCCATTCTCCCTGTTTGGCCTGGGAAATGGCCTTTATACACCTCATCCTCTCCTCCTGCTTTTGCACCTCGTTGACTACCATCTTCCTCCTTTGAGCTGGGGCCGCCTTGTGCCATGTAGGAGGAGTTGAACTGAAACCAAGACCCCCTCTTCCATGCTGAACTTGCCCCATGATATCACCAATTCGAAGGGCAGCCTTTGCATCTTCCACAGCTTTCTTTGCCGCCCACTTTCTTCCAGTTTTCAACACAGGTGCTGCCTCCCTTACGCATTTATCGCGTGACTCTACTAATGTCATTTCCAGTCTGACCTTGGCGCACTTAAACTCCTCGGTTAGAGCAGAGACTGGTAGCTGCAGTATTCCTTTACCATAAAGTCCCACTCTGCTGAGGCAGCGTGGAACTCCCAACCATTTCCTGATGTATGAACTGATTAAAGCTTCCAGCTTCTCTACTGTTGTCAAAGAAACCTCGTACACAGTCAGTGGCCACAGCAACCTCGGCAGTAGACCAAACTGAAAGCACCAGAGTTTTAGTTTACCTGGTAGAGCGCAGCTGTCTATGCTCTTCAACCCTTCCACTGCTTGTTGTCTAACTTCTCCCACACGAACTGTGTCCTTTAGATCCCCGTCGTACCATCTCCCAAGACTCTTCACTGGCTTCTCAGACACTGTTGGTATTGCCTCACCATTAATGAAGAATGTTTTATCTACTACTTTGCCTTTAATTATAGAGATGCTCCTTGATTTAGTGGGCTTGAATTGCATTCGTGCCCATTCAATGTTATTGGTTAATTTGCCCAATAATCGATTAGTGCAGGCTACTGTTGTAGTCATGGTTGTCATGTCATCCATGTATGCTCGAATTGGTGGTAGTCGCATTCCAGAAGCCAAGCGCTCTCCTCCTACTACCCATTTTGATGCCCTAATGATTACTTCCATTGCCATGGTAAAAGCCAGTGGAGAAATGGTGCATCCTGCCATTATTCCAACCTCTAGGCATTGCCATGTAGTGCTGAATTCTGAAGTTGAAAAACTGAATTGCAAATCTCCAAAATAGGCTTTCACTAAATTTGTTATTGTCATCGGTACACTGAAAAAATCAAATGCTGCCCAAAGTAGTTCATGTGGCACTGAACCATATGCATTAGCCAAATCCAGGAATGTCACATGGAGCTCCTTCCTCTCCTTTTTAGCTGATTGAATTTGTTGCCAGATCACATTGATGTGTTCTAAGCAACCTGGGAAACCTGGAATGCCCGCTTTTTGTATTGAAGTGTCAATGAAGCAGTTCTTTAATAGGTAAGCTGACAATCTCTGAGCAATAATGCTGAAGAAAATCTTGCCTTCTACGTTTAATAGGGAAATGGGACGAAACTGACTGATGCTTGTAGAATCTTTTTCTTTAGGTATAAAGACTCCACCTGCTCGGCGCCAAGCTCTTGGTACAACCTGTTTTTCCCATGCCACTTTCATCAATTTCCACAGAATTCGTAGAACTCCTGAAGCACTCTTGTACACTCTGTACGGAACTCCATTAGGCCCTGGAGATGATGAAGCCCTTGCTTTTTTCACAGCTTGCTCTATTTCTTTCCACTTAGGTGCACAGTCCTCCATTTGGTATTCTGGTGGATTGATAGGTGGGATGTCTGACGGAACTGACATAGGCTCCTGCCTTTTTGAATCTGTATGTGTTTCCTCCAAATATCTCTCCAGCTCAACCTTAGATGCTTTTAGTGTGCCATTCTTCTCACTGGTGAATAACTTCTTTACAAATTTGAATGGGTCTTTATAAAAGTTCGCTCTCGCACGCTCCTTCTTTTTGTAGCGTTTCCGTAGGCGCTCAGCTCTGCGCAATGTTGCAAGCTTATCTTTTATGACCCTTTGTAAGAGATTGAGTCCCTCCTTCTGACTTTGTTCTGCTCTTCTCCATTGGTTCCTCAGCTGTCTCCTTTCTCTAACTAAGCGTTCAATCTCCTGCTGCCGTCTAGACTTTCCAGGAATAGTTTGTACTTTTTCCTTCCTTTTTTTAACTCCAAACCTCTCACTTCCATATGCGTAGATGATGTCCCCAAATTTATCCAGCTTCTTTTCAACTGTTCCACTTAATCTTTCCAATGCAACGCAGAGATCTGTGTTTACTGTGTCCCATGCAGTTTTCTCACAAGCTCTTGGCCATTTAACTCCAGGCTTGTGCCCGTTGAGGTTCTTTTCTCTCTTATGCTGGTTTGTCTGACCGGGTTCACAAGGATCATTAGGTTCATCACTAACTGTGTCCATGCAAGTCCTCCTCACATCTATGACAGGGGTGCTGATATCCTGCGAACTGTGGTTTGCTTCCTGTCGCTGGATTTCATTCGACTGACTTGACTGACTTCGTAAGAAGTACTGATCAATGCGAGGCCCTTGTCCCTTCTCCCTCAAGCATTTCATTCTCCCTTGATGAATCTTCAAACCCCTGACCGTTGTCACCTTGCTCCAGCCGCAGACACAAACCTGGAGTTCCATGTCTTTGTTAACTGCAGATCTTGAACTAGTCTTTTGTGAAGTACTCTCCATACTCATATCCGTTTCCGTTCCTAAGTCGTTAACCGTGTTGTCCAACGTTGAGTCATCTTCCGCCCCCGCTCTCGCAGACTCTAGGGGTATTTTTCTCTTTAATTTCTTAGAAGCCTTGGGCGGGTGTCTCCAGCATCCTGTAAACACAGAGCTGGATACTGCCGACAAGGGTAGCTAACCCTTACCAGCCCCAATGGGGTCTCTTTCCTCCTGTCAGCTGTCTCTCCAGGCTGTCACAAGGTCTTTCCCTTGTTGCCAGCTGCACTATTCACAGCAGTCACTGGACGTATCCAGATCTTCATGATTTCCATTACACGAGAGTAGATGTTAAAACTTCATGCTGATTTGAACTCGGCTCTCGCCAAGATAAGCACCAACTAAGACGTAGTTTTACAGTAAACTAATGTGATCCATATGTGTCTCCCTCCATTTACGTTTCCTTCCATATGATGATGTAGATATCCTTCTGTCTGGTGTTAATGGCTGAAGTGTAATGCTGGCTCCAGGGATCAGCTTATTTTGCCTCCCTGGCGCATCAGCACACACAACGGCTGCGATGCTGGCTCCGGGGATCAACCAAAGTGCGGCCTCCCCAGCGCATCAGCATGACAACCGTCTGGATTGAGCTAAGTAGGGTACATCTCTGGGGTTTTCAAGTGGGCACCTTCCATCCTCAGTGTTTCGTCGACTAGCCCACGACACCTCAAGAGGGCTCGACGGTGATTCTGGCGTCCCAGCATCACCCCCCTCCGTCCCCCACTCAACTCAGCCCAGCCACATAATTGATTCATTTTATTTAACATCATGTAATCAAAGAAACTACAAAATGATATCGTAAAAGCCTACCGCAAACCATAATAGTAGTACAGTATTTCGTGTTAGATTTCGAAATGTCAATTTATTTTTTATTTTTGTCAGTATGTGTGGAGTAGTGGTTAGGGCTCTGGACTCTTGACCAGAGGGTCGTGGGTTCAATCCCAGCTGGGGGACACTGCTGCTGTACCCTTGAGCAAGGTACTTGTATGTAAAAATAATGTGATATCTTGTAACAGTTGTAAGTCGCCCTGGATAAGGGCGTCGGCTAAGAAATAAATAATAATTTATGAAGCAAAATTAGTTAATGACATCTGTGCACCGGGTAAGGTGTACTGGAATCTTGGCAAATACTGCACTGTGATTGGTCGATTTTTGATATGTGATTTATAATATTCTGTGCATGCTGATGGCTATTTAAATTTCAGCCGTGGCAATGGGAGGGGGTACGTTCCTTGACGTTACTTTTATTCAGTCCCTTTGACCTGATAGTAACAGACTGTATAAAACAATGAAATCCAAACTGCTAATTATTGCCCAATAAGATAAGAAGGTCAGAACAATGTAAGCTGATAAAAAATGTATATTGTGTATGTATGAGATGCAGAACTTACAATGCATCTGTGTCTCACCATTATGAAACCTTGAAAAATGCACACAAAGGCTTGCTAATAAATATGCACTTGCAATATGACTAACAATGCTGCCATCAATATTCAATCACAGAAGAAACAGCTTTGCATTCATTTACATTATTGCTTCAGACATCAAATTACAAGTGTTCAGGCAAATGGAAAAATAAAAAGCCAACAGGACCTACTGTGAAGGTATGAAAGAAAAGGGCACAGACCACTGGGGTCTGGCAAGCTCCGGAAAACACAATGAAAAGTTTAATTAAAATGCTGTGCGATTCGGGAAACGAGAGGGGATATTTAACTAATGCAGAGCCCATTAGCATTGTTTCATGTGAATTAGCAATTCAGAACCAGTGGAAACTATTCAATCCCGTTGGAGAGTTCAAGTAAATTCTCAGTCTCAATAAACAGATAATTCACTATTTTAATAATTGGTTACAACATTTTGGCTTCTGCCTTCTTCAAGTAGCATGGTAGAAATAACTTGGTAGACTGTGTTTGAAAGTTTGATATAGGTTTGAAAGGAGGTGTAACTTCAGATCACTGTGATTCTGTCTCAACAACATGGCTAGGTAACCCATGCCATCCCCTCCTCACTCTCTGTGTGAAGAAGCGTCTCCTTCCCTCGGTCCCGAGTCTCCACCTCATTTCCAAACTGTGTGTCCTCTGGTCCTGGTTTCTGTTGGTTAGTCAATTTATTTGATATATTTTACATACTTCAATCAAGTCCCCCCTGATTCTTATTCGAGTCAAGAAATTCAGTTTCTTCTTCAAAATCTGTGCATTTGCTCGAAGCACATTTCACAATTTGATTCTATCGCTTTATTCAAAGACTGAAGAAGCTGTCTCTTCTGTTTTGTTCTTTGCTTGTTTCGTATTTTCCATTTCGCAATTTGAGGAAAACCATTTCATTTCGTTCTTTGATCATTTTTAAGTGCTCAAATCGTGAAGTGGTTATTTTGACTCTGAGTGTAGCATATATAACTGTAGTCGACTGAGTCTTTATATCAGCACAGGCTAGGTGCTTGGGGTTGTGTTTTATTAAATCTGCTGTAAAACCCTCCTGTTATTTTGCGTTTCTGACCTCTCTTAACCTTACCTCTCTCAACTCCACAACCCAATGCTAATTCCTCTAAGACAGGTATTCAAGCATGTTCTTAAATTGACTATCCTACTTAATCTTATCTAGTTTTCCTTTCCTTTCTCTCTCTCTCTTTCTCTCTCTCTCTCCATTTCACTATTTTGACCTTCTTAAGGCGTAGTAAACTCCACTCAAAGATAAATAGCCGACTGTCTCTTTGCTAGTTAACTTTCCAAACTTTCAATGTCAGTTTAATTGCTTTTTTTTACATTCCCATGGTGTTTGCTATCACTATGAGTGATTCTGGGTTCTGTTGCCCCAATATTGAGTTATCTCTCTTTTTTTTTATCAAGTACCTTTACTTGGCTTTGAGATACTTTGAGCTTGTCTGGAGAATCCTGCGTGCCAGGACTGAACAGCCGTCCTTGTTCCATTCAAATCCGGTGACAATGTGACTTTTCAACTTTGCCAGCCCCACCTTGTCTATATCAACACCGGGCTGGCAGAGTAGTCACATTGTCACATTATCTGGATGGAACGGGGAAGGCTGTTCAGCACCTGGCACTTATGAATCTCCAGACAAGCTCAAAGGCAGGTAAAGGAAGATTAAGAAAAAAAAAATGATACTGTCGACATTGGAGCAACAAGACCACTCAATGATTGCAGGCACCAAGAATTATGAAATGCAAAAAAAAAATGCACAATACCAAAAGGTTATTGTGGCCTTGAAAAAGTCCAGCGAAGAACAACCAGACCAATCCCAGGGCTATGAGCGATGCAATTAACATTAGTGAAACTAAAAAGAATTAGGAGGGGACTCGGTTGAAGTCTTTAACCTTAAAAGGCCAAAGCAGCTCTAGCCAATTAAGATCAGTACAGAAACCAGGACTAGAGGACGCAGTTGGAAATGAAGTGGAGACAGACTTAGGACAGAGGGTAGGAGACATTTCCTCACACAGAGTGGCAAGGGACGGATGGGGCTACCTAGCTGTTGATGCTGAATCATGGAGATCCTTGTGGATCTAAACTCAGACCTTTGTAGCCACAAAGGCTGGTGGTCAAGGCCTCTTGGAGAGGTTTGCTGCACCAAGATATATGGAAGCCCTCCCTGTATTGATAAACCTGCGATCGCTCCTTTAAAATAGACTGGCTGCCGGGGGTAGGTCAGAGAATTCTCTGACACACTTCTTCACCGCCATACATATTGCATTTTAAATGTGTTTAAATATTTGTTTACCAGACTCTGTGGAGCTCATTCTCAGTAAGATATGCTTATAGCTTATTTATATAGCTGCTTTAGATCTCTGCAGAGTGCAATTAAAAGCTATTTGGAGGCTTTCAACTGTAACTCACCCTGGATTGCAGCTTACGGTCTTTAACGCAAGGAGATGCATCTTGTAATTTTTAAATGCGATTTTTTTTTTTTTTACTAGTAGTTTTTTAAACTAAAGCTGGCTTTTTATTTATTTAAAATAATGGGGATCCTTATGCACTGGCCGTGTTTGTCTATCTGTCTGTTTGGCTGTCGGTCGGTCTGTCTGTCTGTCAGTCACACACATGGTGAACATGATAACTGCCGTGCACCGATCTTCACCAAAGTTTTTATCAAGCTCTGCCAGCCTCCACTAGACAATTTGGATTGAGTTTTGCTGCAATTCCTATCATCAAAAGCTACTCACTTTGTATCTTACTATTTGTTCCTTCAGATCAGAAACTGCTGAACCTTTTAGTTGTTCCAAAAAAAAAAAAAAGAAAAATCTTCTTAAATCAACTGGAATTTTTTTTTTTGCTGTTGTGCTCCTCGTTTGTGGAACTCTATCCTGGTTGACATTATTATTTATTTCTTAGCAGACACCCTTATCCAGGGCGACTTACAATTGTTACAAGATATCACATTATTTTTACATACAATTACCCATTTATACAGTTGGGTTTTTACTGGAGCAATCTAGGTAAAGTACCTTGCTCATGGGTACAGCAGCAGTGTCCCCCACCTGGGATTGAACCCACGACCCTCCGGTCAAAAGTCCTAACCACTACTCCACACTGCTGCACTGGGCAGGTTGAAACATTGGAGTCTTTTAAGTCTAAAATGCTTTTTCGAATGTGCTTTATTATAATTGGTTGTAGCTGTATTGTACATGTGAGCTCTCTTGTTTAGTTAATTTTGTATAGTGCTCTGCCGTGAAGGGCTATATAAAAATACATTTGTATTGTATTGTATTGTATTGTATTGTATTTTATTGTATTGTATTGTATTGTATGGTATTCAGTCCATACCACTATCATCTACTAGGAACCATATTAACATTGATTCAAATCTTCTGTTCCTATGTTCAGTAACAATACAGACAGACAGACAGTGGCACTACAGTCCTGCAATGCTATTACAATGGTAGCTGTAATGGGATGAGGGTGTTACTGGTATAATGGTACCACAGTCTGCTAACCTATACCCTTCCCACATTATCTTCAATGCAACCAGATTATTCTTTGCTTCTGACTGGGGCGAAGATATCTAAGCTAAGGACCAATCACATCAAATACCGGATGCTTTTCTGTCAAACACATAGAAAGTGTAATGTTAACGAAGCTAAAGCAAATGGATCTAAGAACACTCCAGTGTAGGGTTTACTTTACAGTCCTCTTTTACGAAGCAGCATTTCTTAAATCTAGTGCGGACTGCAGTCGAGGCAGGTAGGTTTGTAAATCTCGGTAGTGAAGTTCAGGTGGGTTCATATCTGCAAATCTTGTTGTCTTTTCTCCTCGCTGCTTGTAGAGTTGTGATCCGTGTTTCTCTGCGTCTCCAGGGGCTCCCAGGTAACATGTAACGAATGAGTTCATGCACTGTTACACTAGCTGCAGCAACACCATACATTTTTTATCTGCTCAGACACCCTCCTTGTTCCCAGTGCTGCTGGAATCACTGAAGACAGCAGCTAGCAGGATTACTGCCACCATCCAGCTAAATATTAAAGCTGCAGTTCTTGTGACTGAAATACATTTATATGATCCTCCTTCAAAAATTGGGGTCCCTTTTACGCACCGTCCGCTGCTCTGTCCTTCTCTGCTGGTTTATGAGCTGCAGGTTAAGCGCTACTGCGCACATTTATTAACAACTATGGGCAGCAGTGTGGAGTAGTGGTTAGGCCTCTGGACTCTTGACCGGAGGGTCGTGGGTTCAATCCCAGGTGGGGGACACTGCTGCTGTACCCTTGAGCAAGGTACTTTACCTAGATTGCTCCAGTAAAAACCCAACTGTATAAATGGGTAATTGTATGTAAAAAATAATGTGATATCTTGTAACAATTGTAAGTCGCCCTGGATAAGGACGTCTGCTAAGAAATAAATAATAATAGTAATAACTAGACAAACAAAAACACATTAACAAATAAACAGGCGCAATGGCCAAAGTAAAAGATCTACAAAAAACTTGCGGACATAACAGCGAACAAACATTAACCCCGCGATTCCCCTATTTATACACCTGTGGCTAGAGCCTCATTAACCGTTCAACATTCAATTATGGCCACAGCCACATTCTCACATGTTTTCTGGCAGGGAGGAGAATTTAACCCCCTCCCTGCCAACCCAATATTCCCCACACACATATCTCTGGTAAAATCCTGAATGGATTAAACTGCAATGTTCCGGGGGAGTCTTGTTTACATATTTCTTTTGAGCATATTGTGCAGCTGATATCTTCTCGGTTTGACACGCGGTTGCTATGACAACACGGATAATGAGGCCCAAGAGGGTGCTAGGACCACAAAACAAAATCCCATTACCCTTATCAGTTCGGCTCCAAGCTAAACATCATTTCTGGGGCAGGTTCTACAAAGAGCAACCCAACTCGTATCTGAAGATGGAACAAATTCTAGATTTTGGGGAAATGCTAAAAGAAACGCCTGTATTAAATTCAAAGGCAAACGTTTTGATTAGAAGCCGTTATTAATGTCTGTGTTAGGGGTAGCTCTGAATAATCGACGAGTCGAATGGAAAAGTGCCAGTCGCCCTCAGAAACGGGTCTAATCGCGCGTCGCGTGATTGTAAAGCATTTGTGAGGCGTGCGGTTTCAGATGGGGTTTTAAGTTGGTTTGGAAAAAAGAACGCATTAAAATATCATAGAAGCATGTCATAGAAATATTTTAAGGTACTGTATTGAATCAGCTGGTTCTCAGATCTCCAGTACTGAGTTCTCTATACTAGACTGTATTGAATTAGCTGGTTCTCAGATCTCCAGTACTGAGTTCTCTATACTAGACTGTATTGAATTAGCTGGCTCTCAGATCTCCAGTACAATACTGAGTTCTCTATACTAGACTGTATTGAGTTAGCTGGCTCTCAGATCTCCAGTACAATACTGAGTTCTCTATACTAGACTGTATTGAATTAGCTGGCTCTCAGATCCCCAGTACAGCACTGAGTTCTCTACACTAGACTGTATTGAATTAGCTGGCTCTCGGATCTCCAGTGCAGCATTGAGTTCTCTATACTAGACTGTATTGAATTAGCTGTCTCTCAGTTCCCCAGTACAGCACTGAGTTCTCTACACTAGACTGTATTGAATTAGCTGGCTCTCAGATCCCCAGTACAGTACTTAGTTCTCTGTATTAGACTGTATTAAATTAGCTGACTCTCAGATCCCTAGCATTGCTCGTTATTTGTGCTGAATTGAGATTGAGTCCTGTTCAAATGTAATATGCTGGCCCCAGCACTTAATTCTCCATTAGTTTCTTATTCAGCACCCAGTTCTGAGTGCGCTGTTATTTCAGTTTGCTTACTATCAGATCTCCCAGCACTGAACTCTGCTCTGACTCGCAGATCCCCAGTATTGAGTTTGCTTGTAATTCAATTTGCTGTCTCTTAAGATTTCTAATACCAGCTTCTCTGTACTGTATTGAATTTTCTGACTGGAAGACCTCAGGGCTAGACCTGCAAGCTTGAAATGCATAAAACATGATTTCCTTTTGTGGGCTGTACAGTGGTGAAGTTAAATAATAATATACATGGTTGCATGAAATATGTGCATGTTTTATAAAGAGGAAAAAAATAAAAAATGTTGAAGGTTTGTATCTTAAAACTGGCGACCAAACTGTGGCAATACATTTATGATTAGTAGTGTGCATTTGCCATTTAAACACAATTGCAATGGTTAAATTATTTTAGTGTATTTCTGTCAAATTTAACATTGGTTTTCACATGCAATGTTACATTAGAACATATACTATACATTTATTAAACTTCAAGTTTCTCTTTCTTTGTCATTCTTTTTCAGTCATTCTCAGTGGTTCCTTTTACAATCACTCAAATACTGTATATTTTTGCATTTGTGATAACGTGAGTCGGTTTTTAAGGTGCTTTATAGACCTGTATAGATACCTGTAACACAGGCTAGATCAACCAAAGTGTCTTTAAACTTGTAAGCGTCACCCTCAACTAATATACAGCAACGTATTTGCCAAAAACACGGATATACTTCTTCCACAGTGGCTGACCACTAGATGGCGCTGGCTCTTCTATGAAGCTTGTCTGATCTAGTCTGTGTTACACATGTCTATGGCAGGCAACTAGAACTGAACAACAGCTCCAGAACTCAGTCAAAGCACCTTAACACAGACTTATAATATATATATATAAGTCTATATATATATATATAATAATTGTCTTTGCTGCTAGAACTACTTGGAATAATTGCAAACACCATACAAAGGAACAGGGTGAAAAGCCAAGGTTCATTTTGCAAATGAATTGCATGAAAAAAGTTTCTTTTTTTTAATAACTCAATATATAAAAGTACAATAAAAAACATTTTCCTGTTCCATGAACTGAATGACGAAAGTGTATTGCTACGATATATTTTAGGATGCGACATTACTAGTTTTTTCGTTACAACCCAAACGACGAAAGGGCAAAAAGCTAGCGCTAACAACAGCAGTGTCGTCGTTCCTGTTCATCAGATTAATCGCCCCGCCTCTGGGATTGTTCAAACCTGAAGATAATGTTAAAACTGGCGAGGCAAAGGTGGGCACGCAGCTACCGATGCCAACAATAAGGCAAAAAATGTAACTTGAAGTTACTTGACGCCCTTCATCCATTCATAACACTTGTATGAACAGAGCACAGTCATTCCCTGTCAAGGGACTACGCAGTTTCAGGAAGAACTTATTAAACTGTTGAAGTTCCAAACAGCCTAGTAAAAACGATTGCTAAGAGATTACCCCAAATCAATTTCTGCCCAACACCAAGATCAATATACTCGTGTTTGTGTCAAGCCACGGCTTTATGTAATCTTTAATTTTCATCTGAACAGATGTGAATATATTGGACTTTATGCAGAATCAATTTTAAGAATCAGTTTCTTTAATTGCCTTTATTTGAGGGGGAAAAAATCCTGAAACAGGTGGCCTGTTGTTATAATAACGCTTAGCTACTTAGCTGTATTTTGCTGTATTTTGACCGGCACAAGTAAGTAGCTAATGAATAGACAACTGACCATGTGCTGAAGTTTAGGTCCATAGTATTAATAGATATGCCATGCTGTGTGTATCTATCATTAGAGTTCATATTTCATATGTCTGTTGGGCATATTTTTTTAGACTGTCCTACACCAGTAAAAAAAAAAAAAAGCTAGTAAAATATATTAACAGAAATAATAATGAGGTTTTAATAACACTACTGGCAAATATAACATAGAAAATCGAGATATCAAAAGCTCAATCAGTCTTGCAGCTATTCAATCTGGTTGTTCTATCAGTCAATCAATCAATCTGTATTTTATATAGCGCCTTTCATAGTGGAGCACCATCACAAAGCGCTTTACAAGATGCAGTAACAACAAGAAAATCCATAATACTTTAAATACAGTGAAAAATGCATAATACATGATATAGTAGCATAATACATGAACTAGTAGCAACAACACAGCAGTTAATAGCAGATATCCAGCTTAAAGAGCATGGAAAGCAAGAGAGAACAGGTGGGTCTTGAGAGTCCTAGTGATAATAAACTTATTTTTTTCTTTATAGGTCATTTTCTGTTCCTGTAGGAGTTTCAAATAAGCTGATAATGAGTGCTGGTATGCTTATTAATTGCTTGTTTTCAATGAACTTTGTAGTTTTCCTTCATTGAGAAGAGTCTTTCTGAAATACATTTTCTTTCCTCTTTTCATTACTGGCCCAAGTCTACCCTCCTCCTGATCATCCCTTTGGTCCTTGTTTATTTTACTTTTAAAACACAAGCTTTCAAAGTTGCTTATTGGTACCCACTTCCTGATCTGTAGGTCAGATTCAGTACAAAAGCTGCAGTTTTTAATTTTGAATCTATTGCGCTGTATTTGAAAGAACAGCTCCCAATGTCTCAAGCCTGTCCTGGACTGGAGGGAGCACCCTTTCTCTTAGGGGGGTGAGGGAGGGAGGGAGCAGTTCAGTCTCCATGCCTCAAGCCTGTCCTGGACTGGAGGGAGCACCCTTTCTCTTTGGGGCTGAAGGAGCAGTTCAGTCTCCAAGCCTCAACCATGTGCAATACAGCTTTACATTTGAGCTGATAATTATTTAAAACTTCTCTAGATCTCCTGGCTATTTAAACATTTTCTTTTGTCACCTACTGCTCAGTTTCTTGTGGAAAAAAAAGAACAACACCGTTTGCTGGTTTAATCATGGCATCGGCACAGGTGCCATACTTCATTTGATTGGCTAATTAAATAGGATGCTAATAGAAGTCATTATCTCCAAAAACATACCCAAGTGATTGAATATGAATAAATTAATTTAGACGTCATTAAAAAAGTATGGTAAGATGAAGCAAAGTTTTTGAAGCAGTTTTCTTAATGCTGCGCTGGAGAGCTGAGAATGGAGTGTTTAGACTAGTGTTTAAATTATAATTTCTACCCAGTTTTCTCCCCAATTGTGTTGTTATTAATCCTGGTTCACTGCTGCAATCCCCAGGCGACTCGGGGAACGGAGGCTGAAACACGCGTCCTCCGAAACACGCGTCCTGCGAAACACGCG
Organism: Acipenser ruthenus; assembly: GCF_902713425.1. NCBI lineage: Eukaryota > Metazoa > Chordata > Actinopteri > Acipenseriformes > Acipenseridae > Acipenser > Acipenser ruthenus. The sequence goes on from NC_081231.1 coordinate 1,137,572, forward strand.
TCCTCCGAAACATGTTTCTGCCAAGCTGTCATTTTTTGCACTGCGGATCCACAGTTAAGCTACCAGACCTGTAGTGTCGGAGGACAACACAGCTCTGAATGGCTCCACTGCAGACCCGCAGCCACCCTATCAACCACAGGGGTCGCTGGTGTGCGGTGAACCGTGGATTCCCATGCCGACCTAAGCCCTCCCTACCTGGGCCAATTCTGCGCCGCCCCCTGGGAACACCCGGTCACAGTCTGCAATGACATAGCCTGGATTCGAACCTGCGATCCAGGCTATAGGGCGCATCCTGCACTCCACGCGGATGCCTTTACTGGATGCGCCACTCGGGAGCCCTCTTTTAAGGTTTTTTGATGTAAAGATTGAAATTCTGACTTCGATGACAAGAGATGAGCTCCATGAAAATACATCTGATTAGTCAAATGTAAATATTAGTGGCATTAACAAGATTTGTCTTGAAAAACCACAACATACAATATTTCTGCCACGATCATCCTTTATGTAGAGTATTGTAATGCATTGTATTAATTAAAGTGCTGGGAAATGACTGCTGGAGAGTGTTTAAATGCAGAATTGTGCCTTTCTTAAACGCAAGTTTTTCTGGCAACTCAGCAACTAAAACAAATGCCATGACATTTCCTCCAAAATCATATTCAGCATTATTTTATTTGTCCGTACTGATTTCAGTCAGTGTGTTTCTCGTGTGCTCTCGGGGCATCTGTGATGTTGTGCAATCAGTCAGGTTAAATAAATACAAAATCAATCCACTCCAAACTGGGGCAGATTAGCTTAGCAGCAGCTAGCCAAGTCTATATAATCCATTTGCGTACATTATCGGCGGTCTATCATACTGGATATATTAGTTTGCTATTTTTTTAAATGGAAAATTGAATTACATGTCCCACGATCATGTTATTTTTTTAAAAATAAAATATGCTTAGTATTTCGTTAGCATTGAGTGTCTCTAATTATTTACATAGTATTTACTTAATGTTACAGACACATAATTATAATGTTATTATGCATAGTTACAATGTGCTTGATGTGTAGATCTTTTTGCACGATATATATAAGAAAAGGGTTAAAGTTCAGAAACTGATCCTCAGTTCTGGTTGCCTGCTGTAGACACATATAACACAGGCTAGATATTTAATAGAAGTATGGACCATCTAGTACTCTGCCACTTTGGATATCGTTTCCTCAACGCAATTTTGGTAATTGCAATATGAACCACTCATCATGATTTGAAGCACCGTACAAGAGACATAACATTTTAATACAATTTAATACGAATCAAATATCTTTTTAACGACCATACAAGTGCTTCTGTCCTTCCAGGACTATTGCTGTCTCAAGAAACTCTGTAAAGTCTCAGTTCTGCTAAGGTTTTGCTAAGTTAACGGTTTTTTTTGTGAGGGTCGATGCTGCACCTTTAAAAAAAAAAAAAATACCATAGATCACAAATAATATCCCATGCTTAATAAGATGCAAATTCACAGCCCCTGGTGTGCAAACCACAAATTGCTTTTTGACAGTATGTTTAAGACGGTAATCGAGTGTCATTTACAGGAGCCAATTTGATCTAAATTGCCTCGTACTCTGTTTCCTGGGCAGTGTGTGTGTCAGTGCGTGTGCATTTTTCTTTTTTAAATGCTGGAGCGATCAGGATCTAGTCTAGCTTGTGTAAGAAGATGCTTCTCTAGTTTTCGGGCGTTTTAAAATAAGGTAACAGCGTCTGATGAGTTCACGGCAGAGAATCACCTCATTTGCAGTGTCGGATTTCGGAGAAATAGTTTGAGCTGCTAAAACCACACCAATGCAGGCGTTCTCATTTCTACATTTAAAAATTCATCTCCTTCCCCCTTGAAGGTGTTTTTTTTAATTATTATTGTTCTATTTCCATCACTGCAGTAACTCCCCCACAACAGCACAGGAGCTGCCCTTCAGTTCCAGTTACCTCAAATAGGTTTGCAGCATAAGCTAGATCATCCAGTGTCTTCATAGAAGTAAAAGCTATTTAATGATCTGCCACTTTCGATGAAATGTCTTTTGTATTTTGCTGGCAATTCACTGCTGTGTACAACACTGTAAAATGAAGAGAAAATGTGGTACCCAGTATGTTGTAGTAAGTGGATCGTGTTTGGGGTTGCATTTGTGGGTTAGATGTAAAATCCTTAGAATATTTTATAAGAGGAGCCGATTGTATATATTCAGGGATTGCTGCTCTAGAAAAGGATATTGCTGCTCTAGAAAGAGTGCAAAGAAGATCAACCAGAATTATCACAGGTTTAAAAGACATGTCATATGCAGGCAGGCTAAAAGAATTGAATCTATTCAGTCTTGAACTACTCGGCGATCTGATTCAAGCATTCAAAATGTCAACCCAAGGGACTTTTTCGACCTGAAAAAAAGAAACAAGGACCAGGGGTCACAAACAGAGATTAGATAAAGGGGCATTCAGAACAGAAAATAGGAGGCACTTTTTTACATAGAGAATTGTGAGGGTCTGGAACCAGCTCCCCAATAATATTGTTGAAGCTGACATCCTGGGATCCTTCAAGAAGCTGCTTGATGAGATTCTGGGATCAAAAAGCTACTAACAACCACAAGAGCAAGATGGGCTGAATGGGGCCTCCTCTCGTTTGTAAACTTTCTTATGTTCTTATATAGTTAGTGAGCAAGTAGCCTGAATAAAGTCATCAGGTAGTTGTGCCTACATTGCAATAGACGAGATCTAACAATAGACCACTATGGTCATTCCATTAAAGGTAAATTCATTTTCAGCCAAGTAATAAATAACCTAGGAATTTCCCAAAGCTCAATGATCCCCATATGCTGTATGCGTTTTCGCAGTTCAGCTCCTATAAATAAACCAGTGAGGTCAACGATCTCTCTCTCAATCCCTGAGTGGCCGCTGTGTGAGGAGGCAATCTGCTGAGGTCTGATTAGAACCCTATATTCTGATGGTGCGTCTCAGCCTTCTGCCCACAGTTGGTACCGGTGGGGACGCGCAGCTGACCCAGTTTCCCCGGTCTTTGTTGAGTCGCCAGAGAGAGGGCTTTAGAAGGGTTTATCCTGCCTCTTGTGGTGCATGGATAAGCACAAAGGCATGTTTTGGTGTCAGGTTCCCCTGAGATAACGACTTTCTGGCGCCAAGCTGTTGAGGCAGTTAATTCTAACGTTACAGGGCCAGAGAGCCAAGATATTTAGTTTTTTCCTTTACAGAAAAATATACACTGGTTCACTGGAGAGAAAGGTCCTGTCTGTTGCATCCCTATATCAGTGGGATTTTAATGATGTGATAGTGCACAGACACAGCAGGGTGCACATTTTATCACAACACCTCACGATTTGTCGTTTATATCCTTTATATACCTACCTGCTTGAAAACGCTTCTTCAATTTCCGTTCAGTAATCAGTGCTATAGAAACACTAGGCACTCGTGTGTGAAAATGTTAGACCGCTTTGTGCTTTAATTAGGCATCCGAAACACCTGCTAAAAAGTCTCTTTATCATTTGTAGCTATGTGTTCCTTTTCTCTTACTATTTGAATTTAATTGCATGCGCCTATTAAACATCATCAATTCAATTTCACTAATTTGCCTGTTTTGACAAAGATTTTCAGTTCCAATGGTTTGATTTTATGTGGACAAGAAATCAAAACTACAGAAGCATTGGTGTTCTAATAAATGTACGCACTACTGCATAGTACATAAACTATGGAAAGAATTTACAGACCAACTGGGAGGCATTTTCCCTTACGCAGACCCCTTGCTTACTAAATATCTCTTTTAAAATATGCAAAAGTTGGTAATTACAAGTGTAATGGAATGAAACGTTCTCCTTTTTCTAGGAAAGCAGTACAACAACCTGATAACCTCACTTAGACTATTTGCTCACTAAATATCTGGTATCCTTAAATATACAATTGGCTCCTCTTTAAAAATATGCTTAGGATTTTAATGACAAGTCTATCCCACAAGTGCAGTGGTACCCCAGGTATGATCCACTTTCTACAATGGACTGGGCATGACATTCTCTTCATTTTGAGTTCAGAAATAGGTTTCTGGTTAATGACTGCCAAGGACAACCCTACACTGAATATTGTACAAGTCTTGGCAGTAAATGGATTGTATTTATTTTACAACAGTTTTATTAGAGAGGTAATTGAAGAGAGGTTTGGTACATGTCAAGACTGCGGATTGTGGATAATGATAATACCGGGCTGGCCTTGATATTGACTTGTCGTCAATAGGACCGTAAATGAAGTGGCCTTAATTATGAGGTGGTCTGCAGAAAATGTATTTAAGGATTAATATTAGGTCCACTGTGCAGATAATAAAAAACGATTTATTCAAAGGAGTGTCTGAGAAATGTTCATAGTTGAAGAGCCACACATGTATTGCACTGGTATTATTTTGCTCCAGAAGAGCTCTCTAATTAAGAAAAAACATTACAAGTTTGAGAATGAGAAAAGACCATTCGGCCCATCAAGGCCACTTGTTTGCACACCATTCTCCCCTACTGAGGGGGGGGGGGGGATTAATTTAAAGGCAGGCAGTGTGGTCCAGTGGTTAAAGTCCAGAGCTTGTAAACAGAAGATCACTGGTTCAAATCCCACCTTTGCCACTGACTGACTCACTGTGTGACCCTGAGCAAGTCACTTGACCTCCTTGTGCTCCATCCTGCAGATGAGGTGTTAATTCAATATCTATTGTAAGTGACTCTGCATATAATGCACCATTCACAGCCTACCTCTGTAAAGCGCTTTGTGATGGTGGTCCACTATGAAAGGCGCTATATAAAGATATTATTATTATTATTAAAAGCACAGCATTTTTTATGTTTCCACTGTTTTGGATACTTAACCTGGTAGGCTAGTCCATGTATTTATAACTGTGAAATAATGCTTCCTACCTTCTGTTCTAAACTCGACTCAGCTTCCATTCATGCCCTCTTGTTCTTCTCTCTGTGCTGAATTTGAAGTCGTGTCTTGGGTTGACTTTATCTCTACTTCATCTTGGTAGATTTTCCTAGTCCCCGTTTTCTCTCTCTGTTACATTTCTGTTTTCATCGCCAAAGGGAATGATGTGTAGAAAGTCTGGGTTTCCTTTGTGGTACAGCTACTGTTCCTGGTTTCCTGCCTTGCTGAAAAATGTGAATCTTCTCCACACCATCCTGTAGAGTTAATTAACAGCACAGTGAGAGCTCCACTGACAGATAAGCACGTTCTCTAGCTTTTAGAATTGAAGATTTATAGCTTGTCATACCTAGACTACTGCATACCTCTGTGTATAGACACTCCTGGAAATAAGCAGCAAAAAAAAAGACTGCAAAAAAGAATGTCTCATTTAATTTGCTGCAGTGGGTTAATACGCAAGTCTATCTGGTTTCTGAGTTGGTCACAAATGAAATTTGTTTGGTGGTTTCAACCCATTTAGTGGAAAGTGGTGTAATCTAATCGCAACCCCCCCCCCAAAGAAACAAAAAAACACTACAATGAATATGCTCCAAAAGAAAATGTTTAAATAGCCAGGAGAGCTAGAGAAGTTTTAAATAATTATCAGCTCAAATGTAAAAGCTGCAGTATTGCACATGGTTGAGGCTTGGAGACTGCACCCTCCCTCACCCCCTAAGAGAAAGGGTGCTCCCTCCAGTCCAGGACAGGCTTGAGGCATGGAGACTGAACTGCACCCTCCCTCACCCCCTAAGAGAAAGGGTGCTCCCTCCAGTCCAGGGCAGGCTTGAGGCATGGAGACTGAACTGCTCCTTCACCCCCTAAGAGAACAGGTGCTCCCTCCAGTCCAGGGCAGGCTTGAGGCATGGAGACTGAACTGCACCCTCCCTCACCCCCTAAGAGAAAGGGTGCTCCCTCCAGTCCAGGACAGGCCTGAGGCATGGAGACTGAACTGCACCCTCCCTCATCCCCTAAGAGAAAGGATGCTCCCTCCAGTCCAGGGCAGGCTTGAGGCATGGATATTGAACTGCTCCCTCCCTCAGTCTCCCTAAGAGAAAGGGTGCTCCCTCCATTGCACTAGATTTAACTGGTGAATTCAATTTGTTTTAACCCTAGCACTCATATATTTTGTTTTCAATTGATTTATTGTTTTTTTTGTGCACATGCTAAATGTTTTAGTTAGATTCAACTGAAAATAAATTGATTTTAATAATGTTTTTTTTGTTTCTCTTTCTTAGACCCAATTTGGACAGTTTCTTTGGAGAAACACGAACTTAAAACTATAGGATCTGGGAAGGCACTGCAGAGTATGCTCTGTGTGGTAATCACCTAGGAATCATGCATCTTATCTTGTGGGCTGTCAACACAAGATAGCCACAGCTGAAAAACTTGCCTCGCAACCTTCCAGACTCCCCATAGGAAATTGGATCTTATGACTTAATTTTTGGAAGACTTGTCCTAATTCAAAAACTGTTTTCTCATTGGCTGGGAAGGAACACTGCCTCCTCCTCCCCGCCCCCTCCCCTCAATTCTGACCAATGGAGAAGCTTAGAAAGGAAGAACACTCCTAAGGAAAGGAAGCACAGCTTTTGGAAGGAATTCTGGGAGAAGAGAAACGTTACATTAAACTGGATTGGTGGATTCTCCTTCAGAAGTCATTGGATTGGACTAAAAAGAAAGCATAGCGACCCATTTCTCTGCTAACAGTGGATTTGAAAATATTGTTGAATTTTTTTTTCTGGGTTAACTGTTTAAGAAGATGGCCACATTTTTTCCATCTAAGGTCCTGTCCCGTTTGGGTATCTTCATGGCCTTTTTGGTGTTTGGGGGAGCAATGGCGCTAGAATTCGGGGGTGCCCCAGGACAGTGGGCTAGGTACGCCCGTTGGGAAGCGGGTTCAATGGGAGAACTCAGTTTCAGCATCAAAACAAATGCTTCCAAAGCCCTGGTGCTTTACCTTGACGACGGAGGGAACTGTGATTTCTTGGAGCTTCTCATCTCGGATGGTCGTTTGCAGCTACGCTTCGCCATCTCCTGCGCGGAGCCCGCTACCGTTCACTTAGACACACCGGTCAGCGATGACCGCTGGCACATGGTCCTGCTCACCCGGAACTACCGCGAGACCATGCTGGTAGTGGACAGCGAGGCTAAGGTGTCCGAAGTGAAGTCCAAGCGGCGGGACATGTCTGTGGTCAGTGATCTGTTTGTCGGAGGCATTCCTCCGGATGTCAGGCTCTCAGCTCTCACCTCCAGCACTGTCAAATACGAGCCCCCCTTCCGAGGCCTGATCGCCAACCTGAAAGTGGGCGAGACTCCCCCCAACTTGCTCAGCAGCCAGGGAATCCAGAGTGACTTGGAGTATCTGTGTACCAAGCAGAACCCCTGCCTCAATGGGGGGCTCTGCTCCATACACCATGGGGAAGTTCGTTGTGACTGCAGTCTTACCAGGTACCAGGGGAAGTTCTGCAATGAAGGTAAGGAGAATTTGGGGTCGTTACAGTATATGTTCTCTCTAAGCCAGGGCTGTCTGAAATCGTTTTTTATAGAAGCCAGCAGTCATAGCCACTTTGGATCTTGCAGTACACTGTTGCACAACCAGATGGCGCCGGTGCTTACCAATCTAAAGATTGGTTGATCTAGCCTTTCATTATATGTATCTATGGCAGCTCCTGAATTCATTGTAAAAGCACCTTATCAAAGATAAAAATAGAAATATTTGAAAAAAGGTATAAGAAAATGATAAAGTTAATTGGAAGATATGTCCTTTTAACCCCTGAAGGTACACAAGGAATTGAAAGCTTGCTCAAATGCTTTCTTCTGAAAAGACAGTTGAGAGCGACTCAAGTATCACAGTGAAGAAAATGACCATTTGGACGACCAGATCCAACCTGATAGTAAATTTGAATTCCTGCATCTCATTGCTAAAATAAGAAAGTCATTTGTATTTGTGGGACACATATGTCCCTTGTTCCTCAAACGGTCAAGGTAATACACTTTATAATGGGTTCCCAATGGTCCTGAATCACATTTTCTGTAAATAATTCACCTAAATCATATATTATTTATTGATTGATTCTTGGGAATGTATTGGTATTATAATTAGCGCTGGGTCAAACATGGGTTTTTAATATATGAATATTCTTTCACAATCAATAAGAATAAGTGGGAAAACAAAAGCAGAACTCATACGCACATTCCATGAACAAATAAACCGATACCCCATCAACTGCCCTGTTAATGAAAGCAGTGAAACATTCTGTACAGCAGAATGCATGTTATTTATGTCAGACGTCATGTATGCATTGGTTTCCATTATTCATTACATTTAAGAACATAAGAAAACATAAGAAAGTTTACAAACGAGAGGAGGCCCCCATTCGGCACATCTTGCTCGTTTGGTTGTTAGTAGCTTATTGATCCCAGAATCTCATCAAGCAGCTTCTTGAAGGATCCCAGGGTGTCAGCTTCAACAACATTACTGGGGAGTTGGTTCCAGACCCTCACGATTCTCTGTGTAAAAAAAGTGCCTCCTCTTTTCTGTTCTGAATGCCCCATTATCTAATCTCCATTTGTGACCCCTGGTCCTTGTTTCTTTTTTCAGGTCAAAGAAGTCCCCTGTAGTCTTCTTTGTTCAAGACTGAATAGATTCAATTCTTTTAGTCTGTCTGCATACGACATGCCTTTTAAACCCGGGATAATTCTGGTTGCTCTTCTTTGCACTCTTTCTAGAGCAGCAATATCCTTTTTGTAACGAGGTGACCAGAACTGAACACAATATTCTAGGTGAGGTCTTACTAATGCATTGTAGAGTTTTAACATTGCTTCCCTTGATTTAAATTCAACACTTCTCACAATATATCCGAGCATCTTGTTAGCCTTTTTTATAGCTTCCCCACACTGTCTAGATGAAGACATTTCTGAGTCAACATAAACTCCTAGGTCTTTTTATTTGAATCATTACATTTGAACATGGTCATTCTTGCCTCTGAATACATCTGAAGCAGTGTCTGTTCCAATGCAATGGTACATCAGATTTATAGGAGGGATTCCTTGCTCCAGTTACTGCAGTCAGTTCACCGTTGAAGGAGATGTTTTAAAATAGAACCAAGACGCACACACACACACACACATAGAGTTGAAATAACCAGTGCATGTAGCTTTCCTACCACGGGGGACAAACCAAGCTGCACAACACATGGAGTTTAGAAGAGCTACAAGGAGAATCACAGGTACCATTTACCCGTGGGCTGCAGTACTGTGGCACCTCCTTTGATCTGAAAAACACTTCATAAGTGCAGCTGGACGCTGTCCAGCGAAGTTGTAAAGAAGCTGTCATTTCAATGGTTGTTTCTTCCTTGAAAGCTCCCTAGCCATTTTTTGTCAGCAACCAGGCAGCGTGGGGAAGCAACAAAACAGGCAAGGGCTCACCGAAATATTGTTATAAAACCATTTGTGTCTTTGACTTCATTGGAACATCAATTGAATTATACGATGGGTTTCGCCACTTTCAGTTTGAGTGGTTTCTGACCAGCTAAGCTGCGCCGTGATTGATTTGAATGAATGAACAAAAATAAAATGTGAAAAATATGTAAAGAAAAGCCTGAATCATAAGCACGGACACCTATCGTTTATTAAAAAATATTTGTGAGATTTATCTTTCAATAGCGCCCCCTATGGACTTGTTTTATGCCTGTAGCAATATTCAACACTACATCGGCTGGATATATTATGACAGATTTGCTTCGTGAATCTGAAACGGGTGTATTTTTGAGTGTGAGAATACACCTCGGGCATACGAAGGGTTAAGTCCGACATGGCAGACAGCATTAAGCATTTTCGCTAAACCCACACTATTGTAATTCTGAATGATTAGGCCATCAATCTCTTGCACATTTTCATGAGAGAATTTATAACTGCGTATCAAGCTGAACGCTAAGAGGAACCCTGTGAAGCTGCTTCATGAATACTGATCGCCCAGATTAGCTTCTTAACACTTGGACTTGTTACAAACTTGAACGCACCCACTGACTTCTCACTGAGTTACTGTCACGTGTCAGAAATATATTAAATATGCTGCAGTAGAATAGATTTACTTGCTGGGCTGTGCATGACATTCTGCTTTTAAGATACAGTAGTGTCCAAATGTATTAGAAAACCACAAGACAGCCTTTATATACCTACCTGCATTAAAACCTCAGGGTGTGAGAATTTCAATTGATATAGAATCAATAGGCACTCGTGTGAAAATGTTAGACCACTTTGTGCTTTAATTAGGCATCTTAAACAACTTCTAAAAAATCTCCTGCATTTTACCATTTCCTTAGTTTTAAATGACTTGCACGTGTGGCCTATTAAAGTCATCAATTAGACAAGCCTATTTTGACAATATTCCTAGATTTTTAGTTCCAGTGGTCTGATTTCATGCACCCAACAAATCAAAACTACAGAAGCAATAGGGTTCTAATAACACACTGCTGTATATTAGTTTGATTCAGTGTTTAGACCGTATGCTTAGATTGACAGGTATATGGCCAATGAAATTTATTTATTATATTACCTATGAAACATTACAAAGAACAAAATGAACCAATAATTCAACACCTTAAACAGAACACGAATGACCTACAATGTGTAGTTTCAGAAGAAGTAAATGGATACATAGATTCAATACCTGAAAGTTAAAATGTAACACTGAAAGTTAAATTAGAAAGGAGTAGTAAATCTATACACCGTTAACTATGTAGTGAATGACGTCACAAACACATTAATAGATTTAAGTTGAAATAAGTGAGTGTCGTTACTGTGGCATCATGAGCACCACTCCTCTCTTCACTCCTCTATGTTCCTCCCCTGCCCTTCTGTGTCTCCTCTCACCCACTCTCTGTCTACATGTTTTAAAAAAGGAGTTGCGAAAGTTAACCAAGTGCAGCACAGAAACCAGGACCAGAGGGCACTGTTGGAAATGAAGTGGGGTCAGACTGAAGGAGACGCTTCTTCACACAGAGAGTGGTGAGGGGATGGAATGGGTTACCTAGTCATGTTGTTGAGGCAGAATCACTGGGATCCTTTAAAACACAACTGGACACAACTGAGATCAATCAGCTGCTAGGAACCGGACGAGCACTGATGGACCGAATGGCCTCCTCTTTGTCTGTCTCGTTACTGGGTTTATAAAGCAGTTCTAGTTCTCTGTTCCTGATTGCGGGAGATCCAGAAAATATATCCCAGGGAATGAGATTTTTCTGTTGCTGAAAGGGTGCAGTTGAGGGGTTTGTCCTGTAGCGTTGGTGTTTAGTCCCTTTTGAAGCAGAGTACAGTTCTGTTATTCCAAAGCTTGTCTTTGTGTAATTTCTTGTCTCTCTTAAAATCACTTTATCTTCCTTGCTCCATTCTAATTCCACTGTATCACTCTGTAGAAACTGGAGCAGACCACAGCGTTATCAGCAAATACTGCACAGTCAGTCTTCCTGAATGGATGCCAGTAGTACTGATTAAAATGTATACATTGTGTGTAAGCACTGTAGAGAGACTCTCTGTTATATTATCCTTTTTTAGTATGGGCAAGAGAACTGACTTTTTTTAAATAATAATGTGTTTATGGGTTTTTAATTTTTTTTTAAAATATATTTTTGTATTATTATTATTTTCTATAAGATGCCCCCAGGAATTTGTAAATTTTGTGGAAAAACAAAAGACAAACAAACAAAAAAATGGGTGTAAATAATTAGTTGCCCAGTTTTTTATTATTATTATTATTATTATTATTATTATTATTATTATTATTATTATTATTATTATTATTATTTGGCAGCTGACTTACAGGTGTTACAATGCAAGGTCAATAATTGAATACAGTATAGTTTACAGTAAGGGCAAATTATGCTACTCAAAGTACAATATGAAATAAGATGCAACCCAATCACAGTCCTGGTGGGTCATTCCTCTCCAGGGTTAATGCTAATTAAACTGCTTCAGGGTCTTGGATGGCGGTTTGACCTGTTGGACCATTCTACTAGCAGTATCTCCTAACACCTTGACATCGCATCAGAAGTGACTCTGTCTGTCTGCATCGCGTTGCAGATCATTTGTTAAGGGAATGTGATGGCTCTGTTGCCTCACATGCCTGGCAGCTCCTAAAGCTGGGTGGATAAGGAGGCATTAGTTGTTCCCGATGGAGACGCTCAGTCACGCAGCCAAGATCCAGGCTAAAAATAAGCCAGGTCCCTTTTGCCTGTTTTCAGATGTCTTGAATAAAAAAAAAACACACAGCAGGAGCGCTCTTATTAAATCAATAAGAGGATGACAGCAGATTTTTTTTTCTTCTGAACAACAGGGGGCCCCAATAGCCTGTTACTGCGTCATTCCACTGTTATCCGTTTCATAGTTTTACTGTACACACGGTCGGGGTAGATGGTCTTGGGGTATAGGCTCAGTCCCTTTCGATGCTTATTTTTCAGGGGCTTACAAAATATATATCACTCACCGTAAAACTATTTTGAAATGGTTCAGTCCAGAATCAGCTTCCACAGTCCTTGAATGCATGTAGGCTTGCAGGTGCTGTGTCGTGGTGAGACTAATTATTAAAAAAAAAAACTTGAGCCAGTATCATTAAAGGATTTAAAATGTATTGCATCTTGTTAATAGCCATTACATTTCTTGCTTCTATTTCAGTAATAATTTCTTAAAGGAACCACGTGTGTGTGTGTTTTTTTTTTTGGGGGGGGGGGGGGGTTGGTTTGATTGGATGGAATTATGTGTGGTGTTCTATGCACAGGGGTGCCATCTGTACACAGAATATGAGGTACTGGCATTGTGATTGCACTGTGATTGGTTGGTTTCTGATACATGATTTATAATGTCTTAATACTACACCTTCAAATGAGCCTGAGGCTTTTTTATAGCCTTGTTTAGTCCATTACAGAAATACTGACACGGAACAAATGAACCATTTGATCCCCACTAATTGGGTAGTTAGACTCTTGTGAGATATACAGTCAAGTTAAAGAGCCTATGAATATGAATATCAAAAGTCAAATGGTTAAATACATTTTAGAACTCACATTTAAATCTAGATTTTTTTTGTTTGTTTCTAGTCTGTTACAGTATTTGATAGCGTGGTTTCTGGTCCAAAATCTACTTCAAGCAATATTGAATTATGCATGTAATCTAAGTGGTTGGAAAACACTTGCATGCTTTTATAGATGCTATTTGCACACCAGCGATGGTAGGGTTGTCTTTACACAGGCATCAAAAGTATTTTAGAAACTCAAATACAATAGTGGTATCAGCAAATAATAATAATAGATTTCAGACAGGAGATCAAGGTTGTGGAGAGTATTTTGCTATTAAGCTCAATAGCTCAACATGTCTGGAATATAACGGTGAGAATTAATTATTTGTTTATTTAGCAGACACCTTTATCCAATGTGACTTACAGAGTCTAGGGTGTGTGAACTATGCATCAGCTGCAGAGTCACTTACAATTACGTCTCACCCGAAAGACGGAGCACAAGGAGGTTAAGTGACTTGCTCAAGGTTACACAATGAGTCAGTGGCTGGGGTGGGATTTGAACTGGGGACCTCCTGGTTACAAGCCCTTGTCTTTAACCACTGGACCACACAGCCTCCTAGAAGTGTACAGATCGCCAGAACGAGTAACCGCAAGCATTAAAGAGATTTCATTTGCCCACCTAATTTAAGATCACCTTTCCTTGATCTCTTGACTGGCCTTGCTATTGATGTTTCATTGTATTCTTAATGTTCCAAGTGCTGTTTACCCAGGGTAAGACTCTCTGACTAACTGTTTCGCACCCCTGTCAAAACCACAGCTTCTGCCTTAGCCCCAGTCTGCCGGTCAAGAAGCCTTATTGACGGCTGTGTTAAGCCTATTGACTTCACTGTATCAAACTAATGTACTCTAATGTCAGAAGATGTTGAATGGAAGGACTCTTGTGTATTGGGGCTTAAAGAGCGCGTTTGCTGGGCGGATTCTGTTTTGGAGTCAGTGTGTCTGAAATGCTCATCCCTAGTAATGGGCAGGTCAGAACTTCTTCTGTGATAGTGATCTGCTCAGATCTCGGAAAGTGAAGCAGCAGCAGTAAGGTCAGGTCAGTACAGTACCTCCTCTTGTATACCTACAGTAGTGTGCACATTTATTAGATCACTTTGAGCTTTGTCATTTATATCCCTTATATACCTGCCTGCATGAAAACACCTCTGGGTGTGAGAATTTCAATTTCCGCTCAGTAATCAGTGATATAGAAACAACAGCCCCTCCTGCGTGAAAATGTTTGACCTCTTTGAGCTTTTAATTAGGCATCTTAAACAACTTCTAAAAAGTTATTTGACCATTTGTATTCCTTTTCTCTTACTATTTTAAATTGCATGTGTGGCTTATTAAAGTCATCAATTCAATGAATCATGTTTTCCCAGACTTGCAGTTCCAGTGGTTTGATTTCATATGCGCAGTAAATCAAAACTACAGAAGCAACGGGGTGTTCTGATAAATGTGCACACTGCTGGATATACACAAGGCTTGAAACTCACAATAGCCCTGCATCCAGCCCTGGGTTTCAGAGCTTCCCTTGTTTAGGTATATTATTGAAATGACCAGTTTGATCAATCAGACCCTTGGAAAATCTGCATGAATAACCACACGTGAGTCTGCATGTTTACTGATAGGAGTTATTCATGCTGCTACATGGTAGAAACAATGTATTTAACATCCTGGTTGCTGATCATTTAACTGGTGTACTAAATATCTATCTTCAGGTGGTGCACTGTACCGTATTGAAGGCATGTCAATATTTGCTCTGTGAAGAAGTCCAGCCATCTCGTTAAGCCCTTGTTTAACTTTGCCTCTGTAGGACACCCAGTAATTACTAGGGGTTGTAAATTAGCATATGTTACACTTTTTTTTTTAAACGCAATTGTATAGATGCTTTACATTGATCTACCACAATTGTCTATATGATCAGGTGTAGCCAGCGTTCCAGATAAGGTTTTCGGGTCTGGGAGTAACTTACCCTCTAATTTTAACACTGAGAGAGTAAAATGTATTTTCAGGGGGTAAAATGCAACATTCTCTCCCCCTCTCCCCCTCCCCTCTGTCTCCCCCTCCCTCTCTCCCTCCCCCTCCCCCTCCCCCCTCCCCCTCTCCCCCTCCCCTCTGTCTCCCCCTCCCTCTTCCTCTCCCTCTCCCTCTCTCCCTCTCCCCCCTCCCTCCCTCCCCCTCTCTCCCCCTCTCTCCACCTCCGCCTCCCTCTCCCTCTCCCTCTCCCTCTCTCCCTCCCTCTTCCTCTCCCTCTCCCCCTCCCTCTCCCTTTCCCTCTCCCTCTCTCCCCCTCCCCCCTCCCTCTCTCCCCCTCCCCTCCCTCTCCCTCTCCCCTCCCTCTCTCCCTTCCCCTCTCCCCCTCCCTCTCTCCACCTCCGCCTCCCTCTCCCTCTCCCTCTCTCCCTCTCCCCCTCCCCCTCTCCCCCTCCCCTCTGTCTCCACCTCCGCCTCCCTCTCCCTCTCCCTCTCCCCCCTCCCTCTCCCTCTCCCTCTCCCCCCTCCCTCTCCCTCTCTCCCTCCCTCCTCTCCCTCCCCCTCCCCCTCTCTCCCTCCCCCTCTCTCCCCTCCCCCTCTCTCCACCTCCGCCTCCCTCTCCCTCTCCCTCTCTCCCTCCTCTCTCCCTCCTCTCCCTCCCTCTCCCCCTCTCCCTCTCCCTCCCTCCTCTCCCTCCCTCTCCCTCTCCCTCCCTCTCCCTCTCTCCCTCCTCTCCCTCTCCCTCTCCCTCCCTCTCCCTCTCTCCCTCCTCTCCCTCTCCCCCCTCCCTCTCCCTCTCCCTCAAAGCCCTAGAGATCTTGAAGTAGGCAAATCAAGGGTTAGACGATCGTTGCAATCAAAGACACAACCGCTGTTCTCCCGACTGGTAGCAATAAACATAACAAGCTTTCTCAGATAATTAAAAGGTGAATAAACAGCCAGCAGGGATAGTGGCATCAGGAGATAGTTGCTACGGCAACGCAGACTAAAGCTATTAAGAAAGAAAAAAAAAGCAGCTTTTCTCTTTTTAAAGCCGCAAAGACGTGGGTTGACTTGGGGGTCACATTTTGGTTCCTTCCAAAAAAAAAAATTTTTCATACACAATTATTGAATTATTGACCCGATCACAAGGAAAGCCCTGCTTAGCTTTCTGAGATCTGTGCAGATCAGTTCTAACCAGACATAACCCTGGCTGCTGACCACGCTTAACTTCGCTTTCTGAAATCTTAACAAGATTGCAAATCCTAGGTGGTTTAGCTTGAGGCAAAGCATCCCTAAGATAATTATGTTATCTGCGCTATGCGTGCATTGTGGACTAATTACCTCCAACAGAATACACACGCCTGTCTTCTTAAGATAGCATCAAGATCAGTCTAAAAAAGTTTGAATTGTATACTCAGTCTCCACAGCTTAGATAAATCAGGCAAGCTATATACCAAATATATTGATGCCTCCGTTATGCAAATTGCTCTCTAAAAGCTATCAAGCTAATTAAATATTCCTGTCAATCTTTTTCTGAAGGGTATTGCGAAATACCATTCACTGTGTAAGTGAGGTGGGGAAGCATAGGAGCGTCGCACTCACTGAAGCCTGTGCGACGCTTATATGCTTCCCCACCTCTCAGAAAATGAAGAGTCTTTTCAGAAGCACCTTTTACTGAAATAGATTGCATAGTTTAAAATCTGTGGATAGATGCTCATAATTTGACTGTTCAGTGCAGTTAAAAAATCTCCAGACAAGTCAAAGCCACGCAAACCAATATAACTCAATATTTAAATAACAGAACCCTGAACTAATCGATTTATTCGCTCCCACCCGTTTTCATTTTCAAAGCTTACTCTGAGTGAATTGATAAAGGCCTGTCTGTCTTGTCATTCTCAAGATGACATCATTTGTTTGAAAACACATCCTTTCATTTTGTCTTGTTTTTTTTAATTTTGTGTAATTACCCGGTGTGTCGGAATGAAAGACCCCCTACCTGATCTCTTTACTTCCCTTTGTTACTGCCTGAGAGCTTAGGGATTGCTTTGTCATTGTAATAATTGAGCTTGAATAGGGCTTGTGTGAGTGTGTGTGTCTGTGTGTGTGTGTGTGTGTGTGTGGGGGGGAGGTAATTACAATCTTTAATTGACGAGGAGTTGATTAAAATAATGCCTCCCTTGTAGAAAATAAATAAATAAAAGTGAAATTACTGCATGACTTTGAAGAATAATCTTTTGTATCCCCTGCTTGAATAGCAAAAAAAAAAAGACTCTCTGAAGCCCTGTTCAAGAATTCTTCTGGTGTCGCTGAACTACATTCTTCCATAGCTTTATCTGCAAGAAAGCAGACCTGGTCTGGTTTTAGCGTTTGTGAAAAACTGGCATGCTAGCCTATAGAGGTGGAGTGATACCGTAATGTCCTGATACGTTTCACGATATGCAGGTCGCGATACGATATGAATGACAATGCAGCTATGTTGTGCTTGTGGTCTTGTATCTCAATACAAACCACACATACATCTATTACAATATGATAGATCATGTAAAGAACACATTGAATCCGTTACACACCTCCTAGCCTACTATACTTACAGCAGTAGGAGGTTATGATCCAGTGTAAAGGCTATTATAGTTTTACTGTAACCTTCTCCAAATTATCTTCAAAGGGAATATTGGAACCACAATGGCAATGATTCTGCACTAAGAGGCTTGTAATACTGCCTTGTCACTTTATTAGGACCTGTACCTGATATCAGGTTGGTTTCACCGTTTGCCCCGATCACATGACCCTTGTCATGGCATAGACTCCACAAGGTGTTGGAAGGTCACTCATTAATATTCCCATTGGTGCAAAGAGGTAGGAGCAAGAATGTTATTTACAGTATGTATGGTTTTCCTTCTGGCTTTTAAATTCGAAAGTGAATCCTATGTAGCAAATTGATTGCTAACCTCAAACGGCCACCGATGCTGGGATTTCTTCAGTGGCGTTTTTTTAAAGGCATCTCAAAATTACACTGTAAGGAATGCAGTCAGAGTGGCAAGTCCATGTATTTTGTTCTGTTTAAGCTCTCCAGTAATTCCAGTGCAAGAATGGAGCTGGACTGATTCATCTTGCCCCATTACCTCTCGTAATACCACTGATTGTAAAAGCATACATACATTTTTTTATCCTGAAAAAGTCAAGTAGTTTTATTGCAGTGAGGCTTTTTGGACTGTGGTATAAAAAGCATGTATTCGGTCTAGCTAGCCAGACTAGTGACGCCTGGAGCCCTCTGTGTTTAATGGAAGCTCCTGTTAGGAATTTGATGGCCAGGTGAGAATGCATTTCTGCTCTGCAAGGGTACCTGTGAACTAATTTAAAGACGCTACACGCATCCCACTGTCATACTCAATGGTGTACTACAATGCAATTCCTTAGGTATCTCCAAGGACACCCCCATTTGACCTCAGCTCATTTCAGTCCACTAGGCACATTGTCCACATTATATCTTAACATTTGAATACTGTGTCATGTTTTGCACTACAAAAAATAATATTGCACTCGAGATAGAAAAGGCAAACTAAGCTGATCCTAAAGTGAGCACAATAATTCCATCCATCTTACCTGCTTTGTATTTCCATGAGCTGCTGAGGTGTGAAATCTGTCTCAAATTAATGGCATGGTGTGAAAATGTGTGGGAAGTTTTTGTTAGCTGCTGTCACCTTTAATATCACGAGCTAGGAGTAGAGGCAGCCCAAGTCTGTGGATAACGGAATTCCTCGGAAATCGTGGAATTTGCAGGCTCCTGCAGAATTCCAGTCTTCCACAGATTCACCATATTCTGCAGCTAGATCATTATTATTATTGTTATTATTTATTTATTTATTTAGCAGGCGCCTTTATCCAAGGCAACTTACAGAGACTAGAGTGTGTGAACTATGCATCAGCTGCAGAGTCACTTACAACAACATCTCACCTGAAAGCACAAGGAGGTTAAGTGGCACACAGTGAGTCAGTGAGTGAGCTGGGATTTGAACCGGGGACCTCCTGGTTACAAGCCCTTTTCTTTAACCACTGGACCACACAGCATCATCACCCTAAGTATCATGAACAGTCTGTTAAAGGGACCTGGAATATATAACGTAGTTCGGTTCGTTTTGTTAAATTAACAAATTAACAAAAATGTTAAATGAACCCATAAATTGTTTGATACTATTATGATTTACATTATTAATACAATTATCGAAGACATAAGACGCTGCGCAGAACACTCCTCAGATATCTACTCAACATAATATTTTCTCACAGATTTGGATTGATTCTAGCACAACACACTGACAATAAAACAGTTGTATGCCTAAACTAAACAGCTGGATTCAGAGGATCGTGTTCTTATATCAAGCTCTGCATCTGCTTAGCAATGTTCACAGGGCTGAATATGAAAATAGTTATTTGATGCCAGACCACTTGTGTATAAGTGGGGTGTGGCTGAGCCGGATTATTTTCTATAGACAGCTCAGACATCACCGTTCTGCCACTGACACAAGCTTTTTGACAAGGTGGAGAAAGATTGTGGAAATTAGATAAATGCATGACCTGTTACTAGAAAAACAATGTGAATTTAGTGGCGTCCCGGTACCTTCAGATATAGGACTATATCACTGCCTCCTGGATATCCATGCTGACAACGGGAGTCAGTACAAGGCAGGAAAATAGATTTGAACTCATCTAAGCCTCTTAAGCTCCAAACTATTTTCTTCTGTTTTCCTTATTAACTTTGTCTGCGTGTGGTTTTTATTTTTATCTGTGGCTTGTCAGATCTTTATACAATATTCCTTGATGCTTTCTATTGATTCCACACATGAATGGTCTGTTATCCTAGATGTTTTCATCCCGGCTTCTTCTGTAAAGACATTGTGTTTGATCCGCTCAATTACATTTCTGAGAAACCCAGTGAACATTAAAGATTTTCAAATGCAAATGGATGTATTTGTTCCACCTTTCCCCTTGTCTATATTCCCTGTTGCTCCAATATAGACTCTCCTTTGAACCGTCTTCGAACTGGCTTTGTCTGGAGAACTCTAATTGCCAGGCACTGAAAAACCGCCCTCATTCCATTCTGTGCAACCTTAAATCTCTATTGGCCCAACTGCTTGTCCAGTTATGATGAAACCTGGTATTAACGTTACTGAGATTTGAGTGATGTATGGTGTCTCTCTGTCTGTACATCTGTCTGTAGGTCACATTTTTGCAGGTATCTTGAGAACACAGCTTGTCCCCCATACTGTAGACCAGTAAACCATGACACTAATACCTTATCTGTTAACCTAATGACATCTCGATCTTAAACAGCCCTTTTCATGTCACTATTCGTTGGCATTTCTTCTTCAGTATTGTTCAGCACCGATAGCTGTGTCCAGGGTTGCGTTTTAATGACATGCATGTTGCAATGATTGGTCTCAAAGCTTGCCCTTGTTCTTTATGAAATTTAAGACCTACGACATTGATCTGGGGGAAGGGAAGAAAGGACTGATAAAATGTAAATTGGACAGCAGCCAAGGTTTTTGGTCGGGCGACATCATTGCAAAAGCCGTGCCAGTTTCATCAAAGTTCATTAAATTTAATTTGGCGCAATGGATGTCGCAGTAATTAGAATAACAGAGATTGGGCTAATGAAATTACAATAAACACTGGCACAAATAATGGAAGCTTCACGCTTGTCGAAGTCAGATAAGACGTTATTGGCGGGCGACCTTCACAGGGGTATTGTGCATGACTGGGGGGGTCCCGAGAGAGGCAGCGACAGTCAGTCTGATGCGGCAACGCGGAGGTTTAACCCTGTGTTGTCTTTTAAGCATTTTCAGCACAACTCTTTTATAAACATCAGTACAAAGAAAGAGGCTAAAGTGCTGTCTCACTGCCAGCTTTTCTACAGAACTTCAAAATCACAATTCTAAAAATATAACTACATTTCTAGATTTATTAGAGGGCTGTCTGTCTGTGTGGTACTAATATGGGACCAGGATACTACAGTACAGCTGTTTTTTGTTCCTTTTTCCCCAACCTATACCCTGATAAGTATGAACAAAATTGTAACAAGTTGCAGTAACTTATTACTTTGTTATAGTTACAAAATACTATAATTTACTTTGAAACAAATGTAGCTAGTTTTAGTTACACAGTAACTTTTCAGCACATTTTACATTTTACAGATTCTATATATATATCGATTTGGTCAGCCTACAACTCGAAATATTCTTTGACAGTATCGGACCAACACATTTTTGGCTGCCACTTGCAGGCAAAATTCTGACCGTAGTCCCTCCTGGCTCCCAGTCCCTCATCTAACTGTTAAGCTACCCCACATCCTGACCACTCAATCACACAGTCTCTGATATTGAAGTTTTCTCACATTTTTCCATTGGTTTGCATTTTCTTTCTGCCAAGACGCTGGGAGTTTTGGCTTGACATTTTTAGTTATCTATAAATATATATTATATATTTATTCATTTTTCTGCTGACGAGGAGAGAGAGAGGTTCATGTCAGTCG
Organism: Acipenser ruthenus; assembly: GCF_902713425.1. Classification (NCBI taxonomy): domain Eukaryota; kingdom Metazoa; phylum Chordata; class Actinopteri; order Acipenseriformes; family Acipenseridae; genus Acipenser; species Acipenser ruthenus. The sequence goes on from NC_081231.1 coordinate 1,159,070, forward strand.
GATTATCCTGCTGTAAAAATACATTTTTAATAAATAAATTGTTGAAGCATATAACAGTCCCTCTATTAAACAACATTGCACAGCCCCTTAATCCTGTTTTAGGGGATATAAGAACGATAACTACTATAGAAATAAGTCTATTCCGGGTTTATGAAATTAATTCTCCTGGGACTATTAAACTGAATGCCTCAAAATTAAAATAACTAAACATACTGATATTGTAAACCACATATCAGAAATCAACCAATCACAGCGAAGCATTTGCCGAATATCCTGTACATCATATCCTGTGTACAAATGTCATTCTGTGCATAGAACAACCACACCTAATTCCAATGTTCAAAAATCAACACAAAATGAAAACACACACACGCACGCACGCACGCACGCACGCACGCACGCATGCACACACACACGCATACGCGGTACAGTTTGTAAAATGGATCTATTAACTTCACTCTTTCTTTAAATTTTGATGACCTTGACAGTAGTTTCTCTGAAATCACTACAAACTTTTAAAAACTCCGGCTGCAATTTATACTGACGTCAGTCTGGGAAAATCAGGGCTGTAAGATTAAAATTAATTGTGACGTGGCCTTTTTACTGAGGCGCCCCTACAGCGAGATCTTACTGTAATAATAATAATACACCATGCATTGTATTAGATTATTATTATTATTATTATTATTATTATTATTATTATTATTATTATTATTATTATTATTATTATTATTATTATTAATAATAATAATATTGAAATGATCAGGAGCCAGGAGTTTGAGCAGGGTTAGAAACTCACACTAGCCCTGCTGCTGCTGCTGCTGCTGCACCCAGTCCTGGGGTTCAGAGCTCCCCTCAATGAAGTCTAGTATTATTATTATTAATATTGAAATGATCAGGAGCCAGGAGTTTGAGCAGGGTTAGAAACTCACACTAGCCATGCTGCTACATTAAAGGGTGTTCCATAGGTAAGGCATCAGGCGTCATGCCGATTAAAACGTTCTCTATTAAACCGGACCCCCCATTGCCTATCCGCACCACTCACCAATCTGAATGAGTTCCTCTTTGCTTAAAGACAACCTGAAAGAAACAGAGAGCCAGTATTAACAACGATGCCTGTGATACCTGACTAATGGGACACACTGAATATTATTAGCATAAGGGTTATCTTCTAGGAAAAGCTGTCTGAATTTGTTGCTCTTTATTCTTACAAGCATTGCGATTCACCCCGTGTTTGTCCAATGCAGTTGTCCAATGTTGGTGGATTCCATTACTGTCAGTCAATGTAAATTTACAGTTTTAATCACAAAGGCTGAATGTGGGGGCGCAGCTTTGAGACGCATAATAACGTGCAGTCTTATAGCAGTGGAAACGATTCTCAGAACTCATCATATTTGTAATGTGTAATAAAATGATGATTTTGGCCATGGTGATTGCTGATAAACGTGTTGAGTTTTTAAATGCGGGCGTTGATTCGAATGACAGCTGGTGAGCTTTAGACAAGGCAGTTAAAGGAGAAAGCAATGCAGCGATCTCTAATAGTATACTAATGCAATACATTTTGCACACTTGTCTTTCTGGCACTGCTATAGTGCCATAGTATGGCAATAGGTTCAAAGCGTTTGTCAAAAAGTTACTTAGGGATCAACATGCTGTTCAGGGTGTATGCCATTAGCTTTGATTGCATCAATTACTGTACATATGGATGTATCACAGCAATTCTGCATTTCAAATGCCTTTTACTTTTAAAGTAGTTTTTTTTAACTGAGAGTATTATTTTTCTATGGTACCAGATTGTGCCAGATTAAACTATTTTGGGGACTGTGCAGTAGTGTAACTGCCCCCCTAAATAATAATAATAATAATAATAATAATAATAATAATAATAATAATAATAATGTTATTTCTCAGCAGAAAACACTCAAGTAAAAAATAATGAATTAATTTTGCTTCATTAAGTCGAATGAAACCTGCTGAATAATGCTGCATTAACATATTGAATTACACACCGCTTTGTAGTTTTCCATACACTTAACGACAAACTGACAACAATTGAAAAAAAATGTGACATTTCGAAATCAAACATGACATACTGTACTAATATTATGGCTTACAGTGGGCTTTTGCGAGATCATTTTGCAGTTCCTTTGATTACATGCTGTTAAATCAAATAAATTCTAGGTGATGCGAATCTTGTGGCCATAGTTGTACGCATACACGTGCCTGCAGGTTTGTAAAAGCATTAAACAAAGACCCAGAAAAAAAGGGTTTGTTTGCTTTTCTTTCTCATAACGTCTCGCATGGGTCAAGGATTAGAATCCTGTGTTATCTGACCAGATTACATTGAGTTGATTGGCTCACCGTGCTTCTGAATATAAGCCACGTCCCCTTGAATTGAGGTCGATTGGATCAGGATTGTAATTATTTTGCTGTGTTTTCTTCCTCTTTTTTTTTTTAACCCCTTCAGTCACTGCGTGTACTGTAAAATTGTACCATGTTAAAAGAGTAAGTAGAGGGGTTCTGAAAAATATAACATTACACGTCCCCACGTGTTGCTACAACTGTTTAAATAACATACCTGTCATTTTTATTTTCATTGTTAACATCCTGACAACGTTTTACACTTATAACTTTAAAGCCTGTTTCAAAGCTGTTTTCAAAATGTCCGCTCTAGTGCACTGGGGTTTGAAATCTGTCCTCTAAATCAATGCAGGAAGAGCGATAAAAACCCCCCAAAAACATAACAAGGGCTCAGGCTTTTCTGTTCCGTACCACATCATGGATCGTTATTATTGCTGTGTTACCTGTTTAACAATGTGGGCAATAATCCTGACACTATCAGTGCACTAGAGCAGACATTTTGAAAAGAGCTTTGAAACAGACTTCAAAATTAAAAGTGTAAAAAGTTGTCAAGATGTTAACAATGAAAAGAAAAATGACAGGTACGTTATTTAAATTGCTGAAGGAACACGTGGGGACGGGTAACGCTATATTTTTCAAAACCCCGCTACTTACTCTTAAGATTCCTGTCTATGTATCTATTTTATAATGGGTTTTTTTCCCCCACAATTTTGGCTGGGCAACTTCTCATACTCCATAGAGCTGACACAAATGGTTTAAAGATTTTTTCCAAAAATTCAATAAAAAAAATCATGACCGAAGAGGATAAATGAATCTGTTGAGTTCTGGGGTGGTGTAGGACTTCTCAAACTCACTTTGGGGGGGACAAGAGTTTTCTGCAGTGTTTTATCAAGCACCACCACAAGGCATATGCATACTGCATGCCTACCTTAAACCTTCGTTTAAAATAACGCATTATAGAAAGTGAAAAAGCTGAAGCTGTGGGTAGACCTACAGTAATTGTAACCCCTTCAGGTACACAAGCCATCGAGCGCTTGTTAACATACATTTGAGAGTGACTCAAAACTGACCAATTGGATGACCAGATTCAACTTTTCAGTACATTTGAAACCCTGTTTCGTGGACTTCATTGCAAAAAGCATCATTTTTATTTGTGGAGCACGTATGTCCCTTGTACCTTTAAATGTTTAATGTGAGATGTGTACAATACAGCTATTGTACACAGAGGAGGTGATCTCTGGTGCACATCGAGGACGGAATGGGTTGAAATAAGATATAAATCCTTTCCTTGCTGATCATTGGACGTATTGTTTATCGAAAGGACAAATGAGATACTAGCTACCCGATTGACGATTTGATCTGGTATTGGAAGCACCTAAAATATGCTTGATGTTTCCATGAAGGCTATAGTGAATTCCCTGCCTGAACCATTGCTTCATTTCTCAAACCCCTCGAATGGGTTAAACCCACTTCTGTGGTTTTCATTTTCCCAGCAGTAGGTTTTGATTTGAGATCTGCTTTGGTCTGGAAGCAGAGATGGGAGGGATGCAGACTGGCAGCTTGTCAATGGCTCTGGGAGATCTGTATTGACAGAGAACTCTTCAGGGAGAGAGCTTATCTCTTTACAGTGCAAGGAGAGAGCCGGGCTAACGAGAGAAGAGAGACAAGAGAATGAAACCCAAATACAGTTCTGTCAAAGTTAAACGGGAAAACTGCTTTGAATGTTATTCATTTTTTTGTACAGTAAAACTTTGCTTAAAGGCTAGAATTAAGTACTTACAGTGAGCCAGAAAAGAGGGGGAAGAGTGGGGTGGGGGAAGATGAAGTGATCCAGCCTTTTAGCATCTCCTGCAAGGGAATGAAATACCTGCCGACTGGCTGGGGTTAATTTGTGCCGGTTCACACATTTTTCTCTGACCAGCGAGAATTAAACAGTTCAGTAGTTCGGGACAAACACCAATCACAAAATGTTTTAGTACAAATATTTATTGTAGAGAATGCGGAGTATACGATTTTACAGAAAAGTATGCTGTATATACACATTCATTTGGCATCAAACATAACTTGGTTTGAGGGTTCGCTGCCTGGCCGACTGAACGAAGCTGAGACCCCCATTGATAAAACATAAAAATTGTTATTAAGAAAGGTGGAGATGGGGAGGTGGTGGGTTACGATGAAATCAAAACGCAACTGAGAGAGAAGTGAAGAGGGTATTTATAGTGCTAACAATTTAATTAGCTAATGTGTAAATTGAATGATTCAATTTGGTGATGCAGAGATTGGTGTCTGACCCTCCTCCCGAACTTTAATTATAAATTTCATTTTTCAAAGTATGAAAAAAATATAGAATTGTTGCAGAAAAAGAACTCTGTATCCTTAACATGTACAATAAAAACCACTCTCCTGTTCCATGAATTGAAGGACACAAGTGTACTGTAATGATACGTGATAATGAAAATTGTTTTTTTTCACCCAGAATAACAAAACACTAGAAAGCGGGTCAGCTCTGGTCAAAGGTTTTGCACCATCCTCTAGAATGAACTCATTTAGCTTCATAAAGTCGAATGAAGCCTGCTGAATAATGGTACGTTAACATATTGAATTACACACCGCTTTGTAGTTTTCCATATACTTAACGAAAAAGTGATTGAAATTGAAAAATGATGACATTTCGAAATCTAACATAAAATACTGTACTGGCTTCTAGTAGACTTTTGCAATATCATTTAGTAGTTTCTTTGATTACATGATGTTAAATAAAAGATCTACAGTAAATTCTGTTCATATATATATATATATATATATATATATATAATTTATTTATTTTTTTAAATGTCTCAATCATAAAATTCTAGGTGATGCAAAACTTGGCCACAGCTGTAGTTCTTATCAACAACAACAGAGTCTTTGCTCCTATTTCCCTTCATCAACTCCCTATTATAATAGGTCAGAATGAGTCGCTGATGTCTGTAACTGACATGGGGATGAGTCAATAGACTCACCTGCCATCTGTCCCATATCCCACAAATTTACTTTTATTAAAATTAAAAAGGCAGCACTATACTGCGCCATAATAATACCATTAAGCAATTTAATATGCAGTTCAACCATTTTTTAACTCCATTACTGTGTATCGGAGTTTTCAGTCGTTTACAGCATGCTGGTCTTAGTGGAGAGGTTCTTCAGAGAGGTTTGATAGCTTATAGACAGCAGATGATGGTCTTAATACTGTCCTTTAAGTGTGAGATGGTCTTTATACTGAGGTGGTCTTTGGAAAATTTAATTGCCATTAAATGTAAACTATCTGTCCCAAGCGCAATCTCATGCTGTCAAATACATTGAAAACTATTCCAGCTGAACGGTGTACACTTTTCAGTGCGTTACAGGCAATTCTCCGCTGATCTGGTTAAATACCCACGGTTATAATTCACCATGTGCTTATAAAGTCTTACAAGGATTTGAAAAGGGTTGACGTATTACAATTCATTCTTCAATTCTAAGGTCTTTTTTACAATTCCATTCACGCCTGACATGAACCACAGAGCCACACAATGAAGAGTACTGAAGAGTATATTGCATCTAATATTGCATTGCCCCTTCCTTGTTTAACATGTAGGCATTTTATCTGCACCAGAGACAGACTGCAGCCCAGCAGGGATAAAGATTGAAAGATCAGGCACTGACATTCTCTGACGGCTGACTGTGGGAACAGTCCTGTAATGAAACCGATGGAGCGTGAGCCAGATAAACCAAGGGAAAACACACACACAGAGACACACAAGCATGCAAGCACGCACACACATATAGACACACAGGCACGCACACACATAGACACACAGGCACGCACACACATATACACACAGGCACGCACACACATATAGACACACAGGCACGCACACACATAGACACACAGGCACGCACACACATAGACACACAGGCACGCACACACATATACACAGAGGCACGCACACACTTATACTCATACACATACACACTGAGACACACACACAGGCAGACACAGACACAAACATACAGACACAAGCATATACACACACACACACACACACACACACACACACACACACACACACACACACCGCAGGGCTGTACAGTAAATTACAAAAACAAATACTATTAAACTAATAAATTTTGTTTTTCTAGATTAAATGTACAGGATGGCATCTGTACACAGGAGAAATTTGACAAATCAATAACAGGAATTGATTGATTCCTTATAGACATGTCTGTACTGTGAGAAAATAAAACCTTGGGCCATACCTAGCCCCCATAAACATGTTCAAGTGTGGAGTTTTCATTATGGCCGTAGCATAATCAAGGGCTGATCTTTCAGAGGGGGAAAAACAGAAAAACCAGACTGTGCAATTTGTCCTGGGAGATTGTTTTTTAAATTAATAAATAGTGGCTCAAGGCAAAGGAAGCCGAGGAAACCAAGAGGAACATGTCGGATTGAGATTGGATGTGAATGGTGAGGGGGGTGGAGGGGTGGTTAAAGGTATAGATCAGGACAAAACCTACAACTGGATTGTACAGAGCTGAGGGTCATTACAGGAGGCTCTGTGGTCCAGTGGTTAAAGAAAAGAGCTTGTAACCAGGAGGTCCCTGGTTCAAATCCCACCTCAGCCACTGACTCATTGTGTGACCCTGAGCAAGTCACTTAACCTCCTTGTGCTCTGTCCTTCGGGTGAGACGTTGTTGTAAGTGACTCTGCAGCTGATGCATAGCTCACACACCCTAGTTTCTGTAAGTTGCCTTGGATAAAGGCGTCTGCTAAATAAACAAATAATAATTCATTCATTCATTTGTGTCTTTGGAACCCAATGCCCCTCAAACATGTTCAGTTTTACACTAGAACAGGCCAACAGATCTCTTGAGCCATATACCGCTAACCCCTTAGGAACTCGAGAATGGATGTAAAACCTAGCGAAAGCATGGTAATCACAGGCAAGCATTGTAAAGCACATCAACGTATGATAAAACAGGGAGGGCAGCAGTGTGGAGTAGTGGTTAGGGCTCTGGACTCTTGACCGGAGGGTCGTGGGTTCAATCCCAGGTGGGGGACACTGCTGCTGTACCCTTGAGCAAGGTACCCTAGATTGCTCCAGTAAAAACCCAACTGTATAAATGGGTAATTGTATTTAAAAATTAATGTGATATCTTGTAACAATTGTAAGTCGCCCTGGATAAGGGCATCTGCTAAGAAATAAATAATAATAATAATAATAATGTATGCATAGCATAGCCATGGGGACCTCATGGTAACACTGCAGAAATACGGCACAAACATACTGGGGTATATATTTATACAGGCTCTGCCTCCACACTCCCACACAGTCAGTCTAAAGGTGTCTCTTCGGGTTTTATTTAGAACTCGGGTCACGGCAGTTTCTTAGCAAGCTCGGAGGTATTGATAGGCTGCTATCGATTGCTTTGCTGTGAAAAGGGCACGGCCTTTCAACCAGTCACACAGGACAGCTGCAGAGTGCATTCATCATTCCATAAACCTGATCCGCAACCTTGCCGATTCGAAAAGAAATGCATATTACATTCCTTATAAAAAAAAGGGATCTATATCCAGGATGTAAATAGCTTCAGATTGCTTTTTAGTACTCTCCCCTGCTGGTGGTGAAATTTCCTGTGAAGAGAGTCATACATACATATGTCACACTTGACAGATTTCTCCATATAGCTGCAGAATCTCTTATCTAATTCTCATGAAACTTGGATTTGACATTATTTAGCACAGCTTATTTATCAGATTCCGAGGCTACAGGAGAGTGTCTGTCTGTCCTTATATCTCTACCTCTGTCCATCTGTCTGTCACACTTACATTGTTCCATATATCTGGCGAACCACTCATCCAGTTGTAATGAAACCTGGTAGTGACATTATTTAGCAGAAGTTATTGTGAGAATCCATTTCTGCGCCAGGCTTAGCTGCATATATCTGGCTTTTTGCTTCTCAAATGATCAAATTCTCATTCTATTCCATTCTGTATGTCACAGTCATCACCATTTTCGTCATACGGTACTGATAGCTCTAGTTTTGAATTTACAGCCATTGCAATGGGGCGGATTGTCCAATATTGTGTTTTTTTGTATCTGTGTTTGAAGCGTTTTGACTGATTTCAAAGGCTGCTCTTGAGATCTATTTGCCTGGCTAAGACATTTATAATGTCAGCCAAAGTGTTTTTATATTACTAAGCTGCAGCACCGTCTAAAGTTTCACATATATCTAGAAAACCGTTTATTACATTTTGATGAAATTTGGTATTAACGTTATTTAGCATTGGGGCTATGAGAGTGTGGGGCTATATTGAGGCGTCTTTCTGTCTGTATATCCGTCTGTCTCTATCTAAGAAGTTATTCCACATAATAAATCATTTTAATATACTTTACCTAATATACACCGCATTTGTTGGTCTTTAGCTATGACCTAGAATTTTAGGATTGAGTTATAATAAAAATAATAATAATAAAAACTATATGAACATAATTTAGATCTTTTATTAACATCATGTAAATCAAAGCAACTACAAAATGATATTGCAAAGTCTACCGGAAGCCGTAGTAGTAGATACAAAATTTCATGTTAGATTTTGAAATGTCACATTTTTTAATTCTCAGTTTTTCGTTAAGTATAAGGACTACTGCAAAGTGGTGTGCAATTCAATATGTTAACATGACATTATTCAGCAGGTTTCATTCGACTTTATGAAGCAACATTGGTTAATTCTATAGAGAGGGAATGCAAAACCTTTGGCCCAAGCTGTAGGTCTTGGATCTTAAATGTCATCAATTTTCATTGAGCTATTCATTATAATTTCTTATTTATTATTTCTTAGCTGACGCCCTTATCCAGGGCGACTTACAACTGTTACAAGATATCACATTATACATTATTTCACATATCACATTATTTTTTACATACAATTACCCATTTATACAGTTGGGTTTTTACTGGAGCAATCTAGGTAAAGTACCTTGCTCAAGGGTACAGCAGCAGTGTCCCCCCACCTGGGATTGAACCCACGACCCTCCGGTCAAGAGTCCAGAGCCCTAACCACTACTCCACACTGCTGCCCTATTCTGTATTGTTAATAGAATCATCTTCATCCTGGTCATTTTAAATTATAGCCAGTGGAAGCTTGTCGTCTTAGTTACAGTCCCTTAAAAGCCAGTGTTAAACAATATATATATTGTTCTAGCTTGCCTTTAACCTTGAGCATCTTCTTCTGTATGTTAATGAGCCTAATAGTGAACAGAACAGAAGAGAACCCGACAGGGAGACAATTAGCAGTCATACATACGAAGCAGAGAATGATTAATGATAATCTCTAATTTTTTCCCTGCTTAATCTAGCAACCCAGTGATAAATAGGACAGTTGATCAGTTCAATAGTGCTCTTCAAAAAGAAGGTGGGGGATGCAGACACTGAAATGTGGCAATCCTGTCGCTCAGCTAAAAGGTTTTTGATCAGAACAGATTCTGTAAAAGAACCATTGCAATGAAACACATGATCATTGCCTGTATTGCAGGCCTGGCCGCTTTCTTAGAAACTGACTCTACCTGATTTGGGTTTAGCCCTGGTGTGGGACACCCTAGGTATACCCTGGGTCCCTTGATTTAATGTGGAAGAGTAAAACAATGCTGGATCAAGCAGGATCAAGTATACTCAACAATGCTGAACTCTGATGGCTGCTTTCAAGACGATAATGCCTCCATCCACCAGTCCAGAGTTCTGCATCACAGTCCTTCGGATTGCAATTAGACTGAGCATGTTGGGATGAACTTGGACAATCCTCTGCACCAATTGTGTGAAATATTGATGACGGAGTGGATCCCTCTAGACAGCTTCCAGCACCTTGTGGCGTCTATGCCATGTCAAGGCTGTGATCAGGTTCTACTTAAAAATTACGCACAGATCTGGCCAAAATTTGCCTTGAATTTTAGGATTAAGACATATAATAATTAAAAAAATAGCTACATGAACACAATTTAGATGTTTTATTTAACATCATGTAATCAAAGAAACTATAAAATGATATTGCAAAAGCCTACCAGAAGCCATAATTATTTCATGTTAGATTTCGAAAAGGCTAATGTTTCAATATGGAAAACTACAAAGCGGTATGTAATTCAATATGTTAACCTAACATTATTCAGCAGGTTTCATAAGCTAAATTAGTTAATTCTATAGGGTGATGCAAAACTTTATGGCCATAGCTGTACATCATTTGGTTTGATGTTTTTATCCATGTAGTTCACAAGGTAACTATATCACACTCTCCCTGCAGTATGGAGTAGTGGTTAGGGCTCTGGACCGGAGGATTGTGGGTTCAATCTCAGGTGGGGGACACTGCTACCTTGAGCAAGGTAATTTACCTAGATTGCTCCAGTAAAAACCCAACTGTATAAATGGGTAATTGTATGTAAAAATAATGTGATATCTTGTAACAATTGTAAGTCGCCCTGGATAAGGGCGTCTGCTAAGAAATAAATAATGTACAAAGCTAATTTTCTGTTCCCCCAATCGCCACGCATTTCAGTCAGAGCACCAGCATGATCATGCTCTGGATACATTCCAATGCTAATCAGGGCAAATCTATTTCTCCTGGCGAACCGAGCAAAAGTTACATGTTCCCCGCTGATTTCTGACCCATGAATCACCTCCCTATAAAAAAAAAGACATTACTGCACTTGAGAAGGTACAGAAAAAGGCAGCTTGACTAATCCCAGGTCTTAATGGCATAAGCTATGAGGACAGGTTCAAAGAATTAAATCTCTTCGGCTTAGAAAAAAAAACGGGATGTAATTGAGTTAATGGTGTAAACCCAAGCTGCTACTTCACAGCATAGAAATTAGAAAGCTGAGTAAGTGTATATCAGAAGTTAGGATGCACGTTTACACACTTGCTTGTAAATGCATGGAACAGCCCACCAGGTGACAGTTAGATTCTGATCCCCTTCTTGGGGTAAATGGTGCGTTGTGAAGGGACGATACTTGATGGACCGAATGGCCTCTTCTCCTACCCCAACATTTCTTACGTTCCCATGTTCAAAATATCAGACACATCTGCTTGCAGAGGGAGGGGAGGGTATCAGTGGAACAGCACAGTGCTTGACTACCCATTCTCCACACTGAGACCTGAATGAACCTGCCTGCAGAGGGAGGGGAGGGTATGAGTGGAACAGCACAGTGCTTGACTACCCATTCTCCACACTGAGACCTGAATGAACCTGCTTGCAGAGGGAGGGGAGGGTATGAGTGGAACAGCACAGTGCTTGACTACCCATTCTCCACACTGAGACCTGAATGAACCTGCTTGCAGAGGGAGGGGAGGGTATCATTGGAACAGCACGGTACTTTACTACCTATTCTCCACACTGAGACCTGAATGAACCTGCTTGCAGAGGGAGGGGAGGGTATCAGTGGAAAAGCATGGTACTTTACTACCCATTCTTAACACTAAGACCTGCTTGCAGAGGGAGGGGAGGGTATCAGTAGAACAGCACAGTGCTTTACTACCCATTCTCCACACTGAGACCTGCTTGCAGAGGGAGGGGAGGGTATGAGTGGAACAGCACAGTGCTTTGCTACCCATTCTCCACGCTGAGAACTGCTTGCAGAGGGAGGAGAGGGTATCACTGGAACAGCACTGCTTTACTACCCATTCTTCACACTGAGACCTGCATGCAGAGGGAGGGGAGGGTATCACTGGAACAGCATAGAGAATGGGGTTCAGAACAGGTTAGTGTCAGCTAACACAAAAACACTAAAATGTAATTCCTAGCTATTTGCTCAGTATTGCTTTTAAATCTCTTAACTGAATAAAACATTCTGTGTTTTTTAGATTTTGTTTATTAAATGCCAAGACAAGTTTGGCACTACAGTGCTCATGTATTTATACATTATACAAGTGGAATACTTCTGAATATTAAGGGTTTTACAGTGCCTATCTCATATGTATGGAGCAACTGTCAACTGAGAAAGGAAAGCACTTTTTTTTTGTTTAATTTTTAACAAAGAACATTTCATATCCCAGACTCTGAGCCAAAGCATACATTGAACACTTTGCAAGATACTGTATTAATGGCCAGCTTGCACTGCCATGATTAATTTCATAAGCAAATATGTTGTTATAATGAATTATACCATCTTGATGAGGCATGCTATTAGGCATTTTATTTATCTGCAAATTTGGGAAAATTGAGTGAGCAAATAAATTAAAGAAATGTTTGTTTGCACTGGTATCCTATTACTTTCCCAGTGTATTACCCTGATTAGGGAGCGGTTCAGTCTCTATGCCTTGCCTGGTTTCTTTCACAACTGCACATCTGAGACCTGTGCAGCAAAAGGAAGTGCAAAAGAATTCTGGAATCATTTTGTTCCAATTGTGATGTAACTTATGATGTCATCTTCGTTGTCATGGATACAGACCAATAATTTCTTTATCCCATGCTGAACTAAAAAGAAATATCTTGGGAATGGCTGGAATGTACATATTCTTGGTGAGGGGTAATATCATTTGTTTAAATACATTTATAATTAACTTTTTTCTCTCTTTTTTTTCTCTCTTGTCTGAACAGAAGAGCATTCGGTGGAAGGTAAGAAACATTTGTTCTCATTTTCTAAATGCTGTGGGTAGCTGACTTTTTAAAGATTCTATTTTTTTAATTTGTTTGTGCCGTACGGACTCTTTAAGTTATTAAGTTGTGTGTCTCTCTTAATATATTAGATTTAATCTCTTGCCATTTTGGCAAAAACTGTGCAAAATGACTCTTCAGATAACGACACACAATGCATTAACTTATTCAAAATCACAACAATCTTTCTCTTGAAATGCTGTTAAACATAAAATAAGGGTATTTTAACATTCAAAGTGTTCTGTAGTGGTACATGGACAGGATCTGCACATGGGATAAGAAATACTAGAATATTGACATATCTGTGATTGATTTCTCCTGCATGATTTATAATCTTCTATAATAATGTGTCCTGTCATGTCAAGGACATAGTGGAAAAAGCTTAAGAATATGTAGTTTGCTTGGAGTATGGTAAATGTAGTATATATATATATATATATATATATATATATATATATATATATATATATATATATATATATATATATATATATAATTAGATAATTACCAGACTATATATATATATATATATATATATATATATATATATATATATATATATATATATATATAGTCTGGTAATTATCTAATTGTATTTAATAAAAGCCTATATGAACTGGAGGGAGCACCCTTTCTCTTAGGGGGTGAGGAGGGAGGGAGCAGTTCAGTCTCCATGTCTCAAGCCCGCCCTGGACTGGAGGGAGCACCCTTTCTCTTAGGGGATGAAGGAGGGAGGGAGCAGTTCAGTCTCCATGTCTCAAGCCTGCCCTGGACTGGAGGGAGCACCCTTTCTCTTAGGGGATGAGGGAGGGAGGGAGCAGTTCAGTCTCCATGTCTCAAGCCTGCCCTGGACTGGAGGGAGCACCCTTTCTCTTAGGGGGTGAGGGAGGGAGGGAGCAGTTCAGTCTCCATGTCTCAAGCCTGCCCTGGACTGGAGGGAGCACCCTTTCTCTTAGGGGGTGAGGGAGGGAGGGAGCAGTTCAGTCTCCATGCCTCAAGCCTGCCTTGGAATGGAGAGAGCATCCTTTCTCTTAGGGGGGTGAGGGAGGGATCAGTTCAGTCTCTAATTTGTAATTTCTATATATTATTGATACTTGTCAATTAAACATCTTAGATACTATATTGAAACAGATTTGATAGGGAGAGAGGGCATGATATGCCATGGGGCGGTTCTATTTAAATTTTTAAGCATTTTACAAACGTAGAATCGATTGGTATTATCTATGTGAAACTGGTGCAGTAATAAATTGCACAGGAAAAAAGGAACCTGCAGCATATGGAGAGTTTATAAAAGTGTGGTCCGTTTCAGAAACCGCACCGTCAAATCCCCAGTCGCTTACGAATATGAAACCTAGCAAACTGCACTGCAAGATAGATGCCTTGTTTCTATGTTTATTAGGGCTGCACTTCCTGTTAGGTTTCTCAAGTCATTTTAATTATTTGTTTTCCATTCAATATTTCGTGGGGTTTGGAGCAGTTCTGGGTTCTGTTGCTCCTCCAATATTGAGTTCTTATCATGTTCTTCTAAATCTGCCTGTACCTGGCTTTGAGCTTGTCTGAAGAATCCTAAATGCCGGGACTGAACAGCCTTCTGACCTATATATGAGTTGGCGGGGCTGGCAGAGTTGAAAGGTCATTTTGTCACATGGTTTGAATGGAATAAGGAAGGCTGGTAGTCCCAACACTTTGTGTTGTCCAGCTCAAAGCCACGTTTAAGACAATATAAACGCTTCATGCTGGATCAACCCAGCACTGCCCTGAATGACAGCAAACATCATCAATGAGTACAAAGAATATAAAACATGTTTGTTCAGAGCTTGTTGATCTACAAGCTGTGCCTCTCCCAATTTGCTATGGCATCTCCCAAGATCTCTCAAGATTTTGTGGTTTATTTAATTATGCAGCCCAGGTGCAAAAACTCTTGTCAGTGGCAGAGAGGTTGAGCCACGTGCATGCTGGGCATCTCGTCTTAAGGCACTGCAAAGGTTACAGAAATGCCCTTCGCGGCGAGCTTGGAGAGAAGGATAAGTAGTCGTGCCATGCTAATGAGCGGTAACAGCTTGGCCTGTTCTTAGTATGAAGAGGCATGCTTCCCTGTACATCAGCGTGACAACTGCCTGGTCTCCATGGCAACCCCCTTTCTCTGTACCTTGCTGGAGTGTTCTTGCAGTTGGTAGCTTTCTTTGTTCGGTCTGTACTCAAGGGAAGGACTGGAGAATGTTCAATATCCAGGCTGGCACAAAGGTAGCTACAGTGGGTTGAGTAGAATATGGTGATCTTACTATGAATGTATTCATCGATAATTGATTTATTTTGCAAACCTAAATGTAATTCGTATTGATCGATTTATCTCCCTCTTTGGAGTCTCGTGTAGCTCAGTGCTGTCCACGCGCTTGATGAAAACTCCATTTGAATTTGTTTTGCGATTCAAAAATGTTGAATTATTGCATTGTGTCTAAATCTTCCTTTACCTAGTTTTGACCTGCTGTTGAGCTTATCTGGAGAATCCTCACTGCCAGGACTGAACAGCCTTCCTCATTCAAATCATGTGACAATGTGACCTTTTAACTTTGCCAGCCCCGCCTACTCTCACTGTCTGTAGAGGTACACCAGTAACACCCCCCCCCCCCCCATATCATGCTGTAAATTCAAAATCAGAGCCATCAGTGTGATGAAAACATCGATGACCATGAGACCTATCAACAGTATGCACAGAACAGATAAGTGAAGAGACAAGCAGACACCGGACTGATACTCTCAATAACTTTGTTGGTAATACTTTACATTATTTATTATTTATTTCTTAGCTTACACCCTTATCCAGGGCGACTTACAATTGTTACAAGATATCGCATTATTTTTACATACAATTACCCATTTATACAGTTGGGTTTTTACTGGAGCAATCTAGGTAAAGTACCTTGCTCAAGGGTACAGCAGCAGTGTCCCCCACCTGGGATTGAACCCAGGACCCTCCAGTCAAGAATCCAGAGCCCCTAACCACTAATCCACACTGCTGCCCAGTGTGGCTTAAGTGTCTCTAATTACTGTGTGTTTACATAGCACTCGCTTAGTAAAGACGTTTCTACTTATATTGACAATGGTATTATGCATAGCAGCAATGTAAAGCCTTTTGCTCGATTATATGTAAGTACACAATTGTATCAGAAAAGGATTAGAGTTAGGTTTAGATGTACACATTAAGTACTTAGCAACTATGCATACTAACATTGTAATTGTGTGTTACCATTTAAGCAGTTCTCTAGTTATGTATACAACAATGTAATAGTGACAGACAGACTGACAGACAGATAGTCAGAGACCCCCGCAGCTGTAAAAAAACCCTGAATAAATACCCCACAAAACAAAACAGTTAATTATAATAATGATGATTCGCTGTTTCTTCACAGTTTTCCTCAGCATTCTACTAACCGCAATTTTCTCCTGAACATGTTTTGAAACAGCGGGATGCTATTGGCATCCTCTCATGAATTCATAATTTATTACCACCCAGGCAATCGCTGTGGAGTCGGTCTGGTTTTTCCTGAGCTGTGCATTTTTGTAGCATTTACACAGCAATTTTATCAAGATAATACCGGCGATGCTGTTCATCATAGTATTTTTAAAATCATTTTTCAATATTATTTTAGGTCTAGCAAATAATCCTTATAACCCTAAAAAAAAAAAGTTTGCCTACACGTTTCCCATAGTAAAAGAATAGCAAAGTGTTATAAAGTACTAGCGAGCATAGGCAAGCACTGTAAAGCCCAGAGAGGTATGGTAAAGCATATTAATAAAGATGGCAAACCAGGGGAAACTAAATCACATAACCATGGGAAAGCTGCTAAATTACTTTGCAAAGTTACTGTGCTGGACTTTAGCTTCAAATGTAAATGTTAATGCTTGCAGAGAAGGAGAAATAGAGGTTCTTACAATCTGTGCTGGTGGAGCAAATAAAGAGAAAGGGAGGCTCTTATATTCTCTGAACATCCTCCCTCTGTGCTGGTAAAGCAGAGAAAGAGAAAGGGAGGCTCTTATATTCTCTGAACAGCTTCCCTCTGTCCTGGTAAAGCAGAGAAAGAGAAAGGGAGGCTCTTATACTCTCTGAACATCCTCCATCTGTGCTGGTAAAGCAGAGAAAGAGAAAGGGAGGCTCTTATATTCTCTGAACATCCTCCCTCTGTGCTGGTAAAGCAGAGAAAGAGAAAGGGAGGCTCTTATATTCTCTGAACAGCTTCCCTCTGTGCTGGTAAAGCAGAGAAGGAGAAAGGGAGGCTCTTATATTCTCTGAACTGCCTCCCTCTGTGCTGGTAAAGCAGAGAAAGAGAAAGGGAGGCTCTTATATTCTCTGAACATCCTCCCTCTGTGCTGGTAAAGCAGAGAAAGAGAAAGGGAGGCTCTTATATTCTCTGAACAGCCTCCCTCAGTGTTGGTTGAGCAGAGAAAGAGAAAGGGAGGCTCTTATACTCTCTGAACAGCCTCCCCCTGTGCTGGTGGAGCAGAGAAAGAGAAAGGGAGGCTCTTATACTCTCTGAACAGCCTCCCCCTGTGCTGGTGGAGCAGAGAAAGAGAAAGGGAGGCTCTTATACTCTTTGAACAGCCTCCCTCTGCTGTGTGCTGGTGGAGCAGAGAAAGAGAAAGGGAGGCTCTTATACTCTTTGAACAGCCTCCCTCTGCTGTGTGCTGGTGGAGCAGAGAAAGAGAGGCTGTTATATGCTCTGAAAGTGGTTGAAACTTTCTGTCTTTCTTCAAGCTAATACAGGCTGTGTACTGTGAAAGAGTAGCAAATCAATCTGGACAAAGGAGGAAAAGCAATTGATTGACCTTAAGATCACACGCAGGCCATTCCAATCTGAAATTGATGTTGCAGTGCGACCTTTAGGTTTGTGTTGAGTTTGCACAATGCATTAAAATGGCGTATCTGTAGATCAGAACCTCGCCAACAGAATCTTTGCTATATGTGGTCGCGGGAGTATCTTTTTGCCCACACAGGTTATCCACAGAC
This sequence comes from Acipenser ruthenus, assembly GCF_902713425.1. Taxonomy (NCBI): domain Eukaryota; kingdom Metazoa; phylum Chordata; class Actinopteri; order Acipenseriformes; family Acipenseridae; genus Acipenser; species Acipenser ruthenus. The sequence continues at coordinate 1,177,099 of NC_081231.1, forward strand.
CTGCTCCACACCTGCCTTTGCCTTCACACAGACAGACAACAAACATTTCGACCTGCTTTTATATACCTGCCTGCCTAAATACAGACAGCTGCCAATCATTCTGGCTTTAATTACAAAACCCAAGGCATTCTGGGAGATGTAGTCCTCTCTCACACCACTGGACTACATTCTTCCTCTCTCCTCCCCCTACTCTGCCACAGTATTAACAAAGCGGGAACAGTTTACATGATGTGTCTCTCATTACAGTGTACGTACATAGTAGTTACTTAGTGTCATGAATAACATTTGAATTTTTAAGTTAATGTAACTTGATGTCATTTATTTACTTTGGGGTTTACAGTGTAGAAAGCGGAGGTCTGTTTCCTCGCTGCCGTTATACAGACCCTTGCAGTGCTCTCTCTGATCCGGGTCGATGTGGCACCAATTAACCCCTGATCTATACCATTTATAATTTTATAGACTCCAGTCAAGCATGAAGCCTGTTTTAGGTATTGAAGCTGAAGTGGTCATTGAGGAGTGTGAGACAGTTAAAAGCGATGGATGGCTTGTGTGCAACTCAATAACTTTCTACTGCTTCCTGAAACATTATTATTATTTATTTCTTAGCAGATGCCCTTATCCAGGGCGACTTACAATTGTTACAAGATATCACATTATTTTTACATACAGTTACCCATTTATACAGTTGGGTTTTTACTGGAGCAATCTAGGTAAAGTACCTTGCTCAAGGGTACAGCAGCAGTGTTGCCCACCAGGGATTGAACCCACGACCCTCCGGTCAGGGATCCAGAGCCCTAACCACTACTCCACACTGCTTGTGGGGGCAGCTGTCCTGCTGTCCCTGGGTTAGACAAGAATTTAGGAACTTCTGTCTAAAGACCACTTGGTAAATAAGTCCACTTTCCTGGTTTGCTCCTATTGAGCCACAATGAAGTCAGAATTAAGGCCACCCCTGTATTCAGTATTAAGGCCACCATCTGCCCCCTTATCTGTTAAAAGACCTCTCCATCAAACCAGCATGCTGTCAAATGTTCTGAAACTTCGATGCAACATAATGAAAACTAGGGGTGTATCAACCCATTCTGTATTGCTTTACATGATATATCGTAATAGAGATCGTGATACAAGACTAAAAGCATCACAGAGCTCGCTGCAGTTCATCAGACTGTTCTTGAATTAAGTGTTTTTATACACAGTTGGTATGAATGCATACGCTCCTTAGCTCGTTAAACAAAACGGTCCCTCATTAATTAAATGATCATTTAATCTTATTATCAAAGAACTAGCCCATAAGGACCATCACATGTATCGTGATACATATCAGATCGCAACCTGCATATCGCGATATTGTATCGTGACATCAGTGTATCACCACACCCCTGTTGGAAAATGATAGTTCATTCTAACAGTTTGCATACACCTATTGAACCTATATTTGCATAGATCTGATTGGTTAACATGTATACTTTAACTATTAACAGCTCTCGTTTCAAAACCATTGCCTTTACTGGTAATGGTTCTGCTTGTGTTTTTTTTTAAGGGTGGATTATAATGCCAATAGCATTTTTCAAACTAAAAGCAGAAAAGTGTGAAGGTTATGAAAAAAAAGAAGTGTGTGTTCTCTAATGGTGTAAAGGTATGGGGACCAGTTTTCTTGGAGATGGATTTTCTAAAGGGAATGGATTGTGCATTTTGGATACTGCAGACATCTGCCTAATGTGTAAAGCAAACTGGCTGCCTAATGATGCATTGTAGCTCTCTGGTCAGTGTAGCGAACATGGATTTCATTTTAAGAGATTAGAGGGGGGGGGGGGGGGGGGGGGACCTGGCTCGTTTGCAATGCGTTTATATGTTTTTAAGAGCTGCATGGTTAAATCATTAATTTTTTTTGGCCCATGTTTTCTTTATTCTTTAAATCAGAGTCTAAGGGGGGGTTATATAAAGACTAGTCTTATGTTAAGGCTGTGTAGCCGGGAACATAAAATAATTGGGGAGGGTGAACTAAGTTCTGAACTAAGCACTGAAACCAGGACCAGAGGACACAGTTGGGTAGGAGACTGAGAGTGGGGAGGGTATGGAATGGGTTACCTAGTTATTGATGCTGAATCACTGAGATCCTTTAAGACCTGACATTTTTTTTAGATCAATTAGTTACTAACAGGCTTTCAGTCAGACCGCTAATCCGGCTTACTGACTTATAATACAGGTCTGGCCAAAAGTTTTGCATCGCCCAACATAGAATGAACTCATTTCTCTTCATAAAGTCGAATGAAAGCTGCTGAATAATGTTACGTTAATGTATTGAATTACACACCGCTTTGTAGTTTTCCACATTATAACGAGAAACTGACAAGTTGAAAAATGGGACATTTCGAAATCTAACACTGTGCTACTGTTATAGACTTTTGAAATATCATTTTGTAGTTTCTTTGATTACGTGATGTTAAATAAAAGATCTAAATTATGTTCATGTAGTTTTTTTAATTATATCTCAATCCTAAAATTCTAATTTCTAATCTCTAATTACATAATACAATAAATATTTAGATACAGCTGTGTCGTTTTTTAAAAGCAGTTCCTGGATTATGATATGCTCAGATCTCAGAAAGCTAGGTAAAAGGAATCCGTTTGTAGGATAGTGAATATTTAAATGTAAGGTTAATTCTGAGTTGTACTTAATGTATTACACAGAAAATACCTTGTTAGGGCTTCTTACATTCAACAGAACTGTTAACAGTTTATAAGTAATACATGAGCAAGGTAGAGGGTCTTCAAGAAAGACAGCTCATCATCCCGATTCACTGAGATGAAACAATAGGAGTGAATGCAAAGAAGAACGAAATATATACAGCTCGGGCCAAAGGTTTTTCATCACCTAGAATTTTAGGATTGAGACAAAAAAAACACTATGTGAACATAATTTTGATCTTTTATTTAACATCATGTAATGGAAGAAACTACTAAATGATATTGCAAAATGCCAGTGCTCGCTCGCTTCAAATCAACTCTCAAGACCCGCTTGTTCTTGCTTTCAATGCTCTTTAAGCCTGATATCTGTTATTAGCTGCCGTCTAAACTGCTATTTCAGGTTTGACACACGCATCCATAATGTTTGGAATTCACATCCTAGCCTTGTATTTAATGTATTATTCCTGTTTGTAATGTATTTGTATATGTGTATGCATTGTTCCTCACTGTCTTGTAAAGCGCTTTGTGATGGTGGTCTACTATGAAAGGCGCTATAGAAAATAAATATTGATTGATTGATTGAAAAGTCTACCGGAAGCCATATTAGTAGTACAGTATGTCATGTTAGATTTCGAAATGTCAGTTTTTCATGAAGTATATGGAAAACTACGAAGCGGTATGTAATTTAGTATGTTACATTATTCAGAAGGTTTCATTCGACTTTATAAAGCAAAATTAGCTTATTCTGCAGGGTGATGCAAAACGTTTGGCCATAGCTGTCTGTAATGATGTCCTACTTCTAAATTACATTTTACCCGCATGGAAATTAATTAAATAGTGTACTATTCGTCTCTCGTCCTAAACATCCTTCCTTCACTCCATTCAAATCACATGACTTTTCAACCACCTTCTCAATATAGACAGAGACCGTACAGGAGGTGGGGCTGGCAGTTACATTGTCACATGATTTGAATAGAAAGAGGCAATTTAGTCCGGGCAGTTAGGATTCTCCGTACAAAACCAGGTAACGGTAGATTTAGGGGGGAAAAAATTAATATTGAAGCAACAGAACCCATACCATAAAACAGGGGAATCTAGAAAAAAATTAAATGAGATTTCAAGCTTTTTAAATTGGCACACTATTGCATTGACAGTAGCAGTTTCTTTGTGGCCTGCTAGACTGTCCGTCTGGTGCCCTGGCAGTGCCTTCACCAGCTGGGCTGGGCAAAGGTACCACGCTTGATTGACCTGCACATCCCTAGAATGATAATGAAAGTCCAAATTAGAAACACGATGCACACAAAGAACAGAGATTTTTGCTCATTCGATCCCGGCTTTTGCACACAGGTGACTGTGTAGCATTGCGATTTACCAACATGTTCTGCTTTCCTTGCTTTAATACACAGGTCAGTGCTTTACAAAGAACTTCGAAACATTCCGTTGGGATCTCATTATTGAAGAGTCAGGGACTTCAGATTTCCCTTGCAATGTTACATTGTTTGCAGTCATTCCCAGTGGGATCTGTTGCTCCGAAATGTAGTCATTTTTTCTGCCTTAACCAAGCTTGTCTGGAGAATCCTAAGTACCGGGACTACTTGCCTTCTTCCTTCCTTTTAAATCACGTTTGAACACTGCAAACTCCTGTTCTCTGTCTATGTCATTAAACAGAGGGTGGTGCGGGGATGGTATGGGTTACCTAGCCATGTTGTTTTCGGTGAATCACTGGGATCCTTTAAGACCTGACCTTGATTAATCAACTACTAGCAAACCACTATTTAGGTGGATAATAAAATACATTTGGACCAATTGTGTCTTTGTTTTAGTATCCGCTGTCCAATAGATGTGAACTGAGCTTTCAGTAGTCAAAATGAAAAAGCCAGCATTTGCTAGGGCAGGTTTTAAGTTTGATTCACAGTTGATGCTGTGACATGCCAGCGAGGCATCTTATTATTATTATTATTTGTTTATTTAGCAGACGCCTCTATCCAAGGCGACTTATAGAGACTAGGGTGTGTGAACTATGCATCAGCTGCAGAGTCACTTACAATAACGTCTCACCCGAAAGGCGGAGCACAAGGAGGTGAAGTGACTTGCTCAGGGTCACACAATGAGTCAGTGGCTGAGGTGGGATTTGAACCGGGGACCTCCTGGTTATAAGCCCTTTTCTTTAACCACTGGACCACACAGCCTCCTCTGTCTGACAGAAGCCCGCTAGAGCTGGAAGCTGATTGGCCGATGATACTGAATCGTTTCCTTACATGTATTTGAAAAGTCACATTGTCACGTGATTTGAATATAATGGTGCTCAAATGAAGACTGTCACACATACATTTACCAACAATTTTAAAACAAGCTTTTTATTTTGCTCTTGTTCGCGTTGACTTCGGTGCACTTAAAGACTAGTTTAGGACATATCAAATACACGAGCAAGAAATACCACATGGGGTATGTTTGACATCCACTAGTGTTGCAGGGGGACAGGTTAATGGTTACACTCTGGTGTTCCAGATATGCTCAGATGTCAGATATTATTCAAAGAGATATGTGTGCTTAGCAAAAGAATGTATTTGCATTGCAGTCTCATTAAAAAAAGATCACTAACTTTCCATGACATAAAATGTAGAAAATGCAGCAGTTTAAACAGCGTTGCAAAATATCAAGCTGTAGTTAATGAATCAAGTAACCAATTCAAATACAGATTTAAAACACATTATTATTAATTGGGTAACGCTTTACATTAAGTGTCTCTAATCACTGTATTTGCATAGCAGTTACATGTGTATCTACACCTTATTACAGCATTATTATGCACTGTTACAATGTACTTAACACGTGCATCTTTTTGCTCGGCATATGCAAGTACACAATTGTATCAGAAAAGGGTGATGTTTAGAGTTATGGTTATATCATGCAAAAATGTTAAGTACATTGTAACTATGCATAATAACATTGCAATTAGATGCAAGTACACATGCTTGTACTAAACAACTACTATGTAAATACACAGTCATTTGAGACACTTAATGTAAAGTGTTACCATCAATTGTCCGCAATTGGCCACCCTTGCGCTACCCGAACCATTCGTCTACTTGACTTGGTTTCCTATACTTTAGATGTCTCAAACGAACCATTACAAATAGATTATAAAATCAGCAAATAAAACGTGTACACTTTACATACACAGTCAGCGTTTCAGCGTTTGAAGGCTTGTTGCCAATTAATCTTGGCTGTTGTCTTCGCAGTTGGCCTGATCTATCTGATTTGTGAAAGGCTGATCTTATCAGTCCTGCGCTATAGGGGAGCTGGGGACTGGCTGGATAGAGAGATAACAGAGACACAGGGACCTGGGTGATAGCGTCTGATAAATGACTCTACATCGCTGAGATTGTATAAATCGTGTGCATCTGTCTACAGTACACACTGACTGCGCCCTATCTACAGTCTAGTTTATTTACAGTAGTGTTGAAAAGTTTGGAAACAATAAATTATTTTCAGCAAGACTAGGGCTTGGGATTGCATTGCCATTTTTCTTTACTGAGACCCTTTCGTTGCTAAATACCTCTGAATAGATAATCGTCTTGCCTTTAAAAATAGCTAAGTATTTTAATTAGCATCTCACAAGTAGAATGGCACCCTGAAATCGTCTCCTTTTTCTAAGAAAGCAGCACAACTGGGGATGGGGAGTTTGTTGCCAGATAAATTCACTCTGACGACTTGCTCACTACATATCTTTGTATCCCTGACTAGATAATGGCCTCCTCTTAAACATATACAGTATGTGATATCTAGCTTGTTTGGCTATGATTGTGATGTAGCTGTTCTTAATTTAAAGCAAAGTTTGTAGTGTAATTGCAACATTACAAGGTAACCCATTCCATACACCTCACCACTCTGTGTGAAGAAGTGTCTCCTTCCCTAAGTCGACTGCATAATGATTTTTTTTTTAAATAATCGACACAATTGTAGTAAAGCCATACCTAGTAATAAATGTTTAGACTGTGCTTGTAGATCTCTTGCTCTACCCCTCTGTGGCAAAGTGGTTTGCAGTGCGCAGGTGTAGTTGGTGCAGTGTTCAGGAATAACACACACAAGACAGTGAAAGTTCAATAAAACTGCTCCTCTATTTGGCTGGGTTGTGTGTCAACAACACTTAAATAATAAGCACGGCCGAAACAATAAGACACTAATAACTAACGCACAACACAGACATGGTCACTTCTTCAGATAGTGAGTGCTCTTGTGCAGGTGTGGTGAAAGACAAACAGTTTGTGAATCAGTGCTGTAGTGTAATCTGGGTTTAGTGCTGGCATGTAGCGACAGCTCCCGGCTAGTGCTTAGCCGTGTAACAAACACAAATGACAAATAGTTAGCACATCAAACAAACAAAACACGAAACACTCACGATAATTAATTACTTCCGTTTCCTTAACGGGTCCTTTCAGTAACCACATCAAAAGGAACAGATTACATCGTCACACCCCCTGTTATACCCTTAGCCACGCACCCTGCGATAGCTAGTTCAGTCACGTCTCCTCCAATCCATGACTGACACATCACGTACAGCGTTAGGGCGAGGACTTCGGGCGTTGTGACTCCGCCCCCTTCCTGGATGGCTGGCTTCTGAATGACCCTGGAATGAACTGCCAGACCATCTAGTATGAGGCACCCTGTTCCTGTTATACAGCGCCCTCACAGGTCGGGAGGGAGATTGTTGACTAGGATATTCACTTTCTGTCACATCCTCCTACTATGCACTGGACTTGCCTGACCTCAGCACCACATTACTGGATCCTCAGCTAATGTACTATTGCACTGCTAACATGTCACTGTAGCTATAACTCGCTGTAATCCTAACTTGTTGCATCATAGTTCATATTGTATTCTAGTAGTGTTATTATTTGCACTTACTTTAAACTACATGTGTTTAAATATGAAGCTTGCATTGTAACCCTGCGCTGCCCTGTAACACCTGTGTGAGTCGCCTGGGATAAAGGCATCTGCCAAATAAATATATCATAATAATATGTTCAGTTCCATAACAAAAACTGGCATATTTCTAGATTATTGACAAACTCCTAATAATTGCAATCAGAATGATTGTAAGCAAGAAAAAAAGATCAGTAAAAAAAAGCAAGACTTAGATTTGCCCTTTTAAGAAATATTTATATTTCTGAACACACACATGTAATAAATAAGCCAGTGTTATCAGTCCAGCGGCTGGCTATATCTCAGCTGCTGTGACATTTCCTGCAGCAGCTATGCAGGGTGAGTGATGTGTGTGCGTGTTTGATGTTTTGTGTGTACGGAAAAGCTGAGACTGGGAGATAAGGAACAGGTTATACCCTCTGAAATACCACCACCACGCTTTTGTTTCAAGCCCTAGTTAAACTTCCATCTCCCCTTGCCATCTCTCCAGAAATTTTGCAAGACTAGGGCTAGGGATTGCATTGCCCATTTTTCCTCACTCACACCCTTTACTTGCTAAACACCCTGGTATCTCTGAATAGATAATCATCTCCTCTTTAGCATGCTAGATATTTTAATAAGCAAGACATCTCACAAGTAGAATGGTCCCCTGAAATGTTCTCCTTTTTCTAGGAAAGCAGCACAGCTGGGGATGGGGAGTTTGGAGTTTGTTGCTGGATAACTACTTTCACACTATTTTCTTTTTTAATGGAGACAATTATGTATTCATGGATACCAAGATATTTAGTGAGCAAGTAGCCAGAGTGAAGTTTTCCAGCAACAAACTCCCTATCCCCAGTTGTGTTGCTTTCCTAGAAAAAGGAACCATTCTACCTGTCTTGCTCATTCAAACATTTAGCCTACTTGGTGTTTTCATAAGTTATGCATTTAAATGAAATTTAAAAAAAAAGTTTTTAAAATCTATTTTATTAGGACTTTGCAATATTATATCACTGGATTTTTAAAATCAATTCAGGTTCTTATCATTCCTGGTAATGTCACACTCCACTAATTATCTTTTGATAGAAGTCTGATAGAAGACTGATAGGACTGAATAATATTGTAATAACTCTGTGAAGAAGAAAGAAAGAAAGAAAGAAAGAAGCAGGGATCTTCCGTATATATTGTATTAATACTTGTACTGTGATTCCTGAAATGTAATTTTTTTTTTGACTGTAAGTCGCCCTGGGTAAGGGCGTCTGCTAAGAAATAAATAAATAAATAAATAAATAATAATAATAATAATAATATATATATATATATATATATATATATATATATATATATATATATATATATATATATATATATATATATATATATAATTGTAGTCCTTGATTAGAATACAGGACTACATCCCCCAGAATACACTGGGGATTAGAATTGGGAGCAGAGAGTGCGTTCAATGAGCAGAGCTCCCCAGAGCGCTACATTCACTTTCTATTGAACGATGCTCAAGCTCAAATAAACACACCCGTGTTTAACTTTGAATTTATGATTGTGTTATTATATACAGTGATTTAAAACTGCTTCAGAATTGCTATGGCGTGAGTGAATTGAAGTCAAATGAAATAAAATCACAGTCTTTGTTTTCCACTCCGGTAATCTGATAACCCCCTAAACCTGGTCGATTTTTTTCCTTTCAGAGACAAAAAGGAGTAAACAGATTTGACAGAGGCCAATGTAACCCAAATAAAATAGGTCTGAAAATGCCTGTTGCAGCTTGTGCTAGCCTCAGTGCCTGGGAGAGTAATGGTATGCAGCTGTACCGATATGGCCACTGTCACGCTACAGGGAGCACAGGGAACCGTTTCCATGACAACCTAGACCGGGAGCAGCATTCTAATGCAGGCCTCAAACCGTCAAATGATTTTTTTTCCCTTTTTTTTAATCTTTTCCCATCAAAGACAGTTTTCAGCAACATTGGGTTAATTTAAAAGTACAGTCTTACTTCACTACAACGAACCCTTCTTATAATGAAGAACAGTTTTTTTTCAATGGAAATTAGCCCTGTTAGAATTACTGCAGTTACTAAATTCAAAGCACAGATACATTTCACCTCCACTGTTTTCCATCTGAAATGCCATCATAGTTCTGTGCTAATGTGAAGTCTGTTTCGTGATTTAAATGGCAATGCAAATTATTTCATGTCGAGGCTTTGTGCTAAGGGCCTGCGCCTCCTTTTTCTGAAGCTATTGCACGTGAAATATATTTTTAATGCACTTTGCTGTTCGTTCACAGAAGAGTAACCTCCATGCCTGGTATACTGTGTTCAACATTGTTGAAATATTTGTTTACAAGGTTCAGTGGCATTTAATTTTCTCCAGATCAACTTTTTAATCTTCCCTCGGTTGATTTGACGCTTTACACTGAGCTATTTATTCAATTCTGTGTAATTATGAGCACTTTTGAGAAATGGAAAAACGGATTTCAAAGGTTAGCGAGGCAGAACTACTAACCAGAAGATTAGATTTTAAGCTATTTTATTCCATAATCTTATGTCAAATATTTCTGTTTTTCTAATCTCGGTGCATATACAGGAAGCTTTTATAAGGTACAAAGCGTTTTACCCACGTGTCATTTTCAATTATTTTCTTGTTTCTGCTTTTAAGCACTTGATTGATGCTTACAGTGGTGTGCAAATTTATTACAACACCTCAAGATTTGTCATTTATATCCTTTATATACCTACCTGCATGAAAACACCTGTGGGTCTGAGAATTTCAATTTCCGCTCAGTAATTGGTGATATAGAAACACTCGTGTGAAAATGTTAGACCGTTTTAATTAGGCACGTTTTATACATGTGATCAGCATATGCTCAACATTATTTGTTACCAATTTTCATTTGTTACAAAATTTCATTACAATATGAGTAATGAAATCCACACGAATTAACAGGGGCTGAATTCAAAATGAACTCAGAGAGAGTGCAGAACATGTTTAGATGTTGTTCTTGTGATATTCAGACAGAATTCTTTATGGATTAGCAGCCATTATTTTAAGGAAAACAGACTGTAATTGTATTATATTTAAGTAGTATTGAGTCTCGAAAAGCACTTTTTAAAAAAAATACATTTAGTCGTTGCTAATGGTTTTTACCCCAGTATTTTTCCCACTTTGGAATGTCCAATTATTACAACCCCCCAGCGACTCGGGGAACGGAGGCTGAAACACGCGACCTCTGAAACGTGTTCCTGCCAATCCATCATTTTTCACACTGCGGCTCCACAGTGAAACCACCAGACCTGTAGTGCCGGAGGACAACACAGCTCTGAATGGCTCCACTGCAGACCCGCAGGCGCCCTGTCAGCCACAGGGGTCGCTAGTGTGCGGTGAACCGTGGATTCCCCTGCCGACCTAATCCTTCCCTAGGAACCCCCGGTCACAGTCGGCTGTGACATAACCTGGATTCGAACCTGCGATCTACAGGCTATAGGGCGCATCCTGCACTCCACACGGGCAGCCTTTACTGGATGCGCCACTAGGGAGCCCCTCTCAAAGAGCACTCTTGAAAATCTGTTGTTTTTTTATTAATGTTCCCTTTGTGGTTGAATATTTAAATAAATCTACAGAAAAAAAACACCAGACACAAATACATCCCGTTAAAATCACAATTGCCAGCAGCTATGGTGTGAAACTGATAATTAAATAAGTCTTGTTCTCTAACCTTTAGAATACTGAACTATAGTTGAAATGATTTTCAGCAGCTAGGTTTGTGTGCTCTGAACCTTTCCAAATGTAAACTTGCGAAAATAAGCAAGATGAAAGAACAGAAACATAACCAGAATGAGATCTCAAATAACATGACATTTGGATAAGAAGGCAATGCATTTTTCTAAAACCCTTTCCATTCTACCTTATCACTTCAATGTGACGGAGCAAACACGATGGCAGTAAATTGAAGAGTAGCCAAATAGGGTTTGTTTTGCAATTACACAAATACTGTGTGTTTCTGTTCTTTGATTCTGAACTCACAGTCAAAGCACAGTCCTGTAAATATACAATATTTGGGTAACTGCAATATGGATAATTGACACTGTCAGGATTTAACTTGTGCATGCAAATTGTGTGTCTTTATAGACGAAACCAAACTTTACAAAAATCGGTCTGTTTAAAAACTGTGTTCAGGAACAACAGTCGAAATCAATTGGTGAAAAATGCCTGGGATTTTCCTTGAATTACTAAGACCCCAGGAAGACTGTCGGATTCTCACTCCCTGTTGAGTGGCACAGCACTTTCAAAGTGCTGCAGGCTTTATTTGAAGTTCTGCATGAGAGCTGAGATATTGATGAGAAGGCCTTTGTTTTATTACACGCTGTGGCATGAAGCAAGCTATTTGCTTTTGCTTTTACACAGGGGCACATGTGAAGACCAGTCAACTGTGTTTGGAGAAGGTCAGATCAGAACATGTAAAAGATTGCTCCGGACACATGGCAATCCATGTAGTATCAGCCAATTTGCCTTGAGCTTCATTGTGAGAGAAAAACAAGAGCATATTATCGTCTTCCTTTGGTGTGGTGTAGTCGGTAACACTATCCTGTATAATGTATTGGCGTAACATTTTAACGTTTTCTAGGCATTTGTTGGCAGTTCATGCTGTTTTAAGGCACTTTGGTGTGCTTGTACCACAGTATACAGTAGCACAGTAATCTGTTTGAAAGGATTTAGCAAAAGTTGCATTCAATAAAAAGCTTCTTCATTACAAAAGCCTTACCAGATTATATTCAGTGGTCACACAGGTAGGAGCACTACAATGGCAATGCAGTGGTTCTGTGCTATATGAATTGGAGGGAGCAGTTCAGTCTCTATGCCTCAATCCTGCCCTGGACTGGAGGGAGCACCCTTTCTCTTAGGGGTGAGGGAGCAGTTCAGTCTCCATGCCTCAATCCTGCCCTGGACTGGAGAGAGCACCCTTTCTCTTAGGGGTGAGGGAGCAGTTCAGTCTCCATGCCTCAATCCTGCCCTGGACTGGATGGAGCACCCTTTCTCTTAGGGGTGAGGGAGCAGTTCAGTCTCCATGCCTCAAGCCTGCCCTGGACTGGAGGGAGCACCCTTTCTCTTAGGGGGTGAGGGAGCAGTTCAGTCTCCATGCCTCAAGCCTGCCCTGGACTGGAGGGAGCACCCTTTCTCTTAGGGGGTGAGGGAGAAGTTCAGTCTCCATGCCTCAAGCCTGCTCTGGACTGGAGGGAGCACCTTTCTCTTAGGGGGTGAGGGATCAAGTCAGTCCAGTAAACCTGCTTTTAATTCAAATATAACTTCCTATTTCATTTAACCATCTGCAGGAAATAATTGTGCGTGACAAAGTCTTCGTAGAACACCATACAGCTCACAGCAGACGCAAGAGTGAATTAATTGTTCAAAACCATTGGTATGTTGGTCGTTAATTAATGAGTAATTATGCATCAATTACTTAGTACGGACCATGTTCGTTAATATGATTGGGGAGGCAATTAAAGTCAGGATGCAGACAGACTAATCTGCCAACTTTATTCAACCTTGCTTTGTTTATCAGGCTGTTTGGCAGGGTAATCAATTCTTGTATTTAGTCTGATTAGATTGTAATGTGTAAGTCAAACTAAGGAAGAAATGTCAATGCCGAAGACAGGACAATGACATTGTGATCAATACAGTTGATGTTATCAATCTAATAATGAAAATACAAAACTAATAATTTAATTTACTGTTAAAGCCTTCGGATTCAGGGAAACAGTGTAATAGAGAAAGACATTAGAATATGTTATTATCTTTAGAGTGGTATAGTCGGTTACACTACCCTGTATCATGTATTGGTATCAGATCTTAAAAATACATTGCACTTGTTATCAGGCTGTTTGGCAGGGTAATCAATTCCTGTATTTAGTCTGATTAGATTGTGATGTGTAAGGCAAACTAAGGAAGAAATGGCGAATTCACGACAAAGTGACTTGAACTAAAGACAAACAGTTTGAACAAAATGCTAACCCTTAGAATTAAATACATTTGTTTTATCATCCAGTGAATTAACCCGTATTCTAGATTTAGAACAACCTCAAACTTTAAATATCCTAAAAATCAGTTGACCCTTTCAGTTGTTCTCACTATAGAACAGCGTACCAAAAAGACATGTTGCGCTATTTAAACTAATTGCTATCAATGGAATAATAAATAAAGCTTTTATACTGTCGCAAGTAGAAAACGTAATTGAATCTCTGGCGCTGACATTGAAAAATGGATGCACAATAGGAAAAATTACCTTAAAATGCTGACCTGCACAAGTGGGTCTCCATAGGATATGATAGACATGGAAACACAAAGTGTACAAGTTTATTTCTGCAAATATAGCCCCTATGGCAGTTCCATTAAAGGTGAAACAGCTTCCATAGTAAATATTTCATTTTGTCTGTCTCTTGCAGCCAAAATCTTTCAGACCCTTGTCTTTTAGTTCATTAGTAGCTACTACCGCAAAAATATCATTCAAAATCCAAATACATGTTTTAAGATAATGTGTGTTTATTTGATACAACCTTCAAAATGCTAGCATGTTATGAGGTCAGATTAGGATTTGTATTCCGTCTTGGGATAGACATTCTTTACCAAAGAGTGTGTAATTAAGGGATAATGGCATTGCTTGGGTGTGCTATGAGTTAATAATGGAACTTAATTTATTTGTCTGAAATAATCCTTGCAGTCCGAGGAAAGAGTTAGAGTTTTTCAGCAGCCAGTGGTTTTAGAACAAGCATCAGCTTGACCATGCTTTATTTGCTGTTTCATTATTGAGGAACAACAGAATGACTGACCTCCATAGAAAACAACGGGAGAGCAGTGTGCGGTTGTTGTATAGTCAATGTGATCAGATGCCTGTTGTTCTATCTGTTGGCTAATACCCAGTGATTATTTCACACATCTTAAGGAGCCTAGTTTCTTTTGACTGTAAGAGAAAAGGTGGTTGGTTCTGCAGCAGTGTGGAGTAGTGGTTAGGGCTCTGGACTCTTGACCGGAGGGTCGTGGGTTCAATCCCAGGTGGGGGGACACTGCTGCTGTACCCTTGAGCAAGGTACCTAGATTGCTCCAGTAAAAACCCATCTGTATAAATGGGTAATTGTATGCAAAAATAATGTGATATCTTGTAGCAATTGTAAGTCGCCCTGGATAAGGGCGTCTGCTAAGAAATTATTAATAATAATATATACCTACCTGCATGAAAGGGCGTGCATTATGGTATCCTGTTGCTGCCATTTTGTGTGTGAAACGTATGCAGCCACATTCTCAAAGCCATTCTGCGTTTGTGATTTAGTTAATGCCACTCTCGCCTCCCTCTCTCACTTATCTAATGCCGAACCCGTTCCAGATGTGAGCCACTGATTCATTCTTTTTTTCTTTCTTTCTTTTAATTACATATATACATGTATAGCGGTAGCTGGCACACTGTTATTAATCACACTGTCAGTTGCGTTTTATCAGCGCCAGACGGTGCATGCCAATTGAGGTATGCGGTGTACAGCAAATCAGACCTACGTTGGATGAAAAGCTCATGCAGTTCAGCGCAGTAGCAGTGTCAGGGGGCTGTACATAGAGGCAATGGGAGCACAAGGGCAGCTGCAGTGGACTGAGGTTTTCCATTGAAAAAATGTACAAGAGTTAGTGGTTTGATGTTTTGACATATCTGTGGTTTGGACACACAGGCGCTGCTGGTTATCCATATCAGTATCAAACAGACACTGTGTTGCTGTATTATGTCTTTATAAGCCAGTGGTCTGCAAAGTTGCCTGGGGTGTGCCAGGTTTTTTTAAACACACACACACACACATATATATAATACATGGATGAAGGCTATATTTACATCCTGAGCCATTCAAAAAAAAAGCTAGAGTCGTGGTCAAAAAGTGATGATTCCTCTAGAGACCATTACTTTCAATTCAAAAATATTGTACTGCAGCAGTGTGGGGTAGTGGTTAGGGCTCTGGATTCTTGATCAGAGGGTCGTGGGTTCAATCCCAGGTGGGGGACACTGCTGCTGTACCCTTGAGCAAAGTACGTTACCTAGATTGCTCCAGTAAAAACCCAACTGTATAAATGGGTAATTGTATGTAAAAAATAATGTGATATCTTGTAACAATTGTAAGTTGCCCTGGATAACGGTGTCTGCTAAGAAATAAATAATAATATTGAGTTTTTTCTCCAAACCTACCTGAGTTAATTTGATATCGCAACTGAAAGACAATATGTGCCCCCATGAAATAGACAGTAAATTAGCCATCAACATTTTGTCACAGTACTGACCAGACCTGATCCTGGGGAATGGCCACACCTGTGATTGCTGGCAGGGACAGATTTAACCCCATCCTTGCCAACAGATTTAACCCCATCCCTGCCAAATATTTCAATCCAGAGATTCATAAGAGATTCCTGGTGAATCCACAGAGGATACTTCTGTAAAACACACAATTAGAATTCACTGCTAAACTCCCCAGAGAGCAGCCCTATATTTTTGGCAATGGTATATATTTATATAGCTGCGTCTGCAACTGGTGTAAAAAGACTGACTGTGCTATACAGAACTATTGAGTTCTGTGCATAGACCAGCCACTTAAGCAATGGAAAAGGCAAACAGAATGCTTGGTTATTTAGCCGGCTGTGATGGGTTATGAGGAGGCTGTATAACACACTGGTAGAAGGCTGTTCAGTTCTGGTCACCACAGCACCAAAATAATATGCTGGCCATGCAGAGAGTCCAGCAAAGAGCCACCAGACCAATCCCAGATCTTAAAGGAATGTGAAGATTGAGGGGGCTGGATTTTCTTTTCATTTAGGTGGTGACTTGATTGAAGTCAATCTAAAATTGCTGTTCTTACCTTGGCACTCAAAAGGTTAAACCATACCCTTTGAACTCTCAAGCACTAGCAAACTAAACGTTTGTAATATTGAATGCATATGTAAAAAGTGATTGTAGCGCACAGCCATTTCATTATATACCTCTTTGGAGCTCCCATCAGCTACACAGGTCTCGCATGTGCAATTTGAAAAGAATCGCTTCAACATTAGGTTAAAGGAAATGTCCATACCGAATGTGGTACCAGATATTTTAAAATGAAACCTGGGCTATAATGTGTGTTTCTTTCAAAACTGCACACTTGAGGCCCCTGCAGCTAATGGAAGTACAGGGCAGGTAGGATTTCTAGATTTATTGTGTTAGCTGCCGTCACTTTAAATATTTTACTGGAAGTCAGTTCCCTGTTGCCTTGAGATCGTTACAGTCTTATTGCCGTGTTCTATTTCTTAAAGATCCCGTTAGAGAAACTATCTAGACTAGCGGCGTCGTGTAACCCATACAAATTAGTCTGAGTGCTGAAAAGATGCAATGTGATTGTCAAAGAAAGAAAGACTTTCTCAGCCTGCGTCAACACCACCTAAATCACTGAGAGGTGAGCTGCATCTATATCAACAATGCAATTTACACCCACCAGCACTCTAAAACCATTAATGCTGATGATACTTCATCATTTCACTGACTAAAACTGGAATATTGCTGTTAACTGTGCTCCTCGGATGTGAAGAGCACTTCAGTCTCCATGCATCAAGCCTGCCCTGGACTGGAGGGAGCACCCTTTCTCTTAGGGGTGAGGGAGCAGTTCAGTCCATGCCTCAAGCCTGCCCTGGACTGGAGGGAGCAACCTTTCTCTTAGGGGTGAGGGAGCAGTTCAGTCCATGCCTCAACCCTGCCCTGGACTGGAGGGAGCACCCTTTCTCTTAGGGGTGAGGGAGCAGTTCAGTCTCCATGCCTCAAGCCATGCCCTGGACTGGAGGGAGCACCCTTTTCTTAGAGGGTGAGGGAGCAGTTCAGTCCATGCATCAAGCCTGCCCTGGACAGGAGGGAGTGCCCTTTCTCATAGAGGGTGAGGGAGCATTTCAGTCCATGCATCAAGCTTGCCCTGGACTGGAGGGAGCACCCTTTCTCTTAGAGGGTGAGGGAGCAGTTCAGTCTCCATGCCTCAAGCCTGCCCTGGACTGGAGGGAGCACCCTTTCTCTTAGAGGGTGAGGGTGCAGTTCAGTCCATGCATCAAGCCTGCTCTGCCCTGGCCTGGACAGGAGAGAGAACCCTATAGGGGGATGATAGAGCAGTTCAGCCTCCTTGACTCAAAACTACTTTACATGCAAGCTCTTTTATTCTGTTAGATATTTCTGGCATTTGCAATTGTGATTCTCCTACCGCTCTCATCTAATTCGTATCTCTAGTTCAGGGCAATGTCAAATTTACTTGATCTATCGGGGATGCAATTTGTCTAACAAATTCATCTGCCTACAGTAATGTGTACCAGTGTATTGCACTGTACAGCTATGGCCAAAAGTTTTGCATCACCTAGAATTGTAGGACTGCAACATTCATTTAAAAAACAAAAACTATACAAACATAATTGTTATTTAACATCATGTTATCTAAGAAACCACAAAATTATACCACCAAAGTCGACCGGAAGCCATAATAGATAGGACGGTATTTCATGTTAGATTTCGAAATGTCACATTTTAAAATTTCTGACAGTATATGAGAAAACTACAAAGCGGTTTCTAATTCAATATGATAATGTAACATTATTCAGCAGTCTTAATCGACTTTATGAAGCAAAATGTGTTTAATTCCACAAGGTGATGCACAACTTTTGGCTCTAGCTGTATGTGATTCACAGGACTATAGAGAAGTAAGAGGCTAGCACACTAACCCACTGTGCCACCTTGCCTCCCTGGGCTGTTTGCGTTCTGTGATGTATTGCAAGACTGCAGTGGGAGATGGAAAGCGTCTCTCATTAGTAAAGCCCAGGAGAGCGCGTTGCATTTCTGACAAGCAGTGACAAGTTAACCTCTGGAACAAAGCCTGCATATTTATGACTCATGAAACTTTAACACGCTTTATTTAAAAGACCATTTTTTTTAACCATTCCCGCACTGCAGGTTTTTAGAGAGTAAGTAGCGGGGTTCCGAAAAATATAACGTTACCCTTCCCCGCGTGCTGCTACAACTGTTTAAACAGCTTACCTGTCATTTTTCTTTTCATTATTAACATCCTGACAACTTTTTACACGTACAACTTTTGAAATGTCTGCTCTAGTGCACTGGGGTTTGAGATCTGCCCTCTAAATCACTGCAGGAAGAGCGATTAAAAAAACGAAAAAAAAAGATAACAAGTGCTCTATCTTTTCTGTTCCGTACCACATCATGGATCGTTGTTGGCTGTGTTACCTGTTTGACAATGTGGGCAATAATCTTGACACTATCGGTGCACTAGAGCAGACATTTTGAAAAGAGCTTTGAAACAGACTTTAAAATTGTAAAAAGTTGTCACGATGTTAACAATGAAAAGAAAAATGACAGGTAAGTTTATTTAAACAGTTGTAGCAACACATGGGGATGTGCAATGCTATATTTTCAGAAACCCCGCTATTTACTCTAAGATCTAGCACACCAGGTGCATTCTGGACATTTTGTCTGGCATGCAGATATCACGTTTGTGTTCCCACGGTAACAGTGCCACTTTTACAACATCATATTAAAATATGTTGAAAGCGTTTTACAAACACACAGCCTCAAATTGTTAATATATTCTAAGAGAAAACCCTGCATTTCAGGAAATCATCAGAAATGTGTGCTTTATACAGAAAGCTCAGTAAGGTTCAGGCTTGATCAGTATTTTTGACAGAAGTGTAATTCATTGGCTGGTTCTAAGTTATTTATGCCTTTTGCTATTTTCACGGCTTCTGATTTTGTTTTTTTGAACACATGGTGTAATATATTCTTTTTGACTTCAACAACAGATTTAAATGTGTTTCTGGTTGTGAAACAAGAAAGCGAGGGTGAAATTATAGTCTTGTAGTTTTGCTGCCATTTTATCTAAGCAAGAGAAGTTCAGTTCTTTATGTCTCAAGCCTGCCCTGAACTAGAGGGAGCACCCTTTCTCTTAGGGGGTGAGGGAGGGAGCAGTTCAGTCTCCATGTCACAAGCCTGCCCTGGACTGGAGGGAGCACCCTTTCTCTTAGGGGGTGAGGGAGGGAGCAGTTCAGTCTCCATGTCACAAGCCTGCCATGGACTGGAGGGAGCATCCTTTCTCTTAGGGGGTGAGGGAGGGAGCAGTTCAGTCTCCATGTCACAAGCCTGCCCTGGACTGGAGGGAGCACCCTTTCTCTTAGGGGGGTGAGGGAGGGAGGGAGCAGTCCAGTCTCCATGTCTCAAGCCTGCCCTGGACTGGAGGGAGCACCCTTTCTCTTTGGGGGTGAGGGAGCAGTTCAGTCTCCATGTCCACCCAACATTTCTGTTTTTTAAGATTGCACAGCTTTTATGAAAGCATGTGTGATCTCTTGATTTTAGTTTTGGTGTGAAAACAACTGATGGCTTTTTACTTGAGTCTGTATGATAATTAGCATTTGGGAGTGTTGTATTAATGTTTGCAATAACAATACTATTGAGGTTGAGTGATGGATGTGTTATATTACCGGTATTGTTTGATTCTGTACAAGAGCTCAATAATTTCCCATGAAGAGGATAGTGATACTGGATTAGACTTCAATGTGGTTTGCAGTATATTCAGGTATAGTCTTTTCAATATTAACTGACCCACATGTGAGTGCGTACAGTGATCTAGGGCCATGTCGGTTTCAAAGTGATTAATACTCTTTAGTGAACTGAAAGCATGATTTGAATGAAACCAACCCAACTTCTGCTAATGCTGAATCAGTATATAAAAGGGTACCGGCTATGTATTGCTGGGTTATTAAATGCAATGAACTGTCTCGTAACGTCGAACACGTTTCTTACATATCTTTTCACAGGTATTTTTAAATTCTCTCAGTTAAGGGATTTCAGACTGTTTTGATTAAAATCCAACTGCAGCACATTATTGTAGCTTCTCTATTCCACAGTGTACTTTGTAATATTGCACTGTACTAAGATCTACTATGCTATGTTATGTTATGCTAATGTATATTATCCTATGCTTGGCTACAGAGGAGGTGGGGCCATAAGCAGCATGTTCAATAAATCACCAAATACAATTAAGTTCCTATTCACGAAAAGAGCTTTGCTGCGGGATTTGTATTGAAACAGTCTGCATACTTTATTATTTATAAAGTAATTTCTTATCCTAATTTATAAGCTATTATTTTAATAAGAACATTTTCAAATAGGTAGCATTTTATTGTAACTGTTAGCTTACTAATATATTAATAAATGTATTTCAGTATGTGTTAATGGTTGTTTGATATTTAATGGAAACTTGCAGGTTATTATGTAAAGTAAGTGAAAATGAATGAAAATGGGATATTATATTTGAAGAAATGAATCGGTCTATTGCCACATTCTACTGCTGTTCTTTGCTGCTTAGAACAACACCAATCTTTGAGAAGTTATCTTTGAGACGTGATCTATATTGAAAGATGGTATTGTTTAAAGATAGATTTACAGGTAGAAAAATGACCTTGACCCTTTTGAGGTACAAGGGACACGTGTGTCCCACAAATAAAAATTATGCTAACTTTCTTAATTTTGCAACGAGGAGCACGGAACAAGGCTTCAAATTTACTGACAGGTTGGAGCTGGTCATCCAAATTGTCTGTTTCCTCCTCATGATGCACATCAGACTGTGTGACACACATGGAACAAGTAAGGATGTGACAATAGAGCGATTTTATTGTGTTTCAATCATTTGGAGTGTTTCTGGGTTCTGTTGATGCAATATTGAGTTCTCAGTTTTACTAAATCTGTCTTTTCCTGGTTTGGAGCTTGTCTGGAGAATTCTAAACGCCGGGTTCTGAACAGCCTTCCGCATTCCATTCAAATCGCAAGGGAACTTTCAACTCTATCAGCCTCGCCTACCCTCTCTGTCTCTGTAAATGCAGAGTAGGTGGGGCTAACTGAAAAGTCACATTGTCACGTGATCTGCATGGAATGAAAAAGGCTGTCCAGTCAATTAGGATTCTCCAGGCAAGATGAAAGCAGTTTTATAGGCAGATATTTAAATGATAATAACTACATATGGGAGTCACAGAACCACTCCGAATGGGAAGGGGAATGTAGAAAATATATATATATATATATATATATATATATATATATATATATATATATATATATATATACATATACATATACATATACTGTATATATATATATATATATATATATATATATATATATATATATATATATATATATATATATATTATTAAGAAATGGCATGGCAGTTTTTCAAGGTCTTTGATAAAAAAAATGTTACAAAAACTACATATAGTAACACAAAATATAGGCAAGCACTCACTGCTCTTCAATGGCTGTGGTTCTGGATGAAGGGGTGATGGTAGCTCAAAGGAAACTACAATGGGATAAATGATACTGCAGTGCATATACTTATGATGTCACAAAGGCACGGACCAATCAATCCTGCTGGTAACCCAGTCCATGGTATTAGAACCAGAATACAGGGTTAGGACTTGTGTCTTTATCCTATCTGTTGCCTTTGCTGGTAATGCTGTGATGTTCTATTGTTGGCTAGGCTTTTCTTCAGGGTAATATACTGGACTGATAATGGGATTAACTATACATAGAGCTAACATACATAATTCCAGTGAATCTCACCTAATAATATTGCCATTAACTCACAGATCTCAGATTTGATTTTTTAATGCTATTGTATCATAGGCTTCAGTAAGATTTTGCACTCATTTCAATGCTGCTATTCCAGTCATGAAGAAAAGCAGTTAACATTGAAAATATTCATTCTGGGAGCTACAAAGTAGCTCTTTATTTCCATTACAAGAACTCAAACTCTTAGAAGCTTCACACGTAGGCCTGTCTTCCATCACCTAGCATTGCTTTTCCTCTGACCTGATTTCAATGCAGTAACTCCATGCAAGCTCTTAACATTGAAGTATCTATAAAGATCGATACAGACACACCATTGAAACCTATTAGCCCCAACTTCACTCACTGTACAATCGTGAGTGTAGAACTCACATGCTAAATGTTTAAACCATAACATATGCTATATAAACAGAGTATGTGCTCTTTATAAATGAAATGTCATCAGCTGGTCTTTATTTAGATTTAATGAGTTGATACGTTTCTGAGCGTTCAGTGAGTGTATTTCTTTCTCTTGTCGTCTGTGTGCGAGAAATCCACTCAGCAGGAATAGAAAAGGCCTTTTCATAGAATGCCAACTTTTATTTGTTGAAAAAACATGTTATTTATTTGAAATATGCATTATATATATATATATATATATATATATATATATATATATATATATATATATATATATATATATGTATATACCTCCAATGTTTGTTTTCAAACACACTGTCCCTATGTTAAACATACCGAAACATTGAGAAGTTGGCTGTTTGAGCAGAAACTTGTTTTGCTGTTGTTGTAGATTAAATCCTTATCTAAATTGTACTTGCTTTGTTTTACTCCTGTATTGTATTTATGTATACTCCTAAACTCATTAATAAAGTTTTATTCTGAAAAAAAAACCCCACCTAGAATTCCATTAAAAAATCAAATCCACCTGTAATATGTTTCATACAGAGCATTTCTGGTACATTTCCTATGCAATATATGTTAGGGAAGATTCACTGGAATTGATGTGATAACGTTTTTAAGGGTTGTTTTGTAACATCAAAAAAAATGGTGCAAAATGGCTTGAAAAAATTCTGCACAGTTGGAAATGTTCTTCTTCTACAGCTCTGTTTTGTTGACTCTGTCCTTTTCTTTTAAGAAACAGGCAAAAGAACGAATCTGATTTTTCAAACCTCTTTGCAAACAGTTGTGTGTGTGTGTGTTCCATTGGTTTTTTGGGAAAAAAAGCATTTGTGTGAGCAACTTTGAGGTTGCGTCGATGAAATGCTTTTTTTGTTCCTACCTCCTCCCCCCCCCCACCCCACTTCGAGAAATGTTTTCCTTTTTATGTTTTCTTTAAGTTCTTTTTTCAAACCGACATCCATGTCTGCTCCGGGATGTCTGTCACAAATTGCAGTTCCAACGTTGTGACAATGCTTTCGTTCTTTCCCGTGCGTTTTTTATGACTTTCTTTCTTTCTTTCTTTCTTTCTTTTTTTGTTTTTTGTTTTTGTTTTTTTCCCTTTCAAGGTCTGGCGCACCTGATGTTAAACAGCCAAGGTATGGGTTAATTTTTTTCAAAAGCCTTCCTTCCCTCCCTCCCTCTTTCATTTTATTCTTTTAAAAAAAACTGCTTCATGCTTTATCGTTGTGCTTCTGCGTCCTATTCCACTGTCTGCATCAAGTTGTGTCATCACTATTTTCTAAACATGTCTCTACTAACCTTTTTTATCTCTGGGATCCCACTAGCAGTTATCGGACAACCTCTGGAATACCCCAAAACCCCACTACCAACCCCACACAATCAATCATTTATTAACGGTTTAAAAGATTCTTAATAGCATTACAAATATATACAACCCATGAGAAGGGAATTTTAAAGTAACTAACAGCATGCTTTGAAATGCTTCAAATCCACACAACAAAGGACAAAGACCTGTATCAAGTATGCATTTTCAACTCGCTACAAATTTTAGAAGGTTTAGGGAATCAGGAATTGTCCTGAATATGGAATCTGTCAATAAGATTCTTATTGAAATGTTTATTACTAAGGCTGTTATATAGTTATTTAGTGAAGTTTCCTAAAAACTAATGGAATAGCAACAGTGTGGAGTAGTGGTGAGGGCTCTGGACTCTTGACCGGAAGGTCGTGGGTTCAATCCCAGGTGGGGGACACTGCTGCTGTACCCTTGAGCAAGGTACTTTACCTAGATTGCTCCAGTAAAAACCGTATAAATGGGTAATATGCATGTAAAAATAATGTGATATCTGTATAATGTGAAAGAATGTATAATGTGATATCTTGTAACAATTGTAAGTCGCCCTGGATAAGGGCGTCTGCTAAGAAATAAATAATAATAATAGCAGAAAGTTTATCAAAATGAATGCGCTGAGAAAATTATATTATTCAAAAGCAAGATACTCCTAAACAAGCTCAAGGATTATAAAAGGGTAGAGAAGGCGGATGATAATTCAGTATGGAGACAAAGCAAAATGAAAACACACTAAAATAGCGAGGTGAATGTAAATTGACATGGCCAGTTCCTCGTTGGGTAAAGCTAATACGAGTTTCAAAAGACAAGAACACTCATCTGCAATTATTTTGTCATTGAATCAAAAGTAAATATTGCTCAGTTAATTGCCAGATTTTCTCATTACCTACAATATTTTCCATCAGCTGAAAGGTTAACAGTGCCAGACCCCAAGGCATTCTTCTCCTGGAAAGTCCATCAGTGCTTGGGAATTGGATAGAGGTCAGGCTTAACATCCTGTAATTAAGTTCGCTAGGGAAAGCGACTGGTTTGGAATCTAAATGACGAATGCCGCTTAGCATTTGATATTGGGTGACCATTCTCCCCTTAGCCAAAGGTCATTAATTACCTTGAATAACTTCCAAACGCTCCGTTCGAAGGTAAAACGATAAGTGATAAGCTGAAATGCCCATCTGCTTGATTCAGTTTCTTATAGTTTTACCAAATATATTATTATTATTTATTTCTTAGCAGACGCCCTTATCCAGGGCGACTTACAATTGTTACAAGATATCACATTATACATTACTTCACATTATACAGATATCACATTATTTTTACATACAATTACCCATTTATACAGTTGGGTTTTTACTGGAGCAATCTAGGTAAAGTACCTTGCTCAAGAGTACAACAGCAGTGTCCCCCACTGGGGATTGAACCCACAACCCTCCGGTCAAGAGTCCAGAGCCCTAACCACTACTCCACACTGCTGCCCCTGTAACATGTAACAACAAAATGTAACAACAAAATGACATTGCATTAAACTCATAGTAAAACCAGGAAAGGATCAAACTGCTGTGCAACGAGAGTCCATCCCTGTGATGATAACCAGCATTGTTATTGCAGGGATGGAACTAAGACTCCTATTGCATAGCAGTTTCGCCAATTCCAGGTTCTACTGCGAACTTGATTAGCCACAGTGTGTATGAGTAACAAGCTCAGATATGTTCTATTAACCATGCAATGCCCATTTTTGTATCACATGATACAACGCTTAGCCACCCTTCTATATTATTTTTTCTTTACTCTAGCCTCGCAAGCCAGAATTTTTCATATGTAATGCATTATGTGTTGCCAGACAGAAAAGTGTTTTGTGCAAGAAACAGAATCTAGTTCCATAAATAAAGTAGCTTTTCTCAGTTCAAAATGGTTGGGCATTACAGGGTTAATTTTACAAAACTTAACAACTTGTGGGCTAAACTGATCAACCTATTCACAATTCCGTATATGCCCATAATGCATTGCATGTTTCCGGTATAGATAAACATTCATAGCAACTGCTATGCGTGGATCAAAAAGCTGCAGGGAAATAAGAAATTAGACATTTAAATGAACGTAAAATAGGTATTATTGCTCTGGGAAAAAAGGGGGAAAAAAACGAGGTAGGGGTGATGCTAAGTAAATGTTCATATGCCATAAATTGGCCATTATCCAACCCAGAAAGAATCTTGTATTTTCAATTACATTTAAAACCACCAGACCACATACTCCTCTCCCTCGATAGTTAGTTGTTACAGCAAGAGAATGAAAATAATAAGCTCCACTTGATTTTGATTTTAGACCGATCTCTCAAACAAGACGACTTCTGTAATTACTTCATAGCTACTTGTTTCCTCAACCACATTTTAGAGGTAATCCTAGGATAACTACAGATAGGTGGTTAAATCAATCCAGGGTGATTTCCCCAGTGCTGTAACCTGCAGAGCTCTCTAGTAGTATAGGAAAGAGAACTCCACTCTCCACACTGCAGAGCGCTCTAGTAGTATAGGAAAGAGAACTCCACTCTCAACACTGCAGAGCGCTCTAGTAGTATAGGAAAGAGAACTCCACTCTCCACACTGCAGAGCGCTCTTGTAGTATAGGAAAGAGAACTCCACTCAACACTGCAGAGCACTCTAGTAGTATAGGAAAGAGAACTCCACTCAACACTGCAGAGCGCTCTAGTAGTATAGGAAAGAGAACTCCACTCTCAACACTGCAGAGCACTCTAGTAGTATAGGAAAGAGAACTCCACTCTCAACACTGCAGAGCACTCTAGTAGTATAGGAAAGAGAACTCCACTCTCCACACTGCAGAGCGCTCTTGTAGTATAGGAAAGAGAACTCCACTCAACACTGCAGAGCACTCTAGTAGTATAGGAAAGAGAACTCCACTCAACACTGCAGAGCGCTCTAGTAGTATAGGAAAGAGAACTCCACTCTCCACACTGCAGAGCGCTCTAGTAGTATAGGAAAGAGAACTCCACTCTCCACACTGCAGAGCGCTCTAGTAGTATAGGAAAGAGAACTCCACTCAACACTGCAGAGCGCTCTAGTAGTATAGGAAAGAGAACTCCACTCTCCACACTGCAGAGCACTCTAGTAGTATAGGCAAGAGAACTCCACTGCTACTGTCAGCAGGCATTTTGACAGGGCAGCGTGATTCAGATTACAGGTCAATTCAAACTACAGGTGTCCAGGATAGCTAGACTGTACAGCAGTATGTTGTTTGAGCTTATTTAGACAGCAGAGAATTGAATGTCTAGTAGAACTTTTTGACAATCTTGAACAGAATAAAGCTATTAAAAATTTTGCAGTCTACAATTTCAAATCCTCATCGCCTACAAATAAGATCAATAAATTAAGGAATTTACAGTAGCAATAATAAACACTTTATTAATCCTTTATAGATGATGAATATATAGTATATAAACTATGAACAAACATTTTATAAATATTTATAAAGCACCTTCTAGGCGCCATTATTGATCCTTTATAAGGTCCTCTAATAAATACTTTATTAACCATTTATACCCCATAAGTTAGTATTTATTGAAAATAATCACCCTTTAGAATGAACTAATTTTGATTCTTAAAGTCGAAGAAAACCTGCTGAATAATGTTACGTTAACATCTTGAATTACGTACTGCTTTGTTGTTTTCTCAATATACTTAATGAAAAACTGACAAAAATTGAAAAAATGTAACATTTCGAAATCTAACTATTACGGCTTCCGGTAGACCTTTTTCGATTTTTCGTCGATTACATGACGTTAAATAAAAGATCTAAATTATGTTTGTATGGTTCGTCTTTTTAATTATATCTCAATCTTAAAATTCTAGGTGATGAAAAACTTTTGGCCAGACCAGTAGTGTCTAAAATGGAGAGTAAATGAATCAATGGACCAAAACCTTATCTGGATCGCTGTCCATAGTTACTAGCAAGGGAAGATTTCCAGGTTCTTGAATCCTGATCCTCTTGCCCCAGTACTAACCTCGTTATGCCCTTGTGGGTCCTCTCTCTGCCTCATAGCTTTGTATGAAGAGAAAAAAGCTGCATCCAATGATACCGCCAGTTGTCTGCCTAACAGACTGATCCTCTGCCCTGTTGTTCATTTCTAGGAGGCCTTGCTCCCTCAGGACTCTGATATGCGTGTCCTGCCATGTCATTTGCATGCAAAGCAGCCGCATAAGCAATGTCTAAAAGCTTGCACTGGAAGATAATGGGGAGAAGTAAATTCTCTTCTTGAATTATGCTTGGTCTAGAGGACTTGGGAAACACAGACAGCGACATCAGACTTGAAGCTGATTTGGGGCAAAATGAGTTTGTTGTAGCTGCTTTCTAGGTGTTTAAACCTGTAAAAGAGGAAGCTGGCTCATTCACTTTCCGTTCTCCTGAGCTGTGTGGGGGAATTGCTGCGGTGAGGAGAATAAATGATTGGACATTCCAGATTGGGGAGAAATCAGGGGGGAAATAATTGTGCATATTAAATTTATTTAAAAAAAATATATATATACCAAAAAATGTATAAATAAAAAATAAAACACTTTGGCTTACCTTCAATACAATACTGTGGGTTGTCTGCCTATACAGACCCCCCCCCCCCCCCCCCCCCCCCCCACACACACACTTTCCCCCCAGAATACTCAATTAATTTTTCGCACCCGTTATTTTTATCGCTTTCATTTGTTTAATGAACATATTTCTTGAGGTTAAACCGTTTTTAAAAAACGAACTTCAAACCCTCTCTATAACCGGTGAAAAGGAAAAAAAAAAACATTCAGAAGTTTAAACTGAAAAACTGAGCGATGAAGTGGCAGTGTTAAGATCTGATTTTTTAGATTATAATTTCAAATATAATAATATATCAAATAAATGTAGAAATCGCCTCTGTAAAATGAAGCACTGTAAAGAATGAATGAATTCCAGGATGTGTTGTATGTGCCACACCATGCACAGAACATGCAACGCAGGTCTAAAGTTAAACAAACACTATTTGATTTTATTTATATTAAGTTCTTGACCAAACCCCTTGAGATGACGTCTGTAACAACAAGAAGCATGCCAGTAATATACATCCAGTGCCACAACTGTGAATTCAAAATGAGAAGCATCAGTAAGACGATGCAGTCGATGATCATGATCTGTAACAGCAGTGCTGAATGCGCAGAATAGTAACGAATAATAAATGGCAATGAAATGCTGATCACAATTTTTTTTTTAATGTTTTATTTAACAGGGACAGTATACAATTTTTAACATTTATAACAAGTCACAGGATGCATTGCACCCCAGACTTAGCTATAAGCTAATTTACATCGGGAGTCCCTGGGCTCATAAGAAACCAAAGAAAAAAGAAGTATACAACCAACATATTACAATAAATACAACAAGATTAATAGATTAGTTCATGTAAACCAAAATCCTATATACTTTATTATAATTATAAATACAGCAGCTACCAAAATTCCAATACTGTTGTCAGGCTAATAAATAGAACTAAAATTAATTCCCTTAATAAATACCCTTGTAATATATTAAAATAGTTATCTTAGAGATTTTAAAACATTTTCATTACAATGCATAATATATTACAAAGCTATATGGAAATCATATGTGAAGTACAGACGGAGGGATGTACAGACAGACAGACAGACCCTACAGTATACCGCCACGATCTGACAATAATTTCTGCTAAATAATATTAATACTAAGTTTCATGACAATTGGATAAGCGTTTCAACAGATACATGGAAAAAATATGCCACCTATGTCGGTACAACCTCCTCCACTATATCCCCTACACCAGAGCCACACAACATGTTCAGCCAGATGTTTAAAAGGACAGCATTGCTTTCTTATGTAGAGCTCCCACTAAAATCACAGGACTCCAAAGGTAAAAGGTTTAAAGACATGTTTCAGTTTGGCATCCAGCATGCTTCATCCATCACTGTGCTTGGCTTACTGTCATCCAAATGTAAGGGTGATATTTTCAAAACCCATCCCCTGTTTTTGGAAAATACCTGCATTTCTGTGAACACTAAAGCGTGTTTAATGTTTACCAATCACCGTGTGTCTTTTTGATTTGACAGAAGTGCTATTTTTTAATTTTTTTGGGGGTGTGGTTTGGAAGACAGAGATCGTCTTATAAATGGAATATACTGTGAGATGAGAAATGCTTTGTATCCTAAGTATGCATGACTTCCAGCCTTGAGGTATCTGACATGTTTGCATTCAAATATTGAATAAGAAAGAGACACGCTACTTTTTAAAAAAAAAAACTACTTTAAAGTTATAACAAAGTTATGCCAGTAGTCTTGCATGTTGTGCATGTGATATATAGATCTCAAATGTGCAGTCTTGAAAGAAATGTTCTAGTTAACATGCATTCGTATTTTAAAACATCTGGTTGAAGAAATCTGTTTGCTAGCCATGCTTTCAGATAGTGTTGCACTTCCTTGGTTTGTCCCCGCCTCTTCTATGGCCTCTTTCCCCCTATTGACTGACATGCTTTCAGCCACTAACATGACCCTGAAGACACTGCTGACGTAACCTAGCAAGTGTAAGTGTAACAGAGATCACTGCATGGAAACTGAGAACTTTCTTTAACGTGGTGTAGTGCCAGCTATTGTGTTTTAAAATAATACGTTTGCCATAACATGTGTTTCTTTCAAAACTGCACATTTGAGCCTTGTGTAGCTAATGGGAGTGCAAAACAGGTAAGCTTTATAAAACCGCTTTAATGGAAAAATGTTTCATCTTGCCCCATGCTTTGCTTGACTCTGGTCCTCTTTTGGAGATCAATTCCAACCACTGTGTCTCCTATGATGATTTCATGCTGAAATAATGTTTCCAATAATCAAATAAGTTTCACCTGAAGTTCTTTCTTTAAAGAAAACTATTAAACATGGATAGCCCTGTTTTTATTTATCACTGCAAAGAAATGATTTACAACCTGCAAAATGTAATTAATGATTCATTTCTAACTTATTCAGCATCCCTTTTTAGGTACGTCAGCTCCTCTCTAGTAATTTCTGTAGCTGTCTTTGCCTTCAAGTTTAATAAGTTGGCCCTTCAGACAATATGCCAGTATTGCTATGCATACCCAAGTGGCTTAAAAAAAAAAACTGGGAAAAAAACTACAGCTTCCACAATGCACCTTGCCAAGCTCCATCAACTTCCTGTGAAACTCACAGTTTGATTTACCTGCTTTTTGGGGGTTAGGTAAATGGTAGGTAAAGTTTAATAAAGAGTTGATGAAGAGATAGGAGCATGACTTATATATAATTTATAGTTTAAAAGAATTACAAGTAGATAATATACAATACAGAAGAATAAAGGAAAATATAAGGATAAATAGACTCAATACCACGATGCCTGAAGGTTTAAATAGAAAGGAACAGTGGATCACTACATCATTAACTAGCACCTGTAGAACTCAAAGAGCACCTGTAGAACTCCTCTGTTTGTATCCTGGGACACTATCACCCTTCATGTAAATGTGCTTTATTTTGCTCTTATCTGCCCCCTATTTTACTGCATTTAATCCTGTACTTCAGAATACTGTAATCTGCCAAGTGTTTAACCTGTAGTACTTTGTATTTAATCACATCCTGATGTAACTATCACTATTTAATCATATCCTGATGTCACTATCACTATTATCTGCTGTATTATTGAATTGTGGTTTGTCACACTTGTACTTTGCTTGAACAAAAGCTATTGTATTTCTTGCTCTTATTGTATTACTTGTATTGTAGCACTTGAAATGTATTTGCTTACGATTGTAAGTCGTCCTGGATAAGGGCGTCTGCTAAGAAATAAATAATAATAATAATAATAATAACTATGTAGTGAATTACATCACAACCACATTAATAGATTTCAACAGAGTGTAGTTATCATGGCATCAAAGCCTATAAGTAGCTCCACTGTTTGTTTTCAAACACACTTTCCCTTGACAAAGGTATATTAAACATACCAAAACATTGGAAAGTTGGCTGTATCAACTTTAAATATAAAGCCATTTTCATATAAAAGTAGTGTTTTATTGTCAATGGATGGTGTAGGCTATTTACACTTACTGATAAGATACATATTATACCAAACAGCCTGGCTTGCAACTTATACAGGGTTTAGTAAATACTTATTTAGTTCTAAGCCTGCAGCCTCATGCATATGACTAATTAAACCCAAGATATGACTACTTCATCTCAAAGTAATCCCCCAAACACCTTGCAACGTGCTTGCATGTTAACCTGAATATTTCAAGTGATTGCAGAAACACAATCATTCATTTTTAAGTCTCAAATGCCCAAATACGTGTTACAGTGCACTTGTATTTAGGTAGTGCATCTGATTAAAGAAATCTATGTTTGCAAGCCAAGCTTTCAGTTAGTGTTGCGCTGGAGGGTGAAATTATCCCCACCCCATTTGGTAGCTTCTTTCCTGGCATTAACCAATCAGCTGCTTCCCCAAATGACTGACAGGCTTTCAGCCAGTAACATGCCCCTGAAAACACCGCTGAGGTGAAATGACTCAGGAAGTACAACAGATGCCCAGAGAATAAGGCATAGAAACTGAGAACTTTCTTTACAGATATCATGTTTTATAATGAAAATACGTGTGTGTTATAACATGTGTTTCTTTCAATATTGCACATTTGAGAGCTGTTTAGCAAACAGAAGTACAACACAGGTATGATTTATGCTTTAGTAATTACAATTACATTAATTAAGAGCTCTTTATTTCTAGCTTTGAACAGGCATTTTTTATCCCTTTGAGGAAGGTAATTTACTCTTTGATGTAGAAGACTTTGAAAATCAACTTAAATACATTTTAATATTTGTCCCAACTCACAAAGCTGTCAAAATACTAAAGATTATTTTATTTACTTAAATCAAATAGATCTACAGCTATGGCCAAAAGTTTTGCATCACCTAGCGTTTTAGGACTGAGACATAATTGAAAAAAAACATGAACATAATTTGTAAGGAACCAAATTAATTAGACGTCTGCAAATTAGTGTGCACAGTACCAATTTCTGTGTTGGTAAGTTTCCATTTATTGATTCTAGTATTAAAAAGTTACACACATATAGATTAAACATTATCGTTAAGCACAACGATGTCGCACCTAATTATGAACAGAAATCAGATAACGATTGGCTACCTAATGTTCTGGGAGAACAATGTACCTCACTTTATCAGTTCCTAGTTCCTCTGCATCCTGGGTTGGTTGAGTTGAAAAACATCCTCACACCTTGCAGCTGTGCTGGGCCACAGTGTTCTCAAGTGTGCTCGCAATATTTGTCTGACCTCCATTGCCCCCTACATGTTGATATCTTTTCGCCAGATTCTATTTGGCTGTGCAGTATGGAATTAATCACACTGGATCACACGGGGTTAACTGTGGTACCAAGGTATTTATTAGCCCGGTGAAGAGAATGTCGTTACCGGTTGCTATGGCAACAGTTTACAGCCTGTATTTTCAGAATTCAGTCAAGGGGATTAGCAACCAAACCCTGAGGCAGATTAAAGGATACTCTGGGTATTAGATACGAGTGTGAGGAACTGTTCAGGTTGGGATGTGCTAGCACATGTCTTAACAAGATCCAGTGCAGAATGAGCTTGAAAATCTATATGGAGAGCCATTTCCTTACCACTTAATAGAACTGGCAACTTTATCACTGGTCCCCTTTTTCATATGCTGAAGATTTCTTTTGTATACTATTCAGCGCGTCTCAGGCGCGTCAGGTCCAAATTATTTTCACACGCGCAGTTTATTTTAGACGCGCTGTTTAAAAGTAATTTTATTCACGGTAAAACAGGTTTAAAAGGCCCTGCATATCAACAGGACACTCAGTACTGCATCTCCAGCCCTGCCCCCCCCAGCCCCCTCGTTCGCTGTATTTTTCACATACCTCTTGATAGTCATGCATACCGATAAATCATCTCCTGATCACTCGTTTTATCACCAAACTCCTCAATAATGCGATCCAAGTCATTATTTATTACTATAACATCTAAAGAAAACTCTGCAAATGTCTGTGATATTCTTTGAGCGCTGGATGCAGAAGCAGCTATCTTGTTTGCTTATGTCCGTGTTACCTATGTGATGCCAGGGCTATATGTATTCATGAGATACGCCCCCTTTTTTTCGGCTTCTCTCGGCTCCTATCGATCTCACTCGGCCATTGAATGGTTTTCTCAGCTTTTTCCGGAGAAAAAACGACCAGAGACCTGTTTTTTGCGTCTTTTTGATGCTGTCTGACAGGGTCCAACATTGGACCGGTAACGATTAATATGGCAGCTACACACCCAATTCAGGATCTCTAGAATTCATTCACATGTGACTTCAAAAACGAGCAAAAAATTCTATAGTAAACTGTTCCGTTGATCAGCCCATGCCTTGATTTTTAGAGCTTTTTATAGCACTAGGGAATGGCCCAGGATTGAGCAATGTGGGATTATCACTACAAATGGTTAATGCAATGGAGAGGGATTCCATGTGCTGTCAAATGTCCAAAAATATAGACTCTTAATTGGTTGATTGATCAAATTGATTACCTGATGATAAATAAAAGATCTAAATTATGTTCATATACGTTTTGTTTTTAAATTGTCTGAATCCTAAAATTCTAGGTGATGCAAAACTTTTGGCCACAGCTGTAGGTATGATTTTGAAAAGGAACATATGTGATGAGATGCGTTTCTCTCAAAACATGAGTTAGCTGCACAGCGAATGGAAGTGCATGGCACGGAAAGTGAAATTATAAAACTCTTTGAGTGGAACCACTTAAAAGGAAGTGCTTGCATGTCAAGCCCAGTACAAACTGCCAGCACTGATTCCTTTTACAAGCTAAAGATGTTGGAGGCTTTTAATCGGTATTTCCTAGGGACGCAGAAACTCAACAGTGGCATTTTGAATCCCCTGTGCAATCTGTAGCATTTCGGGAATCTGAAAGTAATGCTGTACTTTTCACAGGGTTTATTTTTTTAACTAAAAGTTTCCTGTTGCTCAAACTGCGTGAGATCATTTCTGTTATAATCAGCGACACCCTACACATGACATATTCAAAATCAGTCAAGCAAATTATACTCAAGACCCTTAAACTTAAAAAACGCTTTTGACTTATTCTGTATGTTCTATACACAGCACACAATACAGTGGTCGGTTGTTTCCCATACATGAGTTATAATTTTAAAATTAATTTAATGACGGACAACTTTAATGTATAGGACAGACTGAATTATTTGAAGCGGAAATTCTATTTTAAAACAAAAAGTTCCTGCTTGGGAATATATAAATGTCTGATTGATTTTCTACCAGTTTCTAATAAAGTGGCCACTCTCTTTATAACGCCCCTAGATATTTCTATCGACTTGCTGATATTTCTATTAGCCTTTCTTAAGCGTGTGTGTTTTGGAATCCAACCGTTTCAATTATCCTTAAAGTAGTTCTTAGTTCTTTCAGTTGATAAATGACCAGGATCGAGATTGTTTTTAAAAAGAAATTACATCAATGTGTCAGAGTCCGATTCAGCAGTGTGAATACAGTTCTATTGCTTCAAGAGTTTCTGTGCCGTGCGACATTGAGCATTGTGCCACCTGGTGGGCAATCATAAAAACTGCAACTATTTAAATAATCAAGCGTTTAATTTTTTTGCAATTGACATGTATCATATGTTGGTTCACCTGCTTGGTTTTAACGCTAAGCCTTGCATTTTGGCGCCTTTGGGGCTGCCTTGAATTTTTGATTGAGGTCAAATTACATTAATACAGCTTGTTCTATTTTTTCTTCCAAAGAAAATTGAATTCCGTACTACCTGGGTTAATACTGAACCACATAAAACATAATAAAGGCAGTATCTGGTACTCAAACATCTTTCCTTTGACCTTAAAAGCCTTCAGTGTTGAAAGGCTAGCCACTATTCACCACAGCCCCCTAGTTTATTTCTCCATCCCCCAGATAATTATTCAATTTATGTATTTCTCCAAGACTTTTGCTGTCAAGAAGACTCCTTTGTTACCTTGCCTTTTGGGGCTCGCTGTCTCAAGGTCGCTCAATGTCTAATTGTGAGGAAATATGTCTTCAAGCTCCTAATGCAGGCTTGTTCTCCTTTTTTCCCTTTTTTCCTGTCAAGCAATTTCCTCTGTCGCTGACAGAGAGGCCTACAGGATATGTTTCAGGTTGTGGCTTAACTGCAAAACTCCTCATAAAAGGTTAACATGCAGAGAGAGAGAGAGAGAGAGAGCCCAGACAGCACGGAGCCTCTCTGTCTGTCACTGTTGCCAGGCAACAGAGCCTAGCTTTCACTCTCAGCCATGTCATGGGGGTACCAATATAGACTGGCTTCCAGAAATATCTATTGTGTTTTTATTCAGGTTTCAGTAAAGGTTTTAAATACAGATTTTTGTGTTTAGAGCAGGACAAGCTGGCAAAAAAAAAAGATATATTTTTTAGAACCTGACAATTTTCAAATACAGCTCTGGCCAAAAGTTTTGCATTACCTAGAATTTTAGGATTTATAAATCATTTAAAAATAAATAAATATAACAATATCATTTGGATCGTTTATTTAACATCATGTAATCAAAGAAACTACAAAATAATATCAAAAAAAGTTGGTTTAAAAAGTGTGTCTTAATTCAAAGCAATACGATATTTACCTTGGATTAAACTCTGCATCGTCTTTTAACAGAGTGATTCACTGTTATTCTGTCATTAGATTTGAATGAATGCAAGACAGATTACTTCTAGTTTTACTTCAGAATGAATATTCTACTATCTAATATTCCTTTCCACTGGAAATAAATGACTTTCTTACTGTTACTGATGGGGATAAATTCGTGAAAGTGCAGTGCAAACTAGAGTTTCACACAACATTGAATGAACTCCTCAGTGTGTTGTACTAATGACTACATTAATAATTTACTAGATACTGTTAAAACGCTTTCGCGATGGTTAATAGATATCCTCTGTGTGATTCTCATTTTCCTGTATGTGTAAATGCTAACGTTTTATCCATTTGATAGCCTTGAAGCGGTGTGCAATATTACCTAATTAGCAACATTGCCTAGCCAAGCAATACAAGACACAAAACAGGTGTATTCAAAGGATGGGAAAACAGACAGGCATATAAGAACTTAAGAAAGAGATGAGGCCATTCAGCCCATCAGTGCTTATCTGGCTCCTAGCAGCTGATTGATCTCAGAACTTTGTCAAGTCGGGTCTTAAAGGATCCCAGTGATTCAGCCTCAACAACACGGCTAGGTAACCCATTCCATCCCCTCACCACTGTGTGAAATTGTCTTCTGCCTTAAGTCCACATCCACATTTTTCACAATTACATAATAATCATGCAGTACCCAAAAGATTAAAAGATGTGTATTAAATTGAGAGATGATATCAATCTGAAACGTCTATAGGAAGCGATAGATATTTTATATTCAAAGGTTGCCCTTCGATTCCTGTTTTAGGAGCAGCTCCTGAAATCAGACTGATTAAAACCTCTCTGTGCTATCTATCTATTATTATTATTATTATTATTATTATTATTATTATTATTATTATTATTATTATTATTATTATTATTATTATTTATTTGACAGACACCTTTATCCAAGGT
Source organism: Acipenser ruthenus (assembly GCF_902713425.1). Classification (NCBI taxonomy): domain Eukaryota; kingdom Metazoa; phylum Chordata; class Actinopteri; order Acipenseriformes; family Acipenseridae; genus Acipenser; species Acipenser ruthenus. Next base: position 1,214,757 of record NC_081231.1, read on the forward strand.
GACTTACAGGTGTTACAGGGCAGCACAGGGTTACAATGCAAGCTTACTATTTAAATACAGTATAGTTTACAGTAAGTGCAATAATACTACTAAAATATAACATGAACTAGGATGCAACAAGTTAGGATTACAACAAGTTATATCTCCAATGACAAATCAGTGCAATAGTGCAAGGAGTGTGAATCAGCTGAGGATGCAGTAACGTGGTGCTGAGATCAGGCAAGTCCAGGGCATAATAATTACAGCACTGGACCGAACAATACATATTTTTTATTTTGGTCATTATAATACCTCACCTAGAATCCAATAGCACATTCTCAGTATCTATTCAGACAGACCAGCGGGGCTTTAAAATCAGTGACAGACCTAACAAAAGTAGAGGGATGTGTAATTAGCACAGCAAACAGTGGAAAAAAATTGCAAGCCAAGATGTGTGTTAGTAATTAGCATGCATTCAGGTTGAACTGTTCACTGCGTAATTACATTTTATTTTTCACAGAGTCTTGCTTTTCATAAATCAAATACACACTGCACACCCAGCTGGCTTCTTGTTCCAGCTGTTTTATCATAGCTCGGATCCTCTTTAGCTCTCTCTACGTTTGATTTTCTCCACTGATATCGCCTAGCCAAAGAAGAAAGACTTTTCTGCAGAGCTTTGCAAAATGCTGAAAGGTTGAGGCAAATGCATCAGCCTGTTTTCAGAACCACAGTACTGGACAGCTCCCATTCTTTCAAGGTCTGTTGCTTGTGTAATGATCTGCATATAAAAACCTCTATATAATTAAACTACATGGCACTAGCAAAATAATTCCAGTTATCTTAATATGAATTGCCTTCACCCCTCACATTTTCCTATATGAAAGAAATGTGTATTCTATTTGAATGTTTTTTTTAATGCATTTGTTAATTAAGAAACGGGTCTTCTTGACACAATTATTCATACTCCACGTCCTCCTTAAAGGAACACAGCCAAGTTGTTACTGGGAGTTCAAGTCCTTGTAGGAAAAACATTTTGTTTAGTCATGCTGAGTGTATTGGTTGTAAAATGAAGAGAACATTTTGTACCCAGTTATTCCGCACTGGTAGTAAGTGGATCTTTTTTTTTTGGTGTACCACAGCACTTGTGGGAGAGACTGTTCATTAAAATCTCACTTTTTTTTTTTTTAAAGAGGAAACAATTTTCTTTTCAGGGATACCAAGATATTTAGTGAGCAAGTAGTCAAAGTGAAGTTATCCAGCAACACACTCCTCATCCCCAGCTGTGCTGCTTTCCTAGAAAAAGGAGAACATTTTGGGGTGCCATTCTACTTGAGATGTCTTGCTCATTCAAATATTTAGCAAGTAGAGAGAGGGAGAGAGAGAGAGAGAGAGAGAGAGAGAGAGAGAGAGAGAGAGAGAGAGAGAGAGAGAGAGAGAGAGAGAGTGAGAGAGAGAGAGAGAGAGAGAGAGAGAGAGAGAGAGAGAGAGAGAGAGAGAGAGAGAGAGAGAGAGAGAGAGTTCTTTAAATTAACTCAAATTCCCGAAAGGTTTACAAATGGGCTTGCCTGTGAGTACCAGTCGATGCTTGACCTGTTTTCAATGTCAACTTAGTTCCTTCATGCAACCTCTCAAAATTGACCAGAAGTGTAGCATTCAAAGTATCTGCAAGGAGAGCTCGATACATTTTCTTCACAAAACATTACTATTCAAAATTCACCTTGACCATAATGTGTTCATCTTTCACATGGGAAAATGTTAGAGCTAAGAAATGATATCAAAGCATATTAGGTTAGACTTACTGGAATTTTTGGCTTTTACTGTGACAGAATACACTGCTGACGAAGTCTGTGATAACAGCAGGTTAAGGACGAATAAGATCTGTTTAGATTGCCTATGCAAGTTCTTCTATAACATTTGAAAAAAGCCCCCATTACATAGTGAGATGTAACAGGGTTGCGGTTCAATTTCTTATAATTACAACATTGATTCAGTTATTGTCATTACCAATACAGTATAATTAAGACTCAAATGACTTATAATTGAAACTTAACCAGATTACAGTTATTTGATTCTGAAGCTCAAACACACATGTAATAAACTTGTGTTCCATTTAGTTATTAAGGCGGTCACTGCATCAAACAGCAGATTTAAGATAATGGCCAAGTTACCTTTTTCTACTGGGAGGTGACTGTATAGGACTCCTTCAGGGGGGGGGGGGGCTGGAGATGTTTGGAATCACAATGCAGGGTTGTCTGTATAACTACCCTTCTATTTATACTGAAAATGAGATGGGACCCTTCACTGTTCCTCTTGTATCTGTTCTTAGGACATTGGCCATTGAACAATTTCCATCAAAACAGGTCATTATGCTCATCACACTGCCATCACCTTATGATATATAGCACAGGTTTACTATAGGTCAGAACATGTATATTCTCTTACCATCACTTGATATAAGACATCTGTCAAAACCAGTGCTTTGAAGTTATCTTTTGTACGCTCAATAATTTCCACTTGATATTTTTACATCTATACATAGCACTAATACAGACTCCTAATGATTCTCCACTCAGAGCTATATGACTCTCTCACTCCAGTTGCTGGTCCACTTGGTGTACATGATCATCCCATTTCTCTACACAGTATTCTGCTTTGTTCGTTAAAGTTGGTGCACCATCTGTAAACAACAGTATCTTTTATTATTGATCCCATCTCATAATGCTTAACAGCATGCTGAAGTCTGTCGCTGTTTAATGATAGCGCTCTCATGAAAAATGAATGTAGGAAAGATGATGTCAAAATGAGCACAATTACAAACAGGGGAATTCAATTCAAGAACGTGGTAGCTGTTCATTTCTGCAAATGTACCCTGTGGTAGTTCCATTAAATGTGAAATGTCCCTCTTGTAGATCCTTTGCACATATTGTAGCCTAGGCAATTTTGTAACTGTTTAGAAGGCAGTCAGTATATTCCAGTTCAGTGTGAAACCCCCCAGAAAGTTATGAATAAAAGTGTGTGTTTGTATGTTTAAGTTCAACAGTCCTAAAAAGGAATGATTGAATTTGAGAAGTTTTGAAATGTTTTGTTAAGGTGGCTGCTTCTCATTTGTAGGCCTGTGTCACAACTTTGGGAAATCAATCTGAGTGTTACAGGTTGTTGTCATGGTTATCATTGCATTCTCGCTGCTGGATTCCAAAATTCTAAAAATTCCTGCGAGTTACTGCCGTTTTTTACGCATCACAATTCCTCATGAAGTGAACAAAGTTCTGGGTACGTTTTATTTTCCTTTTGTGAGTTCTGATTTAAGATGTACTTTTGTGAGCCAACATATGAAATATGCGTCTTTTTTAAACTTTTAGCCTTTTCTACCTACTATCATGAAGGAAGCTAACTTTTGTGGGACCCCTGAGTGTCTCCCCTGGTAAAGGCACAACCGTGTGGTGTGCAGGGTGAGTCAAACAGTCAGGGGTGCGCAGGTTCTGGCTGTGCGAAGTTGCTGATCTTTGCTGGGGATTTCACAGAGAGCCGTTGTCTCTGGCCTTAGGCTAGCAACATGATCTGGGACGGTTTCTCCTCACCACACTACAGCAGACCCTACTAGCAGTGGAAGCCCTTGTCCTCCAAGGGCTGTGGATCTGGGTGTAAAGAGGCAATTGGCTTGGGGATCGGCGGAGACAACCACTGATCTTCACTTCTCCTGAGCTGCTGTGGGAGTTGTAGGGGAATATAATTGGACATAAACTTGGGGGTACAATAATTGGCTAGTCTTAGCATAAGAAAATAAAATGTCTGGCAACTGGGAGATGTAAATCAGTAATTTCAGGCAATTTACAACATGCAGGCTTAGTGACTCTGGTGTAATAAAGTCAACAGAACTTTGGGGGATATTTTACAATTATGCACGTTTTTTTTTATCCCACTGTGATAAAAATGGATGCAGCAGCCGAGAGCTAAGGATTCCAAAGGGACCTTGCAAATGTTCCATTATCACTCCCCTGTAGCAGCTCAGTGGATATTTGTAAACAGCTGGAGAATAGCCTTTAAATGTTCTGTTGCTTATCTTCAGATTAAACGACAGGGGAAAGCATCCTGAGCACGTAATTGTTTCTTCTAACAGGAAAACGATGAGCCGACTCAGTCTCTCCTGCCTACTGTTTCAATGCAACACTTTTAAACGGAATGGGTTTTGACATATCAATCAGATTTGCAGTACTTTTCTTGTTTGAAAATTACACTCCCCTGTCATTAGTTTATATGATGTAGCCGTTATGTTTGTTCAAGTCAGTTATCGATCGGATGTTACGATCCAGTGGTTTGTGGAGTTCAGATTGAAGGATGTGCTACATTGTTTGGTAGGCCAGCCATTGTAAACATCACACACAGCCAACGTCACTGTCGATAAACTATTAAAATGCCATTTTCCTAACTGCCTCTGACCTTGGGAAAACCTCTCTTCTCTCTCTCTCTCTCTCTCTCTCTCTCTCTCTCTCTCTCTCTCTCTCTCTCTCTCTCTCTCTCTCTCTGTATTTTGTATCAATTCCTGCTGTGTTTCAGCACCCAGGCAATGGACAGCTCCAATATCTTTAGCAATGGATCGTATTCCAGCAACCAGAAATTAACAGCTTTATTCAAACAAACGTGGACCCGTGTGCTGATAGTGTCTGCCCATTCATCTGTCAATCTGTCCTTAATACTCTATATGGTAACCAAAATAACTGCCTTGATTTTGCACCAGTTGTCTCGTATCCTACCATCCTAACCGCTGATAGAAGTTGTGCATTTTGCTATAATCCCATACACTTAAAATTTTATACAAACATTTCAAATATTTCTGGTACTTTTTTGATTATTACACAATTATGAGTGCCCTCTGAATGCGTGTGCATTTTGTTTTGATATACATGTACCAGATATGAATCCTGTTTTTGTAATAATAGTAAAACCTTCATTACCCAAACTCTGATTTTATTAACACTTACATTTACTTGAATTGTAATATCATTATTTCAAAATATTTCTGGATTATTGCTACGGGGGATACTGTATATAAGCATGTAATAACTGGGCAAGTTCTTACATTGAAAGAACTGAGGGAATACTTGTGCTATTACATAGGCATGGCCTTATACTATGTAATTACATCATTGCTAATTACCCAGTTATTACAATTACATTCCCTGTACGTATTACCAAAATAGTGTATCATCAATGTATCTAAGTAAATTGATTGTAGCTCATGTTCCCAATTAGCTTTGGATAAAGGCACCTGCCAAATAAATATTGTAATCCGACTGCGGTGAGACCAGAGTAAGGATGATATGTAAAAATAAATTAATCCTGTATTGGCTTGTATTAGGGTGCTCCCCTAAATCCCTTGTTGAGAAAGATACAGGGAATTAATGCTTGTGACAAAGTAGCCATCTGCCATGTGGGTGCTTGCATTTGCTGCTGAGTGACATGCAGGAGATCAAGACAGAGGTTGAAGTTGATACGCCCCCCGCAGGCGAACAGGATTTATTTACATATCAACACACTGAACAGCTCACATGACACTACCAGCAATGGCAGTTCATGGAGCCCATACAACACAGTGTATGAAAACGTTGATAGGATCTACAATATATGAACTAATCTTCTCTGTTCAATAATAAACTAACTTTGCTGAAGAGATTGATCATGGCGGATAAACGGTTAGGGTGGATATGTGACGGGCAGATACGCGTTGGATTACTGTACACAAATAAATTAATAATAATAATAATAATAATAATAATAATAATAATAATAATAATAATAATAATAATAATAATAATAGGGATTTCACTGCATGTAGATCAGCTTTAGATATTATAATATTTCTTATATATATTTTTTCCTCTCTCCGTTTCCTCGTTGAATTGTTCCTAGTTTCCAGACTCTCTCTCATCACCTTGATGGACACTTTTGCAGCAACGACCACAAAGAAAATCTATCGGCATGAGAAAGGGAGGGAGGGAGGGAGGGAGAAAAGAAAGCACAAGTCAATCGATGGCAAAGCAAATTGACAAACGGCGGAGTGGCACTTATTGAAAGGGGGCATTCTGAAGGATAATTGAAGAAAGCAACCAGCGCTGAGGTTGTGGCAAGTCCTTATGGCTCGATGGCAGAAACCACTGAGTGTTAAAGAGCGAGTTATACTTAAAGAAGCAGCCTCTCAAACAGCAATCAGTTTGATATTGCAATCTAACTGTTTAAATACATTCTCTACTTTATCACGCGGGAGAAGGTAGGGCCCCCTGAGTGACTGCGTGGCGTGCAGGGCGACTCACACAATCAGGGGAGCTTTGAATGGCTGCTATTCATACACTTCGGAGCTGTCCAGTCCTGTGGTGCTGAATCCGTGCAGATGCATACACGGTGAATGGCTGTGCCACGTTGCGGATACAAGTATATGTTCTTATACAGTGACCATATACAGCTATGGCCAAAAGGTTTGCATCATCTAGAATTTTAGGATTGGCATCATTAAAGAAAACAACTGTATGAACATCATTTAGATATTTTATTTAGCATCATGCAATAAAAAAAAACTACTAAATGATATTGCAATAAAAGCAGTACAGTATTTCATGTTAGATTTTGTCTTTTTTCAGATTTTTTGTTCATTAAGTATATGGGAAAACTAGAAAGCGGTATGTAATTCAATATGTTAACGTAGCATTATTCAGCAGGTTTGAGTCAACTTTATGAAGCAAAATTAGTTCATTCTATAGGGGGATGCTAAACTGTTGGCCACAGCTGTACATAAAAGGTTTTTAGTGCAGAATCTGGGAGTCTTAAAACACAGAAGCTTTGCATTGAGGCTATTCATACACTATGGAGCTGTCCACGTCTATGGTGCTGACATAATGCAGATGCACACTCACAACACAGCAAATAACAGCTTTGTAAATTTGAAACCAGGTGTGCTGGCGTGCATATTGATTTTCACAATCAGTTGACTGATGTATTCTTCTTTACTTTTGCTTTCCCTCTTCTCTGATGTCTCTTGTTTTTCCTCCTTCTTCAGGGTTTACCAACAGTTTTCATATCTAAAGAGACACCGGATTAGACCTGGTCCCATTGTTGAAGGGCTTATCTTGAAAAACACATTTTCTCTATAAAGAAAAAGACACAGTTACATCTAAAGCAAACTCCATTGCAGATTAGTTTACTCTTTTAAATTATGTTGTGACTGTCAGATTCAAATACAACCATAATGTTCTGTGTTTAAATCACCCATAACTTCAGAATGGGTGAACACTCAATCCTAAATCTAAAACTTTAAGGAAGTCAAATAGACAAATGTCTAAATATTAACTACATGTGGTGAGATTTGTATATCGGTGAGGCGCAATGGAGACTGCCCAGAATTATACCACATTGAATTTTGTAGCAGTATGGAAGTCACCATTGCAGGACCATGTTTTGGGATAAAATGAAAAATGATGTCTCACACAGTCATTCTGCATTGGTAGTAAAGTAATACTATTTGGGGTACAGCTGCACCCACGGGACGGATTTTTAATTCAAAGATATCTATTAAGAGTGGACTAAAAGGTCAATAAACACCCCACCCCCAGTCATTCTGTTTCAATGACTCATACACTTTGGAGCTGTCCATTTAAACGGTGCTGAAATATATGTATGATTGATGTCTGGTTAGAAAATGTAAACTAGTTTTTATCAAAGATATGCCGAATTGCAGCCACACAATTTACTCACTAAATATGTCCTTTTTGTTTGCTTTGCAGGAGACACATCACAGGCTGGTAAGATGAATTTACATTAATATACACACAATGATGCATATATAATCCTGTATCATTTAAAACAAGTATCCTACCCACCCTTTACCATTGGTAGTAATATATCAGGTAAACCTGTATGGCTCATTTAGATCATAGACATGAATTCTAAAATAAAGCAGGCAGGGTGGTCCAGTGGTTAAAGTCCAGGGCTTGTAACTAGAAGGTCACCGGTTCAAATCCCACCTCTGACTGACTCACTGTGTGACCCTGAGCACTTAACCTCCTTGTGCTCCATCCTGCAGATGAGATGTTAAATCAGTGTCCTATTGGAAGTGACTCTGCATATAATGCACAGTTCGCAGCCTGCCTCTGTAAAGTGCTTTGTGATGGTGGTCCACTATGAAAGGCGCTATATAAAATAAAGATATAATATTATTATATTTTCAGGGATTTCATGATAGTGGGATTTTCCCCCTTTTACATGTATACAGATTTATTGCCAGTGGTCCTAATCACACATATTTAACCCTTTCAGGTGCAAGGGACATATGTGTCCCACCAGTGAAATTGTTAACCTTTTCAATGAGGTGCACAGAACAGGGTTTAAAATGTACTGACAGATTTGGATCCGGTTGTCCAAATTGTCATTTCCCTCCTAGTGATGCTTGAGTCACTCTTAAATGTATTTGAAGAAGAAACCATTTGAACAACAAGCGCTCATTTCCTTGTGTACCTGAAGGGGCTAAGGACTCAATGTTGATGGTAATAAAACTAACAAAAGTTATTGTATTTCTTGCTCTTATTGTATTACTTGTATTGTAACGCTTGAAATGTTTTTGCTTACGATTGTAAGTCGCCCTGGATAAGGGCGTCTGCTAAGAAATAAATAATAATAATAATAAACGTCCTCTTAGTTTCAATTTAAAATGGCCTAGGAAGTGACACAGTAACAGACTTCCTGAAATGCAAGTTAGCGATTTAGAAAGGAAAACATGTTAGTTTTGGCACACTTTCAAAACCGTGCATTTGAGATAACGGAAGCGAGCGACAGGCAAGGTTGGTGGCATTATTGTTTTCGCTACTTTAAGAATAAACATTGAAAAAAAAATGATAAGGTCAGCTCAAAAAGGAATGTGGTGAAGCTAAATGAAGCAAAGCATAAAAACTTAATTTTCTTCCGAATGTCATTACGAACGATTGCACTTTGTAAAGTTGCTGACAGTATGACGCATTCTCTTGTTCGTGTTTCACATCTGTGTAAAGACTGTTGGGTGTTTCTTGGGTTTTAGGTTGAGTTAAAGACTCTTGCCCGTAGCGTGGAAGGATCATTTCCTTTAGATAATTATATTCACTGAAGCACCAAAAAAGCCTGAGTCCGCACGAGGAGGAAAAAGTCCAGAAATGTTCAATTAGAAACTGTGTTGATAGTCTTTATGTATCATTTCCCCTATTCATACGATCGTGTCTTTAATATTGTAGAAATGATTAGACTTGAAATCTGAAATGGGATGTGACATTTCAATTTTAGTGTCTGTGTACACATATATAATCTGAAGCTGGCAACCCCGCTGACAGCCACAAGAGAGGTTGGCAAGTGCAATAAAAATAAAACTTTGAACAGCTATGCCCTGTGCTATGCCCTATGCCCTGTGTTGATTGTGAACAGCCTTAGACTCAAGGTAAAGGAAGAATTTTTTGTCTATAAAACCAGAAAAAAAGAAAAATAAATTTGACTTTCTTATAACTTATTATGCTGCTGTGCTTCTGTAAAAATAGTATAAATGTTCATATATATTATGCTTCAGTTGTTCAGATGATTATGTGACGTACTCAGTAAAAAAAAAGTGAATTACATCCTTTCTGCTTTCGTTATGCTATTTACAGTGTTTTGAATTTGAATACAGCTGTCAGAAAGACTGCTGCAGGGCTTTTAGGTATGAATATATCTCCGGTCCTTCTACTGTTCATTTTAGTATTGTGGATGATATACAGTAAAAGTCAAATATGGTTTAGTATAGACTACCGCATAACCTGTATTGTTAGACTTCACCCGCAAAAGAACCCTGTAAAAAATAGGACATTCTCTGCATTTCATTCACATGTGCTAGGGTCTTGTGCTCCCAAAGTAATGGAAACTTGTGAAGCATTTTTGTCTAATTAAAATAATACATCCCCTGAAGGATGTAGTGCATGAATCTGCTGCAGTATTACAGATAATGCATTCCTTGCAGTTACAACAAATTGGGTGGACATTGTGTTCCATCGGCCATCCGTGTTGTCTCCCAACTCCCAGCATAAAAAAATCCATGAATAAGTTTCTGCATTAATCCTGGCAAAGCTTCATCATGTTCCACTAGACACCTTCTCCTTCTCAGCTTCGAGTTGCAGCTTCACATCTCTTCATTATCACAGTGTTCATTTTGATTGAGGATAGTCGCTACTTTTAGTTCAACGTTCAAAATTGTTATTATTATTGGTATGCACGTTTTTCTGTAGAGGTGGTTTGCTCTAGTTTATGATATTCATGAACTAACAGGGATTCTGTAATTTTTTTTCCATTGCCGGGGGTGCTGAAATATATAGATATTTCAAGATGCAGCAAAGTGTAAAGAGAGCTATCCACAGCTGATGCACGCAGGAGCTGTCCACTGATGTGGTGCTGAAATACAGCAAAGCACAACATGCTGAAGCTGTCCACTGCTGTGGACATATGACTGATATAGGCTGCCTAGAGAGAAAGAGAAAGGGTTTGTTCAGTCTGTCTGTAAGCTAAAGCATTGCTTTCAATTTGTATACTCTGCCCGTGGGCTGTGTCAGGGCTGGAGATGGTTCTTCAAACACTAAGAATTCCTACATTACTGCTTCCCCAGCTAAACACACACTGAATGCACTATTCTAGTGTGTTCCTTACAACCGTCATGACACCATAAGATGGATTGTGCAAAAAGGCGACTGTGACATTTAAAACTGGGCTTGGGTATATAACAAAGAGAACTGTCCCTGCCTAGACTGTGAAAATCAAAACCAATTTATTTACATCTACATTTATATATCTGTGTGCAGCGGGGTCACTTATTCATGCAACAATTAAAGTTGGTTCACATTTCATTTTCTTTGTGTTCTTTTCTTTTATGTTTGCAGAAAGCGGTTCTAATGCACCTCAAGTTCTATGTTTTTCATATTTTTGGGGTATTCCGTTTTGGGCCAGTGATTAATCTGATCTAAAATTATTCAAATTATATTTCGAATCAGTAAAAGAAAACAACAACAATTTGCAGGTCACGTGGGTGATCTGACAGCGCCATCTAGTGCACAGCAGTGTATTGCCAGCAAAACTTTAGTTCCAAAGTGGACGATCACTAGGTGGCGCTAGACTATTTACTTCTATAACTGGCTGTTCTAGCCTTCATTATATATGTCAATAAAAGGATACAATACTAAAACACATGGTGTCACATTTTCAGCATCCTGTGTGATATAATAAAAAGTGGAGGCATACAAAATAGCAAATGGAGCTGTCCTATTGTAATTCCTAATTTATTGTTTGCAAAGAAAACACAATATTGAACAATGGTTAGCTATATATATATTTTACATTTCACTTACAATTGTATGTTGTTCACAATCATTCTAGATGGTTATGGGTACTGTTTCTCCCATATTGAGTTATAATTTTCTCTACCTTCAACTGGCTTTGCGCTTGCCTACAGAATTCTTGGTGCCGGGACTCAATGGCCGTCCTCATTCCTTTCAAATCATGTAGCAATGTGAATTTTGAAGGCAGATATTTTGCAAAAAAAATGCCCTGATCCCTGTTTACTGCACGTATTCATCTGTCTCAATACTTGTATGCCTTTTCTCCCTCTCACACCATTAACAGCACAATAGAGAGGGTGGGTGTGATTTCGAGACACACTCAAGCCCTTAAGCATAGAAACCAAATGTATTAAATTGCAGTGTGAGTGTGTGTGTGTGCGTGGGTGGGCAGCCTGTTGCAATCTCCTATTAAATATAAAGATGCCATTCCTAGCTCTTAATATTCTAGCCCACTGTGCCCACTACATCGCTGCATGTGTTAGCATGCTAGCTGTTTTCTGCATGCTTCGTGAAAAGAAGGTTTTGACAAAGAGCTTACAATTTAGGAAGCTTTGACACATGGTGCAGTCAGCACGTCAGGCAGACATATCTCTGGACATGTTTTCTTTTGATTTTTTCTTCATTCTTTTGATTTTTTTGTTCCTTTCTTTCATTCCTCCTTTCTATCCTTTAATGCCTCATTCTAGCTTTCTGTCTTGTGCTCGTTCATTTTCTTTCTGTTGCCTTCCTCTTCGTTTTTTTCTTTCTTTCTGACAGCTTAATTACACGATATTACTGTTTCATATTATTATATTTCTTTTTCACTCATTCTTTCACAAACTCTTCCTTTCTTTCTCACTCATTCATTCTTTGTTTTTCTCATTCTTTCACTAATTATTTTCTTTCTTTCTTTCTTTCTTTCTTTCTTTCTTTCTTTCTTTCTCACTTGTTCATTCTTTCTTTCTTTCTTTCTTTCTTTCTTTCTTTCTTTCTTTCCCACTTGTTCATTCTTTTTGTTCTTTCTTTCTTTCTTTCTTACTTTCTCACTTGTTCATTCTTTCTTTTCATTCATTCTTTCTTTTTGCTCATTCTTTGTTTCATTGATTCTTTCTCTCTTCCCCTCACACTTTTATGAATTATTTCTCTAATTCTTTATTCCATTCCTTATTTATCCTCCCTTCCTCTCTTCTTCCACCAAACTTGAATCACAGTCAGGCTTCCCCGCTGAGAAGCACCAGGTCAAGTTGAGGCCATTTCTCAAAAAAGCTTCCCCCTGCTCGGGCTGCACTAACACAGAGCAGAGCTGGGGAGGCATCCAGCCGCCCCATCCCCTGGTGAAACCACAGGGATCCTGTCCTCCAGTGTGTGCAGTATAAATGGACAGGACTGGGCTTATTCTGCTCCTCCTGCTGTGTCGCTGTGCACACTGCAACATCCCATTAGCTGCTGCATTGCTTTCACCGTTTGAGTCTTTAGTTTCAAAAGGAAATCTGGTAGAGGCTGGTTGTGTTTTTGTGTTATATTTTTCTCCATAGCCAGGGCTCAGGAGAGGAGACTTCTGCGTTATGAATGGCTCAATGGCCTCTCCTTTAATGGCTAATCAGGGTGTTCTTGTATTGCTTTTAAATAACTGATCTGTAATTAAGACTGAGCTCAAATAATGGACATGTATATGAGTGACAAATTCAAAATGTAAATTATGATGCAAATGTTGACAACCATAGTATCCACAGTAAGTACAGAAGAGTACTGACTAAGAATAGAAAAAGTGTGACCTACAGACAGACGGATGTACAGACAGACAGACAGACACCATAATATATCCATCCGACATAATTCTCAATTCTTAATGTTAATACTTTAATGACAATTAGATAAGTGGATCTCCAGATATATGGAAAATGGGGTATTGCATTACTGTGCTGTATCTTTGTATTATTCTCCAGATTGAGGGTGTAGATAGCAGGTGTGCACGTTTATTAAACTCATTTTCAGAGTTACAGACATTTCAGGCTTAGGAACAGCCTGCATTCCCAAGGTGTCTGTATCCTGAGATTCTACTGTCCTGTCAAGTTGAAATCACGATGCCTTAGACTGTTGTTCTTTGGCCACTGAAAGGCGGATTGTTACCGACAAGAGAATGTACCTTTTTTTTACTGACAAAGCTGAAAAGAAATCACTGACATCAGTTCAAAACATGCAGTACAGCAACACAAAAAAACAGGTTATTTAATTCTGTGGTTTGATTTGATGCTAGCTGTGGTACTGGGAGTCGTTCTAGCCTACAGCACTAGCTGCCACTGCCTTTTACTGTGGTTGGTGAATCGAATCTATTGATTTACTTTAACCTTTAGTATTAGCAGGGGGGTCAATTTAACCAAGCTATAATTAAGATATACGAGAGATCAATCTAACATTACACTTTGAACAAAAAAAAATACCAACTTGGTTATGGATAGAGAACCATGTAAAATCATAATTGCGTATTTTGGGATAATTCATGATTCATGACTTTAAGATGAGGGAACACAAAGCCTCTTTGTGTCTTGGGACTTGGGTTTCAGGAGACTAGGTCTCAGGCCATTACACGGCACACCAGGGGAGACTTGGGGTTTGATACAGCAACCTCCTCAAACTAGGTCTACCAGTCTCCTGAAACCAGGTTTGTGTTCCGTCAGCTTTATGCATTAAAAGTTGCACTCTGGAAGGTTACACAATAATTGCCTTAATCTTGACGTTTGAGATTTGCTATAAGCAATTCGGACCTTGATTTGAAATTCCCTTTAAAGTGTGTAAAATCTTGAAAACTGTGATCTGACTGTGAAAGCGTATCTATCGATCTATTAAGGCGGCCGGTGTCTAAATGATTCTCTCTCCACTATAAAGACCTATAGGATGCCTAGTGCAGCGAATTATATAACTTTTTAAAACTTAAAGTTTTAGTACAATACAGTTCTATTTAACATACTGAAGTACACGCAGGTAACTTTACTAGCATTACACAGTCACTCAGATCAAATTGCTGGTTGTGGTTCGCAAGTTATTACCCTGATATTTACCCCCAAAAACAGATAAATTAATTATGAGCCCTGATTTCCCTTGAAATGCAAATCCATTCAGGGGATATTTATAAAATAAAGAGCTTTGGTGGGGTACAATGGTAGTAAATTGAAAAAGAAATAATGGTGATTCAGATTAGGCATTCCTTCAAGACTGATCAACTTTGACACCTACAGCTCTGGCCAAAAGGTTTTGCATCACCCTATAGAATGAACTACTTTAACCCTTTGCGGTCCATTGTCGGACCTGGTCCGACATTGCAATTATTCCTATCAGGTCCATTGTCGGACCCTGTCCGACATCATTTTAAAAACGCAAAAAACTGGTTTCTATTCGTTTTTTCAGCGGAAAAAGCAGAGAAAACCATTCTATTGCCAAGTGGGAGCGACAGGAGCCGAGACAAGCCGAAAAAAAAATAACAAAAAAGGCGTATCTCATGAATAAGCATACATGCCCCTGGCATTACAATAGGGGCGGGTATAAGGACACAAGCTATGTGATACCACACCAGCGCACAGAGGCTATCACGGACATTTGCAGAGCTTTTTTGAGATGTTATAGTAATAAATAATGACTTGGATCGCATTATTGAGGAGTTTGGTGATAAAACGAGTGATCAGGAGATTATCGATCGGTATGTACGACTATTATTTTTATTATTATTTATTTCTTACATAGGTGAAAGCGATAGCGAACGAAAGGGTGGGGCGGGGCTGGAGATGCCTAGTGAGTGCTTTGTTGATATGCAGGGCCATTTAAACCCGTTTGACTGTGGAAAAAATACTTTTAAACAGCGCGTCTAAAATTAACCGCGTGTGTGAAAATAAATTGGACCTGACGTGCCTGACGCGCACTTAATAAATGGACTGCAAAGGGTTAAAAACCTTTGTATAAGTCTATTTTCTAGGTATTTTTAGGGGGTCCTAAAAAGGGGGGAGCGACTTATACACCAGTGTGACCTATAGGCTTTTTCCTGAAATTGTTGTCTCAAAAAGGGGAGGGCGACTTATACACCGGTACGACTTATACTCTAGTTTTTACGGTATGTTTGCTTCATAAAGTCGATTTGAAACCTGCTGAATGATGTTATGTGAACATATTGAATTACATACTGCTTTGTAGTTTTGCATATAACGAAAAAACTAAACAAAAACTGAAAAATGCGACATTTCGAAATCTAACATGAAATACTACTGTACTACTGTTAAGGCTTCCAGTAGACACTTGCGATATATATTTTTTTGTAGTTTATTTGATTACATGATGTTAAATAAAAGATCTAAATCATATATAGTTTTTTTCTTTTTTTTTTCAATCAGAAAATTTTAGGTGATGCAAAACTTTTGGCCATAGCTGTACATAGTTGTTGCTGTTGTGGCTGTCAAACTGTGAGATGACATACAGTCTCGACACAGCTTGTTTGTAGAGATCTGAAGTGACACACAGGGCTGGTATAAATCACAGCCTCTGCAGGGCTGCTGCTCTGCTTGTAGTGTTGTGTTGTCGGCGATCACAGGCAGATGGGTTAATAAATCAAACCTCCGTCATTATCGCTGGGCTGCCATCTCCTAGGAGCTAGGTGTGATACTGTACGCCTCCTTCTGAGATAAGGAAGGGGGAGAGAGGGGATGCGTTTATAAATGAAGGGGCGGGCATACAGCAGTGTGCACATTTATTAGAACATCCCACTGCTTCTGTAGTTTTGATTTGTAGTGCATAGCAAACCACTGTAACCTTGGAAAATTAGACAAGGCAGTGATTGTCTCATTTAATTGATGACTTTAATAAGCCACACATGCAATTCTTTTGAAATAGTAAGAGAAAAGGAGCACATAGGCACACATGGTAAAATGCATCATTTTTAGAAGTTGTTTAAGATGCCTAATTTGAAGCACAAAGCGGCCTAACATTTTCACACATGGATATTTCTATATCACTGAATACTGACTGAAAATTGAAATTCTCACACCCTGAGGTTTTCATGCAGGTAGATATATAAAGGATATAAATGACACATCTTGGGGTGTTCTAATACATTTGCACAGGAATATATATATATATATATATATATATATATAGTCTTTGATATGATCTGTTGAGATCTAATGCGATATGAGTCTGCTTTCAACTCCTCCACCCTCTGTCTAAGACTCTCTAATCTTATAGCAACGGCCCCATAATACCTATTAAAAAAGCGAGTGAAGTAATCAGAAATATAAAACCAGCTCCTCACAGCTCCATTAAATCCTCCATTAAATCCTATTTAATTCATCTTCATTATCCAACTATTCCAATTTGATGAGTTCCTGAGTTCAGAAGTGAAATCCTAACCCCTCACAACCTCAGATATTAAACCACAGTAAGGCAGGTCGGATTTAACTTTGTCCCATTTAAACTGGTGTCCAATTTTAAGTGCCTTTTAACAATATATAGCCTACAGCCGTTTTGGAAGTTTATTATTTTCAATTGCGGTTACAAACATTTTTCGGGCATATACTAGCTCAGCCAATCAGAATGCAGGAAATCTTTCCATTGAATTATATACAGTATTCTATATTATATTATATTATATTATATTATATTATATTATATTATATTATAATACATGGATGAAGGCTATATTTGCATTGTGAGCCATTAGAAAAAAAGGCATAATAGCACAGTAGTGATGTCAAAAAGTGATAATTCCTATAGACTAAAATATACTTGAACTTTGACCCATTTGACACAAAATGTCTTGTTTTCAATCATTCGACAACACTCACAGTACAGAAATGTTCATTAATGATCAACAAAATGAGAACACGTTAAATGATGTAAAGCTGTTGCGTTCAAATCTCAGAGAAACTGGAGAGGAACGGGAAATCAAAACAAGGTGAAGGCAGTCGTCCAAATAAAGCTGAAGCTCTAACGGATAACGACACAGAACGTGTTTACAGAGCTGAAACACAAAACCCAACTGTACTGCTGAACCTCGTCTTCTTTAATATCAGCATCACAGGGGTATCCGTGGATTATAAAAAATAATAGATGGGCCTCTTCAGTGAGTCTCAGGAAAACAATTCCATCTCGGGTTTCTGTGACAGTTTAGAAACTCCGCCTTCACTCTCGTAGTTTATGATGTCACAGAAACCCTAGATGGAATTATTTTCCTGTAACACACTGAAGCCCATCTATTATATTATATTATATTATATTATATTATATTATATTATATTATATTATATAACAGAGATTATGTTATGAAAAGCTTTCTAGCCAAAGGGACAGTGTAACATTCTTCCTGGCAATACAATTTTTTAAATCTTTCACTGTGCCACCACTGCCTGCAGTTTGTGTGCCAGCCTTAGCCTTGGCCTTGGGCATTCCAACCTCTCACCCCCTCGCTCTCACTGTCATACTTGCATACACCCCGGGCACTCACCCACCTTACTGATTAGAGCTAGACTCCTTGCCCCTTTTCAGACTGCAAAGCTGACGCCTCTAGGCTATGCTACAGGAGGTAATCTCTCACTGTTGCAATCTGACACTGTTATCAACCCTGCTGAGCTTGTAAGGTAATATCTGATCACTTCTACAAAATGCAGAGAGATTCAAGTTTTACAGCCCTGCATGCTTGTAAACACTTATAAAATACATTATTTTCAAATAAAAAAATATTCTGAATATATATATATGGTGGTACATTTTTGAAGGCATGGAATCGTTTGTCTTCTAGTTTCACCTCAATAATAACACTGATGAAAGCACTAGAGCCCAAACGCTGGTCTGCTTGACTCGGTTCCTTCTAGTTTCACCTCAATAATAACACTGATGTAGGCACTAGCCAAAGACAAAACATGTGTCTAATTATAGTTCAGAATATTGTTATGCAAACAATATTTTCTCAATAAAAAAAAGAAAAACTTGGTTCTATACCTTTTAAAAGTCATTGGATTGCTATATAAATTATAAAATGTAATACTGATGGTGGGAGTATTAGTGAGATATAGAATTCTTGAGCACTTTTACTCTTCAGATCATGCGACAATGTAAATTCAAATCTACCTTATAAACGTACTATGGTATTTTCTATTTTTTTATTAGATTTTTTTAGATTTCAGATGTAAAATCCCTTTTTTTAGACTCTTTGAGTAAATATATCCCTTTTAAAACCAAATCAATTTAAGACCCAGGCCTGTGTTTCCTAATCAAACTGGAAAAGCACAGGGCAGCAATAAAGTAGCCCTGGGTTTCTCAGATCTATTGTAATTCCTGTCTTATATTCTGCGGACATGTTTCTAATTAATTAAAGATCCCTCCTATTTAAATAACTTCTGCTAGGGCTGTTAATTGTGATTTAAACTTAACGATGACTCAGCAAGTGTAATTAGTCATTGCTAAATGGACTCTTGGGCTCCTTGATGAAGAAAGATGGAGGGCTATTTTAGGGTCTCTTATTAGCAGTTTCCTCACCATATGCTTGGTATTTGTTTGAGAAGAATCTACTGAGTTAGGCTTGTGTTATATGTAACTTTTTTTGTTACCCTTTTGCTTTTTATGATGCTTACTTACACTTATTCAGAATAGTCCTGGTTCTCTAATTAGTAGTTTCAGGAGTCGCAGCTTAATTAATAAGTGATCACATTTGACTTCCAGACACTAATTATGAAGTGTTGTCTACACACATCTCCTTCACGCTATCTGTCTACAGTAACTGTCTTGTTTTCTCAGTGGCAATCTGCTTCCTGGCTAGGTCTGTAATTAACACCCCGAAAGTTGATTAAGCCCTGTTAAGCTTTTCAAAACTTCCTGCTGTTGCTAGGCGATGGCTGGCAGCTGAGATCGACCTTTGTACTCCTTAGACAGTGATGAGGAGATGGAATGGGTTACCCAGCCATGCTGGTGAGGCAGAATCACTGGGATCCTTTAAGACTTGACAGCGTTTTGAGATCAATCAGCTACTAGGAACGGGATGAGCACTGAATTACTTCTCATTTTAAATTGTCTTATGTTCTATGTTCTTCTTATAATAATATGCACATACAGGTAGTGGACAAAAAAATGGAAACACCAATGTAGTCACTTAATAGGGCGTTGGGCCACTATGGTATCCCGCTCTGTGGAGTTCTCGGTGGACCGATTTTGATGAAACTGGCTGCTCACGCCCCAGGTTGAAATTTGCAGTCAATTGATCTGCAGTTGCTCACCTGTTTTGCCTTGCACTTCGAATTAATGCACGGATATCACGATCCTGGAGTACGCGCTTCCGCCCACTGTTGCCCTTTGCAGATGATGTCTTTCCCTTGGAGTTCCATGCCGACATCACCTTAGACACCGGTGCTCGTGAAACATCAGCAAGTTGAGCTGTCTTGGTCACTGAAGCTCCAAACGCACCCCAACAATCACCCCTCTTTCAAAGTCACTGAGGTCTCCTCTTGCAGCCACGCTAGCCATAATTATAGGCAACCAGGCCTGTCCAGCATTTTTATACATGACCCTAAGCATGCTGGGATGTTATTTGCTTAATTAACGCATGAGCCACACCTGTGTGGAAGCCCTTGCTTTCAATATACTTGGCGTCCCTCATTTACCCAGGGGTTTCAATTTTTTGTCCACTACCTGTACATGTTAGTTATGGTCTGCCATGCTTTACCATACCTCTCTGTGTTTCACAATGTTTACTTCTTCACTATGCTTTATTACACTTTGCTGTGTTTTTACTCTGGAAACTTTAGGATTAGGAAATTGGTCTAAAACTGTCACACTTCTTTTTTATTATTATTATTATTATTATTTATTTCTTAGCAGACGCCCTTATCCAGGGCGACTTACAATTGTTACAAGATATCACATTATACATTATTTCACATCATACAAATATCACATTATTTTACATACAATTCCCCATTTATACAGTTGGGTTTTTACTGGAGCAATCTAGGTAAAGTACCTTGCTCAAGGGTACAACAGCAGTGTCCCCCACTGGGGATTGAACCCACAACCCTCTGGTCAAGAGTCCAGAGCCCTAACCACTACTCCACACTGCTGCCCTTTAAGAAGGCAATATTGACCTGGCTCTCTCTCTCCCTCAGTGCTTCTAGATCAATACCTACTGTGAAACCTCAGTCTGCTGAATTTGGGCTTTTTAATATTTAATCAGCTCACACTATTAATAGGTGCTACTCCAGCATAGCTCATTAGCATTAAAGATGCATTTCTGGTGTGGGCTTCATGTCATTAATACTCAAGAAAGGGCTGTATTGATTTTAATCAGTAGCCGAGAGCAGGACTTGCCCAGAGTGTAATTACAAACCTGCCTTTAATAAAGTAGTGCCTGGGCCGTGGCTAATTCAGCTGTTTGAGTGGCTAATGGGCTAGCAAGCACGCCTCTCCTGAGTCATTCGTTACCTGCTAAACAATGCAGAACATTGCTGGGCTAATGGAGCTGTGAATGGATGGCGCTTATGGAGAGGAGAATGTAGACAAGGTGGGTGTACAACAGAGCTATCTTGCTTTCATTCTTTCTCTTTCCTTGTTTCTCACTATTCTCGTTCTTCTATCCGTTTTCTCTCACCATCCTTCTATCTTTTCTTTCTTCTTTTTTCTTCTTTCTTTTAGTCCAGCTTACTTATAATATATCACTGTTTTATTATCTCACTCACTTGAAAATGGAAAGAGATGCAATATGCATGGCCGTCCCTGTCCTGCAGATAGAGGCATCTTCTGAAATAAGTGAGAATCTCCTTCGGAATGCATTCCAACACAAACGTTCTGGAGTCCCCAGTGTTTCCATGGCGATGACGGTATCCCTGTTAGAACACAGCAGTTTGGAATGAGGAGCACTGGCCCACTCTAGTAGCCTGATTGCCAAGAAGATGATAAAGTGCTATTCAGCTGTTTGTATTGGAAGAGGATGACTTGAGCTTGCCAGGGCTTGACAGAGATTATGTATATTTCTTGGAGCTGCATGGTTACTATGCAGATTGACTAAGCCAACTTCCCTGGAGTTATTTTGTCTAGTGGAAACTTCATTTGTAGACTGGAGTCAATAAAGGCATCATTTGAACGAGGGAATTCCATTATTACACCATTATACTATATAGCTATTGTTTTCGAAAAAATCGACATTGTTCTTACTGTAGAGTTGTGGTTCACTTTCTTACAGTTACACCATTAGTTGTGTTATTGACATTATTATACAGTACTATTTTTAATTTAATGGTGTAAGTGATCGTGTGTGTATGTATGTGTGGGTGTGTGTGTGTGGGGGGGGGCAGGTATTACTATCAATGTGCGGACAAAGTTTGAGAAAATGTCCACACAAAGATACTAACTCCTGAAAAAACGATGTTGTGGGGATGTCCCTGTTTTGTTAAACAAGTTTTTTAAGAACTAAATATGCCTTGAAAAAAGTGCCAAAATATTTAGTTTGTTGTCGACTTTCACCCTGTGTGGAGTTTTGTCTGACTGGAGTTAGAAACAGTAAATAAAAATATAGTGAGAGTCAATGAGAAGTCAATATAGGAATGTGTGTGTGTGTGTGTGTGCGTGTGATTGTGTGTGTGTGTGTGTGCGTGTGTGTGTGTGTGTGTGTGAGTGCGTGTGTGCGTGTGTGCGTGTGTGCGTGTGTGCGTGTGTGCGTGTGTGTGTGTGTGTGTGCGCGTGTGTGTGTGTGTGTGTGTGTGTGAGTGTGTGTGTGTGTGTGTGCGTGCGTGTGCGTGTGTGTGTGAGTGTGTGTGTGTGTATGAATCGCTTTGGAATCCTTGTGATGAAAGCTGCTATAGAAATGTGAGTTCTTGTCATTGTTGTTGCTCTGGCTGGCATATGTTACTTATTTCTATACAATATTTGAGTCATTGCATTAATAAGAACCTCTCAGCATGATTGCAAATAAAACATGAGTGGACAGAAAAACAAAATGTGATTTAAAGCTACTTATTATTATACTTATATTATTTCAACTCATTCAACTGTCGTGTCCCATAACCTCAAGCACTCAATCTGGAAATAAAGTAGACAAATTTTTCAGCTAAAGCATTTATCTCTGTTGATGGGCATTAGCCAAAGACTACAGTTTACATTCACATGCTTTTACTATCGCTACAAATAGTGACAGTAAGCTCGCCAATACTAATTTACCGGGATAGGGAAGCATATTAGTGATGCACAGGTTTCATTGGACAATGCTTCCCCTATGGGCTTCGATGCATGGCGCAACACTAACATGCTTCCCCACTTTCCGGATAATTTATTTTTGGAAGCAGTTTTTGCTGTAATTATCTAATCAGAAATAGCAATAGAGTATAAAAAAGCACATGTTAGGATATTAAATGAGAAATGAAAACTTAGGAACACATGGAGGATGTGAAATAGTCCTTTAATAGTTTAATTGAATGAAGGAAGTGGGTTTCTGTGCATTAAGGAGAGAAGCAACGAGAGACTGCTTCCTTTGTAGAGTCTTATTAAAAATGGATGAGCCTGCCTCGTTTTATCAATAGCTAATTTATCAGTAATGTGGGAAATGAGATCCGAAGAGAGAAGGGATTGTGCAGTGGGAGAGAGGGGTCGTCGCCATGGATACCACACGACCGGGCTAGCCAATTAGAGTCCCCCGTGCTCCTAATAGGAAGCAACTTCAAGAAACCTAATTAATTAATTTAGCCTGATTATTAGTGGGAAACTGGAAGATGGATTTCACTGATAAACAAGTCCTACCGAGAGCTTGAAGTACTCTATAGGGAATAGATCAATTTGAAAGTGTGTGTGTGTGTGTGTTAGGGGGACCTTGAAGATCTGTGTGCTGTACTGTGTGCAACCCTACACATAAATAAAGCTGAAATACAATGAATCAGACACAAGCCAGCCACTGCTATAGTGCTATTACAAAAAGATGCAATGGAGCTGCGATATTGTGGTTCTGAAATTGAGCCCGTACACACATAGGCTGCAGATCTGTCCATTGTTGGAAGGCTAAGATAGGGCAATCAGACACACACAATGGAGCTGTTCACTGCCGTGGTTCTGAAATAGAGCAGATATACACACAGGCTCCAGAGCTAGCCATTGTTGGAAGACTGAAACAGGGCAGTCAGACACACACAATGGAGCTGTCCACTGCTGTGGTTCTGAAATAGAGCCAACACATCCACACATACGCAGCTGCCAGCGCAGTTTATTGTCGGTGCTGAAATAGGATGCGAACACTCCCTCACCTCCCTTCTGTAGCTCTGAAATAGAGCCCCGCGCACACAGGCACCAAAACTTTCTGTTGTTGGAGTTCTGAAGTAGGACAGACACAATGGAGCTGTCCGCTGTTGTGGTCCTGAAACAGAACAGACACACACCCACTGAAGATGTCCATTACTCTGTGCTGGACTAATGCAGGCAGACTCAAAAATAAAATAATTGTCTTCTGTTTTTTTCGGGAATGTCGCTACATGTTTGGAAGACAGTTTGCTTGTCACCTCCTGCAGAGAAAATGAAACAAACGAACTTTTAAGCAATTGCCACAATCATTGGGATGTAATTTAATGCTCAACGAAATCACTATAGGCTTTATGAGTTTAACAGCACTCAAGGTCATTTGAGTTATACAGCCAGGCATTCTTTTGTTACATCACAATTCCAAAGCAAACCATGTGCCAATACCCACGGGCATGCATTGTACTTATAGCAATCATATCACAGCCCTGGGTGAAGCTTGCTTCACAATTGAATTAGACGTAAGGTTTGTATCATGATTCACTTTTAATATATCTAATTTTCATTACTACTGGTTGTAATGTCCCACCTTTCCAGTGTAAGGTTTATGAATGAAGCTAAACATGGACTTTTACTTTGTTACACTATAAGGAGGAGACCAGACCACGTTTCAGATTTGAACAACCATTTATTAGTTCCCAATACCCGCATTACATTCTGCATTGAAGGTTATTGCTGAGATACAATACGTGCTGTTGGTATTAACAGGGATTTGCAATTGATCAGATTACCTGAAACCCTCAGACGCTACACCAGCGGTCCATGGTTATTCTGGAGGTATTGAAAAGCTTCTCTGTCTGTGTCACCTCTATGTCTGGTGTTTATACTATAGTAGGCTCAGGGCATACGTGACCACAGTCTGTTTTTGTTATCTTACTCATTATCAATAGATTTAGCCCGTTAGCTGTTACTCCATTCAAGTGCAACCAAGCCACTAATCAATCTCTTTTACAAGGTTACTGTGGTTAATTGTTTTCCATATTTCACTCCATGCATTTTTGCACATTTTTTTTTATCTGTCCAATTATTTTAAACCTAAGTAACTTTACTTACGCCAAAGTCACCTCCAGAAAACTGGTTTAAGATTACCAATACATTTCACTCATACGATAACCAATACATTTTCATCCTACATGGTAACCTTGGGAATTGCAGGGAATGTGGTTTTAATTACAGTTATTTTATATCCATGATAGGTCTCAGCAATGATAAGTGTTAACAATCGAATTACATTTTATCAAAGATTAATATGCATTGGCTATTGATAATACAAAAACAACACAGTTATTGCAACATATATCTCTAGACGAGGTACAGTGCTCTACTAGTCTTAAATGGTTACAGAATAGTTGCACAATACACCCACCCCTCGTTATATCGCTGCTCGCTGTACTGCGGATTCAGATATATCGCAGACCTGGAGTTCCCATTTTTACAGTCTAATTGCTCATGCCTTAGCTGCGATACACATAGGCAAATTCATTTAGAATTACTGTTTGTTTTATTTCGTACTGCACATCACAAACAAAAATATACAAAACAATTAAAAACAAAGCATTAATATCGTACTGTTCTCATATACACACACACTGCACAATAACACAAAGCAAATTAAATATCTACCATCTGAAGCAGTTTTTATTTTAGCCAACGAGGTGTTCACTTGTGGCAGCAATCCACCAGCAAAAGTCAAGGGGCAGTGATGTCAGCTCCCTAGCAACAAGCCTTCTGTGTTGGGAATGGATTTCAATGCAGCGGGTTTGTGCATTTGAGAAAGAAGAGGAGGACTCATGAAATTAATTGGAAAACTTAAGTTGATGAGAAGCAATTACCATCCGCAGTATGAATTAAAATAATGCATGTGTATATATATATATATATATATATATATATATATATATATATATATATATATATATATATATATATATATATACGCATTAACAAACAACTATAGGGTGATGCCCCTGCTTGTACAAAGCTAATGGACTACAATGCTTTTGGGTAGTACTATCCATCTGGCTATGCAATCATCCTATAAGGTTAAACCCACAGAACGAACTCTAAACAGATGTTCTCTTCATGTCAGCTGCATTACTGACTCACTGCACGATTCCTCCCCTCTCACTCTGACAGTATTGACAATATTGTACATTGTAACCCTTCAGAATGATTACACTTGGCCAGGCTAGATGTATCCTAATGCTGGCTCGTCAATATTTGCATCTACTAACATCTCTTGATCTACCCCTCCTACCATGCACTGGACCTATGCACCACATTACTGGATCCTCAGCTAATGCACTATCCTTGCACTATTGCAGCACTATGTCATTGAAGATGTAACTGGTTGCATCCTAGCTCATATTGTATTTTAGTATTATTGTTTGCACTTGCTGTAAACGACACTATATTTAAATATCAGTCTTGCATTGTAACCCTGCACTGCCCTGTAACTCCTGTAAGTCGCCTTGGAATAAGGTGTCTGCCAAATAAATAAATAAATGATTGTAATATAATGTAGCTCCACAGTTAACTGAAATGCATGACTTGATATTGAACCACGTAACTGTACAATCTTGTCCTAACATTTCCCCTGGGATGATAAGCTTCTCTAGAAAGCCTCCACCCACGTACCACAGCGCATGATTCATTGGGAGAGAAGCATCCATTTCCAGTACTGTAACCAGCACACAGGGTCTTTAATCTGTACATTAGATGCTGCAGGCTTTAGTCAATTTCTGACTTTGTTGTTGTTGCAGATGGGATTGTGAACAAGGTGGAAGGGCAATGGGTTTGGTCTCTTTCTGTCTTCCAGTCACGCCTGGAGGCATGCTTCTTTGAAAAGGCATTTTCTTACTTAGCGAGCCGCTTCAAATGTCATTTTGGATTGCTTTTTTACACCCTCTTTATGATTGCAATCAATCTGGGTTATATTGCTCTAGTTGTCATTGTTTTGTTGTCTTTACTTGGATTTCAGCTGCTTTGAGCTTTAACCCAAAACACTACTTCAAATTTAGCACCGAGAGAAGAACAAAGGAGCATACATGGAAGCAGAGTAAAGTTTAGCACAGAAGGCACAGAGAGTTATTAATGCATGGAATAGCCTACTAGTAGTTGGATCTAAAACACTGAGAACATTTAAAAAAAAAGACTTGATTTTGCGCTTTTAAATCAGTTCCCTCCAAGGGGAGAATGGTGTGCTAACAAGGGACAAGACTTGATGGGCTGAGTAGCCTTTTCTCATTCCCAAATATTATATTATATAATAATAATAATTTTTATTTTGTAATAGCGCCTTTCATAGTGGACCACCATCACAAAGCACTTTATAAGATACGACACTAGAATGTATGAACTATGCATCAGCTGCAGAGTCACTTACAACAATGTCTCACCTGAAAGACGGAGCACAAGGAGGTTATGTGACTTGTCAGGATCACACAATGAGTCAGTGGCTGAGCTGGGATTTGAACCAGGGACCTCCTGGCTACAAGCCCCATTTCTTTAACCACTGGACCACACAGCCTCCATATTATAGTGTATGTTTATATGTTTTCGGTGGCTACCTCTGATCATGTTGAGTATATTTCTCTCACACTGATGTGTCAGGTCTGTCACAAAGCGTGCAAGAGAAAATGCACTCTCAACTTAGAGGTAGCTGCCAAACACTTATAAACACACTGTAAGTCATTAAATCTACACAAAAAAAACAGGTGAAAAGCTGATATCAACATATGTATTCAGTTTATATTGAATGCATTTGCATTTTAGTAAACTGTATTCACTAAAACTATCCTTGAAATTATTAATTATTGTTATTCATAAATATAAAACAGAGGCGAGGTATATGCAGCAATACTAAAAAAATCGAAGCTGTAAAATTCAATGACAAATGACCATCCTGTTTGTTTATTCTCAATGGACTACCTCATGTGAATGTGAGCATTAACTAATCCAATGTCTGCTAGATGTTTGGTGACAGTTGCAAGGATTTTCCTGTCCCCTTTTCAGGTGTATTTGGAGTTTATTGCCTGAAGCATAGCTTCAAAAGCATTGCCCATTGCTAATACCGACACATCTGAAAAACGTCTTGTAAATATCTAGAGTATGACTCTAATTAGTTTCATTAGTGCTACAGGTTTAGGTGTGCTGTCTAACAGTCATAATTATTAGTATTCATTTATCCAAGCAGACTAAATTGCGATAATGTAAAGGATAACAGTACATATATTTAAATGCCATGTGTCCTGTACTGTAATAGGATATATAGTTTCTGATTACTCGTGTAATTTACTTAAAGAGTTTGTAGGTGTCAGATTTCTCTAAAGCGGTCACTTTAACCTTGGATCAAATCACGTAAACCTCAAGCATGTTTTAGGTGCTTCCAATACCAGATCAAATCGTCAATCGAGTAGCTAGTATCTTATTTGTCCTTCGATAAACAATACGTCCAATGATCAGCAAGGAAAGGATTTATATCTTACTTCAACCCATTCCGTCCCTGATGTGTGCCAGAGTTTGCCTTCTCCTCCCCCCCAGCCGCCACCTGCTTTTTGGCTTCGGCTAACAGGGGAGGGCAGTTATCCTGCCTCCCTGTCCATGGCTTCCCCATGCTTCTCCACTGATCTGTGAGTTAATTTGTGAGCAGGGGTACCTCTAAAGGCGAGGCCAAAGATTGTCGTGTAAAATATGTATAATGTAGTACGGTTGTCTAGTCACTGTTTTTAATAAATAGTCTATCGCATGAGTTTCCTGCCTTGACTGCTATATACACATTTATATTGGCACCATGTTGCGTGAAATTAAACTGGATGCCATATCTCCAGCTTGGCCCAATCCCATTGATAACCAATATGTTTCCTGACATTTTTTGTGAAATCTGTTTGAATGTGCTTTGAGTGAGTTCAGGACCAGCTCTTCTGTTCTAGTTGCCTGTCATAGACAGCTGTAACATAGGCTGGATCAGCCTGCTGTAAGTAAGTAAGTATATATTATACATCATACATTAAATTAGACAATCACTAATTTGGCCATTTTCCAAGATTTTCAGTTCCAATGCATATTATTATTATTTATTTATTAGCAGATGCCCTTATCCAAGGCGACTTACAATTGTTACAAGATATCACATTATTTTTACATACAACTACCCATTTATACAGTTGGTTTTTACTGGAGCAATCTAGGTAAAGTACCTTGCTCAAGGGTACAGCAGCAGTGTCCCCCACCTGGGATTGAACCCACGACCCTCCGGTCAAGAGTCCAGAGCCCTAACCACTACTCCACACTGCTGCCCCATATGCAAAACCAATCAATACTACAGAAGCAATGGGGTGTTCTAAGAAATCTGCACACTGCTGTGTATTGACGATAAGCACTGAAAAGGTTCATATGATTGATGGTTTCAGGAAACTGGTTTTGGTTTGCTTGAACCCAACAGGACCTGGGTAACGTTACAAGCCTAAAAATCCCCTGTAGTAAAAAAATGGAGTAGTCTGGTCCCCTGTCTGGCTATATTAAACTGGGTAGAAATGTAGTTTTTCAAACTTAATAAAGTCTTCAGCATTACCAGATGTTCATATTAAGCTCTTAACATCAGGAGGCAGCAGCATGCAGATGCATTTGCTCCTGCGCCACATTGTCATCTGTAATTCCAGTCAGTGTCTTGCCTGCTTACAAATCAGGCCCGTTGCCATGGCAATAGAACCGCGTCTGTCATTGCCACCTCTCGAGCTGGGAGATGAAGCTATAAGAAAAACAAGCAGCAGGGCCTGGCAGGATAATAAAATACCTCCAATCATTTTAAACCTAAGTTACTTTACATGGATGCTGTCTCCAAGTTTGTTGACGTTGATTAGTCAGGAGTGACTCTCGTTTGCTGTGAGGCCCTACAGCCAGGGGTCCTTCAGGCACGCACCGAACAGCCCCATGTGGCGACAAGGAACTTGACAAGTGTTGTTGTCATGGAGACACTTCGTTTTCATAATTTTGATGTAAGATTCCAGGCCTTGTGAAAAAGTCTGAACTGTAGTAACTCAACGTTTATTACAAAACATTTCAGTAACATGCATCTCCCATTCCTATAAGAATTCAACAAAGCACTTTTCTGTATTCGGACACATGAGAGACAGCTTCCCTACAGTCCACTCAGTTCTGTATCTTAGATCAGGAGCTGTCTGCTCCCATTGCAGTTTCTTATGAGTATCTCTGCTCCGTTATAGAAAGAAAAACCTTTTGGAAGTCTGCATAGGTTTATCCTTACTTCAAATCCCGACGGATGATTGTGAATCGCTCATGCTATCCCCGTGACCGCAACTGATATGGGAAGCACTCTAAAACTCATCCGAGGTGCATTAAGGACGATGCTTGGAATATTTTAAAGTTTATGGTAATGCTAAAAGCACAACAGCTGTGGTCCAATGCAGTAGAATATATTATATCACAGGAGAACGCCTTAGTGGATAAGTAGATGCCTGTATTATATTATACTACAGACCCTGCTGAAATGTCATTATAATATACAGCACTAGACCCTGATATTGATGCGAACCAGCCCTTTGAAATGTCTTTATAATATATAGCACTAGACCCTGATATGGATATGATACAGCCATCTGAAATGTCTTTATAATACATAGCAGACCCTGATATTGATGTCATATAGCCTTCTCAAATGTTTATATATATATATATATATATATATATATATATATATATATATATATATATATGTATCAGACCCTGACATTGATGTGATAAAGCCTTCTGAAATGTGGAAAACAAACCGGACTGTCAACACAGCATGTTAATTGGTAGCTGTTTAGTTTCCAAGCCTTGCTTCTATCCAGATCACAGACAGTTTCCCCCTCCTTTGTTCCCTGAGCACTTGTTTGTCGGACTTGCTGTGCCGAAACGCTGTCGGGAGCTTGAAAGCCTGGAACGAGATCTCAGGGAGGAAACGAAACGGAAACATGCGCCAAGCCCCTCTCCCCTTCGGAATTGGGAGCGTCCCGTTCTGTTGTCACGCCTGTCATCACGTGATGGATGGAGCATGGTTGCTAGGGGAGTTGCCGTGACAACCTGTCTGTTTGGGTTTCTTTCTCTGCTATGGTAAATGCCAGTTGTGTAAGGGTGTTGCTTTAACACAGGGGGCTGGCTAATTTGAAACTGTTGCCTGTGACCTGAATCTATGGTAGAATTTTCAAATATTTTCTAGCTTCTCTTTAGCAGCTCGTGAAATTTTGCTTCATCCTGTCGCCACAAGTGGGGACCACACATATACTCCTGTGGGGAATAAATGCATTTTAACAGTAGAAGAAACAGAAAATAGGTTTTTGTCGATTTTGTTCCTCTGTGAAATTCCAGCACTTGGTTGAAAACTATGCCCAAAGTCTCCCCTGGTAAAGCCACGACCGCATGGTGTGCAGAGTGAGTCAGGTGAGTGTAGGTTCCTGGCTGTGCCATATTCTTCGCTGGGTGTTCCATAGGGAGCATTGGCTCTGGTGCTAAGTTAGGGATTGTTTCTCCTCACCACGCTACAGCAAACCTTACTGGCCAGCTTAAGCGGACACTGCCGGGCTCATCCTCCAGGGGGCAGTAGCTCACATTCACTCTGGAGCTCCTGGGTATAAAGAGGTGATTGGCTTGAGGATCGGAGAACACCCACTGACCTTCAGTTCTCCTGAGCTGTTGTGGGATTTAGGAAACGGGGAATAAATCTATGTTGTATATTCAAGACAATCCCATCTTTAAGAACTGGACTTTTTTTAACGCATCAGTATAGCTAAGGTTTGCTCCCATTTAATTTGCTTTCTACTCTGCTGGGTAAAGAAGGCATTTGAAAGGTAAAATATAGAGGAAGAAAATGACTGGTTGGTAGATCATTCATGAATCTCCATCATCCGTATTGCTATGAATATAAAATGCTCAGGATTCTATTAAAATGAAAAGCAATTTATTTGTATTTATTATTACCATGGTAGTGAGAAGGTTAAACGATAGCCGAATCATGTCCCACTAAAAGACAGGCATAAATAATCTAGCATCTGAATTTGGAGTCCATTTATAAGGCAATGAAGCAATCTTCTGTTCGTAAGATTTATAGCATGCTAATTTATTGCAAGTCGCGCAGGGGCGTAAAAAGCACCCGCTCCGACCCCAAAGAATTCATTCCACACACGTCGGGCCCCCAGAGCACTTTATTTTAATGTTACTCTACTCTGCATTACAGAATCATGATATGCAATATTTTTTATTACGCCTCGTAATTTAAATTCAAACCAGGATCATTCTTACGTGGGTGCACAATTAATCAGGTTTACACGGCTACTGGTAGTTGGTAGGGCTTACTGTAAGAAATAAAATACCCACACCCACACACACACACACACACACAGCTTAACTGCACATCTTTGTTTAAATCCAGTATCATGGTCCCTTCAGTCCAAGGCAGCCTTGATGCATGGAGACTGAACTGCCCCCCCCCCAAGAGAATAGGTGCTCCCTCCAGTCCAGAGTAGACTTGAGGCATGGAGACTGAACTGCTCCCTCCCTCACCCCCTAAAAGAAAGGGTGCTCCCTCCAATCCTGGGCAGCCCTGAGGCATGGAGACTGAACTGCTCCCTCCCTCACTCCCTAAGAGAAAGGGTGCTCCCTCCAGTCCAGTGCAGCCTTGAGGCATGGAGATGGAACTGCTCTCTCCCTCAACCCTATAAGAAAGGGTGCTCCCTCCAGTCCAGGGCAGGGTTAAGGCATGGAGACAGAACTGCTTCCTCACCCCCAAAGAGAAAGGGCGCTCCCTCCAGTCCAGGGCAGGCTTCATGCATGGAGACTGAACTGCTCCCTCACAACATAAGCCTCTTATTTAAAAATTAAACATATGACTGACTATGAAATGATGTTACTGTTGTGTTCTTGGTGGGGAGCCATAATATGCATTGTGGGCTGAACAATAGCGAAGATGGAGCCAACATGGCGGAGTTTTAACCCGTTTTAACTGGAACTTTCCAAGCAAACCCTTCGTTGCCAATTGATTTGTCCCACAAGGGTAATAGAAAAGTGCACAGCGGGCAAACGGCTCTTTTGTAAAAATAAACGGCATTGCATACCGGACGGCCTTGCAGCTAATAGCCTTGGAAAGAGCGAGAGAAGGCAGGTGAATGCTAGAAAAGGGAGAATATTGAGGGATCGGCGCGATTGGAGGCAGGGGGAAGATTTAGTGGCCAGTAATTTATTGTCCGTTGACAAGTCGGAGGTCATCGCGCGTCGGCTTTGAAAAGTAATTATGTGGCGATTGCCGGAGTGCGTGGTAATTTATGGCTGTATTAGCCTAATGGATGGTTGCGTCACCGCCTTACACTGAAGGCCACGGTGACAACAGTGGCACAGGAATAGGAGAGACTAGAGCCATTTCAATTTGTATTGTCTGACAGGGGTCAGGATTAAAGTAAGGGCACTTTATCCCATTGCCAACTGGTTTATCCTTGCTGGCAACCTTTGTTCAAAGTGTCTACTTTTAAGACCCATCCTTTAAAAAATATTTTTCTTATTAGCTTTATATCCACCAGAAGGGGAGGAAATTTCAGTGGAGATGTGGAGTATCATACATGTGTTTCCATTTTTCTGGATAAATGGAAATCTGCATACCCAACTGTGATGATAACTGGTAGTAATATTGTTTAGCATACTTTACTGAGTACACTGCAAATATAATTTGTCAATTGTAATCAAACTTGCTATTAACCTTATTAAAATCCATCTGGCTGTATGTCAACCTTACAGCAGTCTGCAAATGTAATAGAACACCTCAGGATGTGTCATTTATATCCTTCATATTATTTATTATTATTATTAGTTTATTTAGCAGATGCCTTTATCCAAAACGACTTACAGAGACTAGGGTGTGTGAACTATGCATCAGCTGCAGAGTCACTTACAATTACGTCTCACCCGAAAGACGGAGCACAAGGAGGTGAAGTGACTTGCTCAGGGTCACACAATGAGTCAGTGGCTGAGGTGGGATTTGAACCGGGGACCACCTGGTTACAAGCCCGTTTCTTTAACCACTGGACCACACAGCCTCCTATATATCTACCTGCATTAAAACCTCTGGGTGTGAGAATTTCAATTTCCAGTCAGTAATCAGTGATATAGACAGGCACTCGTTTGAAAATGTTAGACCACTTTGTGCTTTAATTAGGCATCTTAAACAACTTCCAAAAAGTCTCCTGCATTTTACCATGTGTGGGTCTGTGTTCCTTTTCTCTGACTATTTGAAATTAATTGCATGTGTGGCTTATTAAAATCATCAATTAAATTAGGCAATCACTAATTTGACTAGTTTGACAATTTTCCAAGATTTTCAGTTCCAGCGGTTTGATTTCATTCTTTAAATCCAAACTACAGAAGCAATGGGCTATTCTAATACATTTGTACACTACTGTGCTTTCTGTTGCACATATCCTGTTGATTAAATTATGATAATAACAAGATTAGCCCTTTGCGGTCCTATGTTGGACCTGGTCCGACATTGCAATCATTCCTATCCGGTCCAATGTCGGACCCTGTCTGACATCATCAAAAAGACGCAAAAAACGGGTTTCTAGTCGTTTTTTCTCTGGAAAAAGCCGAGAAAACCATTCAATGGCCGAGTGGGAGCGACAGGAGCCGGGACAAGCCGAAAAAAAGGGCGTATCTCATGAATAGTAATACTTGCCCCTGGCATCAGATATCGACGGCCATAAGGAAACAAGCTGGCTGTGACTGCATCAGCGCTCAGAGAATATCACGGACACTTGCAGAGCTTTTTTCAGATGTTATAGTAATAAAATAATGAATGGATCGCATTATTGAGGCGTTTGGTGATAAAACGAGTGATCAGGAGATTATCGATCGGTATGTACGACTATTATTATTATTATTATTATTATTATTTATTTCTTAGCATATGTGAAAGCGATAGCGAACGAAAGGGTGGGGCGGGGCTGGAGATGCCTAGTGAGTGCTTTGTTGATATGCAGGGCCTTTAAACCCGTTTGACTGTGGAAAAAAATACTTTTAAACAGCGCGTCTAAAATTAACTGCGCATGTGAAAATAAATTGGATGTGACGCGCCTGACACGCACTTAATAAATGGACTGCAAAGGGTTAGAGCAACTGCAAACACCATAAAATAAGGGGAATGTTAAAAAGAACAATTCAAATAACGTTTGATGCTACTGACTTAAAGTTTACCCATACATTAGCATCTCATTATGTCTGGTAAAGCTCTGATATGTATACTGCCTTTCTTTCAGTTAACAGCACACAAAGCTGGAGGTGAATGATTTGTTTGGTTTAGTTTTACATATGTTTAATGCTTGAATGGTCAGGAACAGAAGCTTTGCCATTTGTTTGGTGTCACACGGGCAGGTTAAGATTCACAGGAGACATGCTTATTTTGACATGTGGGAGTAATACTGTGGCTAAAATAGCCTACCCTTTAACCTTTTTGACTGCAATGTGATTTGCCTTGATGTTTACAGTGAATGCACCAAGGCAACACACAGTATTGTACATATATAATGCGTGCGCCATCTTGAAACAACGTAAGTATGGGGTTTAGTGTTCTGAGAAGTATCAGGTAGATAATTGTGTTTAAAGATGGTGTTTAAAAATGGCTCATTAAAAAACAAATAAGTTTGGAAGATACTGGTAACACTTTGCATTAAGTGTCTCTAATTACTGTGTACAGTCAAACCTTTATTAAGAGACCACTCAAGGGACAGTCTAATAAGGGCCCCTAGCTTATGAATTGTCTTTTTGTCTCTGACGTGCTTGCCTGTAATTATGTATGTCTTACATACACTGTAAAAGCCAGAAGATGTAATATGAACAAAAGGAAGTATGTAATTTAATAACATTCATTTAGATCATGCGTTTACAAAACTAATTATTTTGTGAAAGTAATGAATGCTTGCCTGTCAGAGGTCACACAAAATATTTTAAATCCTTTGCAAATGTCAATGCCTGTGTCTGCCTTTCAGATACGTGTTGATTAATTGCATCCTGAAACCAATGCCAGCATAAGATCTTTTTCGATTATCGCGGACATTGTTTTCATACTCTTATAAGTATGGCTTGAATTTCTTCTTAATCCGCTACATCCTAATTATGAGAACATTCTGTTAAATTAGCGGGAAAGAACAACACAACACGAAACAGACACATTGGAAGCTACCTAGTTCCCAGGCAAGTGCGAGAACGAAATGCAAGTTAAAGTAGCATCTGGGGGAAGCGATCAATGTCATTGCTTGCTTTTGTGTTCGAATAATGAAGAAGGGGAAACAGAATCGGCAAGCCAATCAAGTCATCAAGATAAAAAGAAACGACTTTGTTTAGTAATTAACAGTTTAATTAAGATAATGAATACGCTCAAAACACGGTCACGTGAACAAAAATAAAAACCTAAAACTTCAAGCTCTAGTTCTTTCCGTTGCACAATGCTGTATCTGCGTCGTTCCAGCAGTTTTTCTGGCACTTACTGTCTTTACAAGTGTAATAACTTTAATTCTGTCATCTAGGGATGACTTTTTGTTTCTCTTCTCTCTTCCTTTATAAGAGAGCGCTGTTTTCTTGATTACGAATGAAAGACAGCTGAAATGGCTACCATGTGCCTTTGAATTCAGGAT
Source organism: Acipenser ruthenus (assembly GCF_902713425.1). NCBI lineage: Eukaryota > Metazoa > Chordata > Actinopteri > Acipenseriformes > Acipenseridae > Acipenser > Acipenser ruthenus. The sequence goes on from NC_081231.1 coordinate 1,251,055, forward strand.
GTACCACTTAAAACCATATTGTTTTTTATAACAATAGCCCTGTGTAAGGGTGCTTAATACAGGTTTGAGTCACTTAGACCAGGTGGTCGTTAAATAAAGGTGGCCGCATGAGGAGGTTTGACTGTATTTACATAGTAGTTTGGGGCAGCAGTGTGGAGTAGTGGTTAGGGCTCTGGTCTCTTGACCGGAGGGTCGTGGGTTCAATCCCAGGTGGGGGACACTGCTGCTGTACCCTTGAGCAAGGTACTTTACCTAGATTGCTACAGTAAAACCCAACTGTATAAATGGGTAATTGTATGTAAAAAATAATGTGATATCTTGTAACAATTGTAAGTCGCCCAGGATAAGGGCGTCTGCAAATAAATAAATAAATAAATAAATAAATAATAATAATTAGTAATTACATGTGTACTTACAATGTTATTATGCATAGTTACAATGTACTTAATGTGGAAATCGTTTTGCATGATATGTGTAAGTACACAATTGTATCAGAAAAGAGTTAGAGTTTGGGTTTGGTTTGGGTTAAGGTTATGGATAGAGTTAAGGTTATATCATGTGACTTGACAACGTTGTGAGACCTAGCAGCTACAACTATCGCCAAAAGTTTTGCATCACCTAGAATTCTAGGATTGAGACCATTTTTTATGTGAAAATCAACTTCAGGGTTTAGGCGTTGTGGCATAACTGGAATGTATAAAAGTAATTAGGTCTGGTTTTCTGTATTTCTATATCTTTTTATGATCGTTTAGTCTTTAAAGACGAAATGACGCCCAAGGAAAAATAAAAAATACAATTCTGTAACAGAAAAACAAATACGTACAGTCGGGGGGAAGAAAACCTTAAAATAATGCTTTCACGAGGTTATAGTTACTTTATGTAATGCCATAAATTGTACGTAATGTGTGCTTTGGTAATGTAGGTTTTTATAGCAAACATACTTTAAAAGTTAAGTGGTGTAGTCGAGACAGAACTTGCATAATAGGCAAGTTGCATGACTCGCATCTCCCACACAACTGTCTGGTTCAGTCAGCAGTCCTCTTGATGCAATGAAAAAAGTATTAGGAACTTCTACTGCAAACTAAAAAATGCTGACAAAGATGACAGCTACAGCGCATTGACTACGACTGTGGATACAAACACGAACAAATCCACTGACACACACACACACACGCACACGGGTAAATACAGTAAAGCATTCAGACAAGATGGAGAAAGACACTTTGTGGAAATTCTTGTTGAACGTAGATAAAGGCATTAGCTGTTATATGTGTTACTAGTTCAGCGTACAAATAAAATGTGAATTCGTATAAGAATTCTTGTTTCAGATTTAGAACTATACCACGGCTTCTCTCATTTATAACTATCGTTATATCCTTAATTGTGACAGCTTTAATATATGAATTAGAACTAATGCCCATCTTCTCATTATCCTATGCCTTAAAGAGTAAGTAGCTGGGTTCTGAGAATTACAGCATTATACATCCCCATGTGTTGCTACAACTGTTTAAATAACATACCTGTCATTTTTCTTTTCATTGTTGACATCCTGACAACTTTTTACCCTTAGAACTTTAAAGTCTGTTTCAAAGCTCTTTTCAAAATGTCTGCTCTAGTGCACTGGGGTTTGGGATCTGTCCTCTAAATCACTGCAGGAAGAGCGATCTTTTCTGTTCTGTACCACATCATGCATCGTTATTGCTGTGTTACCTCTTTGACAATGTGGCAATAATCCTGACACTGTTGGTGCACTAGAGCAGACATTTTGAAAAGAGCTTTGAAACAGACTTTAAAATGTATTAAACGTTTTCAGGATGTTAACAATGAAAAGAAAAATGACTGTTATTTAAACTGTTGTAGCAACACGTGGGGACGTGTAACGCGATATTTTTTCGGAACCCCACTACTTTAATACTGTACAACATAACATTAGTCCAAACCAGGAAAAACCGAATTACTGTATGATTCTGTGTATTTTTTATTTATATTGTTTTTGGCACTGCTGATGTGAAAATATAACTGTATTATGGTGTTATTATCTTTAGTATTATTTTAAGTGAGTTTGCTGGGAAGTAAAATGAAATGTGATTGGAGTGGCTTAGAGAAATATAAATCTTTAACAGGTCTGTATGGGTGTAATGAGGAACGATATGACTCTGGGCCTTGCTATCTCCGTTGACAGATATTAAGAAAAAATAACAATACAATGAGGACGGTGCAACATTAATATTTAAACTGGAGGAATATTGCAGAGGAGAGCTTTTTTTATTTTTCACGTTGGGTTTATATTGCTTTGGTTGCTGGACTCTGTTTTTATCATATTCTTGGAAATATGAAATATTTAAATAAATCTTACCTTTAGTTTATTATATTTTGAAAGGAACACTTGTAGCGAACCATTATTATTATTATTATTATTATTATTATTATTATTATTATTATTAAATCATGCTAACATGTCTATTTATAAATCTGATTTTATGGAGTGTTTTGTGAAGGGCAGTTTTTTTTAATTAATTCAATGAACTATGCAGTTCACGAAACTTTCATTTTCAACAGATTGTTGATAGCAGTTTAAAACAGTTCTTGAAAATATATATTTTTTAAATGTAAAAGCATGTTTTCTATAACAGATTGTTTTTTTCAAAACTGCACCAGCCTACACTGTCTCTCAATTAGAACCTGTCTACTCTGGATATGGCAACACTCTGAGATGCAATTTAGGTTGATCATGTGATTTCCTTTCCCCTGCAGCACTATAAGGCTGCTGTAGTTCGGGGATGGAAATAAGACTCCTATTCCATATCAGTTTCATCCATTCCAGTTTTTACTACGAGCTTGAATAGCCACAGTGTATAAAGTGGTTCAAACCGCTGTGCAATGGGAGTCTTATTTCCACTCCTGAGACATTTTGAATCATTTAAATCTGCCAGCTGTTTCTGTAAAGCAAACTTCAGCCCAGCTTTTTTCTTTGCTTACCCTGTCCCCATTATGGGGCAGAGCAGTAATTTATGAATGTATGAGGAAAAATAGCCCTGACACCAGTTATTGATTTTGCATTAATAGATCAGGCTTTTCTGTGGCAGACCTATTGATTTTTACTCTTTTTGCCAGAGACTTGAAAAATAGTTCTCATTTTTGCTAAAATTATAATGTTACTTGGGCGGTGGAGCCTATTTGCAAAATAGGAGCTGATTTAAACCCATTTTGTTTTGATGCTGGTTGCTGAGTTGAGTAACAGCAGTCTGTAAGTTCAGACTTAGACTGAAAAGTAAGATGGAGAAGTTCACCACAACGTGACGTACCATATAGAACAGGGGTGTCCAATCACGGTCCAGAAGGGCCATTCCACTCCAGGTTTACCAGGTAAGTTAGATCATTAACTACTCTATGATCTGGATGGAGGTTTCATTGGCTCAATTCAACAATTTAGAACAGGGTTGGAACAAAGACCAGGAGTGGAAGGGGCCAACTTTGACCAACCCAGAATTTTTAACTGGTATATTATTGTTATTAATTTCTTAGCCGACTCCCTTATGCAGGGCGACTTACAATTGTTACAAGATATCACATTACTGTTACATTCAATTACCCATTTATGCAGTTGGATTTTTACTGGAGCAATCTAGGTAAAGTACCTTGCTCAAGGGTACAGCAGCAGTGTCCCCCACCTGGGATTGAACCCCATACCCCCTGATCAAGAGTGGCCCCCACCTGGGATTGAACCCATGACCCCCGATCAAGAGTGTCCCCCACCTGGGATTGAACCTACAACCCCCTGGTCACGAGTGTCCCCCACCTGGGATTGAACCCACGACCCTCTGGTCAAGAGTCCAGATCCCTAACCTCTACTCCACACTGCTGCCCAATGTGGAGGTATGTGGAAGGAGGGGGGGTGGTGTCAAGTACCACAGACGAGGATGGGGGGGGGGGGGTCTTAAAATTGAAACCACTGACCTGTATAACAATATTGAACAATATTGGAAAATGTTTTTTTTTGTGATTCAGCACCCAAAGCAGTGGACAGCTCCTCTCTGTTTGTGTGTGTGTGTGTCAGAGAGAGAGAGAGAGAGAGAGAGAGAGAGAGAGAGAGAGAGGTGCTTCAGGCTATGGGTGACATTGTGTGTTCGTAAAAATGGAATATGCTTACTCATTGCGTACGTTTCTGAGGAGCGGTGTCAAATCCGATGCACATCAAACCCTGTCTCTCTGCTTCCTCTTGCTTTGCTTAGCCTAATTTGAGCAAGGTTGGGGGGTGTGCTCTGGGCACAAACAATGATCTTAAATGAAGGAATTGATAACCTGTGGCGTCTTTGCAGCCCCCCCCCCTTTACTCCTCTCATTGCTCACTTCATTACCAGTGATGCTTATTATCAATCAGGGAAGGACAACAAAGGCAAAGGCAGGATTCATTTTTATTTCATTCCCTGCTCCCTCTTCTTTGTAAGCATTATATTACACACACAGATACGTGCACACTAAACTACATCTGAATTCTATTAATGTACATTTTCAGGGTATTTCTGATTCCCTACCATTGCATAAGAGTCCAGTTTGCTTATCCATTTGCATATGAACAAGGTAATTGACAGGGCTAAGTGTCAATTTTTTCATCTCCACAGGATGCAGTAAATCAGAGAGTAGATTTTTTAATTTTTTTTAAATACATCCCAAAGCCATCACAGCACATCAGTTAGGATTATATTATAATTCATGACATAGGGGATGTCAGTCAGTAGCCTTATTAAAGACTACAATTTCATTTCATTAAAAAAAAGTACCTTATGTTGTTTGCAATTATTTTGCATGGTCCTTGTTGCTGAATGCATTTTTAATACAGCACTGTGCAAATTTATCCAAACGCCCCATTGCTTCTGTATTTTAAATTTGTTGTGAATACGAAATCAAACCGCCGGAACTGAAAATCTTGGAAAACTCTCAAAATAGGCAAATTAGTCCAATTTAATTGTTGACTTAATAGGCCACACATGCAATTGATTAAACATAGTAAGAGAAAAGGAACACATAGGCACAGATGATAGGCATAAGACTTTTTAGAAGTTTAAGATGTCTAATTAAAGCACAAAGCATTTTTCCATTTTCATTGTTTCTTTATGACTGATTCCTGACCAGAGGTTTTCATGCAGGTAGCTATTTAAAGGATGACAGAATCTTGAGGTGTTCTAATACATTTGCACACTGCTGTATGTTTGATAAGCCTGGGTTAACATGCTTTCATTGGAGTTGAGCTGCTCTTTAGTTTTAGTTAACTGAAAAAGATCTAACACAGGCTAGATCAGCCAACGTGTCTTTAAAGAAGAACCATCTAGTGATCTGCCGCTTTGGATTAAGTTTGCATTTTGGCAATCGATTGTGCTGGGGATTACTAATATAAAGACACTAGCCTGTGTTACATCTACAGTGTGGCAGGAACTGCTGAATCCAGGTTAACAACTTAGCACTTCGGAAATCATTCTCTGTGGCTCGTATTGTAGTTTTTGAGTAACTGCAAACATCAAAAATGCAAGGGGGGGCACACAAGAAAACGAAAGGACATCTTGTCTATTGTGGCATTATTCTGTGTCGATCAAATTCTGTGCATGCTACCATTTTCTGGAATTAAGGTATTTTCGTACATTCATTTTTTTTAAAACCATTTGAGCAACATCTTCATCACCTTTTAATATTTATCACATATAGATGGATTGAAAACGGCGCTCATAATGGAAAATCGCTCATAGGATTCGATACACAGGCAAATAAGAAAGTGGCAATGTAACATTTCTGTAAATATACCCTTTGGTGTTTCCATTAAAGGTGAAGCTCTTGCCAGTGCAATTCCTATCTTGACTCCTTTTGAAGCTGTATGATTTCGATTTGTTTCACTCCTGACTCATTGAACTTGCATTAAGATTGTTTCATACAGCGGAATGAGGCTGTTTTTAGACTGAAAAGGGAAGGAAAACAGACTCCCCTTGAATCTGTGCTGTGAGTTTCCACTCGACAGGTGCGCTGGTGTTGTTCTATCGTTACCGTACCAGCTGTGTTTTGCTCTGTGGGGGGGGGGGGATATCTGGCATGGTGCCATCCTCTCACTGCTCATGGCCATTAATGTGCCACCTGTGCACCGCATTGGCAGTGCCTACCACTGCGGGGCTGAGCTTGTGATTTAGCTAGCTGGTATAAATCACTGATATGCGACTGTGGCAGGGTGCAAACCCTTAATGTAAATAGCGTGGGTGTGGGAATGTTAGGCAAGGAGAAATCTTGAGTGCTCAGCCTGACAGCAGAATTGTTGTGTTTAAACTGTTATTTTGACCCTCGTGCCTTGCTTGATTTATGTATTTTGTTTAATAAACGTGTGCAACAGCGCTGTCCTGTGACAGGGACAAATGCAACCATGAAGCAAAAAGAAAGCAAATGCATTTCCAAATGAGGCACTTTGGAACCTTCTCCTTCTATCCAGCTGAAGAAAGACATGTCCAAAACGTTGTGATATAATAGATTCTTTTTATTAGTCATTCACATTTTTGTGTACAACTTTTTCTTTTTGATTTGTCTCATTTTGGTAGACAGCAGTTTTCCTTTTTCAAATTATATTCAATCCCAGCTCAGCCACTGACTCACTGTGTGCTCTGTCCTTCGGATGAGATGTAAAACTGAGGTCCTACTGTAAGTGACTGCAGCAGCAGTTGTTGATGCATAGTTCACCCCCTAGTCTCTGTAAGTCACTTTGAGAGAGAGAGAAAGAGAGAGCGAGAGAGATTATATTTTTGACAGGCAACCGGAAATAAAGAGTAGTAGACAAACACAATCTGTTGTGTTGTGCAAGATATATCCTGGGATAAGACCTGCTTCTGCATTAATCCTGGATGGTTCAATGTCAGTGCTGGGTGAGGACTGGTACAATCTGATCTTTCAGCCTGCTTATGGAAAGCAGCCCGACTCTATGCAGAATCTCAATGAGCCTGGCAGTGGAGATGAGGATTAAGATCAGATGGTTTACCTGAATCTTAACTGCATAACTGCAGTCGGAGAAGCTCTTTCCTTTTCAAGCCCTTCTTCAACACGGTGCAGTAAACTTGTTATTTTGTGAATTCTGTGGATGATGTCATGATTGTCCTGATTATGATGTCATGACTATGATTCTTTCTACACAGCTGAAGACTTTTGTCTGAAACGTCCTTAAATAAATTATATTTTAATAATTTAAACCTTTTGTGTACATCCCCATATATATATATATATATATATATATATATATATATATGTGTGTGTGTGTGTAAAACAATTTGATGCTAGATCTCTCAACACTAGTATTAATACAGTATGTATATGTATAAAGCTGTGTAATAAGTGTACTCAGTCTTAAAGAGATGTACTGTATGTATGGCACTGGTAGGCTGATAGGAATCTGAAAAGTGTAAAGCGATGCGTTCTTGAAAGTCCTGCCAGCCTCTCTCTGCACTAATTACACTGGAATCTCTCTCTCTCCCTCACATTCCTAGTGCGTGCCACCGACCCTCGCATAATCTGCAAAGCTAATTGTTTCCACTGCCAGGCTTGAATTTAATCAAATATATATATATTCCACAGGAGAGAGAGAGAGAGCGAGAGAGAGAGAGAGCGAGAGAGAGAGAGAGAGTGAGTGAGCGAGAGAGAGAGTGAGCGAGAGAGAGAGAGAGTGAGCGAGAGAGAGAGTGAGCGAGAGAGAGAGTGAGCGAGAGAGAGAGAGAGAGAGAGAGAGAGAGAGAGAGAGAGAGAGAGAGAGAGAGAGGGCAACAGCATACATCAGCTTCCCAGGAGATCAGCTATGCAGAATTACAATACTGCCAATAACAGCTAATTCAATTCCACTTGGTGCAGCAGGGGGGTAGTGTGTGTGGCTGGTAGTGGTTGGATCGCCATGCCAAGGAAAGAGAGAGGCTGGTTTTCTGTGATGTATGCTTCCAAAATCTCCTCCTGCCATCTCTGTACCCGTGACATGCCAAACCATCCCGCATTCATATATTAATGAGATTGCGATTTCAGCACCCCATGCTACGGACCGCTCCTGTAGCTTACTCATGCATTTACCATTTGTGGCTATGTGTCCATTTTCTCGGACTATTTTAAATTAATTGCATGTGTGGCCTATTCAAATCATCAGTTAAATGTGACGATCGCTAATTTGCCTATTTTGACTATTTTCCCAGATTTTCAGTTCCAGTGGTTTGATTTCATCTGCACAACAAATCAAAACTACAGAAACAATGGGTTGTTCTGATACAGAAGCAATGGGGTGTTCTAATACAGAAGCAATGGGGTGTTCTAATACAGAAGCAGGGGTGTGTTCTAATACAGAAGCAACGGGGTGTTCTACTACATTTGCACACGACTGTTTCTTCATGGGTGACATCAAAGGCACATCTTTTGTGTTTGATTGTATATTTCAGCACCGACGCGCTGGACAGTTCCACAAACACACTTTGTTGACCTGCGTAGGATTGTTATTACATTTCAGCACCCAAAGCAGCGGCTTGCTTATGAGTTAATTTATCTGAGTATATGCCCATGGGAGAATGGGATCTATTCTAATAATACAATAAGCCAGTAATACAAAATGCCTCGATATTTTGAAGGTGCATTATGGGAGTCGATAACATGCGCAGTAACATGAAACCACAGCATGCCCTTTTTAAAAAAGCTTTCTTAATTCAAGGAACAGGGATCTGTGGCTGTTGATCTCATGGATTCAGGCAGTTAACAGCTAATTGCTAATGTGCAATGTACAAACCCTAAGAACCACTCCTGGCCTCGTGATGACTCATGGCTACATTGAGTATATTATTATTATTATTATTATTATTATTATTATTATTATTATTTATTTATTTATTTATTTATTTATTTATTTATTTCTTAGCCGACGCCCTTATCCAGGGCAACTTACAACTGTTACAAGATATCACATTATTTTTACATACAATTACCCATTTATACAGTTGGGTTTTTACTGGAGCAATCTAGGTAAAGAACCTTGCTCAAGGGTACAGCAGCAGTGTCCTCCACCTGAGATTGAACCCACGACCCTCCGGTCATGAGTCCAGGCCCCTAACCACTACTCCACACTGCTGATCATAAGATACACAACCTGACCAGATAGCCGCGCTCAGCCGCTCGGGTTGCCGTGGAAACACCCTGTTCTGTTGCCGTGGGCAGCCGTAACTGGGAGCGCCAGGCAGAAGAACCACTTAGGTCAACTAACCAAATGCAATTGCATGCTTCTCTATATAGAAGCCTGCCAGGTAATGGACATCTGTTGTGTTTCTCGTTGGGTGCAGAGCAATAAGAAGCGACCCCTCCCTCACCCCCTCCTTCACTGTGTGCGCTATCAGAGAGCACTTGTCTGTTGATTTAGTGACCGCTTGGCCCGTTGTATAAATCACAGTCGCAGCAGATGTAGCAGATTTATCAAAGGAACAACCTCGGAGTCTCTGAGCCAGACCTGGCTGCCATTACTCAGGCGAGGGTTGCCGTAGCAACGATGGAAAAGGGCTGAGCCGTTCCATGCAAAGGTCAGCCACCACCAGCTACAGAGCCATTACTGCCCCCCCCCCCCCGTCAAAGGGGGTTCAAATTCTTTTGGAAATAAATACCAGGAGGCTTGAGAAAACAGCTGTCTAAACGAATCGCTGATTTCTTTTGATAAGACAACTGGTTTGAGGTTTACTGCTACAGACCTCAGCTGCCCAGTATATATGGCTGACTGATCTCCACTATACGATTTTTTTAATTCTCTCAGTGGGTTTGAAAAGGTGGTCAAACTGCCAGTATATTGATGTTGTGTTTAAACATGACCCCTACAGTACTACAGTGGAGATCAAGTTAGATATGTCCAGTTAACCCATGGACTACTGTATGGATCAGAGGTGGTATAGTCCAGCGTTTCAAACTTAGTAAATACATCTGTACTTACACATAATTATTATACATAGTTACAATATACTTAATGTGTAAATGTAGTTTGCATGATACAACCCTAACCATAACCCAACTAAATCCAAACCTAACCCTAACCCTTTTTTGATACAATTGTGTACTTGCATATATCGTGCGAAAACATTTACACATTAAGTACACTGTAACTATGCATAATAACATTGTAATTATGTGTAAGTACACGTGTATTTACTAAGTAACTACTATGTAAATACACAGTAATTAGAGACACTTAATGTAAAGTGTTAACAAGTATTTTTCTATGAGTCTCCAAGGACAAGACATGCAAGTGCACATTATTACAGTAATAAAATGCTGCATTGAGAATACTATTATTAAAAAGCATTAAGACATTTTTGTTTGTTAGGGCATTTTGTTTGTTAAGGCAGAAAAAGCCATACTCAGTTAATCAATAATCTCTAGTTATAGCAAGGGGGGGGGGGGCATTGGTTTATATTGGCGCACATCGGTTTAAAAGAAATTACATTGACAAAGATGCAATTACATTACAAAGACGACTCATGATTAAGTGTTTTAAAGTTGTAATAAAAAGGTGTTTTAAATATGGGTGTGCCCTTCAATCTGTGGATTGTATTCTGCTCAGGGATATATTTTGCTGTGGAAAATTGACTACAATACACTGGGAAAAGATGGCAGTGTAAAGCAGGGATTGAGAGAGAGAGAGAAAGAGAGAGAGAGAGAGAGAGAGAGAGAGAGAATGAGAAGGAGGGGGAGGGAGAGAGCTGCGTAGTATTTTCTGCGGTGATGAAATATTGATTGCACGTATGGTCTCTACAAACTTCAAACAAGCTGCCACAAGCTTAAGGGGTTGGGAGTTGAGATTCACATTAAGAGGGGGGACGGTTGAAGGGAAATCTTTGCAAAGAACCCTACAGGGGGTGTGAAACTGTGATAATGCACCAATTGCTCCCTGTCTCTTAACTACCTAAGCTTCATTCTCTAAAGATACGTTTTACCTCCTGTTGTGCCTCTTATATCGGTACCTGTGATGCCTCTGGGGTGCAGAGAGACACTGTGGATCTGTTAGCTCCAATGACATTAGAGGCCCCTATTCGCTAGCTTCATGTTTCTGGAGGATTCCAAGTTTTTGGTCTCAATCTTGCCTTTATTGGGCATGTGTGTAATTAAAGTGACTAATAAAATATTTCAAAAATGTTCTAATCATTATATACAGCTGTGGCCAAAAGTTTTGCATCACCCTATAGAATGAACTAATTTTGCGTGATAAAGTCAAATGAAACCTGCTGAATAATGTTACGTTACCATATTGAATTACACACCGCTTTGTAGTTTTTCACGAACTTTACAAAATGTAACATGAAATACTGTACTACTAATATGGCTTCCGGTAGACTTTTGCAAAGTAGCTTCTTTGATGACGTGATGTTAAATAAAATATCTAAATTATGTTCATATAGTTTTGTCTCAATCCTAAAATTCCAGGTGATGCAAAGCTGTAGGTTTGAAATATGCAGCTCTGAAAGGAATGTTACTGGAAACGTATTTTTAACTGGAAGCATGATATCTCGCATGGCAATCGTTTCAAGTAATCTGTTTGCACAAGACAGGCTTTTAGTTAGTATTGCACTTCCTTGGTTACCTGATACCGTTACCCAATCAGCTGCTTCCCCTCCTGCAACAATGGGAGGCTGTGTGGACCAGTGGTTAAAGAAAAGGGCTTGTAACCAGAAGGTCCTCGGTTCAGCTCCCACCTCAGCCACTGACTCATTGTGTGACCCTGAGCAAGTCACTTCACCTCCTTGTGCTCCGTCTTTCGGGTGAGACGTAGTTGTAAGTGACTCTGCAGCTGATGCATTGTTCACACACCCTAGTCTCTGTAAGTCGCCTTGGATAAAGGCGTCTGCTAAATAAACAAATAATAATAATAATAATAATAATAATAATAATAATAATAATAATAATAATAATAATAATAATAATAATAATAATGGTGATTTGAAATGAGTGGTGTATTGTGGGAACAGAACATTATCTGGATGCACTGCGATCCTTGGAAGAAAAATTCTCTTTCTCCTGGCGAGAATGTTGAGAAATGTATTTCCCATATCCCTCAAAAGAGTCGGCAATATGTTTAAAAATATAACATTGTGATCAGGGCCCTAACCAGAGCTACATACTACCGAGGTCAAACTTAGGTTTCAAGCTATAGCTGACAGTATTATATGACTGCTTGGTATTGACTATTCAACCTCCAAATCTATGTTAGATCTATGGCACACCAACAGAGAAAATTAATCTGAGTCTCTTGTACTTTACCTGAGCATCAGAATTTATGATGCAAAAAAAAAAATAAGAGGGCACAACCTCAGTGTCCTCATAGCTAGTTACAGCCATGGCTGCGATAGGGACAACTCAGGACACAACAAATGTAATGTAAAGTCGATCTGGAATAACTCTGGTAAATATCATAAAAAGAGATCGAAAAGTTAAATGCCAAGCTCTATAAAGGCGGTCAGTTTGACAACATACAGTAAAGAAAAATAATTCGATTCTCAAGGATTCAGCTCCCACTGTAGCTGACTCAACAGCCATGACCTTCTCAAAAGGAAGATTACGATATGATTCTGAGAATGATTTCACTCCAGAGAGTTTTACTGAGCGCTTTTCTCTCTGGAGCATTGCTTTCTTTTTTGCAGTTCCTGATGGATTAAAATTGCTTCACAAAAACATTAGCTTTTCTTTTTAAAGATCTAAGTCTACTACTTATGTCCTGCAGTGTAGAACATACTGTATGGTGTTCATCAAACAGTATCTCACCTCCATGTACAGCTCTGGCCAAAAGTTTTGCATCACCCTATAGAGTTAACTCATATGTAGTTTTCCATATGCTTAATGAAAAACTGACAAAAATGGAAAAATGTGGCAGTTCAAAATCTAACATATAGTATGGCTTCCGGTAGACTATCGTGTTGTAGTTTATTTAATTACATGGTGTTAAATCAAATATCAAAATTATATATATATATATATATATAGATATACTCTTCACTAAATGTAACTGCTTTATAGGCTTTTAAACATGGTTTGTTAATTTTTTTAGAAGTGCACATATTACTTCGATAAACCACCTTTTAGAGTGTTTGACTGGAGTTCTTCATTGGAACCTGTTAATTATACAACATGTTTCACCACTTTCAGTGCAGGAGTGGTTTCTGAGCAGCTGCGCTGTGACTGAGTGGGGCAGAGATATCCAAAGTCAATAGGACAGCGACAGGTTTGATTGATGTTTTATTTGCTGGGCTTGTCCTTAGCTTGGAAATTCTCCCAGCTGCATTTGGTCAGCTGCTGGCAAAGAATGAATTGAAAATGATTGAATTACACAGCAAAGTGTAATAAAGCATAGCGATAGCATGGTAAATCATAGCTAAGCATTGTAAAGCAAGTATGGTATAGTCTGCAAACGTTGGCTTTTTATTTTGTTTATACATTTAATAAAAATAAAAGGAAAGAGATTGTACTTCAAATTAAATAGCATGGTAAAGCACATTTAAATACTTGGCAAACTATGGTTAATGCAACAGTGTAAATGTACTGCTGTAAACTTTTCCAAGGGACCCAGAACCCCACGCACTGTATGCTTGACTATTATTATTTATGTATTAGCAGACACCCTTATCCAGGGCGACTTACAGTTGTTACAAAATATCTCATCACAAAATATCACATTACAGATAAGAGCAGTTATAAAATACAATAAAGTCAGTAGTAAATAAGAGAAAAAACAAATAAGAGAATATAAATACAGTAAATAATGTTTGAGAGCGATTTCAACTAACAGCAGTTAAACTTATAGTAAAGAAATTTGAGTAAATTCCATCAAGAGCAAGTAGTAAGTAAAATAAATGGATAAGAACAATTTCAAATAAGAAGAGGAATTACAAAAAAAGTGAATATGGTTACCTTTAGGAGTAAAATCAAGTACAAGATATGGAAAATAGAATTATAATTGAGAGCAGTACTACAGAATATACAATCCAAAAAATTCTATGCAAAACTATACAACACCCACAAAAGCATACACGAACCCGACATCCGTTTTTGTGTGACAGAAATATAAAAATATTCTCGGGGCGTTGAATTCCAAACTGCTGACCGAGGAAAGATGGCATGAGAGAGAGAGATGGAGAGAGAGACAGAATATTTACATGCAGGCTTTAATTAGTCAGTAGCCTCCGATGTTAAGATGTCGCCTGGAATTAGGATCCGAGCTTGGCAGGGGCCTGTAGGGATGGCCAGACAAAGTCACATTCAAGCTCGCAACAGATAATAGCCAGTTAGCGTTCCGCTTTAGGCAGGGAGGTTCGGGGGGGGGGGGGGGGGGGGTGCAGGCCCTCTAAGGGGGTGTTAGCAGCTCAGTCTAGTGTCCCAACGGAGCAGAAGAAATCCGACTCTTGTCTTGATTAGCCGTGGCACAAAAACGTGGCATGCCTGGGAAAAGGGTGACGGTTTCATAACAGCCCCCTCCCCCCTCTACCCTCTCTACCCTCTCTACCCCTGTCGACCCAGGCTAACATCATATAAGACTGACACTAACGCATTGGGATGCTACCGTGTTCTTTACAGAAAAGCCCTGGGGCTTAAGCAGCAGCAATAACCGTCTTTAACTCTTTGGAGAACCAGTGCTGCTTGTATTCAGGAGGGACTGTGATCGTATTCACTTCAAATGCATTGTGCAAAAGAATGCATTTTATTAAGGCAGAAATAAATAGGATCCATTTCACTACATAGAATTTGTTTTTCGTATGTGACATTTCGAAATCTGACATGAAATACTGTACTACTATTATGGCTGCCTGTAGACTCCTTTGCGATATCATTTAGCAGTTTCTTTGATTACACGCTGTTAAATAAAAGATCTAAATTATGTTCATACAGGTTTTTTTTTTAATTATGTCTCAATCCTAAAATTCTGGTGATTGCTAAACTTTTGGCCAGAGCTGCAGTTCTAAATTCATATTCTGTTTTTACAGTAGCGATGTAGGTTTAACATATTCTTATTGGTATATTTCCGAAAGATTTCCAAAGCGTGTTTTTGACGTTGTGCCGGGTGAAAGCCTGCTGTTGCTCAGGTGTAATGTGTGTGAGGAAGATTGGGTTGGTAGGGAAGGGGTTAAATCCCCCCCTGCCAGAAAACATGTGGGGACGTGGCTGGAGCAGTACATTCAATAAATGATGATTCATTAGGCTCCAGTCATAGGTTTTAATATAACTGTTTGTTTTGGCCATTGTGCCTTTTGTTTTGTTGATGTGTTTTTGATCGTTTACTGCACTGTTATTAAAGTGCCCAATGGCGGTTAAACTGCAGTTATCTTGTCTCTAAGTCTTCCTGCCGGTAACGCTAACCTATCACAGTTGTCATTAACATCTTTCTTTAAAAAAGCCTCCCTCTTCATGTCAATAGATGTCTGACAGTGTCATCTTCATAGACAGTTGTTTCGGGTCCTCCCTCTGTACTTTGTAGTCGTCTGTCACGGGCCTGTCTTTATATTGTTATGTGTTATTTTGATTCTGTTTCCCAGAAAGGAAATTGCAGGTTTGGGTTTGTGTGGGAGTGTCTTGAGATCAGTCCTGCTTATTAAAATCAACTCTCCTTGTTTCTAGGATTGTAATTATGTAGGTTTTGAAAATGTGATTTCGGCAGATCAATATTTAACTATTAACGCCAGTCTGTCCTCAGCATAACACCTATCTTTATCCACACTTTTTAAATTGTATTCTAGTTTTTTGTATTTTTTTTTAATCTAAGCCCTTTAGATTCAGTTATTTGTATAGTCTCCTTACGTTTTTGGATCTTTAAGACTTCTTAAGGCTAGAAATTGAAAGATAAAATACAATATTAAAAGCCACGACTGTCATAAAGATAATGAAATGCACTGTAATATTTCTCTCTCTCTCTCTCTCTCTCTCTCTCTCTCTCTCTCTCTCTCTCTCTCTCTCTCTCTCTCTCTCTCTCTCTCTCTAAATAATAAAAATACTACAAAGCTGCAAGATAATAAGACATTTTATGACAGGAATAACATAGGCAGCCCATCAGAGCTTACAATGTTCCTATAAACTAATGTGTCTAGCAGTTAGAAACATCACAAGGTATTATCGCTAATTTATTCCACGCATTAATATTAAGTAATGGTAGCTAAGTGTTACTAATTTTCTGGGATTTCAAACAAAAAATACAATTCTATTATTTTCTTTTTACTATAAAACTAAATAAAGAAGCCAGCTGTGTAATTAACTTTCTTACATTTCAACAAAATACGTACCAACAGAAGCGTTTTTTTTTTCTTTAAACAATTCACTGCTGCAAGTCGTTCTTTTGAACCTTGAGAAAGTCCATCACAGTCTTTTGTTTCAGTGAGGCAAAATATGTTTGCTGTTAGCTTTGAGTAACTGCCCCAGGAGAACTCATTTTACAGAATCGGCACCCTTCTGCTGTTCATACTAAGAAATGCATCTTCACATCTGTTGCGTGCCGTCTTAACTTCTGCTCCACTGGGTTTTAGACTGATGCATGCGTCTATGTGTGTTTGTGTGCGTGCGTGCCTGCGTGTTTGTGTGTGTACTGTATTTCAGAGATAAAACTCGTCAGGGAGCCGCGGATAATTTGTTGACCTTTTGGGAAACTTATGTGTGCACGAGATATTGAATACTGAATCGGACACCAATGATTAATTAGAGTAGTGAGGGAAAAAGGCAAAAGTATTCAAATTAATTCAAAACTCGACATTCTGATCGCTCTCTGCTCCTTCTCCGTAAACTACGGCGTTTCCATATCCCGTTCTGGAAATAAATAGTAGATAGCGTTCAGCTTTTTTATAAAAAGATTTGGGTCGCTCTTAAAAGAGCCTTTGGTGGTTTTATGGATATTTTGTTGCCGCTATCCCTTTTCAGTCCGTTCTTCTCTGGTCGGTCTGCCTGCCTGCTGCTATTGGTTCCACCCCTGCGCAGCTGTGTGTGATCTGACGCTGAATATTTATAAATGCATTTCAACAATTCCTGCCGTACCTTTTCTCTCGATGGTATCATCTCTTCTGCTGTGCTCTGCATTGTTTGAAATAGTTTCATAACAGGTAGTTCTCCACGTTGTCCAGCCATAAACTAAAAAGTCAGTTTGATAAGTACAGGTGTTCCATAATGCAAATAAAGTCTTTCTGGCCACTGTGAAGTGATAGCACAAATCTGGTATGGATACCTCACTACCCCAGATAACACCTGACACTGTTGCAGGTGTGAGGGTCTAAATGATTTAAAGACAGACTCCTTTGTGCTGTGTCATGATGAAAATGGTCAGTAATATTCAACTTTAAAATGTAATGAACAAACCAAGAATTACAAGAAGTATAGCCAATCAAATAATACTAAAAAACCCTGCACTTTCAATGGCAATGTTCAATTCAACATCTATAAATTCTTTTTAATGAAAGCTTTTTTTTTTTTTTTTAAAGTTATATATGGAACTATTTTTTCTTCACTCAGTTTAGGCGGAGGGATATTTAATGGGTGTGTGATATACCCAAGTATCACCACTCCCCGGGTGTCTGAAGCCACTCGGCTTTGCCTCGTGAATGCAACACACCCTGATAAACTACTGGCAGCAGTCTTTTGGGGGTTTCTTACTGGCAGTAGAATTTGTACTGGTCCCAGTAGATTTTCTATTGGTTCTAGACATTCCGAATAATATTAGGATGGACCAATTTAGTTTTCTAAATATCAAAAATATATTACACACAACATGCATAGGACACTAGCTACGCTACCAGAGGGTTGGAGATTTGGAGAGACAGCAAGCCCCAATCCTAACCATTTGTGATCTCCGCTACAAAAGGAAACAAATTGGACTAATATGAAATATGATTTTTAAAAGCTTTTGATACCCCCTAAAATAAACTATGGTCCCGCATTAAAATACAGCTATGATTTCTGCAGTGTGTTATAACATGCACAAGCAATCATTGTTGCTTAGCCAAGTGTAACCCTAGCATTGTGCTTCAGCAGTAGTAGTCTGGAGCCTGGAGGCATTTTGATTTATTGCAGTCCTTTTATGGCCTAGTACAGTTTCATATGATTATTATTATTTTTTTTTTCTTTAAGCAAAAGGTTTGCCTTGTTTGTTTGGTCCCAGGTCAGAAGACTAATGGGAAATTACTTTGGAAATGAAATGGAAGAAAACGCATAAAAAGTGAAAACCATCAGATTTCAGTCATGCCCCCCCCCCCCCTTCCCACCCCGTCCCTTAGGACTACTGGGATGTGAGTACTAAATAACAGGCTCGCTGAACTGAACATTGAAATATCAGTGAGCTAAGAAAAGGGTGCTTTTTTACGGCTCATTCACCGGTACCATAATTTAAAATCTTTTTTTAAAAAAAGAACATATGTCTGTTTGATGGGACAGCTAAGAGCCTGCCTCATTTCTAACCAGCTTATAAAAGAAACAGGACAGAAATCTGATCCATCTGACCATGGTCATCATGACTGATTCAGTGTAGGTCACTACTGTTAACTTGTAAACCCCAAACAAAACGAATAAGATGCCATTTTTTTTCTATGGAAAGCTTGGTGGTCCAGTGGTACACTGACTCACTGCGTGTGACCCTGAGCAAGTCACTGAACCTCCTTGTGCTCCGTCCTTCGGATGAGATGTAAAACAAACAAGGTCCTATTGGAAGTGACTCTGCAGCAGCAGTTGTGATGCATAGTTCACCCCCTAGTTTCTGTAAGTCACTTTGGATAAAAGCATCTGCTAAATGACTCATTAATAATAAGAATGAATTAATAATATGGTGCGTTGTTAATGACTATGCTTGCTGCTTTTTCGACAAGTATTTTTCAGCGGCTTGCAAGATACTGTAATTAATCACTGTGTATATTTTTGAGCCCACTCAGGGGCTTTGCTAATTGAAGTTATTTTCAATGTCTTCTTTGCTTCTGACCAGACCAGGGCCAGGGCAGAGAAAACCAAGGAAAATCACAGCAAATAAAACAGGTGTTATTCATACCTGACATCATTAACCAACCAGCTGCTTCCCCTATTGACTGACGTGCTCTCAGCCAATGACAAGACGCGGAAGACCTAGGAAGTGCAAGCGCAACAGATTTCTTAAAATAAAAATTCAAACTTTCTTTAACCAAAGGCAGATATTTTGAAATGGAAAGCAGTGTTTGAGACTTGTGTTGCTAAATGGACGTGGAATTAGATCTGGTCACTTGAAAAATGAGTTTGTGAGCATCTCTAGTGAGGTGTTGGCAATTTGCATTTGAGTCAGACAGGCTTCTAAGTGCAGCCTGTTTACTGTCCTGCAATACTCTTACCATCGTGACCAGTAAACCAGCACGCCTCTCAGCTTTTCTCTTGAAAATAGCCAGTGCTTGAGAGCCTTAATCCCACTGCTAATGCTCAACATGCCTCGCTTTGTACTTCATGGATCATTTGCGTCAACCGGTGATCGTGCAGTGCCTCTGTTAAAGGTATAGTCTCTAATACAGATCTGTATGCACAGCACAGTACCGCATGTGATAACGACTTTTATGGCCCTATTAAATGTTCTTAGTATGATCTGGCATAAGTGGTAAGGTTTTAAGCCACCCATGGAAATAATCAGATGACTTATTAGCCATAGAGAAATCCTAGAAATATGTGACTGAATGCATTGTTTTGGAATTCAGTTGCCTGTGTTAATGCTTCTAAGTTTATAAGACCCTTCATGGATTAGGACCATCCTATCTCCGGGAGCTACTGTATATTCCTGTTCATGCCTTGAGATCAGAAAATGCTCTTAGTTGTTAAAAAAAACCAAAAACGTCTTAAATCAACTGGAGACGCAGCTTTTTTGATGTTGTGCTCCTCGTTTGTGGAACTCCACCCCGGTTGACATTATTAGGCAGGTTGAAACATTGGATTCGTTTAAGTCTAAATTGAATACTTTTTCGAAGTGCTTTTATATAATTGGTTGTAGCTGGAGAGTGTATTGTACATGTGAGCTCTCTTCTGTTGTTTTTAACTTTCTACAGCGCTCTGGGATGCCATGGTGTGAAAGACGCTATATATAAATAAATGTGTATTGTATTGTAATACTAACTGGAGCAGCGTATTGTTGTAATGTGATGAACTGTGGCATGTAGGGCTCAGCTATTCTTGACTTTTTTCAGCTCCCCATCAACATGCATTTAACAGTAATCAATTGTATTGATCGCTTATTGATGGCAATTTTACCCTGATTGAACCGAGCAATTAATCCACATCCTTAAAGGCTGCCTGATTTAAAAAGGAGCTGTAAGGTGGAAAACATTAGAGCACAAAAGTGTGGAGAGCAGAATTATATTGTATTATATTATAATATATTGTGATTTGTTACATTATATGTATGGTTTTTGTTTTGACCGATTTAATATAATCACAGACAAAACAGGGAATAATTTGTATTATATTATTGGAGACCATGTGTTGAGCTCAGATCTTGAGACAAATAATTGAGGAGTGGATATTGGGCTTTTATTAGAGAGTCCTGCAGGACTAGATAGCATAATTGTATTCTATTACAGTATGGTATGGCATAGTATATTATGTTATACTCTGTTATATTCTGCTATACTGTATGACAGTGTTTGAGGGTGAAATGGATCATGGGCATCAGAGTACTGAAGTGGGAGTGGGTGGATGTTATAGTGGTCTGAAAATAGTGTGCATAAAAACCAAGAGTACGTTCCCCTGGCTGCCTGTTGTGAACTGACTAGTTTATTGCTTGTCTTGAAGAAGGATGGGCCCTGTTTAATGATGATTTAGTGCCTGTTTCCCATCATTACAGCGCAGTCCCACGGGCATCATCGCACAGCCCAGAGTTTGTTCCTGTTATTTACGCATCATCTGAGCATGCAGTGGCCATTTTCTAACTGTAGAAGGCAGCGGTGCTGATGCAGAATGTTACTGAAGCTTTTCTTTTTGTTGCTGTATTTAGCATTTTGCAGCTCCATAGTAGCAAAGAAGACACAAGAGGATGAAGTAATAAGTAATAATTGTGTTATTTTGTATTTTGTTTGTTCTGGAAAATATATACTAAGTATAAAGACTAAAAATGTTTAGTCTCTCCACTAACCCACAAGCTAGTTTATGAGCAGGGGTACCATGAGCTGGATGGCATGTCAAATCTTTAATGGGGGTTGATTTCTCTTGCGTGTTTCTATCCCCTGCTACACCTCCTTCTCTCTCTTTACAGGGAAAGAAGAATCGGTGGCGACCTTCAAGGGCAACGAGTTTTTCTGCTACGACTTGTCCCACAACCCCATCCAGAGCAGCACGGACGAGATCACGCTGTCGTTCCGCACGCTGCAGCGCAACGGCCTCATGCTGCACACGGGCAAGTCGGCCGACTACGTCAACCTGTCCCTGAAGAGTGGAGCGGTGTGGCTGGTCATCAACCTGGGATCCGGGGCCTTCGAAGCGCTGGTGGAACCGGTGAACGGCAAGTTCAATGACAACAACTGGCACGATGTGCGAGTGACGAGGAACCTGCGCCAGGTAACTGCGCCCTGGGCTCCCCCACTCCCCACCACCCTCCCCTCCCATCTCTTCCATACTGAAGCCGAACCGTTGCCTGCCAGACCTTGTAGTGGCTTCTTAATTGGGTGTCAATTTTGATTTAAGTTGATCTTCTACTTTACCTCCTTATTTGGAATAGCCCCTTCATCTAAACTGAGCTCCGATTAACAATTCCTTTAACAATTCTGTTAAACTGGCCTTACATTCTGGATCTAAATTGATATCCCCATCGGTAGCCATTTCAGCCCCTGATTTGCACATTATTTCCAAGGAGAATATGTTTAGACTTGGTCATAGGGTTCCTGTAATTCATTTTGCCCAGGGAAACACAATCAAATCCATTTTCTGTTCCTGCAATAATGTCCTTTATATTGGGCCTCTTGGCATGAATTTCTAATGCATTTCTCATCCAGAATAACAGTCAAGATGAGAGGTTTAGGCAAGAAAGCCATTAAGTGCATCAAGACATCTCAATCTGGTTCCATTCCCAATCATTTTATGTGTTCATGTTTATTGATGTGAGTTCCCAATTTAAATATGCAGCCCTACATAGTTAAATTAGCTCCTCTACCCTTTTAAATGGGGTCTACTGGACAGTGGAGCAGTCCAATTAAAATCGCAACACGCTCAAACTAGATGACCAAGTCTAAACTTTGATTAGCTTATTATTATCTGCCCTAATGTGTTTGCTGTTGTGAGCCATTCATCCCCCATTGAGGAACTTGATCAATTGGTCATATTGCTGCCATTAAGTGCGCCACTATAAGACAATCTGAGAATTTAACTGTGTGTGTGTGTGTCTCTATTTGTATCTCCAATGCACTGTAAGAAGGATGGTAGCTTGCACACACACACACACACACACACACACACAGACATACATACACACCACAGGTAATTTACAGGTGATGCAGCATTTAAATGCAATTTAGTGTTCTTTTTTTCTTATATACAGAAAGCATACTAGTTTTGTTTGACCATATATTTAATTGTGCTCAATATAAACTTATTCTATAGGCTTATTCTCTAGTGTATATAGCAACTTCAGGTTCCTCTGTTTTAAGTCTGATATACACTGTTGGTGGTAGACAGTGTATATGACATTAAATACTATCTCACATAAAATCAGTGTTGTCACAGAGTCTCTGCAGACAGTGTGGGAAGGAATGAAAAAGGCTAACCGAATGCTTGGCTATATAGTCAGAAGTGTACAAATCAAAGCATGTTAGATTTTGTGTAACGCATTGATGAGACCACACTCTGAATGTTCAGTTTTTGTTACCAAATTACTAGAAGGTCATTGCTGCCTTGGAGAGAGTCCAACGAAGAACAGCCAGATTAATTACAGGGAATGAATGATCTACGAAGAAGAGAATTACTTTAGCCTTGAACAAAGAAAACTTAGGGAGAGCTTGATTGAAGTCTTTCAAATCTTAGGAGACGACAAACCGTAAAACCAATACTTTAAGCACAGAAATCGCAACCTAAATGGAAATGAAGTGGAGATTTAGGACACAGGGCAAACACTTCTCTACACATGGTATTCATGTGGTTGAAACAATGGGATCCTTTAAGAGATTTGAGATGAATCAGGTACTAGGAACTGGATGGGCAACGATGAGTCCTGCCCTAAATGTTATGTTCTTTGGGTTGGGGGTGAATGCTTTCTTGTGTTGAAATGCTGCACCATCTGTGATGTAAATCATCCCAAGGTGATGTGTGTTCTGGTGATGAAATGCTCTAATAACCCTAACCTTTTTCTTCCTTCTCAAATGGCAGGTTCCGTTCTTATGTGAAAGGTTACTGTAACCTTTTACTGCTTCAGAAACAGGCATGTTCTCATTTGGGAACAACTTTTTTTTTATTGGTCATACAATGTGAAATCTCTGGTTAGCTCGCAAAATGACTTCACCGTGACCCTGAGTAGTTTAATTGCTCAATGCATGCTTTTCAGATCTATTTATCATTGTGGGACTGAATTAAGTCTGCTTTCTGTGTGCTTTAATGAAGCAAATTAATAACCCTTATCAGCTAAGAAACTGCATTTAATGGCTAGCAGAGGTTGATCTTATGTAGAGATATTTTTTATGTGCACTGAAAGCATAGCCTTATGGAATTAGGTAGAGGGAAAGAGCGCCTTTTTGTGGACAGTATAGGTACTGCATCTTTGCAGCAGGGATCAAAGCAAGCTATAGTAATTGTTATGCACACTTTATTATTATTATTATTATTATTATTATTATTATTATTATTATTATTATACACAGACTGGACCTCCCTCTCTCCTGGTCAATGAGGGGACACACAGTTGAATAAATCAAATATCAGGTTTTTACAACTAAAATAGACCAAAAACATCAAGAGTCATTTTGATCACAATAAATTAGGTATGTGTTTTGAATGGTGAATTTCAAATCCATTTTGAATAATAATGAATAATACAAAACCTTAAACAATGTTCCTTTTGAATTTAACAGCAGATTGAATTTCAAATCTCTTCAGTATCAGAGAATGTCAGTAACTTTGGTTTTTGGTTTAAAAAAAATAGGCCTTTAAGTACTTGTGCCAGCTTCAATTGTATTAGCATGGACATATTTGGATTTTTGAACACTATAATAAAACATTTTAGAGATCATTTCTGCCACTTTAATGATCCCTATTAAAGAAAGAAAATTGCTTCTTGGACCAAGTGTGTCAGTTAAAAGTTCTTAATTAGTAGTCTTTTCTTGTAACAGCCTCACTCTCATCCAACTCAACTGCTACAATTACCTCTTTCCAGCAGAAAGCTAAGCTGAAGTGCACAAACGCAGCCGAATCAATATTCTCCCTCCTGTCGCTGCTCTGTCTTCCTGTAATTAGTTGCCTAGCAACCAGACTAATCTTCTCAGCGCGGCCCGATGATGGGGTGTCGTTAACTCATTCATCACCGTCGCACAGCAATGAGCCTGAAGCAGCTTGAGTATCCTTACCGAGTACAGCAGTGTGCACATGTATTAGAACACCCCTTTGCTTCTGTGGTTTTGATTTGTTGTGCATATGAAATCAAGCCACTGGGACTGAAAATGGTAAATGGTAAAAATAGCGATTGTCTCATTTTATTGATGACTTGAATAGGCCGCGCATGCAGTTCATTAAAAATAGTAAGAGAAAAGAAACACACATGATAAAATGCAGGAGACTGTTTAGAAGTTGTTTAAGATGCCTAATCAATGTATATTTTCACACATGAGAGCCTGTTGTTTCTATATCACCGATTACTGAGCGGAAATTGAAATTCTCACACCCAGAGGTTTTCATGCAGGCAGGTATATAAAGGATATCAATGACAAATCTTGAGGTGTTCTAATACATTTGCACATGAGTGTAATTCTCTGAACTCAGCTGTTTCATTTAAGGTTTCTTTTCCAAGCTTTTTACTAGTAAGTATAAGTATTCCATGGACGATCATGGCGTATCCTTATATATTAAATCATTACCTTAGGGATCCCTGAAAGTCTTCCCTGGTAAAGGCATGACTGCTTAGTGTGCAGGGAGAGTCATACAGTCAGGGGAGCGCAGGTTCCTGGCTGTGTGAAGTCGCTGATCTTCGCTGGGGATTCCACAGGGAGCACTGGCTGTGGCGATAGGTTAAGGATGTAAAATTATCAGGCACTGTTACAGCAGACCCAACTGGTCAGACGCCTGGTGAGCTCAGTCAAGACACCTGCTGGGCTTTTCCTCCAGGGAGCGGTAGCTCACACCTGCTTTGGAGCTCCTGGGTGTAAAGAGGTGATTGGCTTGGGGATCGGAGGACGCCCACTGACCTTCAGTTCTCCTGAGCTGTTGTGGGGATTACTGCGGTGAGGGAACACAATTAGAAACACATTTCAGAACCATTGTAATGGACAGCTCCCCCACTGTCTATTCCTCCGTGTAGGTGAGGCCAGAATATTATTATTATTATTATTTTGCTCAACATGTCAATTTGCATTCTGCCAGCATCACTTCAGCTCGAAGCGAGACAGGATTTTTTTTTTTTATTCTCACCTCAGGAGGGCCTTTTTCTCCGATTTCTCATAAACATGCGAATTGAGTTAAATGCATTCTGGAAGAAAAAAAAAAAAGATATTGCATCCTTATCACATTTAAACAGGGTTTTTATGGTTGGGATGCAAAACAAACAAGTAAATAAAAATAAAAGCCAGTATGACAAGACAGTAATATGACATTGATATGAATGGTACCGAACAGTCTTTATGTAGGTCTTCTTTGACATATTTAGAAGGTGCTGTCCACTAGCATGGTTCTGAAACTAATCTGTAGGTGTATTGCATTTAGCGATGAAGTCAATACCTATATCACTGCTTGAGGGACAATGTCAGTAGAATTAAAACACGGTTACAGTGCTGAAACTGGCAACACATATACAGCTATGGTCACAGGTTTTGCATCGTTGAATGAAACCTGCTGAATAATGTTACGTTAACATATTGAATTATATATATGTTCCATATACATAACGAAAAACTGACAAATTTGAGAAATGTGAAACCAAACATTCAAAACATCAAACAATTATGTCTCAATCCTAAAATTCTATGTGATGCTATATATATATATATATATATATATATATATATATATATATATATATATATATATATATATATATATATATATATTCAAATGTAAAAATCCATTCTTTTTATGACATGTGACAACATTACCTGGGTCTCCAGAGGAATTATGTATAGAAAATCATTGAAGGGCGATGCTATGTTACCCATTTCTAAAATCTTTATTTTGTGCAGCTTCAAAAAATGTATGCTTAAGCCAGGGTATCTTATTCTCTGGTGGTGTACTGGGCACATGAAATTGGGAAGGGTCATGGGCTGCATAATATGAAGCGGAAAAATCAAAGTGGCCTGGTGTGAGTCACGACCAGGTAATACCCTCACCAATGAAAGGATTTACACATAGGCACAGGCACATCCAGCAGCTTAAAAGTTTCTAGAACCTTACATCAAATATTAGGATTTTAGGGTCGACATGTGATGTAGGTATAATACATTTTATGATAGCTGTATTTTGTGGTCACATAACCAAAAAAAATAAAAAAAAAAACACAAAAACTACCAATGAAAACAAAACTGACAAAAAAAATAGTATATGAAAGGGAACACGTGCTAATTTTGATGTAAAACAGCCGACTCCCAAAATCACAAAATTCCTGTAATACAGAGGGTCACAAGGGCCTCAGCAGAGAAGGGGTTAATACAGCAGCCGCTAGCTTCAGTACAAACTGGGTAACACAATTAGAAAGAAGGTTCGCGGCCCACTGGGGTAATATTAGATATTCTTCCAGTGTAGCTCTGCAGCACTTCTGTGTTTGTCAAGCGCTGTTTCCCTGTAATTGGGGTGACATTTATATTTTTTGCCTGCCGGTATTGTGTCAGTTTAGATTTTGAAATACCTGTGTTGTGAAGGGGGAGGTATTTATTTCAATAAAGGGAAACTAAATACCTGTCTGGCTGTTCCAACTTTGTTTCCTCAGTATTTGGGATCTGTCAAAGAAATGAAAGCCTTTCTTTTTCTTTCAGATTCTCGTGCCTCTCACTTTTGTGCTTGACAGCTCAATAGGCCATCAGTCTGACTCGTCACGAAGCCTCGATTGGAGAATGCAATATTCTGTTTCAGCTTGACGTTCGGTGACGCGGGCCATTTATTGCTTCAGACATATTTAGGGGCTTAAACCCTTTGCACTGACAGAGCAAGAAAAGTGATAACAAATAACTGATATTGGATCTATTGTATGGGCTGTGATACACATTGTGGTTATAGCTCTGAAAATCCAGATTCCATATATATATATATATATATATATATATATATATATATATATATATATATATATATATATATATATATATGCCAAGCTATGATCTGTGATTTGTTTAAATAGTTCAGGGCACAGATACACCTTGAAATATATAGTGCTGTTCCTGTTTTTCAAATCTTCAGCAGACTGTTTTAAATCCTTATCCATGTCCACAATGCATCACCACATTCCACACCTGTGTGTCTCTCACTGACCAGCAGGGGGAGCAGTCCCATTTCTGTGTTATTGTTTAAGAAAGTTTACACCTTCAAAGGTCAATTAGCTAGGAGCCTAGGTACCCGATCAGTATAGCTTGTCAGGGAAATGCACACATACTGTAAGTGAACAGTTATTTTGCGTGGCAAGATTCATAGCCATGTTTAGGATTTTTATTGCGACAGTTTGGTGTTCCAAACGTCTTTAATAGGTTTTCCTTTCCAGCAGATGACCTTTGACCTGAGCTTCTTCTTGATTATCAGTCAAAAAATAAAAATATTGTGTGCTTTGTTGCCAAGATCGTGCCTCTTGTTAACGATGTGACATCATTTCCTTTTTGTGTAGGTCAATATTACCCTCTTACCCCAGTGTCTAAAGAATCCGTGATCATTATGTTTTTAAAACGATGGCAAACCCATGGTTTCAATGCAAGTTATAACACATTATTTTTTTTTAATGAACAATGCACTTGCAGAGTTAGTGTGTGTGTTTTAGCACCTGTATTGTTTTAGAAATGACAATACTGTTATTGCAAAAAACAAAAAAAGTGTGCAGAATTTGCTTAGAAATCAACATCTTTTTTGGGGGAAAGTTACAGGTTGTGAAAACGCACACTAACTTTTATTCTGTGTGTCTGTGTGTGCGCCTTTTTCCTATATGTCAGCCAGTTTGCAACTTGTGGGAAGTATAATTCAGAGACTATTTAAAGATGTGTTGTCTGCCCCTGTGAAAATGCTTTATCCCGCAAACATTAAACAGTTATGCTTCTCTAGAAGTTTAGCGATTTATTTGCACGCCTAAAAAATAAACACTGAAGAATTAAAGCCCAAGATTTAACCAGGAGGATGGCAGAATCTTTTCCTAATGCGGTGCCTATCACCAAGCTTCTTTCCTGTGTAGTTCATTTTCTACAACCTAAAGTTGCAAACTGACCATCAGAAATAATGTATTTTTTCTATAACTGATCTAACGCCATTGTTTTTTTTTTCCCTGAAGGTCTATGATTACATGGTTCAACTTGAAAACCGCGCTGTCCTTGATTTCCAAATGCTTCAAAAGATTACCAACATTTTACTTGCTAAAAAGTTGGCTTTTATTGTTCGTATTTTAATTTTAATTGACATTAAAGCATTTGGCAATTTTATTTTCTTGCACTTGCGATATTTGAAAAAGTTATTTTGCTCGTTATTTAAATTTAATTTTATATTGAAACATATGATGTATATGAAGAAGTGCTGCATTATGGCCAAATTTTCATTCCCTTTAATGCTTTTCCCCCCCAAAAACTGGTTAAAATCACCTCCCCTTTAAAGTTAATTGTATTTCAATCATTTTTGCATAGGACTTTTTCAGTTGTGTTTGAATTGAACTTACCAGCTGAATTTTTTCAAATGAGTCACTGATTACAACTGACTACTAACTAGGCATTTTGAAAATGTAATTTTGAAAGAAGGAAAGAGCAGTCATGTGGTTTCAATGCATATCGATCACGCAATATTGAGATTGTGTAGATAGGGTGTAATACACTATTTACACTTTCTATATAATGTGCAATCATTAATTATAAAAATCTAAATGAATGGCAATCACGCAATTTCAGCATGCATTGATCATGCATTATTTCAGTAGTGTGGATGGGGTATGTCTTTACTTTAGGTAGTCAAAGACCAGGCCAATCAGGGTCTTTTGAAAGTTTGAAAACTGCAATTGCATGGTAGTATAGACACTGTCCAAATACAGGTTGTAATGCAGAAATGCTAATCATGTTATCTGACAGTTCCAGTAAGTGATTATTCTTCATCTGAGATGGTAAAAGTCATTTGTAGGCAGTTATCAAGGCCCTTAAAGGAGTGCTGACCAAACTTTTTAGATCCATTCTCTATTCCAGGGCTACTCAACCCTGGTCCTGGAGGGCTGGTGTCCCTCCTGGTTTTTGTTCCAACTGTACCCTAAATTACTGCACCAATTAAGTGCTTATCAGAAGCTTAATTGGTCTATTCTGTGATTAGGACCAGAAGCATTATCAGAGATCCAGCATCTGATTGTGTTGAAAATGTAGTTTCTTGTGATGCTTTAATTCAGGGCATGCAACACAGTCAGATTTTAAAGTTGCCATGGCTTCCTGGTACTTCCTGTGCTGTTTGACAATTGTGGCAATCAGTGACCTAGAGAACAGGAAGTTATAAGGTACTGTATATATAAAATATTAAAAAGGATGCAGACTGGTTTTAAAGTCTTGGTTAGGGAATTTGAAATATTGATGACAGTAATAATGATATTGTAAAAAAAAAAAAAAAAAGGTTCAAAGGCAACCAATAACACTTTAAAGGGGAGGTGGTTTTATTTGGTGGTCGCTGAATCCGTGGGGCAAACCAGAATTTGATTTCCGACAAATCATACCATGTAAACATAGAACACATTTTTTTCCAGGTTTTTTTTTTTTTTTAATGACTTAAAATATTCACTTTGAATTTTTAGTGCTGTAGCAAATTGTTTTGTTTAGTTTTTTTCAAAAACGAAGCATTCCATATACAAACATTTCAACTGACAAATGATGATAACATTCCTGTTTTTTTCTTTATTTTATATCAAAGAAACAATTTTTATAAAAATATTTGTTGGTTAAAAGCTGTCACGACTTTTAATTGGCTCACGAATGTAAAACAAATGATTGGCCAAATTCTCAAGCCCCTAACTACCCAAATCCCGCCCACTATGAGAACTAGCCAATCAGAACAAACACTGCTGTGTTACTTTACCTTCATCCCTCCTCCTATGCCAATTAAGCCCCGCCCCAAACCCCACCCCTTTCTGCGCTCCCCTCCCTCCCCTGTATGTTGAAATATTGATTTCCTAACTTCTGTGTCTTTTTTTTACTAACAAAATGCTTCAGGATTTTTTTTTTCTTTTTTTTTCTTTTTACTTTTAAAACAACTAACATCGTGTCATTCACGGAATGAGTCATCTGTTGTTTTGACTTATTAACTTATTAACTTACTAACAAAATAACAGTTTGTTGATTTCTTTCGTTACTTTGAATTTGATTTGGGACAACAAAAGAACTCAATGAAAAGCAAAAAAAAAAAAAGAAAGCTAAAATGAGTGATTTGGAGCCTTTTCGAAGTGATTTCTTCAGTTGTAGTTTGATAGTCCATTGCTGAGTTCAAGGTTTGTCATTCTTTCGTTTTTCTCCCTTCCCTGGTTTCCTGAAGCACGCAGGCATTGGACACGCTATGGTAAACAAACTGCATTATATGGTAGATATCATTCTAATTGTCTTCTACTTTGGTTTGCCCCGGGCTTTTGTTAACTATTTCTCTTAATTTGATTGCGTTTTTTTTTTTTTTTCCAGAAACAAAATTTCCATCCATTTCATTTTTAATTTAATTTTATTTTAAACTTTTTATTTTATTTAATTTTTATTTACTTATTTAGATGAAGAAACTCCCCAAAGGAGTTAAAACCTATAGATTTTTTTTTTCGTAATTTCTTTTCTTCAGATTTTTTTTATATTTTTCGTAAAAACAATTTTCCAAATTCCAAAGACATATATTTTTTCTATTTGATAAAAATAGAAAAAAAACTAAATATATTTGTTTATTTAATTTTGTATATATATATATATATATATATATATATATATATATATATATATATATATATATATATATATTTGTGGTTGTCTTTTTGAGCTGGGAGAACCAGTGGCAGGCAGTCTGGGTGGCTTGAATTCACCTCTGTGAAGTTTTCAAGCATTTATTTATTTTAAAATCTGGAATCGCCAGTTGTATTTTACCCCATTTTCTCCCCAATTTGAAATGCCCAATTCGTAAGCCTGGCTCACCGCTGCAACCCGGGAGAGACGAAGACGAACACACGCGTCCTCCGAAACGTGTGCCGTCACCCGTCCGCTTCTTTTCATTCTGCAGGCCCGCCCCGCTCTGGACCGCTAGCAGGCAGGCCCACAGGTGTCTGGCCAGACCACAGGGGTCGCTGGTGTGTGGTGAGCTGAGGACACCCTGGCCGACCTAAGCCCTCCCCATCCCGGGCGGCGTTCGACCAGTTGTGCACCACCCCCTGGGAACTCCCGTCCACGGCCAGCACTGGAATAGCGTGGACTCAAACCGGCGACCTCCAGACTGTGGGGTGCATTCTGCACTCAATGCAGGAGCCCCTTCCCCAACCATTTATCATAAAGTATGAACCAGGCGTAGTACAAATACTAGAAAAGTGACAGTCGACCTGAGAAACTGGTCATCGACTGACTAAACGCACATCACATGATCGTGAAATGCAATTTGGCGTACCTTTGTAATCGCATTGTAAAGATCAAAGGTATTTTTTCCCCTTGATTTTTAAGGTTATTGCTGTAAAAAAAGCCTCAAACAGCAACCCTTATTACCCGTATGAATACACATTATACATTATTGTCATTTGTTAGGAGAGCTTGTTTCTAAAAAAACTTACAACACAGTCATAAACTTCCCCAGTTGCTAGAGATTTCGTGTCCATATATAAATGTCATCCATATCTATAAAACATTCCATAGTGTTGGATTAAGAAATACTAAAAGAAACGGAAATTCAATGACAAACGTTTTGACTAGAAGTCTTTTTCGATGCCAGTCGAAACGTTTGTCATTGAATTTGAGTTTCTTCTTCTCTAAACATTATGTCATCCCTGCGTCAGAGTGATTTCAAATAACAATAGGACGTGTAGTTTTTGTACAACGACTGTCGCTGGTCTGCGGGTTTTAATGTCAGTTGATGAGAAATGCAGGTCACTTGGCTGGTCTGTCATTTCTTCGTAGTTTCGGTCGCCCCCAAGTCCTTCCGCAAACTGCCTGCCTCTGGCCCTCTCTCTCCAGCCACAGTTGACGCCACTCTCCCCTCTTTCCATCTCTGCATGGCATGACGGGACTTATTTGGGAATTTGGGAATGTCTCTTGACTGTGTCCGGTCTCCTGTCTCCATCACACTAACACTCTCTGAATCAGACACTCTGGACTCTTGACATTGCATGGTTTATTTTTTTATGTTTTATTCTTTTATTTGGTTTCTTCTTTTTGGTTTTGGATCTCTTCAAAACAAATCTCTCTACTACTTCTTACTAAAACAAATAACAGCAACAACAGCAGCAACAACAAAAAAAGGTTTTCGTTTTTTGAGAGAGATGGGGAGCGTCTTTTTCTTTATTTGTAATTAACTGGGGGAGGTTTTCTCTGCCTTGTGTTTACAGCTGAGGGACTGGGAGGGAAGCAGCGTGGCCTAGTCTAGTGGTTAGAGCTGAGAGACTGGGAGGGAGGGAAGCAGTGGCATAGTCTAGTGGTTAGAGCTGAGAGACTGGGAGGGAGGGAAGCAGTGGCATAGTCTAGTGGTTAGAGCTGAGGGACTGGGAGGGAGGGAAGCACTGTGGTCAAGCTTAGTGGATAGAGCTGAGGAGGGACTGGGAGGGAGGGAGGCAGTGTGGCTCTAGTGGTTAGAGCTGAGGAGGGACTGGGAGGGAGGGAGGCAGTGTGGCTGTAGTGGTTAGAGCTGAGGAGGGACTTGGAGGGAGGGAAGCAGGGTGGTCTAGTGGTTAGAGCTGAGGAAGGACTGGGAGGGAGGGAAGCAGTGTGATTTACTGTACAAACTGCATGTAGTTAAGCTTGAAGTTTCATGATTTTTTTTTCCCAGAGCAAAATGCAGATAGCCACTAGCTCCCATACTTCAGTTTTGACGTAGCAGAGCACAGCATTGATGCTCACTTCAACAGCTTACTGTGGAGAGAGAGAGAGAACAGGGAAACTTTCTGCTTTGGACGTTTATCCCTGTATTCTATTACATTACATGCAATCTCTCTGCTAATCATGTTCATTAGGATTCCAAATTCTGTCATCCTGCAGTAACACAACCCAGTACAGTTTGGATAAACGTCACAAAGGCTCCTATCGACAGCACAGCGAGAGCAGCCTCCATTAAAAACTTTAACTCTATGCGCTCTGAGAATCTCGATGCACCCTGTGGTTATTGCTTGTGTATAGTATAGTATGGTATATGATGGAATAGTACAGGACAGAACAGATCAGAATAGAATAGAATTACTGTATATAACCCATACAGAAAATGGTTATAGACGCTTACAACGTTTTGGCATTGATATTCTGAGTGCTAGACCAAAGTTCTACACATACGGCTGGTTTCACCCGATCTTGGATTACTTCCCCCAGAAGTCTGTTAATCCATTGTTGCTACTAAGACGTTCTAATGGTTGAGCTAGTGTAGTACAGCTGTCAAGAGAGATGGGAGCAATATTATCCGAGCTGTATACTAAATTCGGGCGGGTTCTCAGATTTGGAGAGGCAGGTTTTTTGTTGACTGAGCGCTCCTCCTGTCTATCAGAAATGAAAGCGTTTTTTCTTTCTTTCTTCATATTCGTTTGCATGCCGTTGGCCAGCATTTCTAACACCTGCTGTGGACTCCAGGGGCAGTTTCCCCTCTCCTTTGTGCGTGTGTGAGTGTGTGAATCCGTTGTGTCCTTAGTTTATGTTTTATTTGTCCTTTTTTGTTGAGTTACGTTTTACGCCCTTTTGAGTTCCATTACGTCATCGACATGCATGGCTAGTGTCCACTTTAGCCCAAAAAAAAGTGTAATCCTTTTTCTGTTTACCAAACAAAAACAATCTGAAAAAAATGATATAGATTGATCTTTAACTCTTATTACTATTACTAAATTTACTAAAACTAGCTGTTACTAATATTACTGTTTGAACCAACCCTTGTTGTAACTGTACTAACAACCATTTTTGTGTCTGACTCTCCCTAACTTTACTTACAAAGTACTAACAGATTTCGTCTACTTCCTCACCCAAATCCCTAACACTAATACTTTCAATAAACAAAACCAGCCCCCCCCCCTTCAAGAAAAACTAAAGCTCCCTCCTTCCCCAACCCCCTTTCTTTCTAACAGAAAAGAATACAACTGGAAGATGAACATTAGTTCTAATGGAAGTCTCAGCCGCTTACTTCATAAAGGATTGTACCACTATTTATTGGTATAGGGGGGTGGCTAAAGTACCACCCACAGGCCCGTTCCTCTATGGTTTATTCACAGTCTGCAAACCAAATTCCAACCAACAGCCATTATTAGATTGAAATACTTGCAAGGCACTTCAACTATAATTCATACCCATGCTTAAAGTAATAAGGTATGGTTATGTATGAACGGGGAGACAGCTGTTACATTTTTGTAATCATTCTCTATAATTATTTTTGCATTGTCTGAAATACTGTTCCTTTTTTGGATAAATCTGTATAAGATTCAGAAGCTGCTCTGTTCTGGTTGGCTGACTTAGACGTACGGGCTGGATCAACCAAAGTGTCTTTATAAAAGAAAGCAACCTGTTCTACGCAAGATCATGGGATACCCAAAGTGTCAGATCAATAGATGGTGATTTCTCTGTAAAAGCTGATCTGGTTAAACTATTTAGAACTGAAGAGTAGCTCATGAACTCAAGAAAACAGCTTAACACAGATCAAAAGACAGTATTTTAGTATGACCGCTACAGAACCCCTTGCAGTGTTTATAAGAAAGTCGTCACTTTACCTTTGCCATATCCCATGCTGTCCATATCGCAGGAATATTACGTTCGCCAGGAGAAATATTTTTTCTTCTGCACATCGCAGTGCACCCAGATCATGCTCCCTCCTGCAACAATGCTGGTGATTGAAGTCAGTGGCATGGTGTAAGAACAGAAAACCAGCATTGTTGCAGGGGGGAGCATGTTCTGGATACACCGCGATCCTTAGAAGAGAAATTCACTTTCTCCTGGCGAACTGTTGAGAAATGCATTGTCCAGTTGATTAGTAGAGGCCATCCAATTCTGTGGGAAAATATGCCAATAAATGGCAAAATAATTTTAAGTGGATATCTGCGGAGTGTTCTGCAGAGCATCTTATGTGATAAATAATTATTAATAACAGCTTATAAAACAAGTAAATATAATCAAACAATTTATAAGGTAAGTACTTCCAATTTCATGTATCAAGTATTTTTTTTCAGTAAAATCCTTAGACACTGTCAAACAAAAACATCAGATCACATGAAATTTCTTATTGGGTCACATTTTCAAAACCTCAACTCCAGTCTTTAATTAACTCCTACTTTTTGAATGATCTGTTAATGTAACAAGAACCGGACAACTAAGTGATATATTTCAGGTCCCTTTAGCAGTCTGATTATAATCATTATGATGATGATGTGGCTGCAGAATATGGAAAATCTGTGGAAGGCTGAAAATTCCGCGATTTTTTTCGAGGAATTCTATTGTCCCCAGATTCGGACTGCCTCTAATCTCAAAATATAAAGCTGTGATACAGACAACGTGGGACACAGCAAAGGTAATGTGTGTCTCGCAGAGTTCTGTATCACTGTAAGCATTGTTATGGGGTAGATATAGGAAAGCAGACAATGGGGCACATATTGATGTTATGTTACTGTTTTGATGCGACTGGGAAATGATCTGGGTATATAGACAGAATTGCCAATGGTTCCCTTTGCGTTTACCCTTTATAATTTCTTCATGAGCAAAGAACCTTTTTTGCGATAAACCTATGCAATTAACAATTGCAGGAAATATTTATTTGCTTTGTTTTGTTTTTTTGAGTCCCAGATACTACACATGAACATACCCCTGTGGTAGAGTGTGAGAATTGGGGAGCTGCTTTTTAAATTTTTGGACAGATCCGTTCAGAATGGGGTTGGATTATTTATTACTTATTTTACTTCTCCTCAGACCCCAGTCCTCTGCATGTTTTCATATCCCTGGGTAGATAACTGCCTCCTTGTCAAATACATGCAACTGGTTTTAATGAGCAAGCCATCTCACAAGTGCATGACTGCAATGCTATTGAAGTGAAGAGGTAGAAAGCAGCGTCGTCTGCAATACAATATCCGAGGGTTAGAAGAGGACTCTTTCATTCTGCTTTACAAAATCTTGGCATACAGTTTCCTTTATTCAAGCTATTATTATTATTATTATTATTATTATTATTATTATTATTATTATTATTATTATTATTATTAGTAGTAGTAGTAGTAGTAGTCGTAATAGTAGTATTGATATAATTAGTATTATTGTTAGTATAATCATGATTATATATTATGTATGCATCTATTTGTTATTATTATTATTATTATTATTATTATTATTATTATTATTATTATTATTATTATTATTATTATTATTATTATTATTATCCGTATTATTTTGTATTTATTATTTATTTTTACACTAAGAATTAAATTGGTAAAATAACACCAGTTTAAACCCCAATTCAACCCCCAAAAGTCCTAAATAAAACCAATTCATAAAACATT
The DNA here is from genome assembly GCF_902713425.1 of Acipenser ruthenus. NCBI lineage: Eukaryota > Metazoa > Chordata > Actinopteri > Acipenseriformes > Acipenseridae > Acipenser > Acipenser ruthenus. Next base: position 1,288,040 of record NC_081231.1, read on the forward strand.
GAGATTCCTCAGTTTCAGTATATTAAACTCCAGGTTTCCTTCTGTATAAAAGGTCATGTAATACAGGATAGTTTTTCAGTGGCACCTATTTTCTATGGAAGCACCCTGCAAATCCAATGACATGAACATTTCCAAGACATTTTCACCAACCATTAAGGTTTGCTTATAAACACATGCGTGCATCTCTATTGCCAAAGGGCTTCTAGGAAGGGAGCATTTTGAAATGTCCATATTTATTATACATAAAGCAGTTAAGTGAAACACATTTCAGATAGCAACACTTACTGCACATGTGGAGAAATACACATGTGTGTAATTCACCAAAAAATCCCATGGTACTACACAAACTAATCTATCTATCTATCTATCTATCTATCTATCTATCTATCTATCTATCTATCTATCTATCTATCTGTCTGTCTGTCTGTCTGTCTGTCTGCCTGTCTGTTTATTTAACTATCTCTCTATCTACATCAGTGTGCATGTTTATTAGAACACCCCATTGCTTCTGTAGTTCTGATTTGTTGCGCAGATGAAATCAAACCACTGGAACTGAAAACCTTGGAGAATTTTCAAAATTGGCAAATTAGTGTTTGTCTAATTTACTTGATGACTCAATAGGCCACACATGCAATTCATTTAAGATTGTAAAAGAAAACGGTTAACATATGCATGAGACTTTTTAGAAGTTGTTTAAGATGTTAAATTAAAGCACAAAGTGGTCTAACATTTTCACACAAGAGTGACTGTTGTTTCTACATCATGGATTGCAGAGTGGAAATTGAGACTCCCACTCCCAGAGGTTTTCATGCAGGTAGGTATATAAAGGATATCAATTACAAATGTTGAGGTGTTTTAATAAATGTGCATCTTTCTGTCTGTCTATCTACTGCAATGATCTGTTTGTTTGTCTAAAGATACATTGTACTGATCATTTCATTTAATTGAGGACCTATCATTCAATGTGAAGCTGCAAATAGGCTTGTTTTAGTTATCACAGCTCCCTTGATCATTGTGGAGTTGAACCTGTCCCCCAGGTATTGGAGCCCCAATGCCGATAATAAATTGCAGCCAGGTTAAAAATTGCAAACCTTCAGTAACTCTGGGTGATTACTATTGGACAGTGAGAGATCTACTCGGACTGTGATTGGCTGATACGATCAAGGTTTCGAATTGCTGTAAAAGGATATTAAGATTTTAAAAGACATGCAAGTAAAGTGGACTGGGCTGTAAAAATTGGATTGAATTTGTCAATATTAAGGCAGTTATTCTATTTTATGTATGTGTATTTTCTGCTATTCGGTTGTTAAGTTAACCAAACGTATTTTAATGTTACAGTTTTGTTTTGCGTCAGCAGTAACATGGATAGCTCTGGATAAAAGCATTTCTCTAAACACGATTCTGCTGTTTTAAAAAAAAAAACTCACTAATGTTTGGATGAGGTATCTGGCTGTGAATTATATTTTCTAAAAGCCTGTTGCTTTGAAGGACCCTGATACCTGCGAAACAACACAATCCCAGACCTTTCAAAGCTACGGTAAGGAAGAAGAATTTTCTATATCAATTAGTCACTGCACGTCATTCATTAGTTTGTTTTCATGGCTGTGGCAGGAGAGGGCAAGGTAAGTTAGGAACCAGGAAAGGGTTTATTGAAAATAAAGGACCATTTAATTATTCATTAGCATTTGAGGTTTTCTGTCAACTGGAAAACTAGACTGAATGCACATTCACTGTTCAGATTTTACATTTTGCATACCCTCCAACTGTACCGATCTGTCCGGTACACACCGGCTGTCTTCCTAAGGGTATCTGATCCTCACAACTTGATAGAGTGGACTGAATTTTGAAATCCACTCCAGTAGAGTGACTATGCTTTGTTGTGTTTTAACACGTCAAAAACGAACGTATTTTAAAACAAACTTTATACTTTGAAGGTAAATACAGCTATTGCTTCGATAAATTAAACCCCCTCCATAAAATAAAGACTAATCAATTCTGAAAAATATAATACTGCATTCCTGTATTGTTTTAATGTGTAATTTTTATAATTTAAAAGCCCAAACAACTACCTTAAATTTACTCTAACATTATACTACTACTACTACTACTACTAACAATAATAATAATAATAATAATAATAATAATAATAATAATAATAATAATAATAATAATAATAATAATAATAATAATAATAATAATATTAGAAACACATTACAGGGTACTTATTAAACAGAGATGATACACGATGCATATTATAGGGTTGGCATTTGTACCACGAAGCTGTGCCTATACTGTAAGAGACTAGGTCAACTGTACATAATATCTTATTATAAGTCATGCTTTAATTAAAGAAAGAACATGATGCATCGCTAATGCCATTTATAATTGAATGGCTTCCTGATTTGAAAAGTCAACTTTTACGTTGTTCTCCAGGAGAAAGATGTTCTCTTGCGAGCATCTTTGTGTGTCCAGGTAATGTTCCCTCGTACATCACTGCTTTTCTGAGTAACACTTTACATTGGGTCTCTTACTGCTGTGTATTCACATGGTCGTTACTTAGTGAATACATGTGTGCTTGCACATAATTACAATGCTATTATGCAGAGTTAGAATGCATGTTTTGCTTGAATCTTTGTGCACAATATAACCCCAGCCCTTGAATTATAACATTTTTGTGTTCCTTTTCTCTTTGTTAAATTCATTGATCGTGCGCCCTATTAAAGTCACCAATCAAATGAGACAATCGCTAATTTGCCTGTTTTGACAATTCTCCGAGATTTTCAGTTACAGCAGTTTGATTTCATACGACAAATCAATAGGGTGTTCTAATACATTTGCACATTGCAGTAGATAAAGTTGAAAAATATTATTTCGAAGGTCAGACACTTTTTCAGTGAAGGGTTTTTTTTTTTGACAAGACAATCAATAGACAGCATTCAAGGTAAGATTTACTAAATGAATGTAGTAGCTTTCTTTTAATGTTCATTTCACCTTGAGATATTGAAACTAGTGCCATGGGATTTTTTATGTGACATCCACATTGTCTATTGGACCTCAATTTAAATTCTTGTGATAGACACAATACTGCTGCATATTGACTAATATACTCCACTATGCTGTTCTATACTACCCTATGCTGAATGCCCATAGGCTGTATTATTATTATTATTTGTTTATTTAGCAGACGCCTTTATCCAAGGCGACTTACAGAGACTAGGGTGTGTGAACTATGCATCAGCTGCAGAGTCACTTACAACTACGTCTCACCCGAAAGACGGAGCACAAGGAGGTTAAGTGACTTGCTCAGGGTCACACAGTGAGTCAGTGGCTGAGGTGGGATTTGAACTGAGGACCTCCTTGTTACAAGCCCCTTTCTTTAACCACTGGACCACACAGCCTCCTATACAGCTGTAGAATGTTTCTTCCCCTTTAATGCAACACTAGCTATTGATTAACTAATCACATCCTGTGTTGTAGGTCAATTCAACCCATCTGATCTACAGCTGTGGCCAAAGGTTTTGCATCACCTAGAATTTTAGGATTGAGACACAATTAAGAAAAGCTATATTAACATCATTGAAATCTTTTTATTTAACATCATGGAATTAAAGAAACTACAAAATGATATCGCAAAAGTCTACCGGAAGCCATAATAGTAGTACAGTATTTCATGTTACATTTCAATTTCCGTTTTTTTGGGGGGAAAACTACAAAGCGGTATGTAATTCAATTAGTTAACGGAACATTATTCAGCAGGTCTTGTTCGACTTTTATGATGTAAAATAAGTTAATTTTATAGGGTGATGCAAAACCTTTAGCCATAGAAAGCTCAGTTTGCACTCAGTTCGCTCAGTAGCCTGTAGTGTTGTATTTGATAATGACTATATCCTGAACATTTCTAAACCCATGTCGCTAATGCTCGTAAGCTGTGATGGATTTTAAAGCCTTGATCGGTACTTTTTTTTACTGTAAGGGTGATGATTTGTATAAATATTAACAAGCATTTTGCTAGTCTAATTTCATGGCGCTGATACCCATATGGCTAAATAGTTGAAGCCTTGCAAACCATATGCCAGCTTGTGACTATGCATTTAATTGGAAAGCGCTATTCCACATGCTATAGATGTAAGTAATGGTGATTTACTTTCCTATAGTACTGATAGCTCTAATGCATAGATGGATAATGTTAATACAGATTAAATCAGAAGAATTTTTAATATCTGGGACACGGTTGGTTGCTGGTTGGAGTTTGGTTAAAAAAAATTGTCTATGGGATTCTATTACAATACCATCGTATTACCCCACAAATGAAGCCATTACCATCAGTGATAAAGGATTAAGCACATGGGATACTGTCTGTCTGGTAGTGATACGGGCACTGCAGCTGTGTTACCATCATTGTACCATTGTAGCTGGCTAGGGTTGCCCCTCAATACAGATCTGCTTTAGTGCCACTGTCGGCACTGCCATTGAAGATCATTGAGAATGGATGATGTCATCCGATCCTTTTTTTCAACCCTCTACACACACAAACACATGCATACAACCCCTCCCCCTACCCCCCTCCCACACGCACACACACACACATGCATATACATACGTACGTGCATACTATACCAAGAGAACCTCAATCAAGTCCCTACTCGCGACCCATTTCTCCTATAATCACGGGCTACAAGATTTTATCCAAATGACAGCAGACATAAAAATGGATTGCCCCGTTTTTGGGAAGTACAGCCAACAATCGAATTAAATTGATCCAAAAATCAGTCCAGCAGGGCAATTGGTTCCGAGTGCAGTTTAAGGCTTTTCCTTTTCTGTCTGTCTTGAGAGATTCCCGGGGTTACAACACTGTCCTGTCCAGAAAACTATCTCTCCACTTAGAACCATTTTTTTAAGTACACTGCATAAGCATTGCAAAAACATCTTGAGTTTTTTTTACCTATTATTTCAAACACACAACTTAGAGGAAACCAAGTCAAGCAGTTTCATCTAATGTCTTTGTCAGTTTGATATTCACATTGATGAAGGCATTAGCCAGTTTCTTAGATGATTAGAACTGGGTGTTTTAACATTAGTGGTAGAATTTATTGATGTGCAAAGTTTTTTTCATTAACATGTAAGCAGTTTTTATATTAAAAAAGATTATGAACACTTCTGCACATAATGCTACTAAAATATATATAGATTCATATACAGGAAAATGGAGTGTGGAGTGCTGGAAAGACAGACGGATAGAGATAATTTAATATATATATATATTTTTAAGCAGGTTTGCAGCTTTCTTCATTTCCTTCGCCATTATAGATATTTTTTACTGGACAAACAGCGCCGCCCCTGTGGTCGGGCCTTGCAACTGCACTCTGAAGCGATTCCTCCCCTGAGTTCTTAAAAAAAGTCTACTGATCAGTACCTTGCTAGGGCTGGTCGTGTCTCCACGATCTTGGGCTAATCCAACCTCTTCCTCTCCTCTCTCTCCCGTCCACTCTCTCTCTCTCTCTCTCTTTATCACGACCAGGTGACCATCTCTGTTGACGGGATACTGACGACCACAGGGTACACTCAGGAGGATTACACCATGCTTGGCTCGGACGATTTCTTTTACATTGGGGGGAGTCCCAACACAGCTGACCTCCCTGGATCTCCAGTTAGCAATAACTTCATGGGCTGTCTCAAAGACGTAAGGAGCAATTTGCAATATTTATTTTTAAGTCGGTTCTTTATTGAAACGTCATGAAACCGGGGCTTTGCAATATCGTTTTCAGTTGATTTCTTTTGACCAGATGAGGTCGGGGTGAAGATAGCCAAGCTTAGGAAAATAAGAGGTCAATCTAGATACAGGGTGTCCGATCAAATCACGGTCCTGGAGAGCCCTTCCACTCCAGGTTTAACAGGTAAAATGAGATAATGAACTGCTTCAGGGTCTGGATGGAGGTTTAATTGGTTCAATTAAACAACTTAGATCAGGTTTGGAACAAAGACCAAGATGAAAAGGCCAGCTCTGGCCACCCCTGATCTAGATGCTTTCCTCGTGTTGACTTTGGATAACTCTCACAAACCCCACTCAATCATGGCATCATCTTAGCTGAAAATGATGTATAAAAAACAGGTGTTGTGGTGTAAAAGGCAAGTGATTTATTACAGTATTTTCTTAAAATATTAAAGTTGACAAACTAATTCGATGAATCGTACCTGTCTGGCACTTTACCCACATAGGTCTCAAATGTAAAGTTTTGAAATAAACACATGATATAGCAAACCTGATCTATAAAGACACTGTCTGATCTAGCCTGCATATATCTATAGTAACTGGAAATGAAGAGCAACTCCTGAACTCAGTTGAAAATGCAGATTTATATTTAAAAAAAGCAAAATAATTCTGTGACTATTACCCGTTTTGAAATGCACATGTTTCTTTTAGAACTGCACACGTGAGACCTATATACAGTAACGGATGGACGTGCACAAAAGGTCATTGTTTTTTAGCTGCAATTGCTCTAAGAGGACAGTTTAAATATGAAAATGTAATTCAAAGCCTCTTATATTTTAAATCAATGAGCTACTAAAAACTGAACAAGCACTAATGGGTCGAATGGCCTCCTCTCGTTCGTTCAAATGAGAAGGAAACGCTTTTTTTAAAGGGAAAATATACAAGGGCTTCAAAGTATTGCACCCTGTCTGTTCAACTCCAAATGCACTTGTTTTGGTCTGTGAAGTGTCCTAAATTTGGGTCTCGGGTGGCTTTGAGTCACAGATTGAGACCATAATCCGTTCAGCTATGAAGTGACACACTCATCCAAATCGAATTTCTGCTCCTCCTAATCAAAGCTGCGAGAATCTGACACAACAACTTAACAGCAGGGTTTTGGCACTAAGCAGGTATTACTGATTCCTCACACGCATAGAGGGATGAACCTGCCACCGTTACCCAAGGGAACATCTTGTTGAACATTTAGGCAGCAAAAACCGTCCTCTACGAAATGCTTCAAACTTCAATGCTTTTTTTAGGATCCTCATTCAAAAATCTAGGACCCTTATGCGCTGATCGTGTCTGTCTGTCTGCCCATCCGACTTTCTGTCCATCACTTTTGCATCAATCTTCACCACACTTTTATCAAACGCTCCATGCCTCCTGTAAAGGTTTTGGATTGTGTTTGGCGATAATCCGATACACTTTATAGCAATATTTGTAAATTCAGCATGATTTCAAACATATAAAGAGAACAGGCAAGGGAACAGTAAAAACAGCACCCCCTTCCCCTCCCCCAGCTAAGCAGAGCCCCCCTAGCTGTATAGAACAAGGTGCCAAATATTATAGGCTAAGGAGCATATGATTATATGTGAAAACTATACAGTTACATTATCACTGTGCAGGATAATCTTAACAACTTAATATTTAAATAACAAAAACAGGGTTCAAGCAAGGAACAGACCACCAGCAAATCTTCCCAAACTATTTTCTTCTCCCTACTTATTTAAAATATATAAAAGGATGGATTCCTAGATTACTTCGCAAATATAAAAACCTTCCCTTCTACTGTGTGTAATAAAATGCTGTACTGTATTTTTAAAAGTTTTCTAAGCGGGATGACCTAGTGGGTTAGGCACTGCCCCCTCCCCCTTTACAGATTTCCACTTTAATCACAATTAATGTCATTTTAAGCCTCATACTGTTTAATACAACTAAATAATACCAGGGCAGTCTCCCTGGCTGTTCCTCAAATGATTTGCAATGATTTCTTAAAGAATGCACAACTCACAAGTGTGACTGATCTATTCAGCAGACGTGTGCAGTGTATTGTGTCAAGTAGACATGCAACAACGGCCCAAACCATCAACCATCAACACCAGACAGGATACACCTGTTTCAGCTTCAGAGGTACACATTGTAGGCTTCAGTTGCAGTTAGTGGATGTTTCATGTGGTTAATGGGACATCCTCAGCATAAATGGAAAAGAAACTATTTGGCATGAGATTAAAGCAATGACTTTGGTTTCAAAAGCTGTGACAGGAGGGGCTATTTCACAGCCCCCTCTATGACAATACGATACCACTGTTCAAATAGAAAATATTACTGGCAGTGGCAACACAGTGGACTTTATGATCTAATACAGCGGTCTGTCTGGGACTGATATGGTACTGCAATGAATTACCAACGGTGTGTAGAGTGTGTTCTACTGGTAAGTCAAAATACAACTGTGGCACCATTCAAATGGAAACCCATTGTACAAGCTATTACTCCTCAGTGGAGAATCATTCTCATTCTCGCACCACTGTCTGTCATCTATATTGGTGAGAATTTCACCTTGGGTGTCATATTGTTTCATATAAAATGTAGCTACCGTTCAATTTCCAAATAGCTATTTATAATGAGCGCGGAGCAAAGAGTGAAATTAATGAACCACCAGTATGAATTCCAATTAAAAAGTAATACAAATAACAGTATCATAAGCCAGCAATTTAAAAAAAGAAAAAGGTAGATTAAATAAGCAATTACTTAAAAAAAGGTCTTGTTTACAATCCAATAATAATTGCTCGACTTGTGTAAAGCAATTACGCGTCTGTAATTATGTTTTCATCATTTTAGTAGTCATTGTTAGAACATTAAATGGCATTCCTTGGCTTTTAAACCCACATATAGTTATAATTACTGCTACACTAACTGTATACCGTTACACAGCACAATAATGTTCCAAGCTAAAACTAACAGTCTACCTTATTCTTAAGCACAATAACACAGCATTACAATACAAATATGCTGACTTAATATCAGAAACAGTAGTACACAGAGTTAAGAAAAATACTCTTATATGTTTTACAACCATTTCTTAGGTTTCACTTTTTCCCCAGTTTCATCTCTCTCTTCACCACTTCCTCTCCTCCCTTTCCTCTCTTCTCTCCTTCTTCTCGTTCTCTCTCCTCCCCTCTTGCAGATGACCTTGCCATTTTTCTCTCTCTCCCTCCTCCTTCTCTCCCTCTCTCTCTTTCTCTCTCTCTCTCTCTGTCTAATTAATTTGATGCCAAGGATGTTGACGCAACTGCTTTAGCAAGATGACAGACAAATTAAAAATTGATTTCATTCGACCGATTCCCTCATCCCTCCCACACCACCAGAAAATAAAAATCCTTGTGATCCTGATGGCTTCCCGTCTGTCTATCGTAGCAAAGACATCAGCTTTAAAGAAATAGAAAAATAGATTTGTTTCCAGGGCTGATACCTTTCTCTCTGTCATTCGGCAGACCGAACAGTCCGCTCAAGAATGAAAGAAGAACAAAAAAATAATGACACGCACTGGTTAGGAAAATACTCCCTGGAATATCACTGTCAGTGGGGTCACAAGGCCAGGGTTGACAATAATCCGATGACAAACTTATGCCCCTATTCACTGCCTGGTGCTCCCGGTTACGGCTGCCCACGGCAACAGAACAGGGTGTTTCCACGGCAACCTGAGCCGCTGAGCGCGGCTATCTGGTCAGGTTGAGTATCTCATAGCCAAACTGGCTACAAAGCAAGTCACGTAGCTAGGAGGTGTTTAACCTCTTTGGCCACCATCTGCAGTCCCAAACGTAGCAAACCTATTTTAAATGATCTCTCTATCATTCTGCATATCACATTGTCTATCATGTTGTCAGCCGATTTGAATGGAATGAAGAAGGCTTTTCAGACCTGGCATTTAGGATTCTCCTGACAGGCTCAAATCCAGGTAAAGACAGAATGGTGACTGCAGATGGTGGCTTTGATACTGAATACAGAGGGGGCCTCGATATTAAACATTGCCAGCAATAGGAGAAAACTGTGAAAAAGTGGACTTAATAGCGAGGTGGTCTTATAGCGAGTTTTTACTGTGTGTATTTCTCTTTCTAGGTGGTCTACAAGAACAACGACTTTAAACTAGAGCTGTCCCGACTCGCGAAGGAAGGGGACCCCAAAATGAAGGTCGAGGGGGATCTGGTGTTCCGCTGCGAGAACGTGGCGGCCCTTGACCCCGTGACCTTCGAGAGCCCCGAAGCGTACATCGCCCTGCCCAAGTGGAACACCAAGAAGACGGGCTCCATCTCCTTCGATTTCAGGACCACGGAGCCCAGCGGTCTCCTGCTGTTCAGCCACGGCAGGCTGCAGGCCCCCAAAGAAAGCCGTGCCGAGCGTTTGCAGAAGGCGGATTACTTCGCAATGGAGTTGCTGGACGGCTACCTGTTCCTGCTGTTGGACATGGGCTCAGGGGCTATCAAGATGAGAGCCAGCAGTAAGAAGGTGAATGATGGGGAGTGGTGCCATGTGGACTTCCAAAGAGACGGACGCAAAGGTAGGAAAAAATAACAAAATTACAGTATACAGTTGTGGCCAAGAGTTTTGCATCATCCTAGAATTTTAGGATTGAGACACAATTAAAAAAAAAAACCTGTAAGAACATAATCCTTTGTTTAGCATCATGTAATCATATAAATGACAAAATGATATCACAGAAGTCTACAGGAAGCCATAATAGCAGTATATATCATGTTAGATTTTGAAATGTCACATTTTGTCAGTTTTTAAGTATAAGGGGAAACTGCAAAGCGGTATGTAATTCAATATGTTCACGTAACATTTTCCAAAGAGATGGACGCAAGAAGGACAGGGTCTGGAATAGCAAGATGATACAAAATAGCAGTAACAAAAGAGGCTATGATTTTTTCAAAATTCCAGTATATATACAGCCGTGTGCAAATGTATTAGAAAACCCCATTGCTTCTGTAGTTTTGATTTGTAATGCATATGAAATCAAACCACTGGAACTGAAAAGGAGACCCACATTTCCTTTATAAAAGTCTCCCACAATGAAAGTACAGCAAAAGTGTAGTAAAGCACAGTGAATGCATGGTAAAACATAGGGAAGCATTGTAAAGCGCAGAGAGGTCTGGTAAAGCATAGGGAAGCATTGTAAAGCACAGAGAGGTCTGGTAAAGCATAGGGAAGCATTGTAAAGTACAGAGAGGTGTGGTAAAGCATAGGGAAGCATTGTAAAGCACAGAGAGGTGTGGTAAAGCATAGAGAAGCATTGTAAAGCACAGAGAGGTGTGGTAAAGCATAGGGAAGCATTGTAAAGCACAGAGAGGTGTGGTAAAGCATAGGGAAGCATTGTAAAGCACAGAGAGGTGTGGTAAAGCATAGGGAAGCATTGTAAAGCACAGAGAGGTCTGGTAAAGCATAGGGAAGCATTGTAAAGCACAGAGAGGTGTGGTAAAGCATAGAGAAGCATTGTAAAGCACAGAGAGGTATGGTAAAACAAATACAAAAAAACTGCAAATCCTGGTCAACAGACATTTGGAGAGAGACTCACTCATTTGAGACATCAATTTTAGCAGTCAGAAAATCTCAAATCTCACTTCTCCTTTTTTCATCTCTCAGTCATTTGGCTATGTTGTCCTTGACATCTGAGTAAACCCGGGTAAATGCACAGTACAACCACGCGATACGCTTGAAAGCTGCAAAATGACCCCAGGAAGGTCAAGAAATGCCCTTCCTGTAGAGCAAATCCTGCTCGATGCCAACGCTCTCTCCTTATAAGAGACCATGCCGTCCATTATCTGATGCTGGATGTAGTCTACTGTCTGTGATCCAAACGAGATGGCGGGTACCTAATCACTGTCTAGGCGCTCTACAGGGACTCGCAGCAAGCTCGTTGCTAAAGAACGCCTTAATTGCATTTTAATAGATAATTAAAGCCAAGTCATAAATCAAGCGCACTCATCACTAGGGTCTTCCAGTTGGAGAGAGCTCCCCCAGTGGGGCTGCATTTACTATCAAATCCGAGGGTGTCTTTGAACAGTCACTGCACTCCGATGCCTCACAAACGAGTCCAGGATGCATTGCTTCCATTATTCAGACAGACCTGCCCCAGTCATGTTTCTTGTTCACTAAGTACCTGAATAGATGTCTGTCCTCAACAATAGGCAGTTGGTTTTAATAAGCGAGATAGCAGTGCTGTCTCGAAATTGATAACGTCATTTTAGCCAGTAAAAAATGTAATCATTTTTAATACACATCCTTCTCAACATTATTACTTTGGGGGCCCCCTTTTTAGAAGCGATTTCGATGGCGTCTCTGTACCCCAAGTTTGAGAACCACTGATCTGCAAATCAATTTCCTAAACGAATTCAGACAGGTGTATATCGACAATAATCAATGCATGAAGGCATATATATATATATATATATATATATATATATATATATATATATATATGTATATATATATATATATATATATATATGTAGTTTTAGAAGAAACTAAATTAGATACTTTACACTATAGAAGAAAATAAATGGATACATAGACTAAATACTCTGATGCCTGAAGGTTTAAATAGAAAGGAATAATAGATCATTACATCGTTAACTATGTAGTAAATTACACATTAATACATTTAAATATAAATAAGTGAGTGTGGTTACCATGGCATCAAAAGCCTAAAAGTACCTCCACAATGTTTGTTTTCAAACACACTTTCCCTTGAAGAAATGAATTTTTGTTTTTGGGATGTACACAAAAGGTTTAAATGATAAAAAAATGTATATATTATTTCAGGACTTTTTTGGACAAAAAGCCCTTCTTCAGCTGCCTGGAAAGCTAAGTATATACTGTAAAAAAGAATATTTTTGCGGCAAACTTAATTTCGCTAATGGCCTTCAAGATAGATTTTTGCTGCAGTAAATGTTTGCACTTCTTTTTCTTTTTAATGTATGGCACATGTATGAATAATATATTTCACGGCACATTAATTTTGCTTATTTTTAATAAACGTGTAATTAGCAAACATTTTCTTGTTTTACAGTATATGGTTTGAAAGAGGGCAACACAGCAGTGAATACTAGATCAATGCATGTTTAACTGAGACTCAAGTAACTGGCGCATCTCTAATAATAATGGCGTTTGCAGAGGAGTTATGAAATGGGCTGCACTGTACTGGTTCCTCTCTCTTTGCCAGGCTCCATTTCGGTGAACAGCCGTAGCACCCCATTCCTGGCGGGGGGGGACAGTGAGATCCTCGACCTGGACAGTGAGATGTACCTGGGGGGTCTCCCGGAGAGCCGAGCGGAGCTCATCCTGCCCCCAGAAGTGTGGACTGCCTTCCTCAACTACGGCTACGTGGGCTGTGTGCGGGACCTCTTCATCGACGGGAAGAGCCGGGACGTGCGCGGCCTGGCTGAGGTGCAGAGCGTGCGCGGGGTCAGCAGCTTCTGCTCTCGCGAGACGCACAAGCAGTGCGGAGCCAACCCCTGCCACAACACGGGCCACTGCAGGGAGGGATGGAACCGCTACATCTGTGACTGTGTGGGGACCGGCTACCTGGGGAAGAACTGCGAGAGAGGTGAGGGGAGAGGGGAGAGGAGGGGGGCTCAGAGAGAGGGGAGGAGGGGGGAGAGGAGAGAGGGGAGGGCGAGAGAGGTGAGGGGAGAGGGGAGAGGAGGGGGGCTCAGAGAGAGGGGAGGAGGGGGGAGAGGAGAGAGGGGAGGGCGAGAGAGGAGAGGGGAGAGGGGGAGGAGGAGGGGGAGAGGAGGAGGGAGAGGAGAGAGGGGAGGGGGGGGAGGGGGGGAGAATGGAGAGGGGAGAGGGGGAGGAGGAGGGGGAGGAGTGGGAGAGGAGGGGGCTTGGGGAGCGGGAGGGCAGAGGGGAGAAGGGAGAGAATGGGGAGGAGAGAGGGGAGTGAGAGAAGGGAGAGGGGAGAAGGGAGGGACTGGGTGAGGGTGAGGGTAAGGGTTATGGGGAAGGAGAAGGGAAAGGGTAGAAGGGAGGGACTGGGAGAAGGGACAGGGAGAGAGGAGAAGGGAGGAGGGAGAATAACTGGGTGAGAGGAGCGGAGATGGGAGGGACTGGGAGAGGGGTGAGAAGCTGAGAGAGAGAGAGAGAGAGAGAGAGGGGGGGAGGGGGGGGGCATGCTTTACCTGCTATAGGAAGCAATGCTGTGTGCTGCAGGACAAGGAGTTTGTTTTGTGTTCCTTTGCTGCCACCTAGCATGCGTTTGGGGGAAGTTCAAAGCTGTATGACATTGCAAAGGGTTCACTATGATAACCTGAGCAGAAACTACACCAGATGTCATCCAGAGCACATATACAACAGGCCATGAAACAGATACACATTATATTGGGGTTATACATTCCTTGAAGTGTTCAGTGAATGCCAAGCAGTTGTAAACTAACTTCTAAATTCTCAGCTAATGCACTACCCTTGCACTATTGCACTACTAACATGTCATTGTAGATATAACTTGTTGCATCGTAGTTCATATTGTATTCTAGTATTCTAGTAGTATTATTTGCACTTACTGTAAACTATACTGTATTTAAGCATGAATCTGTACTGCCCTGAAACACCTGTAAGTCGCCTTGGATAACAGCGCCTGCCAAATAAATAATAATTAATAATAATAATAATAATAATAATAATAATAACTATGATGCAGTACATCTTGCAAATGTATGTGCGTTCTCCTCTCTTTCCTCTATAGAAGCTACAGTGCTGAGTTATGATGGGAGCATGTATCTCAAAATCATGATGCCACTGGTGATGCACACAGAAGCAGAGGACGTCTCCCTGCGCTTCATGTCCCAGAGAGCCTATGGGCTGCTCATGGCTACCACTTCCAAGGAATCGGCTGACACCCTTCGCCTGGAGCTGGACGGTGGGAGGGTCAAGCTGACCGTCAACCTAGGTAGCGTCCACCCCGAGCCCGGGGTCAATAACACTAACCCCTGGTCCAATGAACCTGAACTACTGGGGTGCGATCTCTCCTGGAGATAAAGTGACAGATGCCTTGCTTATTACATTTTATTTAACTAGGGTAGAACCCATGGGATAAAAGCCTCATTTACAAAGGTGTCCTGACAAGAGAAGGCACCAAGAAGTTATTTTTAAAAAATCAATGGCAAACAGAGATCATTCAAACAGGACAGTTAAAACAATCATAAGAGTAGTAATGTGAAATAAAAGCATAGAAAATGAACAACTCCAATTTACTGTATCCTGGTCAAAGTCAGTATTTACAGGATTTGCAACTCAGGTCAGATTTAAAATGAATATGTATGAGTGATTTAAAAAGGTATAAGAACTGTTTTTCTGTTCAAGATGAGACGCTTGATACACAAAGGCATGTTGCCCCATATTAGATCTCAATTTAGGGATTTCAAAAGCAGGCACCTCGTTTGATCTTAGTGTACAGGTAGAGTCACAGGGCAACTGTCACTTTGTGTTCCATCATTTGACGGGAGAGTCGCAAAGACTGAATCCGAAAAATCCAGGGTGCTCCCTCCAGTATCAGCCATCATCCTCACCCCTCTCTCTCTTACTCTCTCTCTCTCTCTCTCTCTGATTCATTCTCCACTCACTCACCCAGCACAGAAGATACAACTTTTCATCCCTTCAATGGCCTGTGTCTGCGGCCCTGGGAGCAAATAGCCACGCAAACCGACACACGTTAACTTGCTACTCCTAGGCGATCAGTTTCACTCACTTTAAAACCTACCCTACCCATGCTGTCCTTCAGGTGAGATGTAAAACAAACGAGCTCCTATTGGAAGTGACTCTGCAGCAGCAGCAGCAGTTGTTGATGATGCAGAGTTCACCCCCTAGTCTCTGTAAGTCGCTTTGGATAAAAGCGTCTGCTAAACGACTAATTAATAATAAAAAATACCTTGGATCCTGAATCCTAAACCCTAAAAGCCTACCTACAATTCGGAAACTCAAGATCAGTGCTCATGACTAGGACTGTATGGAAAAAAAATTCACAGTCAAATTGCTTCGTTACATTTGAACTTGACATTTTCTCTAGTTATTATACAGCAAATAATGTGAAATGTTAATTTATTTCTTAGCAGACGCCTTTATCCAGGGCGACTTACAATTGTTACAAGATCTCACATTATTTTTACATACAATTACCCATTTATACAGTTGGGTTGTTACTGGAGCAATCTAGGTAAAGTACCTTGCTCAAGGGTACAGCAGCAGTGTCCCCCCACCTGGGATTGAACCCACGACCCTCCGGTCAAGAGTCCAGAGCCCTAACCACTACTCCACACTGCTGCCCTTTCCATGGATTTCCAGATCATGGACTAATGTAGGTAACATCGCGTGAAACCATCTGCAAATGCATCGTAGTTTAGATTACAAGTTTAGAGATTCAGTATCAGCGTCAGATTAAGATCTAAAACCCTGACTCACAGGCCTGATCCAATCGCTAATCCAAAATCTATTGCGGTAGTCTTTAATCCTAAAATCAGAGTAATCCTTACTCTCCCAATACGTTAAGCGCCAGGTCATGCCTCAATTTTAGCCAAGTTGCTTTTGGGATAAACACCTACATTCCTAAACCAAAGAACAAACTCTTTTCTAGTCCCTGTTCCCAAATCATCCAACCCCAACCCATATTTTGAGCCCAAAACCCGCCCCTTACTGTTATCCAAAACCCTAACCTCATCTACCTTCTAATCTAGCTAGTCGTTGGGTAGAGTCTGTAGGACACACCACTAAGGCAGGCTGTCAATCCCAAGTCTCTACTATCCAATTACAGATATGAAAAGACATGTGTCTATCATGCGGTATAACTCCCAGTCATTTAATCTCATAAGGAGAAATGAGAACACATTGTTTGTGAAAGATTGTCGCCCATTTACCCGTGTTGCATATGGGTTCAGTGTTTTCAGAACCAACACCCAACTTTACCCTAAATATACACCCCATCCCAAAAGAAACAGGCCCCCTTTCTTTGAGTGTCCAGTTAGTGTGTGTCCGGTTCATGGCTGTTTGTGTCCACTTTTCTGTAGCGGTTGACAGTACGAGACAAAACCCAGCCACATGGAAACCAAAAGGCACTACCTTCTTAATGCAGCCCATGTTGAAAGATCTGTGTCTGCCAGAAAGTTTTAATCATGCCACTGAACTCAAACGCTTTGGCTCCAGTGTCTCTCCTGGGATTTCTGTTCTACCAGATCTGCTGGCTGTGAATTGAAGCCACTGTCTCTAATCAAACAGCCTTCTCTGCTTGAAATCAGATTCCCTAGCAGCACACATTCTGGGACATCTTTGGGAATTAGTGTACAGAAACTATGTCCTGCATTTTGAAATTGCCAGTTTAAATAACCAAAAGGAATTAGGTGTAGAAGTCTAGAACAGATAACACCACGGTCCCTTCACAACGCTTTGCACCTCGAACCTTACCTGAAGGGACCACCCCTCTAAATGAAGTGGTTTTGTCCCCAGATATGAGGAAAGAAGTACAAAGCAAAGTGGTATCTCCCGTTTTGGGGGAGGCTGGGAAAATTGACTCAATTGTCATTGTTTTCTTAAAGTAAAAATAAACAACAGCGGAGGACCAATGCCTGGTTTTCTCACTAGGTGGCGATGTAGGGATTCCATCGATGCCAGAGGTGTGGCTGGGGTTTGCAGGTTGCCCTTTTCCAAAGAGTTGTATTGTTTACCATTGTTAGAGTGCACAAAATATTAAAAATACAAACCCTTTGTACAGAATTGTCACTGGAGGCCTGTTTTACATTTTGCAAATGCATGTAGCTCTGATGTTCCTGTTCATATAGAGAGAATCATAAAGGGTTTGTATTTCTTGTGTGCTGTATAACCTAGAGGTGAAAGGTGAAAGGTGAAAGGGCGACTGTGGCTCGTGTTTTGTCCCCGGAAGGTGGGCTGTGATATGACTGGTTGTCAGCAGAATGTACCTTGAAGGATGTAAAATATCTCTTTTTTTTCTTTTTCGTTTATTTCTTTTTTTCGTTGTTATCTCACCATCTCGCTCTCTCTCCCGCCAGACTGTATCAGGATAGACTGTAACCTCAGTAAGTGGTGGCTATGATTTTTTTTATTAATATTTCTATATTGTGTGATGATGATCCTGTTTCTTTCTCCTACTTTCTCCCTCTGTTGTTGCATAAGCCGTCTCCCTTCGTCTCGTTCTCCCTCTCCCTTCTCCCTCCTCCTCCTCCCTTCTCCCTCTCCTCCCCTTCACCCTCCCCTTCTCTTCCTCCCCCTCTCTTTTCCCCTTTTGTCTGGCTTTCCTGTATTTTTTCTGCTTATCTGCCTCTCCTTGGATAGCTAACCAAGATTAGCTATACTTTTTAATTATTCTTATTTAACTGTTATAGAATGTACGGCATAGAGTGCTGTGTGACATACAGGCTGATTTTCAGCTGACAAGCCCACTAGTGGGGTAGATATCAGTCCCCTATACGATATGTATAATTTACTAAAGAATGAGATTAATACAGACGATGGCATGCAGCAGTCCTTCAAAGCACCAATTTTATTTGATAATTTTAGGCAAGCCAGCTAGTACTCTGAGATGTTTAACAATATGATGTGATGCATTCATATTTTTAAAATTATGAGTTTGGATAGTTTGTACATCTATGCAGATCTAAAGGTAGGTATCAATTATTTTCTGTGTCTACATTAAATCTATTAAGAACATTAACTATGCTATAGTAAATCAATTCAGTAAATTATTAAGGCTACTGTAACTAGGCTTGTCCAAATAGATTGTATATGCCCATTTAAGGGCATTTGTATCTGAAGACAAACATGCAGACCAGCCCAGTCCTTTTAAATAGATGGAATAGAACTAAGGTTTCATTAGCAGGTATTAAAGCTCAGAGTAGCAGTGTCTATGGCTAGTGAGGGGGTTAACTCCTATTACAATCACAGCTGTGCGTTCTTACTTAGTTTTAAGCCTGTGGTGCAATTCTAATATAAAGTACTGCCAATGATCGCTCAGAGTAACTAGCATCTAAAGTCATTTTCATTGCTGTTGTGTGGCATTTACAGTCATTCTGAGTGGTTCTGGGCTCTCAGTTTTTTTCTGTAAATCAGCCTTTACCTGGCTTTGAGCTTGTGCTGGGACTGAACATCTTTTGCCTGCATTACCCCTATTTGACCACAAGATGTCTCCCTTACCTACTGTAAGTACAGTTTAAATGTTGGAAGAATATGCACATAACTTCCACCAGGGTTTCTCCTGTTCCCACATGTTTGAATATCTGAGGGATATACAGGGATCCGCCACAAGGGGTCTCCCTTACCTACTGTACATGCAGTATTGTCGTTTTTGAGTCCGAGGGAGTTTAGATTTCTCTTTTCAGCAGCTTTTGTATCTCAATAATGTTTTGTTATTATTGTTATGGTTATGATCATTTATGAGTATTATGTATGTTATTGTTTTAGTTTTTTTGTTTATTATTATTATTATTATTATTATTATTATTATTATTATTATTATTATTATTATTGTTTCGACATGAAACAACCGAGTCTATTTTATAAGTGCCCATGAAATAGATGATCCTACTAGGGTAGCGTTAACATAATGTCAAATTAAAAAGAATGACAGAAATACCACCGGTATATAAGATCAGGCAAAAACGAATGAATGTAGTGCAACCCAACAGTGCAAGCGCAATACCGCAACTGTCCACAAGAGGTCTCCCTTGTCTCACTAACATGTCAGTGTCCAACACCAGCAGCATCTGAAGCCAGACCTCTGTACTGTATACTGCAGAAGGGGAGCTTATCAACACAGAGAGAAATTACAGTTGAATAATTCATTTCATGTTCAGGCAAGAAAAGTTTCTCCCCTGACGCTACTGTGACAGGCACAGTCAAAAGCAGACTCGAGTCAACAATACAGAGGCTAGGATACAGGTCCAGCAAATTTCCCTTGTAGATAGCGAGGAGGATACATTGGCTGGAAACGCATTTATTTGAATTTGTTACCCGGTTTATTCAAACACGCAGGCCGACGCGTGTGAGACACCTACACACGTATTCCCCTCACGTTTTCAGCACTGACGGTACGGAAGTTTTGTTTTCAGTGTGTCGAAATTAGTTCCTTTTTAAATGTCTTACCGTTTTTAACTTAAATCGTGGGTGACATGATTATGCAGTACATAGTGACATAAACTTGCGCACGTCTTTAAACGCCTATAACGAACACATGGTGTTTTTTTCTGTTTATGGCCTGTGACGTATTGATAAAAAAAAGAACGGTAAAATGGTTAATACGTCATTCATTTTGGTGCAGACATGAGGTGAATACAAGTTATTTTTTTTAATAGTGACTGAGCCACGACAGGAGCAATTGCATGGGCTGTGTGTGCCTCAAACCGTCACTACCTCTTCGTGAAGGTGTATTGTGTTTTAAGGAGTTTGGAAGATACTAATTATCAGGGCTGCTATACGAGGGAGGTGACAAAGTGAAGAAAAAAGAAACGTAGATTTTTAAACACTTTTGTACACAAATTAAATAACTGTCACTTATATAACCTATAGAAAACTGGTCATACAATCTAATACCACGCAATGTATATTTTCAATCCGTTTTTTTTTAAATTCTACAGCGCAAGCACAAACAAAAAAAGGCAATTAATTACCCCATAATTATGTTTTATTTGTAAGCTTTACCGTTAGTAAAATATTTTTATTTCAAAGCAGCATGTCCTATCCCACAGTCAAATCTAATCGATGTGTTTTATATCACTTACTGAAACCATGGCGTTGCTATGCCAACACTACATGCTAGGAATGGCCATGAAAATAGTGCACGACTGCTGTTAACGAAGGCAGTTGCAGTACTGTATTGGCCCAAAGGGTGGCAGCCTTGACCCTTCAGCCCTATCCACACTGCACAATCGCCTCTGTTTCCCCTGTGTCGCACAGCACTCACCAGCACACCCAGAGAGGTAAGTGAGGTTCAATCATGCATCTCCCTTGAGCGGCGTGTAAAACAGAAGAGTCTGTTCCTGGAAAAAGAGAACGGGCTCGTAAACAAACATGGGGCAGCTCTGTTTGAAAACAAGACAGGGTAATAATTTCCAAAGCCTCACCTATAAACATCATGTTTCCTTTACGGGTATTTAAAAGGCAAAAAAAAAACGCGGGTCATTTGAATTACCCTTCAAATCCATGGCAATACTTTTTAAGGTAATTTTTATTTTAAAAAGGTCAAATGTTAATAAGCTGACCTGGGCATATGGCAAACATGCTGGTCAGTGCCACTCTGATAGATAACCGTATGTGAACTGAAAGTAACTGAGGGCACCTGTTTAAAACATGTGCTGTCTCTCTCCCAGCATGACACACTACACAGAAACAGGGAAACTAAAAGAGACAGGCCGAGAGATTTGCCAGTTATTATTGCAGGCAGGCATAGCTGGTTTGGTAATAAGTACTTAATAAGTCCTACTTTTTGAAGAAACAACGCGTGTGGTTGTAATAGGAGTTGACAGGGCTATACCCAACATACCATGACTGAACAAGAAGTAGCTTTAATACATTCGTCTGTGATTTGTATGATGTTTGCAATTACTCGAATGTTTTTTTTTTAAGGTGATTTGACTACAAGTTCAGGCACTGTACTTAAGATCTACTTCCCTACCATAGATGTGATGTAGGTTAGAATTTTATGTTAGTCAGCACCACCTACAGGAGTGAACTGGAATTGCATTGCCTGCAAAACTGGGCACAGGGACAGATCACTAAACTTCTCTAAAGACACTTGATCTGTGTTGCATGTATCCACGACAGGGAGATAGAACTGAAGAGCAGCTCCCAGAGACTTAGCAAAAAACAAAACGTTTTGGATTACAGTAAGAACTTCTCACAGTGATTGCAAACCATAAGAAAATGTAACAGGGCAATAATAATAATAATAATAATAATAATAATAATAATAATAATAATACAAACATTTGAACCTACTTAGTCTTGAAGATCATATTTTTAAAAAAATATATAGTTTTTTTCCTAGAAGGTTTTACACTGTAGTCCCACAATCACAACAGTGAAACAATCCATGTAAAATACTATCACTGGCCCCTGTTCATGCAGCAGCCTCGCCAGTAGTTTTGCTCTAACTTCAAGCATGCTTTCATTGCAGGTAAAGGCCCTGAGACTCTGTTTGCAGGACAGAAGCTGAACGACAATGAGTGGCATGCTGTGAGAGTGGTGCGCAGGGGGAAGAGCCTGCAGCTCTCAGTGGATAACGTCACGGTGGAAGGTAGGGAGGTTTGTCTTGATTTGTTCAGTCTCCGTGCTTCCCTGGACTGGAGGGAGCCTCCCTTCTCTTAGGGGAGCGAGGGAGGGAACAGTTCAGTTTCCAAGGTTATGAGATCAATCAGCTACTAGGAACTGGACGAGCACTGATGGGCTGAATTGCCTCCTCTCATTCATAAATCTTCTTAAATGTGTTCAGAACAGATTGGCTATTTCAATAATACACCTAAACAGTTGAACCCCAGGACTGGGTGCAGGGCTAGTGTCAAGGACTGAACTGGTTGGATAACCCATTCATCTCTTTTGCAGGGCAAATGGCGGGTGCCCACACTCGTCTAGAGTTCCACAACATTGAGACTGGCATCATGACCGAGCGGCGATTCATCTCCGTGGTGCCCTCCAACTTTATCGGGCACCTACAAAGCCTCTCCTTCAATGCTCTGCCCTATCTAGACCTGTGCAAGAACGGAGACATCAGCTACTGTGAGCTGAATGCCAGGTTCGGCATGCGCAGTATCATAGCAGATCCGGTCACCTTCCGGTCTAAAGGGAGCTACCTAGCTCTGGCTACTTTGCAGGCTTATGCCTCTATGCACCTTTTCTTCCAGTTCAAAACCACCGCCACGGATGGACTGCTGCTGTTCAACAGTGGAGATGGCAGCGATTTCATTGTGGTGGAGCTTGTTAAGGGGTAAGCTGCTCTTTCTCTGTGTCTTCTGTCCGGAGGTGACTTCTGATCAAGTTTCTCACGTACTCTTTGCTGCGGCAGGCCAGCGATCTAAGTGGGGGTCTATCGTACAAAGATTGCAAGAGAAAGTGCACTCTTAACTTGATTAGAGGTAGCCAGCCAACACCTTGGAAACATATTATTCTGCAAGTGATTAAATCTAAATCTAAAACAGACAACCCCCCCCCCCCCCCAATATTAACAGACTTAATCTGCTTATATAGAACCTGTTGGGGTTTAGATGCTTTGAATGCTTTGTCATTGACATTCTGAGTGCGAGATCTCAGGGAAATTAGAAGCGTAGTTGCTGTGAATAGGTTACAATGGGGATGTGATTTATAGGGTCTATTGGATGGTGTTGAGTGGAGATTTTAATGAGTGAAATACGAACATGATCTTACCTGCAGAATCCTAAGTGCCAGGACGGATTCCAATTCAACAATCGGCAACAGAACCACTCAGAATTATTGCAAACATCATGCAAATGTAACATACATATGATACAAGTGCTTCTTTTTTCCTGTTTTGCAATCCAAGCTGCCATTTTCTTTTTGTCCTTTTTAATTCCAGTTTTAATCTTGTTTTTTTTCATTTATCAATCAAGCAATCAATCAATCTTTATTTTATATAGCGCCTTTCATAGTGGACCACCATCACAAAGGGCTTTACAAGATGCAGTAAATCCATAATACTTTAAATACAGAGAAATGCATAACGCATGCTATACAGGGAAAAAAATGCATGTTACATGTTATACAGTAAAAAAAAGTATAATACATTAAATACAGTGGAAAGTGCATAATCCATGATAGTAGCATTATACATGAAATAGTAGCAGCAACACAGCAGCTAATAGCAGATGTTATGCTTATTTATGTGTCTGCTATTAATTGTTTTTACAAACTAGCTTTTTATCTTAGTTTTTGTTTTACATTTTACAATTAATACCACATTTTGGGTCTCCTCTTTTTTATTTGTGTTATATAAAATTTGTTTGTAATTGAGTGATTTCATTGTTCATTTGGTGTGTGTGTGCGTGTGCGTGTGTGTGTGTGTGTGTGAAGCGCTTAAGGATCCTTGTGATGAAAGGCGCTATAGAAATCTCAATCGTATTTCATTGTTAAACATGCTTAACTTCCAATCAGAATTCCAAAGTAAATGTAAGAAACGAAACTGAGAAACGTTTTTGGCTAGTGCCTTCTTCAGCCTTCTTCAGTAGCCCCTTGAGGATGGTCAATACATTTGTCCACTTGACGTTCTTGTAGTTCCTCCCGGTTTCGTACAGAGTGAGATCTGAGCTGTTCTGTCTATTGCAGGTATATCCACTATGTCTTTGACCTGGGTAACGGCCCTTCTTTAATGAAGGGGAATTCGGACAAGCCCCTCAATGATAACCAGTGGCACAACGTGGTGGTGTCCCGGGACGCTAGCAATGTGCACACACTCAAAATCGACTCCCGCATCGTCACCCAGCACTCCAATGGAGCACGCAACCTGGACCTGAAAGGTAAGAGGATGCTGACTAATTATTGAAATACTATATAAGTACCGAGTCAGGCAATTACCTTCACTATCTACAGCTCTGGCTAAAAGATTTGTATCACCCTATAGGATGAACTCATTTTGCTTCATATAGTCAAACAATGTTACGTTAACATATTGAATTACACACCGCATTGTAGTTTTCCGTATACTTATAAACTGACCAATTGAAAAATGTGACATTTTGAAATCTAACATGACATACTGTACTACTATTATGGCCTCCGGTAGACTTTTGCGATACCATTTTGTAGTTTCTTTGATTTACATGATAATAAATAGTTAAATAAATAGTTATATTCATATAGTTATTTTTTGTATTATGTTTCAATCCTAAAATTCTAGGTCATGCGAAACTTTTGGCCACAGCTGTAGGTCTCAAATATACAGTTTCAAAAGAAACAAGTGAATAGACTTGACAAAAGAAAGTTCATAGTTTGCTTCCCTTGTCTTCCAGGAAGTCTGTTTCCATTACACTTCCTGGGTCGTTTTTATCTTGTCTTCAGGGTCATGCATCTTACTGATGTGTTAGGAGAAACTGCTGATTGGTTACTGACAACTGATTGGTTAATGAAGAGGGGGTGGGGCACAATTTGTCTCTCCAGGTGACCAAGAAAGTGCCACACTAACTGAAAGCCACGGCCAGCAAACAGAGATTTCTTGAACCCAGTTTATTTGAGATGTTGTCAAATGAAAATACACGTTGCTAAAACATGGATGTCTTTCTACACATTTGAGACTTATTAAATGCAAATTGCTAATTAAATCTGTCCTCTGAATATTCAAGTTTGTCATCTGACTCCTGTTGAAATAAGACTCCCATTGCATAGCAGATTGATCCATTCCTAGTTTTACTATATATCTTTTTTTATGAAAATATTGTTTCGAGTAACATGCGTTGCTTTTAAAAATGGCATGTGCTAGACCTGTATGGAGATTTACAGAATTACATTGTTTGCTATAATAAGGTGAGAATGTCTCTATTTGCCTCAAAGGAGGGGCTCAGACACTGATATGCTGTAAGATATGCTTCAACAAAGTAATTTGTTGAAATTGTCCAATTTTGATGCCAAAGCTGTGGTCGATATTCATTTGGTGGCAACTGTCATCTGTCAATAAAGAGGCAGGTGAGAAAATCAGCCTGATATGATCCAAGGAGCTTATGAATAGAAATCAATGCACAGGGGGCTGGACAGAAAAATGGGAACGCCTGCCCTATGTAGCACAATATTTTGTGTAAATAAGTTGCAGCTCAAGTGAATGAATACTA
The DNA here is from genome assembly GCF_902713425.1 of Acipenser ruthenus. NCBI lineage: Eukaryota > Metazoa > Chordata > Actinopteri > Acipenseriformes > Acipenseridae > Acipenser > Acipenser ruthenus. The sequence goes on from NC_081231.1 coordinate 1,313,612, forward strand.
CCTGATGTAAATTGCAGCCTTCTGGAATATATATAAGATGCATCTCCCTGTTGCTCATCAAGTTGATATTTCACGCGCCTATTAACACCAGCAACAGAGAGTGACCCCAGCACCAGTTGTCAGACTGAATAAGACCACACAACAAGCAACACAGAACTTTAGAATTGTGGCAGGAAAAGGAGGTGGGGTTGACACGATTTGGGCTGTTCAGTCCTGGCAGTTAGGATTCTCTAGACAAGCTCAAAGCAGCTCAAAGCCAGGTAACGGCAAATCTACAGTAAAGATAACTCAATAAAATAGGAAGGAAAATGTAACTATTAAAATGAAGTTTCAAGCTGCCATTTTAGGCGATTTATGTCTGAGCAATTCAATACAGTCTATTGACATTGTTTCAAGTTTTTGATAATTCAAAGAGTCAGTAGGGGACAGCGTGGCATTGTGTGTGCGTGTGGGGGGGGGGTATGTAATCTTCACTATGGATAAAGGAACGGTTGCAGTGTCTGGCCATGTCAATTGCCAGCTCTTCCGAAGTGCTAAAGCGTATGAAATGGCTGTTGGAAGTAATGAAATGCAAGGAGGCTCCCGAGCTAAAAGTCAAGTGCTTCCAATTTCTTTTTTTTTTCAGTGCTCTAAAATGATCCTGGCTTAGGGAGGCAAGAAGCCTTTTAGGGCCGGGGGATTTCGGTTGAATTTGAAGGATAAGAGGTCTATTGATGGCTTGCAACAGCAGCCTAGAACTGCGAAGCTATCTTTAAGAGAAGAACATCAAGAAACAAAACATGTTTTCTAAAGTTTAGGATTTACAGAAATGTTTACAAGACACATGCTGTTTTACCTTTGCTGTATCCTGCCGAAAAAATATATTTTCATAATCCTGATTGTTCTGATATTTCATACAGCATAGGTAAATTAACCTGGGCATTATTTTCTGTTTTCTTGTTTCTCGGGAATATTCGAGAAATTGTTTTTTATTCCCCTCCCCTTCATTGCCTTCTTTCCTGTCCATAGCCAATCAGCTGCTTCCCCCTATTGACTGACATGCTTTCAGACAGTAACATGACTCAGAAGACACTTCTGGAGTGAAATCCTTTCCTGAAGTAACTTCCTCGAAGGCAAGGGAAGAAAACTGAGAACTTAGTGTAGTACCGGATGCTTGTTTTAAAATAAAAAAGACATGTTTGCTATTTAAAAAAAAAAACGGAACATTTGAGACCTACGTAACTAAACATTAAATAAGATTTATGAAACTATTTTTAATTCCATTTAAGAAAATGTCAAAAGCACAATTGTGATCACAATCATTTTCTAGTTACAAACAGCTGCTGGGCATGAGGGGATCACTCATATAGCAAACCCACCAATGAAGTTCTTAAACAGCTGGTGATATTCTGTGCACACAACCCTGTTGCCAACAGATTGGTTGCCTATTGATCACTCCACTTTTATTTAATGGGTATTGATTAGGGTGGGCGGGAAGAGGGAGATATAATTAATCATGTATAGGGCATTGGAGATAGCTGTCTATTTGTTTACAGTCAAACTTAAAAGCAGCCTCTTGCATAGTACAGTATATAAGCCAGGACTTTGTTTCATCTATGCACTGCATTTGAGGGTGTGGTCTTGTGAACAAAGTCACAAATTCCATTTGTTAAGTGTTACAGAACCCAGCGTTTACAAGAAAAGCATGACATTACGTTTGCTGTATCCCGTGTTGTCCAGATCGCAGCGTTATATTTTTAATCATATGGCTGGCTTTTTTTTGACATTTTTAACCACACACGTGTGCATTTCTCAATATTTACTTAGGAGCGTTTGCCAGGAGAAAAACAAAACCTCAAATATCGCAGTGTATCCAGATCTCTCTCCCTCCTGCAACAATGCTGTTTTTATGTTCCTGCAATACGCCACACATTTCAGTTCCCAGCACTGTTGCAGGAGGGAGCGTGAACTGGATGCACCGCGATGTTTTGAAGAAAGAAATCTCTCTTGCCGACCTTTCCTGAGTAAAAGTTGAATTCCCTAGTTTATTTACCCATGATCCCTTATAAACGTTTACCACTGTATTTGAGCACAGCATTTTTGTAGTTTTCCCATGCTTTATGGTATGCGTAGCTTGCCCTGGTTTGCCATGTTTATTAATATGCTTTACCATACCTTGCTATTCTTTACAGTGCTTACCTGCTGTATGTCTTACCATGTCTTCACTATGCTTTATTACACTATGGTAAACCTCTATAAAGGGCTTGTGAATAAAAATATATAAAAAAAATACCAGGAATATGTTTACTAAACCAAGATTCAGCTTGGGCCTGTCTGATCAGGTTGGTCATTTTTCGCACCGAAAAATAATAATCTCCCACAGTGAAAGAAGATTGCATTAGCATTTTGTGAGGGCATCTCTTTATTGGAAATTATTTACTGTGAGTATTAATGCCCCTCCCTCCCCTTTCTGCTCCAATTGCCCATGTTATATGGTGCCTATGGGAGCATGATTACTTTCCTCTCCTTTTAAATGCACTGACTGCCTCCCCCCAGTCTCTGAATAAATAATGGACATTAACTGCATGAGTGGGGCCATTGAACATGCTTTAAAGTTTCCCTCTTGTCCTGTTTCAGGGCAATTGTTGATCACAATTTATAGCTGAATTATTCACAGTTGGGGCCAGACAACCTCCAGTGAAGCTGATATTTTTGCTTGAGTCTGCATCTTTATGAAGAGAAAGGCAGAGGCGAGATCTTCGATTGTGTGCTGTGCAGCTACGACCAAACGTTTTGCATCACCCTGTAGAAATCTAGTTTTGCTTCATAATAATATTGGATTACATACCACTTTGTAGTTTTCCATATACTTAACGAAAAAGTGACAACAATTGAAATATGTGACATCAAACATAAACTACTGTACTAATATTAAGGCTTCCGGTAGACTTTTGCAATATAAATCTGTAGTTTCTTTGAGTACTTGATGTTAAAAAAAAAATCTAAATTATTTTTGTACAGTTTTTTTTTTTTTTTTTTAATTTTAATTATATTTCAATCTTAAATTCTAGGGTGATGCAAAACCTTTGGTCATAGCTGTATATCCAGGAGCTGTCCAGTGCAGTGGTGCTGAATTTTACACTAGCCCCTTTTCAACGTTTTTCAAGGGCTTACAAAATCGTTACTGTAAATAACTGTGACAATGTGCCCCGCCCCTGTGTGCATTTCTGTGTTATATGTTGCGTGTGGTGTGTTAATGTTGGTGTATAGATATTGCTGCACGGGATATAAATGGGTGTGTGCAGCACGAGTTATTTAAAATGTATAATTGTATTTAAGCACGGGGATTGCACTTCACGTGCATTTAAAGTAGTTAATAATATGTGAGCACAGGGTTGCACAGATTTAGTTCACGTGCTGGGATTCAAGTGAATAATTAATTGGTAATTGAATCCCAGCACGATTGTATATGTAGATGCACGTTTCACTCACTCGGGGTTGGGTGTTCGGTGAGTAGTGAACGGGAGAGAGAGGAGGATGAGAAATAGAGGAATATAGCACGATACTTGTTTGTTTATTTTTACTCACCGTGTTTGTCTGTTCGTCTCTGTGTGTTGGCATCTGTTCGTTTTGGTTGTCTGTCTATTTATTTTGGCGTAAAGTGCCATGTTTTGTTCAAACTATTTATTTTCTGTCTGCTGGATATTAAACGGTGCTGTCCATTTCACTGTCCTGTCTGTATTGTTCATTTCCTGGTTCTGACGTCACCACTCAGCCAGACTGCCACAATAAACTTTTAGAGTATTTGAATAGGGTTCTCTATTGGAACACCATAAAACATGTTCATTATACATTTCAGCACTTATTGCTGAGCTGTGATTGAGTAGTGCAGAGATACTGGCATCCACAGTCAACAATAACAAATTGTCAGCTATAATTGACACCTGTTTCATTCGCTGTGATTTCACTTGTGGCTGCATTTGCTCAGCTTCTTGTCAGAAGAATACATTGCATCCATTTTTTAAAAAATGTGAGCACCCTCTTTTAAAGAGCCTTGTTGTTTAGGAGATGTGATAAAACGTTGAAAGATGATATTGTGTAAAGACGGTGCTTGCATGATAAAATGCATGCAGCATAAGAGTATTTCCGCACTGGGTTGCCCTTGAGGAAAAAATCACTGCTTTTTCTGACATGACTGACATGTTATCAATTTCGACTAAGTTCCTTCCTGCAACCTCACAAAAGTGTAGCATTGACGTAAGAGCAATCAATATTTTTTCTTCACTAACTGCTTCAAATATACCTTTAACAAAATTCCTTTTAATATTGTTTCATATAGAAAAATGAGACCTACGAAAGGATGGCAATACATATTAGGTTATAGTTACTGGAATTAGTTTGTCAGCACATATTTATCTGTAATTGCAGCACGCAAGCAATACTTAGTTTATGTCTGTGATTGTACGCATAAGACCACCATATTTCAGCACCTTAGCAATGGACAGCTCCACTTTGTGTTTGTGTGTGGGTGTATGTGTTTGAATTAAGACAGGGATTCAGAAGATTGACATATTAGAGAGACAGGCAGATAAATCTCTAGACAAACCAGTTGGAAAACAAGCACAGTATGTGTCCTACAGACTGCTGAAGGAAAATAAATAAAGTTTTGATGAAAACCTAATCTTTAAATTTACTACTATTAAGATGCAGACTAAAATGGTAAGAATGCAGTGGTTTTAGATTAGTACTCATGTATTAAAGTATATAGAGAGGGGATATATATATATATATATATATATATATATATATATATATATATATATATATATATATATATATATATATATATATATATTTTAAAAGAACTTCAAAATATACATGTGCTGCAAGTGAGACGCTGTAAATAACTACAGTGCAATTGCAGAGTATCAGATATTTATTATATTAGCATAATGTCACTTAATTACTGCTAATGGAGTGTTTAGACTTGTGTATCAAAACGCAATTCATGTAGTTTGTTTGTTTGTGTTGAGAAGTTCTACCAATTAAAAACAACTGGGTGAAGAGAGTGAAGTTGTGCCTCTTTTAATTTGATGAGAAAGGCTAGAATCACTGAGTGCTCCACTTTTAGACTGGTATTTGTACAGACAAGAAGCTTCCTTTATTAAAGCCTAATGGATTTAATTGAGTTGCGAGCATGGAATTAGCCCGAACAATTGGACGCTGACAAGCTCTGTTAAGCAACTTGCACAGTGAATGCACACTTTTATCTAGCTGGAAGGGAATTCAATTACTACTCAATTGTTCATGCAGCTGTAGAGAAGTGTCTCCTTACCCTAATTCCACTGCATTTCCAGTGCTGTGTCCTCTGGTCCTGGTTTCTGTGCTGGTCTTTGGGTATTGGCTATGGCAGGTGTGGCTAACGTTGGCCTTTCCACTTGCTGTCTTTGTTCCAACCCTGTTCTAAATGGCTTATTTCAACCAAGGCTCTCCAGGACCGTGATTGGCCAACAGAAGAAGGAAGCATTGACACAGGGACCCCGTTCGCAAATATTTGAGTTGTTTAAAGAATAGCATACAGTTCAATGGTGGCTTGTTTAAGTAGCAGAATGATTATTCCTTTCCTCTGCCCCTACAGGAGAGCTGTACATTGGTGGTGTCAGTAAGGGGATGTACAACAAACTACCGAAACTGATCGCGTCCCGGGACGGCTTCCAGGGATGCCTGGCATCGATGGACCTCAACGGGAGACTCCCCGACCTCATTGCAGATGCCCTCCATCGCGTGGGGCAGGTCGAGCGGGGCTGTGAGGGTGAGTGGGACGGCTCTCAGTAGCTAAGCATGGTTCAGCCTGGTCAGTACTTGGATTGTAAGGCTTAAGCCCTGAAATCTGAACTGCAGCATTAGAGATGAGTGAGTTTAGCCTCTCGCTCTAGAGATGCAAGGTTTATGAATGAAGGTAAACATAACATTAACTGCTTTGTTACGCTGTAAGATTCTCAAGGCCAGCTTCTCAGCTCAGAAAAAAACACACTTTATGAAATACAGTATTTGAGCAATTGGAATGGGAACTATCCTAATGATATAACTTAGAGTTGGATGGATTATTTGAATACCTATACAACGCACTTTAAGCCTATTCAATTCAATTGTTTTTTTACCTTTTAGAAATAACACCGTATTGGAAATGTAACTAACTACCAGCAGCAATTATCTGCACAGGAACTGTGTATTCTTTGACAAATCCACAGTTTTCAGTTGAATTGAAAGATGAAAAAACATGTTTCATTGACGTTTCTTTTAGTATTCCTGCCTCTACCACCATTGAATGTAATTTCAGATTCTATTGGAGAGTCAAACGATTGCAATTCAATGTAACAAGACTATGTTGTAATAGTAAAATCAATCAATCAATCAATCAATCTTTATTTTATCTTTATTTTTATATAGCGCCTTTCATAGTGGACCACCATCACAAAGCACTTTACAGAGGTAGGCTGTGAACTGTGCATTATATGCAGAGTCACTTACAATAGGACATTGATTTAACATCTCATCCGCAGGACGGAGCACAAGGAGGTTAAGTGACTTGCCCAGAGTCACACAGTGAGTCAGTCAGTGGCAGAGTTGGGATTTGAACCGATGACCTTCTGGTTACAAGCCCTGGACTTTAACCATAGTGGACCTTTCATAGTGGACCACCATCACAAAGCGCTTTACAAGATACAGTAACAACAAGAAAATCCATAATACTTTAAATACAGAGAAATGCATAATACATGATAGTAGCATAATACATGACATAGTAGCAGCAACACATGAGCTAATAGCAGATATCAGGCTTAAAGAGCATGGAAAGCAAGAGAGAACAGGTGGGTCTTGAGAGTTGTTTTAAAGTGAGCGACGGTGGGAGCATCACGCACCAAAGCTGGGAGAGAGTTCCAAAGAGTCGGAACCATGAAGCTAAACGAGCGTTCTCCAAGTGTGGTGCTCTTTCGACTCTTTAAAAATTTGAGGACAAGCTCCATTACAAACTTTTGGCAAAATAGTGATGGGAATAGGACTGCTATTGCATAGCAGTTTCTTCACAGTCCAGGTTTTAACAGAAGCTTGATAGCCACAGCGTATAGGTAACAAGCTCAAGTGAGTCTTAAGACTGACACCAGGAGTTAATGGCATGAGCTACAGGTTAAAAGAATGAAATATCTTCATCCTAGAAACAAGAAGGGAAAGAGGGGGACTTGATTGAAGTCTATAAAATAAAAAATGGAATAGATAAAGTTGTCCAAGACACGACTTCAAATTCAGCACAGAGAGAAGAACAAGAGGGCATGAATGGAAGCTGAGTAGAGTTTAGAACAGAAGCTAGGAAGCACTTTGCAACACAGAGAGTTATAAGTGCATGGAATAGCCTACCAGGTGAAGTAGCAGGATCTAGAACACTGGAAACATTTAAAAAAGACTAGATTCTGTGCTTTTAAATTAGTCCCCCCCCCCCACCAGTAGGGGAGTATGGTGTGCTAACAAGGGATGAGCCTTGATGGGCCGAATGATCTTTTCTTATGTTCCAAATGCATAGTAAAACCAGGAATGGATCAAACCACTATGCAATGGGAGTCTTATTCCAATCCCTGCTTATATTTACAGATGAGTTTAAAATAACAGATTTTTAATCCTATAGGTCCCAGCACCACTTGCACTGAGGATTCATGTGCCAACCAAGGGGTGTGTCTGCAGCAGTGGGACGGGTACACATGTGACTGCAGTATGACATCATACGGGGGACCAGTCTGCAATGACCGTGAGTACCTGGGTTGCACTTCTGTCGCTGGGTTAAACATCATCCCATTATAGAAATGCACACACTCACTCAAGTCATGGGACGGCCATGGTCTCGCCTTAAATTCTGTAGCTAGGCTTGCTCCCTTTTACATTTTTCAGGGGCTCACAAAACACCTCAATGTATTTTCGAGCTGATTTCTTTATCAGAACATCGTGAAACCTGTTAATTTTGCAACAGGTTGCAGGTGTTTTTTTCTTGAGTTCATTGTCAGTTTATTCTTCTGATCAGCAGCTGACCAAATGCACAGATATCCAAGCTAAGGACAATTACAGTAATTGAAGCAGGTGGCAATCATACTGAAGCTTTCTTCTGTTGCTGTCTTTGTATACCAGTATCTCTGCCCCACTCAATCACAGCGTTTTGTGAGCTGTTTTATATTTAACAATGAGCTCCAGTCAAATACTCTAAAAGGTGAGTGTTTTATTACAGTGTTTTATGAAGCCCTGAAAAATAACTGTCAAGGAACTGTCTATCTATCACCATTTGTAAAGGACCTCAAGATCCTGAAGGAGTTCAGTACTGTACAAAGCAGTTTTTTTTGTCATTCTTTCCCATATACTATTGCATGCCCAGTGAATTGATTTTTTTGTAATTGTTTTTCTTTTTAATTCTCACAAAACGAATGTACATGCCAAACTCAGTCCGGGGTCAGAGTAATGCTTCTGATCAGACTTGAATTCAATTTGAATCCCAACAACCCCGTTCCAGATCCAAACTGCTTTGCATGCATGATAGTGTGCGGAGGATTTGGGAATCGATTCCTCAAAAAGGTAGCTTGAATCCGATAAGAAATACAGTAAAAACTAAACAATTGTCAATATTTTTGACATTATTGCTAGTTTTGTAAAAAAAAAAAAAAAATTGTCTGTAAATTATACTGAAATACAGTGGAGATCATAAGACTGTATCACCAAGTCTTGATCACTAATATATATGCTGCTCTCATATTGAGTTCTTATCATGTTTCTATAAGTCTGTCTTTGAGCTGCTTTGAGCTCGTCTGGAGAATCCTAACTGCTGGGACTGAACTGCCTTCCTCATCCATTTCAATCAGGTGACAATATAACTTTTCAACTAGCCCCACCTACTGCACATACTAAACAGACAGAGTAGGTGCCACACAGAGCTGAAAGTTCAAACATGATTTTAATGGAATGACAAAAGCCGTTCTGTCCAGGCAAATAGGATTCTCCAGACAAGCTCAAAGCCAGGTGGAGGCAGATTTAAAGTAGGATAACTCAATATTGGAGGAGCAGCAGAACCTGTGATATGAAATTATAAGGGGGAATGTAACAACAACAGCATAAAACCTACTCTTCAATAAAAAAAAATGAATTCGAATTTATTTTTTTGTTCATTTTGAATTAGTTGCTGGCTATGTTTAATTATTGTTGCATGACTTTTTGTGGGTCTTTTTGGAAATGCTCCAGATGGTTGTTAATCAAACCATCAAAGTTCTTCTTAGACCCAGAACTCCTGTTACAATGACATCTTATGAACAGTTTCTAAAGGTAGGTCTGATGTGCTGATGTCCCTATTGTGTACCTATGTCAAAGGCAAAATACTGGATAGCCTCTGGGCTATATTGGATTGAAAGTCTTTTAAACTGAGAATCATTGCAATGGACTCATAAGCTAGACTATTCAATGGAGCATTTGCATATGTTTTATAGGAAGGTCCTATAGTTATTTTATAGATTCACTATTTGATTGCAACAACCCCATCTGATTGCCTTAAAGATTTCTGTTCCGGTTGAATGATGAAGTAAGAAGCGGTTTTGGTTCATCGTTCACAGTCACATGTAAAATGTTTTTGATATAACCATACATAGGGTCATTACTGCTTCGCTTGTGTGTGTGTTTATGTATATAGATTTCCTAACGACCCAATTCAATTAAGCTCCTCGATTGGAAAAAGTGGCTTGGGAGAAGTAAATCTAATGCAGTAAACAGATGGGCGAGTGAGAAGTATTCATCTAGGTTGAATTAACAGATCATCGACGTTGCCTTAATCAAATCAAATCTTGCATCTCTGTTCACCATCTCCAATGCAGTTTTGAGATCTGTGCATTTAGGTGCTACATTGTAAAGGGTGTCCTGTAGGGACTAGCCTACATTATGCAGATTAGGATGTTCCCTGTTAAGAAGTAAGCAATCTCAAAATTGTGTTCAGAAAACCATGTGCTGAGATATCATTATGTTGTATTATGCATAGCATGCATGTTAGTTCTACACTGTCAGTGCAGATCGCTATCTGAGACACGTAGCCTATGTACTGCAAATGTATTTGCATGTCTTGTTTCAGCACTGCATTAATGGACAGCTCCACTGACTATTACATATACTGCTTCTGATGTATTATATTGGATCATTCACAGTCCACTGTGCAGGTTATAGGACGGATTGAGTAACCCTTGAACACTATATCATACCTGTAGTCTTTGGGCAATAATCAATGATAATATGAGCCTATTGATTAGAGCCATATTGGAAAGCCATACTATATAGAGTAATCATTGGATTTCAGTTGGTAATGATTTGGCAATATTGGATCATCGCTGTAGGTAGCTTTAGGGTTATAATGAAGGTAATACAGCAAATGATCCCCTTTCCATTAACTACATAAGTCGAAGGTGTGCAGTTTTGAAAGAACCACATGCATATCATTCTAAAACATATCTGGTACAGTTTTAGGTTACATAAAGTACTCGGTTTCTATGCCTTAGTCTTAGGATATATGTTACACTTCTCCGCAGGAGAGTCTTCAGGGTCAAACCTATATTAAAAAGGGACGTTATTTTTTAGCTACACTCACTTTGAGACTGGTGGAAATTGAGAAAAGGGAAGAGGGAGAAAAAGCATACATCTATATAGAAAGATGTATAAGTTTTAATATTTTTTTAATATAATTACTGTTTTATAACTAGATTAGATTAAAAATCAATTTCATTTTCTAGGAACATGGAAAGTAAGATAATTACATTCAGTCCTGGAGAGAGAGAAAAAAATAATAATCTCACATTAACATAATTATTTTTCCACACCACAGTTGATTCTATTCCAACCCAGAGCATTTTGTTTCTTAAAATATTTCCTTTTATTTTCAGCCAGACTGACTATATGACCCAATTGCCAGTATCATTCACGACATATGCCTTTCCATTAATGGACTGAGTAAAATATAATATGTTCCAGATTTACTGTGTGCAAAATTAGCACTGCTTTTTTTTTGGATAACAAGAAAACCTGTACCCATTAACTTTCTGTTACCTCCATCAAAAATGTGTGTGTGCGTGTGTGCGTGTGTGCGTGCGTGCGTGCGTGTGTGCGTGTGTGTGGACTCTATTCCAGCACCCTGAGGTTTCATGCAATTAACTATATAAAGAGGCTGTGTGGTCCAGTGGTTAAAGAAAAGGGCTTGTAACCAGGAGGTCCCCGGTTCAAATCCCACCTCAGCCACTGACTCATTGTGTGACCCTGAGTAAGTCACTTAACCCCCTTGTGCTCCGTCTTTCGGGTGAGACGTAATTGTAAGTGACTCTGCAGCTGATGCATAGTTCACACACCCTAGTCTCTGTAAGTCGCCTTGGATTAAGGCGTCTGCTAAATAAACAAATAATAATAATAATAAAGGATATGTGACACATCTAATAAATTTGCATATAGCAGTGATACCAATAACTGGTCATATCTGTTGCGTACGGTTCTGTCTGCGTGTGGTCGCTCCACACTGACGGGCTCAACCCCTGCCCCATTTTTATTTAGTTTCATTTTCTTTCTGATTTCTGTATTTAAAGTGCAGCTTATGAAATCATTATGGATTTCGTATTGCCCAGGCTGCTTACATTAGAGTTTTGAAGGCTACATTTGTCCTTGTCACCGTGGGAGCGATTGATTTTGAACCTGTCATATTTTTTTTTGCATTCACCCTGGAGGGATTTGATCAGCATAAACTTTTCACTCAACCAGCAACAATGTAATTCATATTGGAAAACCCACACACCTCATTTTTCATTTCCTCTTTTCATTTAATATCATGTGTTTTGGCCAGTCTATTGATTGCCTCCTTTCCTTTCCTTTTTATCTTACTTTATTCTGTGCTTTTCTTTCTTCTTTTAATTCTTTTTTCATTCTTCCCTTTCTTTTTTCTTCCTTTCTTTCCTTTTGTTTCTTCCTTTCTTTTTTCTTTCCTTCTTTTTTCATTCTTCCCTTTCTTTTTTCCTCCTTTCTTTTTCTCTCCTTTCCTTGCTTTTTTCATTTATTTTCTGTCTTTTTCTATCTTCCCTTCCTTTCTTTCCTTTTTGTTTTCCTTCCTTCTTTCTTTCTTTCTTTCTTTCTTTCTTTCTTTCTTTCTTTCTTTCTACATCCTCCTCAGTATTTTGCAGTGTGTCTAACACAAAGTGAAATATTAAAACTATGAATTAAAGGGTCTTTATAAATTGTACAGTATACTGTCAGCACAATTCAAGCTGTGAATTAACCATGAAATAACAAGGAATCGCTGTATCAAATTATTTCACATGTAAATGTTTTACACAGCACCCCCTCAACAGCCACCACATTAAATTAAAACTGTTTCCTCTGATCAATTTACGAAACCAAGCAGTCCCAGTGTGTTTGTATTTTAACAGTAAAGGTTAGCCTGCAGTAGCTTTCTCTTAAACACTGCAACCCTGACAGTCTGCAAATGACTTCCAGGTCTCACCTCAGCACATCAATATAATTGAGGTGGAAGGTTTCAGGAGGGGAGGGAGCCAGTGCTGGAGACAGTGCTATTAGTGAATGGCATATCCAATAGTGATTTCTCTGTATGTGAACCATTATGTTTATATTAATAACACATGCAGCCCTCCTTTTGCTGTGCTTATGCATATTAAGTAGATTTTTTTTAGCCGCTGATCAATGCTGTGTAGTTCATCAGTTATTTCAGTTTGATGGTTTTTCTATCATTTGCTTTTCAGGTTACAGTGTCTGCAAAAGTGCTTTGTATTCCCAAAGCCTAGTGCTAGAGCTACTCGAACCTGTTAATCACGGGTGATTCAATTCCAAACTATGGTATACGCAATCATAATGTTAACATTTAAAGAGATTGGAGCCCCCCCCCCCAAAAATAATAATAATAATAATAATAATAATAATTCCTTAAATCGTATTTGTTTTGCAATTGAATTAGCTACATAGGTCTCAAATGTGCAGTTTTTATTTAAAGAAACGCACACATTTTAATTTAAAGCAGACAGCCAATACTACACCAGGTTAAAGAAAGTTTGCTGTTTGCTTTCCTTGACATCCCAGAAGCCTGGTACTGCTTTACTTCAAAGCATGTTACCAGCAGAACGCATGTCAGTCAATGGGAGAAGCATCTGTCTTGAACTGTACTCGCAATAGGGTGATACAGTCAGTGGGGCTGATTTAACACAGAATCAAGATTATAAAGGATATAGGGGCAGCTTTTTTCAATACAGTGTTTGCAGGTAAGGCAACATCTTTTCAACGTGATTCTTTTTAATTGAAGAGGCTACCCGGACTTGTGTAGCAAATGTACCTCGTTTCCAAACTAATTACATTATAATTGCTCACTGATTTGCTTCGTAACCGAAGCACATATTAATGCCCAATTAATGATTGTTATAATTGCTTCCAAACTGCCAGTTAAACTAAACAGTTATCAGAAGGCATTTTTTGTTTCATTACGTATAACGAAAAGCAATTATTTCCCCTCTGTAGACCAAGCTAAATACCATGACTTATGTGTTCATGAACAATTATTCGCAAATCGTCTTTCTAATGATTTTGTAATGCTAACCTCCGTAAGCACTTGGTTTATACTGTCATAGTCTCTATCTGAATACATTTCGTCATTGGATTTATGAAAATTATCGGTTTTATTTCTTAAATGTTATAATTTAGACTTGACGGGCAGCAGTGTGGAGTAGTGGTTAGGGCTCTGGATTCTTGACCGGAGGGTCGTGGGTTCAATCCCAAGTGGGGGGACACTGCTGGTGTACCCTTGAGGAAGGTACTTTACCTAGATTGCTCCAGTAAAAACCCAATTGTATAAATGGGGAATTGTATGTAAAAATAATGTAATTGTATGTAAAAATAATGTGATATCTTGTAACAATTGTAAGTCGTCCTGGATAAGGGCGTCTGCTAAGAAATAAATAATAATAATAATAATAATAATAATAATAATAGTGAATCTTAAACCATTCCAACAGTTGAAGACATTATTAAACCCTCATTTGTTACTGAATTCAATTTTCATATTTCTAAATTCAGCACTGTTTAATGGTTATGGATGGATGAGAGGACTGAGGAATAAACGCCATACTGTTTAATGCATTTACACACATTTAGAATGTTTAATCAGAATACCTATTATGATAAGAATTTCTGCCATGTGTACTGTATACAAGATTAATGTGTGTGTATATGGTAACAGGTTTGTAATGGAAATATATTTGCCTTACTGTGTGCTACTTTATAAGTGCTAAGGCTGACAGTGGTTTTACGTTAAACGGATACATTAAAACATTGTTATTGTTTAAAACCTGTTAATACTCCTGTTTTAGTATTTTGTGTTCGTTTTTAATTGGCTTGATTTGATCACCTTTATAAGACACAGATGGATTTTTACAGCACTGGAAAATAACCCAGGATTGCATCAACCACTGATCCGTGATTATCCCAGGATAACCCATAAAAATAATTGGTGCAATCTGGGAGGATGTCCTTACCTATCTCAGGTGCCCAATTACACGAGACCACGTCACACATCATGGCAGCAGGGCATGACCTGGCCAGATGTCCCTGTTGGTTGCACCTAAAATAAGTTGGGGGGACAGAGGGAACAATGGTTAAATATTTGTCCTGTTGCTTGTATGACAATGGGGCAGGGGCAACATTTCTACCCCAGCTGGGGGCCAACCTTGATCTCCATGAAGAGGGGGTAAGGTTGCCCATAGGGGTCGGAGATCTAGGAGGTCTCGGTCCCGGTGCTGTAGATGGAGCAGAGAGAAGAGGTGGTGTGCCGCTGCTCCGGTGGAAAGTGTAGGGATCCATTTGTTTAGGTTTTTATTAGCTATTAGATTTTAGAATATATCTCATTGAATGAACTTAACATAAAAGTACATTTTGGGTTAAAACTAGGTATTAGATACAAAATCTTTCTGTCTCTCCAATTCTGGTTAGAACTCTAAGAGCTGATTAAAATCTAGGCCCCCTGTCCTTGCTAGAAACAAAAGGATGAGACTTGGTGTAAAAAACATGCATTAGGTCTTCTTTGATCTATAGTCCTAACACGTTTACCTTTCGAGGCAGACTAGCTGGTGTAAAATACCCTAAACAAATCCAGCTGTGGCTTATGTAGCTATTTAACTTAAACTAGAGCCTTAGCATGTATACAGTAGCACACACATAGCAAGGCTAATTTAATTCACTTTTTAATCAACCTTTTTCCATAAACACATTCATTATGTATGCAGTGTAATGAATTATTGAGGCTTTTGCCAACTTAGTACCTATGTAATTAATAAATACACAATAAGATCCACTGCTGCATTTTCATCTCATACATAAAAATTCTCTGAAACAATTTAGACAATGTCAGTATTGATTTTGTATTTGCTTTATATATATATATATATATATATATATATATATATATATATATATATATATATATATATATATATATATATATATATTTATAAAGCACATCATGCTTGAGTTATTGATTACTGATGGCATGCTGATATCAAACAGTGTTGAAAGTAGCTTCCCTGGGGTACTAAATTAATAAAAAATATATACAGTGCATCAATCCTGTCAAACACTGCAGAGCATTTGTTTAAAATGCTGGCAGACTTAAGACCTCGTTCTTATCAGGGAATTTCAAACGATTCACACCCAGTATCATGCTGGAAGCGCTTATTAACTTCTGAACAAGCTGAGAAAGGATCTGGTCACCTGATGTAGATTTTAGAACAGGAATATAAGCTTTTAACTTTCTTTAAATAGGAGAAGTCACTGTTAATGTTGTATCAACATTCGAGTATATCTTGTTTCTAGATCTTAGATACGTTATTGGGACAATAGAACCCAGATCCATTCTCATTGATTGCATATGTCGTAAAATATGGGAAGGTGGAATAAAATGACAAGCAGGCTTCCCCTTACAGCAAGAGAGAGGAAGAGACACGGCAATCCTGACTTGAAGACCGCCTGCCTGCCTGCCTTTCATTTTCTCCCTCAAGTGGAGATTGCTAATTGTATGGAACGGCATAGCATTTGTTTTGTGCAATGGATTACAGTAATATCCATTCATGGCTAGGGTAAGACCCCTTTAAGTGGAGATAGACTTAGGACAGAGGGAAGGAGACACTTCTGCACACAGAGAGTGGCGAGGGCTACCTAGTCATGTTGTTGAGACAGAATCATCCTTTAAGACCCGATCTGACAGAGTTCTGAGATCAATCAGCTGCTAGGAACCGGACGAGCTTAGATGGTCCGAATGGCCTCCTCTTGTTTGTTAATGTTGTTAACTTGTGAACCGAGTAGTCAAATTGAAACCCAGAATATGATTGTTGTTCAATGCCAAAAATATACTTTGAAGGAAAAAGACAACACTTTACGTCGAATAGTTTTCCCTGTTGATTCCTACAAGGTTCCTTTCTGAGCTGTCAGTCTGCCAGCCATAGTCTAATAAGCTCTGAAATTAATCACAGAGTTCAAAAATAATAAATTGATAAATAAGCAGATAGCTTAAGTGAGGTTTCACAGCTGCCACAGATGACAGTGATGTGCCACCATATTGGAGGTTGCGCTCCTAATAAAATCCTGGCTCACATAGCAGATGAAATCCATCTCCATAAATTATCAGCCCGGGGTAAATCCATTAGAAGCAAAGTGAGATATGACACCCTCTGTAGAGTGCTAAAGCATGCTGCTGTCTCATTGCATCCTTTCATGAAATACACTGAATATAATGCCCATAACTATTAATCACTCAATAGTGCAAAATTTGTAAATAGTAAAAGAAACTTAATAAGTTTGGTACAACAGTGTGATGACTCGCTGTGAGGGGTCGCTGCGAGGGGTCCTTGGTGGTCCATCAGTGGAAGGTTCGGCTGCAGGTTCGATGAGAGACCAGGCAGCGTTTCACGGAATTCAACTTGTATTATGTCTCATGAGTTATACATGACTCGGTTATCTTCTGTAGCAATCCGATACACATGTAGGCGTTGGGGAAACTGTTTCTACATCAATAACATAACAAAGGAGGAACTGAGCAATGAAACGCATGTCCTCCATTGACACCAAACTCTCCCTCTTTCTCGTCTCATTAGAATCTCGTCTGATCTTGTCTCTCGCACAAGACTGTCTAGTAAATTGTAAAGCACTCAAAACAGAATGACATAATCGTCACAATAGGTAAGCATTGTAGCTGCAGCATTGCTGTTATTTTATTTTGTACATTTACAAGGCCCATCAGTACTCATCAGGTTCTAAGCAGCCGATTGATCTCAGAGCTTTGTCAAGTCCGGTCTTAATGGACCCCAATGCTTCAGCATTATCAACATGGCTAGGTAACCCATTCCATCCCCTCACCACATAGGAAAATGTACGAATGAGAGGAGACCATTTGGACCATCTAAGCTGATTGAGCTCAAAACTTTGTTGGGTTTTAAAGGATCCCAGTGATTCTGCCTCAACAACATGATTAGGTAACCCATTCCATACCCTCACCATTCTCTGTGTGAACAAATGTCTCCTACTCTCTGTCCTAAGTCCACCTGATTTCTGACTGTGTGTCTTCTGGGTATTGGTAAATAAGATATTTAGACTTTAATCAATTAAACTATTTTGTCTTCTTTGTTCTCGGCTAAATAAATTAATCTTTATAGCTCATTCATATTGACTGTACTACAGTAATATTCTCTCCTTATCCACTGCTGTTTCAATGCAGGGATATGATGTGGTTTGTGCCAGTTCATTTTATAGGATTTTGCTGGTGGCTTATATATGAAAGCAGCACCAACCTCTGCTATAGCAATCACTGGAGCAGAAAATCTAAATCAGCTATTAAACTTGGCTATAGATTTGTTTATCCACGAGTTACTGATTGGGTCTGGCGACATGCTCTAATTGCAAAGAGGATATGTTCAGTTTTCTTCAGTGGTTTTGTTTACTTTCTGTAGTACGAGCCTTCCGTATTAGGTGCATTTTCATTGCATGCAAGGGATGTGCCCTGGACTGGCCATCCTTTCTCTTAGGGGGTGAGAGAGCCTCCCATGCCTCAAGACTGCCCTGGACTGGAGAGAGCACCCTTTCTCTTTGGGGGCAGTCTTCATGGCTGTGGCTCCTGGCTCCCAAGACCTGACTTTAGTTTTGGAAAGGCAGCTGCTTCATTGCAGTAATATAAGCTCTTATCAGGTTAAATCCATTTACCGAGGTAATAAAAGCACTTTTTCATTTTCTGATTTCGTCTCGGTCTCTGTGGAGCCTGGGAGGCAAGCGACGCAACACAAAACAGAGCTTTATTCTTTTTAATTTGTGTTTTTATTAGATTGCATCATTATGCTATTATGTTACGCAAGTAGTCTGTGTAATTTCAACACACTGTGTCTCGTATTATTAAAAACCTGTCTGCAATTTGAGGAAAAAACTGAAGCGCAAATAATTTTTTTGTCTTGATTTTATTTGATTGGTATTTTTATTTCAGATTTATGTGCAATGGGTTTTTGTAAAGAAATACTTTCTGGTAATTTTGGTTGTAAATTGATTATAATCCTAAACACGCTGCTTTAAGATATTGTATAGTGTATAACATAACATCTGTTAGCAACCTTGTTATGGCAGGATCATATTACACTGTTATTGTTTCAAAACTGTATTCTTTTACAATAACATTCAGTATTTTCAAATGTCATTTTCATAAATATTTTTTTCCCTATTGTACATATAATATTGTTCTGGGTTCTGTTGCTTTTCTGCCTGGTAAGTAGATCTTTCTCTCTGATACATTTTCCAAAAATATATTCAGATCTCCAGAAGCACTGCTTGAAACAGTGGCAAAAAAAAATGACGTTGGTTCATGTAACAGAATGTATAAATGACTGGATCAAATAGACACCATGCCAAGCTATTCAATGCAGAATAGATAACACACATTCTACTGTACAGAAGTGTTCTCCCCTTTCTTTAATTTGATAGAGTACTGGGTTTATTTTACACACAATAGATTTTACTGTAATGTGGCACAAATTATACTTCTGTTTACCAGCAAATTTAAAATTAACGTATATCTGAATATTAGTTTAAAAACTAACCCCACCCCCAGCATCTCGTTTGCAGATGATTCTACAGCTATGGCCAAATGTTTTGCATCTCCCTGTAAAATGAAACCTGCTGAATAATGTTACGTTTAACATATTGAATTACACACCGCTTTGTAGTTTTCCATATACTTAACTGACACATTGAAAAATGTGACGTTTTGAAATCTGACATGAAATACTACTGTACTACTATCATGGCTTCCGGTAGACTCATTTTGTAGTTTCTTTGACTACATGATGTTAAATAAAATATCTAAAATATGTTCATGTATAGTTCTTTTTTTAATTATTATGTCTCAATCCTAAATTTCTAGGTGATGCAAAACATTTGGCCATAGCTGCAGATAAACGCATTTCAGTACAATAAATAATCACGCATCCCTAATAAGCATGTCCCTCCAATGTATTAATACTAAAGGAAACGTGATCAATACATAGTATTTCTAAATCAATAAGACTAAAGAAGTGATCAATAATATTGTTGCCTCTGTGCCCTGTTGTGGCAGGAGTTTTTAATAGTTTGTCTAGCCCTTGTACATGCAGTATGGCTGTAAAGCAGAAGAATCGATGCACATTTTAATTAGAACTGCCTTCAAACCTTGTATGCTCCCCCCTGCACTTTGCAACGGCTGGTACTGCCCTTTTGGATTGCACTATAATAATTAAGTTAATAATTAATAACTTCCTTTTGCCTGCGTCCTTGTTGCCTGCATTCATGGGACACTTAACAGAAAAAAAGCAAGACATGGAATTGCAGTATGACTCTGCATCTGTAAGTAAAATCTCTCAGAAGTCTGTGAGATGGTTTGTGGTTTGTGGTTTGAGTCTCCAGGGGTAGATAAAACATGGAGGACCATTCTCAATAGCCCACAATGCCATGCAGTGATTGAAGTAGCTATGTAGTCATTTGGAAATCAAAATCTGGAGATTAGTGCTTGTTCTGTGTTTTAAAGTACTTGCAGCTCACAAAATAGCTCCATTAAATTAATATAGGGTCTCGCAGTTTTGGAATAAATACCTGTTATATAGCAAGCGTTTCATTTTCAAACATGACCTCCGGTACTACACTAGGTTCAATCCATTTGCAAGTCATGATTTTAGGTAGTGACCCCACCCCTTCACTGGCTTCTTCCCTGTGAATCACTTACCTTTCCCCCAAACTGCACAAAATGACCTCTCTTATAATACAAGACACCTACTACATATTCATTTATGTAATAGATCTTTATAAAAGCAATCTTAGAAGCTGATTCAGAGAGACCTAGAAGGAAATTGAATATTCTGCTTCAGGACTCCTCTTCTCATTAGGGGAGCCAGCAATTATAACTAACTGCTTCTTAATTGATTGTGTATTCAGGGCAAATGAAAAATTGGGTTTGATGTAGCGAACACATGCTGAGAAGATAAGACAGTCACGTGCCGCACGCAGGGTGTAGATGTCAATAAGTTTACATGAAGTGTCTTTAATTACTGTGTATTTACATAGTGGTTACTTAGTGATATATGTGTACTTACACATAGTTACAGTGTTATTATGCATTGTTACAATGACCTTAGTGTGTAAACCTTTCACAAGTAGAAAATTCAAGGCTCTCTGTGGGTTTGAAAAGGCTGACAAACTGCCAGTACATTGATGTTGTGTTTAAACATGACCCCTACAGTACTTACAGTAGAGATCAAGTTAGATATGGCCAGTTAACCCATGGACTACTGGAAAAGATCGGAGGTAAATACATTGTTGTTATGCATAGTGCATAATGTACTGATATAACCTTTTTGAATACAATTGTGTACATATATCATGCAAAAAGATTTTCACATTACATACAGCGTAACTATGCATAATAACATTGTAATTATGTGTAAATACACAGTAATTAGAGACACTTACTGTAAAGGGTTACTCAGAATAATTCCATATGTTTTCTAATAAAATGAACACAACAGACCCTGAGGGTGTCAATTATAACCTCCTACTGCTGCAAGCAGTTTCCTATTTGGCTCACGAAAGTGGGGGAATTGTAACAAACTGGACAGTTAACAATACCTGCCGCCTTTTTCTTCTGATCAAGATGCACTAACACCCCACTGAACCTGATTTCTGCTTTTAAATTAGTGAAATGAAGTCAGTCCCAAACGTGCTGACCTTTGCTGGAAGGATGCTATGATTAATTCAACAGACGTCTTATGTACTGTAATTCATTTTATAATGAATTTATACAATGTCTCTGGGGGGTCTGAATTGTACAGTCTGCATAACTTCAGGATTTGAAACAATGTGCAGCCCACACTCTCCAGTGACCATAGTCATACTGTGCATTTACCATGGTTTGCCTTGTTTATATAATGCTTTATTGTACCTCTCTGGGCTTCACCATGCTTACCTACGTTTTACCAAACTTACTACGTTTATTTTACTATTTCCAAATTGAAATCAACCAGCCACTGTAGAGTGAACCAGACAGCACTAATGGACTGAATGACCTGTTCATAAATTGTGTCTTAAGTACAGTTATTATTATTATTATTATTATTATTATTATTATTATTATTATTATTATTATTATTATTATTATTTGGCAGATGCCTTTATTCAAGGCGACTCACACAGCTGTTACAGGGCAGTACAGGGTTACAATGCAAGCTTCATATTTAAATACAGTGTAGTTTACAGTAAGTGCAATAATACTACTAAAATACAAAATGAACTAGGATTCAACAAGTGCGGATTACAACAAGTTACATCTACAATTACATAGTAGTGCAATAGTGCATTAGCTGAGGATCCAGTAACGTGGCGCTGAGGTCAGGCAAGTCCAGTGCAGAGCAGGAGGGGCGGATCTAGAGAGGAGCAGTCCTGAAAGATCTAATGACCGATGAGTCAATAATACTGACATCAAGACTCCTACAGAGATTTCTTTTTGGTTGAATGCATGGTCTTTGAACCAGATTCGTGGTTCTTGTCCAGCCCTTTCCGTTCCCGTCAATGGGCTTGGCCATTGGATTCTTCATTGCTTGTTTTGCAACAGTTCTGGGAAAAAAAAATCCAAGCGGCTGTCTGTTATCCTTTAGATTCAGCAGGCGGTGAGAATATATCTGGAGTAATTACCCTGCCTCTTTCTCGTCTGAACCAGGAGGGGGAGGTTAGCATTCCTTGCAATTAAAATTCACCGAGCCTTTATTGATCACTGCTTTTTGAAGTTGTTATGAACTAGCGCGACTAATATGCTTTGGGGGAGAGAAAGGGGGTGGCTTCTAATGAGTTTTTTTTTCTAATTAATTGCACCCCTGTCCAATTCTCATGCTACTACATTCAGCCCCTGCAGCTCAATTAGGATGTATATGGGGTTCGGGCTGATAAAGATGCAGGAGTATTTTTTACAGCCAGCTTGACTGGGAGTTTTAACACTGGCTATTACTCATTACCTTGTACAGAACAATTTGACAAGTCCCCATTGGAATCCCATTATATTCCCAGTGTATTTCCCTGTAGAAACCCTAGGAAGATTATGAAGTGCACTACAGTAATGGTAGCGCAATGGATTTCGAGCACATAGCTCTACTGGTATGCTGCCGTGGTACTGCAGTACATTTAGCTGATTCTTCAAAATAGGAAAATGTTATTGAATTTGTTGGCGATCGGATCCATTTATATCATTGGTTGTAGCTGGAGTGCATGAGCTCTCTGTTTTGTTTTGAACTTTGTACAGCGCTCTGGGATACTATGGTGTGAAGGACGCTATATATAAATACATTTGTATTGTATTGTATCGCTAGTTCTCTATACTGAACTGTATTGAAGTTGTTGGCTCTTCAATACAGTATACAGATCTATGGAGCGGATATCAGCTTGCATTGTACCCTATACGATATTGTATATGCATTAAATATTTCAGATCCATTGTACCGCACTGTTTTCTAAACTTTATTGAATTACTTGGCTCCCACATTCCTAGTTCTGCTATTAGTCCCTCTTGGTTTTCTATGCGGTACTGTATTGAATTAACACTGATTAAAAACCTGCTTCTATCAATCACGGCATGAAGATCTGCCATTTCAACAACCCTCAACCTCCGACTGCCTGCTAATTGCCGGCAAGAGACACTCTCTGTAATTACTATGCCGTGCCTCTGAAAGATCAGGTCACTCCTCCCCTGCTCAAACTCGGCAGAATGGCTGTTTGACAGCCAGATTGAACCTTTCTTTTAATTAAGTGTTTCTGGCCATCTCTCTCACCTCACCACGGAGAGGGTTATACAATACTGTTCACGATGGCATCCAGTCTTCTCTTGAAGGATCCGAGAGTCTTTGTTTCAACAGCTGTCCGGCAGCCTGTTCCAATGGTTCACCACCCTTTCTGTGAAAAAGCTCCGTCTTCCCTCGGTTCTGAATAGGCCCTTCTTCAGCTTCCACCTGTGGCCCCGGGTTCTGTTCTCTGTGACCTGTGAAAAATCATTCTCAGATCGCTTAAAGCTAAGCAGCAACAGTAGGGTCAGGGCTAGTTAGTGCTTCTTCTTGGTAGAATGCAAAGCAGTCCGGTCAGACCTGAAGGACACCTTTACTATAAATTGAAGTTATGGGGAAGGGAGTATAGATCTCGTAATAAATGCTCAAGTTGGATTTAAATGCCACTGCAGGGAGCAATATCTGAAATGTCAGGCGATGTGGAATATCCTAGTGCCCAGTAGGTTGAGACCAGCTTGAGCTGGAGACAACTAAATCCTAAAAGAGGCTGCCGGTGGGACAACTATCAATTTTCCGCACTAAATATTCCCGATTGTTAAAAGTGGTGGCGAACAATCTCATTAAGAGACCAATACAATGGTAAACGCTTTGCTCTGCCTGAGCAAACGAGTTCCACTCCAGCAATTTAAAGCTTTTATTTTGTCCAGATTGAAAATAAATAAGTTTGTAGCATGCACTATAAATCCCCCTTGCACACCAGATTTTTTTTGCACTATATAAAAGCTGCATCTCCCTGTTACAAATCAGTTTCAGTCATGTGTGGAAGGCAAAAAAAAAATACTGTGATGAATTACTGTAAAAGTGATTTGATACCACTCAAATTTCCATGAATTATGTTTATACAGTGTCTTAAACATTGTGACTTGTACTGCAACATACATATATCCTGTTTCTGTACACACTGTTTATCATTTTAATACAAACAAACAAAAAAGCATTGCTATTCTCAAAATACCAGTTACGTGCTGCCTTGTAAAAAGTCATAGATTATTGTACAAAACCTTCACATGAGTTAAGGTACAGTATTATTTATAGTAAACATTTGTGGCATGAATAAGATATGTCACAATGTCACGTTATTCCTCTGGAACAATTGATCAGAATCAGTGGCTGATGTTGCCTTGTGGTCCTTCACCCTATTGACAGTGCTATGGCAGGTGTTTCTATTCTACTGTACAGCAATTCCCCACAACAGTTCAGGACAACTGAAGGTCAGTGGGCGTCCTCCGATCCCACGACCAAGCCAGCTTCCTCTTTTACAACCAGATGCTACTGCCCCCTGGAGGACAAAGGCCAGCCCTGCAGGTGTCCTCTTCAGCTTGTCAAACATCGGCCAGTAGGGCCCGCTGTCGTGCGATGAGGAGAAACAGTCCCTGCCAGTTTAGCCTCCCTAACCTAGCACCAGAACTAATGCTACCTGTGGAATCCCCAGCGAAGACCGGCGATTTCACACAGCCAGGAACCTGCGCTCCCCTGACTGTACGACTCCCCCTGCACACCACGCGGCCGTGCCTTTACCAGGGGAGACTCTCGGGGACTCCACATTCATAGTTCAATTACTACAAAGTAAAAGAAGCCCGTTGTGTGAAACAGGCAGACATTCTCTGTTTTAAACTTTAGCTGCTGATTTTCAGGCAGTGAAAAAAAATAGATGTAGTCATTTTTCTATGATTGATGGCTGCTTTTGCTCCCTACACAGTCATAATTGCATTTTCATATTGTTGCAAATGACAAATTAGAATGATCCATTAAGACGTGACAATAAATAACTATATTGTGATAAGGTGAGCAGCTCTCCCAGAGTCTTCGACTGAGTTATGTAGAAGAGAAAGGGAAATGTCTAGGCAGGAGTTATGACGGCTCTCTAAATAAGTTATAATCCTGGCAAATGCCATTTGCTTCAGTTTACAAAAGTAGCTAGCACAGCTCAGTTTTCAGCGCTGCTCATATGAATACTAAACTGAATAAAGTCAATGACAAACGTTTCGACTAGAAGTCTTTCAAAGACATTGAAAAAGGCTTCTAGTCAAAACGTTGATGATTGAAGATAACATGAAGTTAGCAGACGCACTTATCCAGGGCGACTTACAATTGTTACAAGATATCACATTATTTTTACATACAATTACATGATTTTTTAACACATTATTTTTTACATACAATTGCCCATTTATACAGTTGGGTTTTTACTGGAGCAATCTAGATAAAGTACCTTGCTCAAGGATACAGCAGCAGTGTCCCCAACCGGGGATTGAACCCACGACCCTCCGGTCAAGAGTCCAGAGCCTCTTTATAGCGATGTCATTCCAGGGATGGGAATAAGACTCTCGTTGCATAACAGTGTGTGATCCATTCCTGGTTTTCCTATCATAAGACACAGTTGACCTTGTTACCTATGCACCGTGGCTCATCAAGCTTGTAGTAAAACCTGGAATGGTCAAGCTGCTATGGAATTGGAGTCTTATTTCCATCCCAGAATTCTAAACTATTTTTATTGCCATACTGATATGTTAATTTTTTTAAATGTTGGCAACATGCTTGTTAATCATAGATAGATAGAGATATAGATAGATAGATAGATAGATAGATAGATAGATAGATAGATAGATAGGATCATACAAGGCTAGTCTCCGTTATGATTTTCAGACACTGAGGCAGCTCAGTGACTTTTCTAGAGATTTGAAAATGGGAACTGATCCCAGGGACTCCTTCCGGGACAGTCCAGCTGGCACTCATTAACCACAGGGAAATCAAGGCAGGGGGTCTTGGGTCACTTCTAGCATGTCACATTCACTTAATGGAACAACCGTTTCTCCAGGACCCGTTTCTACGTAAATCCGAGAAGTAATTGCAGCGAGATCATGATAGGTAATGATGCGTCGGTGGTTTGGAAATTATTTTCTAATGAATCTTATCTTAATGTTTTTTTTATACAGCCATTTTATACAGAAATGATTGCGTGATCATATTTTAAACATGATTACCATGCAGGAATTGCTGTGAATGTAAACTATACTACACCCTGCTGTACTGTGCTATATTATACTATACTGAACTATTACTCCTCAGCCATCAGGTCTAACTCTTACTATACAATTGGATGTTATGCTATACAATACATTAGTGCATTATACTATTCTACACTGTACTACAGCATGCTGGACTTTACTGTGCTAGAATGTAATATAATATAATTATTTCTATACTAAAGTGATAATTCATTTTTATTTTATTATTTGTTTATTAGCAGACACCTTTATCCAAGGCGACTTACAGAGACTAGGGTGTGTGAACTATGCATCAGCTGCAGAGTCACTTACAACAACATCTCACCCGAAAGACGGAGAACAAGGAGGTGAAGTGACTTGCTCAGGGTCACACAGTGAGTCAGTGGCTGAGGTGGGATTTGAACCAGGACCTCCTGGTTACAAGCCCTTTTCTTTAACCACTGGACCACACAGCCTTTAAATATACTATACAAGTACGTAAACATCCCCAGTGATAATAAACAACAAGTAATGGTGTAACACCTTTTGTTTTATCTTTTGTTTTTATTCTCGGATACCGCAATAAATACATCATTTGTTTTTTTGCTGTGCTCTCTTCTGCAGTAGTCTCCACAGTTGCCATAGAGATGGAAGGTTTTTTTTTTCAACTTGTTCCGTAATCAAAAGCTGTTGTGAATCGTGGCATACCTGACGGCAACGGAGCGATCTGATTGGTTGGAAAGGTTGTGCGGGTGTATACTATATAATACTATACTATACCCTGTTTTAAATCAATTGTTGTGCAGCACTTTACTAAACTATAGCCTCTTTGAACTTAGGTATGTCTGCTATTCTCCTATACCACACTACACTCTATTTGAGATCAGGTGAACCTGTTCATATGCTTTGCTGTACTTGTCTTCACTATTCTATACTATATCCACATTGAGATCAGGTTCATCTGCTCTTACACTATGCTACAATATCCAGTTCTAGTGTTTATCCCTGAACCGTGGGAATATTATTATTTATTTCTTAGGAGACACCCTTATCCTGGGCGACTTACAATTGTTACAAGATATCACATTATTTTTACATACAATTACATTATTTTTTACACATTATTTTTACATACAATTACCCATTTATACAGTTTTTTTTTTTTACTAGAGCAATTTAGGTTAAGTACCTTGCTCAAGGGTACAGCAGCAGTGTCCCCCCACCTGGGATTGAACCCACGACCCTCCGGTCAAGAGTCCAGAGCCCTAACCACTACTCCACACTGCTGCCCTGTCTATATCTAGCATGGGATACATTTTTGTTGTGGGATAACATGCTTACCGGGACTAGTCTGCTTCCATTCCAATCCAGCGGCGTGCTGCTGAAATTCAGCACGGCGCTGCGCTTTGGTAGTTCAAACAACCCTGTCACCGATAACTGTTTTATAACAACTGTATAATGCCTGAAAGGATTTCAGATTTCTTTTGCTGTTCTGATTTGGACTTCCTTGAGAATTCGTTATTGCCAGTTACCCATCTGCTGTGTCTGACTTGCCTGAGCAGCCTGTAGCCCCTACATTCACCGGTAAAGGTAAGAAATGACAGAGAGGACGGAAATTGACTGAACTCAAGGCTCTATCTAAAGAAGGTTTGCAAAGAGGCTATCAACAGGGTTTGAAATGAATCCACGTCGAAACACAGTCTGTTGAAAATTAAAGATCCGCCAGGTTAAATAATCCCTGAATTAATTGTTTTAATATACCAATGTACACATTTTATTGCTATTTATTAAAAAAATATACTTGTGGTAGGAACCGGGTATTGAATGATCGTTCGTGGTATACAGCGAATAAAAACATGTACCAAGAACGATCATTCAATATCCTCTATATACTGTACTGGAGTACACTACATTACACTGTATCCTGTTTGAGATCAGACCTACCTCTCCCTGTACTGTATTTAAATCTCCCACCAGCTCCAGTAAACCCTTGCAATATTTAAACTGTGCAGCGGCATGCATTTCAAACACACAGCAGGATTCCAGGAATTTAAAAATCTCTGACAACTGCTTTCAATGAGTAAGGCACCCACAGGACTTGCAATAAACCCTCATTCGAAATAAATCTTTTCGTTTTTTTATTTCAATCCTTCATCCATCCCCTTCATCCCTTGTAAATAAATTCTCATTTAAGCCTGTTGTCACTGAAATAAATAAACACACACACACAGGAAAAAAATAACCGCTTGTCGTTTTGTCCAGGCCCACTGAGGGATAGTCAGGATAAATTAATAGTGAGAATCGTATGGCCTTTTATTTTCTTTGTGTGCGCACACAGCTCGTTTTTCAGAGTTAGCAACTTTGGAGGACTCTATGCCAGATACCTCTAGAGATCCGGGGATCGGAATAGGATGTTAGTCTCCACTGCCAAAAAAGATGACAGCAGTAAAATTATTAATGACTGGGAGCTGGGGTTCAGAACGGAATGGGTGTGTGTGTGTAGACTCCTGGGCAGCATTCTGACTTGCATGAAGCACGATAACCCTGATTAGGGGCTGGTAATGAACTGACAAGAATATGCAAGCACTTGCGTACAGACAAGGTCAACTTGTCTGTACGCAAGTTTTGAACTGCAATACAACTGCGAGTTGTATTGCAGTTCAAAACTGCTCAATAGTGCCTTAATTTAAAATAAATACATACATAAATAAACAAATCTCCAATTTACAGATTTCTCAATTTGTAAACAAAAAGGTAACAGATTTTATACACCTTATGTCTTGACCTTGATAGTTTTTTTTTGGCATTTTGCTTTTTGGGGTGCAACAAAACTAGTAATTTTCCATGGCGGCTTACAG
This sequence comes from Acipenser ruthenus, assembly GCF_902713425.1. Classification (NCBI taxonomy): domain Eukaryota; kingdom Metazoa; phylum Chordata; class Actinopteri; order Acipenseriformes; family Acipenseridae; genus Acipenser; species Acipenser ruthenus. Next base: position 1,342,865 of record NC_081231.1, read on the forward strand.
GTGTAGCAGAGCAGTACAGGGTTACAATGCAAGCTTAATATTTAAATACAGTATCGTTTACAGTAAGTGCAAATAATACAACTCAAATACAAGGATGCAGCGAGTTAGGATTACAGGATTACAATGTCATATTAGTAGTGCAATAGTGCATCAGCTGAGGATCCAGTAACGTGATGCTTGGGTCAGAGGAGTCCCGTGCAATATATCATTACAGTACTGGTTTAAAATAACATGTGTTTCTTTTAAAACTGGACATTTGAGACCTATACTATATAACCAATGGACGTTTACAACATGTAAGAGTTCTGTTATTTTGTAGGCTGCAATCAATTTGCAATGCTTTTGAAATAACATCACGGCAAGGTTTTAGAACGAGACAGACAGCCAGGTGACAGACAGCACTGTATTTCAAGGTGAGATTTCTAGAATGTATTCATAACCTTTCAGTCCCTTCATTAAATATTTCAGCCACACTAATAAGCATTACAGTGGTAAAAAGATAAGAATCCCATTGCGTTTGGGTTAAAACCATTTCAGGCATTATGCTAAGCTTATTTACTTATACCTAAGTCCGTGGCCTCTAGAATCTGTACAATTAAGCTCAAGCGAGACTAATTAAGCTCATCTAAAGCTTGAAATGGCTTAAGTCTGGCTGTACCTGTTCCATTGGATTCTTGTCTGCTACTTATAACTGCCCAGAGTTGCAGTCTCAGGTGCTTAAAGTGTTTTAGTTGAGCACTACGCTCTTGGAATTACCCACACTTCTTTAATGAGTTCTCTATACTAGACTGTATTGAATTAGCTGGCTCTCAGATCCCAGGTACTGAGTTCTCTATAATAGACTGTATTGCATTATCTGGCTCTCAGATCCCCAGTACAGCCCTGAGTGCTCTATACTAGACTGTATTGAATTAGCTAGCTCTCAGATCCCCAGCACTGAGTTCTCTATACTAGGCTGTATTGAATTAGCTGGCTCTCAGATCTCCAGTACAGCACTGAGTGCTCTATACTAGACTGTATTGAATTAGCTAGCTCTCAGATCCCCAGCACTGAGTTCTCTACACTAGACTGTATTGAATTAGCTGGCTCTCAGATCTCCAGTACAGTACTGAGTTCTCTATACTAGACTGTATTGAATTATCTGGCTCTCAAATCCCCAGTACAGTACTGAGTTCTCTATACTAGACTGTATTGAATTAGCTGACTCTCAGATCCCTATTGTGAACCACGATACAGTAGATGCCACTTTTCACACTTTTGCGGTTGTGAATGAATGGTGCCAGTGTTATATGCACACATTAGATAAAGGCAATCCACCATTACAGGCTGAGCAGGCAGAGGTTAATAACAATGAAAGCTACCCAGGGCTCCAGAAGACGAATGGCAGTAGCACTGGCAGAAGCTCCAGGGAGAGGCAGGCTCTTAAGCATGTGATTATACATTGTCCCTCCTTTGTACAACATAGAGTAAGGGCAGTGGTGCTTCGGGACCACGTATGAAACTGCAGCACGCTAGGGCACTCAGACAGGGGAATTGAACAGGAGACTGAATTCAGCACCGGGAACAGCCTGGTGGCTGCTGTCTTTGTTACTAATGCACTGTTTTGCATTTTGCACTTTGATACAAGCTGCTTTTGAAATAAAGAGATACAGTGACAGGAGAATAATTTTGAAGGTTGCGTTAAAATGCCTGCTCTCAGATCCCCATCACTGAGTTCTCTATACTAGACTGTATTGAATTAGCTGGCTGTCAGATCCCCAGCACTGAGTTCTCTATACTAGACTATGTAATTAGCTGGCTGTCAGATCTCCAGTACAGCACTGAGTTCTCTATACTAGACTGTATTGAATTAGCTGGCTCTCAGATCTCCAGTACAGCACTGAGTTCTCTATACTAGACTGTATTGAATTAGCTGGCTCTCAGATCCCCAGTACTCTATCTAATACTGCAGTGCCTATTTTCAAATCCCTAAAACGTTTTTTTGATTAAAGGACACTTTCAAAGACAAACACAGGGCATTACGAGTTCACATTCAAGTGACTTTTGACTATATCACTAGTAGAAAAGATACAGAGTTCTTTTTCAATGCGTAAATGGTAAAATATCCCAGTGTGCCGTTTAGACACAGAGTGATCTATGTATCTACCTGCACCACAGAGCAAGTGACGATTCAGCCACACAACATCTCACTGTTGCAATTTTATCTAAAAAAAAAAAAAAAAAATCACAAAAAATTCAGCAGCACAGTTTGAAACCCTCCTGGACTTTCATCTTTTGTTTTTACTGCCTGTTCTTTAATATTGCTCCATCCCTCAGGGTCCCTCTGAGCAAATCTGCAGTTATTTATTGTGAAAAAAGCTATTTCTTTTACACCCCCTCTATTTAAAACTCCGCTGTATTAAAACGGTCTCTGATATAATAAAATTATATGCAGTTATCTGTATCCAATCTGCCAGCCTCACTTTTTCAGGTTATCTGCTGATATATTACTATCCTAGTATAGTACACTATAGTATAGTACAGTATAGTATAGTACACTATAGTATAGTACAGTATAGTATATCCATATGTAGTGTACTGTTGTGTAGTTGTCATGGGATAGTATAGTTTACAATAGTGTATGCTCCTGTAACACAGTATAGTATACTGTACAGGGCAGCAGTGTGGAGTAGTGGTTAGGGCTCTGGACTCTTGACCGTAGGGTCGTGGGTTCAATCCCCGGTGGGGGACACTGCTGCTGTATCCTTGAGCAAGGTGCTTTATCTAGATTGCTCCAGTAAAAACCCAACTGTATAAATGGGCAATTGTATGTAAAAAATAATGTAATATCTGTATAATGTGAAATAATGTGATATCTTGTAACAATTGTAAGTCGCCCTGGATAAGGGCGTCTGCTAAGAAATAAATAATAATAATAATAGCTTGGAATTGAATCACCCGTGATTAACAGGTTCGAGTAGCTCTAGCACTAGGCTTTGGGAATACAAAGCACTTTTGCAGACACTGTAACCTGAAAAGCAAATGATAAAAAATCATGTAATTGTATGTAAAAATAATGTGATATCTTGTAACAATTGTAAGTCGCCCTGGATAAGGGCGTCTGCTAAGAAATTATTAATAATAATAATAGTGTAGTACAGCATATTATGTTATAGTTTATATTACAGCATAGCGTGGTATAGTATAGTATTTTAGTATGCTATGTATTGTAGCACACTCATGTACTTTATAGTATAGTTTACAGCATGTAGCATTGTGTAGTATAGTGTTTAGTATGTATTCAGAGGTAAGCCACGTCAATAGGAAATTGATTCATTTTCTCCCAAAATGTGTCCCACTCAAGCATGTGGAAATGGTCAACTGGTTTTTCAACCATCCACCAGTATTACCCCTGATTTTTTTTTTTGACAATGTCGACCCAAGGGACATTTCCGACCTGAAAAAAGAAACAAGGATTATTGCACTAAGATATAGAGCATGGCGAAAAGGAAAGGATGGAAAGAAATAATGAATAAAGGAAGGAATTGAGGAAAGAGAAGGAAAAAGCAAAGGGGAAAATGAAAAAGGAAAGTAGAAAAAGAAGAATAAAGGAAATATAACATGTTTTAACCATGTTTTAATCAAGTCAAAACCCTTAACAAAGATATATAAAGTGAATGGACAAACAACAGAAACAAAATGTGTTGAACACACTGCAATCAGACCTTCAGCAGAGATGTCTTTATTATTATTATTATTATTATTATTATTATTATTATTATTATTATTAGTAGTAGTAGTAGTAGTAGTAGTACTTACAGGTGTTATAGGGCAGTAAAGATTAATATTTAATTACAGTGTAGTTTACAGTAAGGGCAAATCATACTACTAGAATAATATAACAACAAGTTATATCTATAATGACATAGTAGTGCAATAATACATTAGCTGAGGATCCAGTAACGTGGTGCTGAGGTCAGGCAATACAAAGACAAGCGAAGAGCCATGCGATTTGTGGTGCCTGCTTTGATGAAAAATAGTCTGTAGTATGAATCATTTGCTAAGAAAATGAATTGGAAATCAATGTCACGGTGGGTTGAGAGATGCTTGGTTCTCAAAAGCGATCCTATATAAGTCTGTAGTTCTCAGAACAGATTTGTCTGTCGATTTAAGTAGAGCTCGGAGCGCTCTAAAGCATGGAAGACGACAAAAACGATAAATCACAAACTCGAAACTGAATATGATTGCAGACACCTGCAGCGTTACCACCCTCCACTTGGAGTGCTTTGCAAAAAGCAACGGGGAAAAAACTTTTATAATGAAAATCTTTCTACCATAAATCTGTGAAATCCTTTCATCTCTTATATTTTTTGTCTTTTAAACATTAATGATGGTTGTCGTGCCTGGAGTGCTTTCGAATCAATTACCTTGTCTGCTTCTGGCTACACAGGGTGATGCCAAGCCTTCTCCTACCTGTATATTAATAAGCAGGGTCAGTCACTGGCATCTGAGTCTTTTAAGGCATCTGAGTCTTTTCTATCATGCCCTGGAGATGTAAGGGCATTGAACTACCTTGTTACGTTATAAGGATGAGACCAGACCACGTTTCAAATTTTAACAACCATTTAGTTCCCAATACCCACGTTACACTCTACATGGAACGTTAGTGTTGAGATACAATACATTCCGCTAGTTTTAACAGAGATGAGCAATTGATCAGATTACCTGAACCCCTGGAGAGAGCCCTCAGACTGATTCGCTGATGGTCCATGATGATCCAGGAGGTACTGAGCAGCTTCTCTGTCTGTCACCTCTTATCTGTTATTTATACTCCAGTAGCTCAGAACATACGTGACCACAGTCTGTTTTTGTTATCTTACTAATTATCAATGTACATCTGATATTAAGCTGTTACTCTATTCAAGTGCAACCAACCGCTAACTACCCTCTTTTACAAAGTTACCTTAGCAACTCGTATGCCAAAGTCCCCTCCAGCAAACTGGTTTGACATTACCAAAACATTTTCACTACAGGGGTGGGTGAGTTTAGCTCTTAGATCTGAACTCCAGCATTAGAGATGGGGGGGGGAGGAGTTTAGCTCTGAGATCTCAAGCCCTGGAGTCCTATGCTGTTCTGTGATCTAAACAATATGCTAGTTATAAATAACCCCTAGCCTCCCTTCCGGCTGCACTGAGAGTCACAAACTCGTATCTTCTTGATATAGCACTTAATCCTGTCTTCTAAATGGTGACAGCTTGTTTCATTGACACTAATCAGTTTAATTAGCACAGTATCTCCTCTGAGACCCATCTAGGTTGGCCTTCAAAACTGTCAGAATAATTATAAAGTAATGTTGAAATCGGCTAAGCCACTTGCTGTTTATATTACTAAGCATTGGCCTTTCTTAAAGGTCCTTGGGTTTTTTCGTGGTATGATTTGTGCTGTTGCTGTATTATAAATGCCTGTACTCCAATTGGCTGATACAAACTATGGGTATATTAAAGACTATCACTGAAACATCCCTGATACCCATTCATGTGTTGGAGTTCAACATCACCTCAATAGCCTTGTTGCAGTTAGACCCCTAGCAAATACGCAGCCGTGTTTGAAATAGTGCATGTTATCAAAGAGCCAGAATAATCTCAGTAGCACAATACAAGTGAGACTGAGTAATAATGTTAAGCAACCTAATAATAGAACATTGCTTTTAAAGCATTGGTTAGCTTCCCTATCTGTACTTGTCTGTATCATTTTTGTTGTATACCGTATATTATCTTTATCCAGTTCATATTATTGATCTTGCTGTTTGGGTCTTAATACATTACAGCTACACAGTTTTGTTGTGCTTAAACTAAAGTCAAGCTATTGTGCTATATACTTACAAGGTTATTTATTGCACTCGCCTCTAGTTTAAATGCAGTTTGGTTCAAATTGACCCTATAACAGGAATCCAATAGGAACGAATTTGTAGTTTGCCTGGTGGGCAAGGCACAGGTTTGTTGCAGTATACTTCTATTTTAATCATTTTTTATTGGGTGGATTTGTACATGTATCTCATCCTCTCTCTCCATATTCAGTCAACTAAATATCTGTTTGAATTGCCATACCGGTCCAGTGATACTGCAGTAAGATTCTGAGCTAACTATATAATTACTGTAAATCTTGCTGAATATCTGTTGCCTTACTTTATCTATCTATCTATCTATCTATCTATCTATCTATCTATCTATCTATCTATGTGTGTGTGTGCGTGTGTGTGTGTGTGTGTGTGTGTGTGTGTGTGTGTGTGTGTGTGTGTGTGTGTGTGTGTGTGTGTGTGTGTATTGCATTTTAAATATACATGCAATCTTATAATACAAACTTTTTTCTCAACTATATAACTTTAACATTCATACGTGTATGCATATAAACCCATGGCCCATACCCATACCTTCAGTGATAATTAGTACATGATAGTGGGGCACATTCATAAATGCATTACAAATTAGATATACGATATACATTGCTATTATTGATGGCTCTGAGCAGATTCTCCAGTGATGCACTTCCAAGGTCTCGCAAAGCAATGCAGTTGACTTGGAAGACCTGTCAGTCGCAGGAAAACCAGCATAAGAACATAAGAAAAGTTTAGAAATGAGAAAAAGCCATTTGGCCCATCAAGGCTCATCCCTTGTTAGCACACCATTACTGGGGAGGGGGGGGACTAATTTAAAAGCACAGAATCCAGTCTTTTTTTTAAAATGTTCCCAGTGTTTTAGATCACTACTTCAGCTGGTAGGCTACTTCATGCATTTATAACTCTCTCTGTGTCGCAAAGTGCTTCCTACCTTCTGTTCTAAACTCTACTCCTCTTCCATTCATGCCCTCTTGCTCTTCTTTCTGTGCTGAATTTGAAGTCGTGTCTTGGGTTGACTTTATCTAAACCATTTATGATTTTAAAGATTTCAATCAAGTCCCCTCTTTCCCTTCTTTTTTCTAGGCTGAAGAGATTTCATTTTTTTACCCTGTCCTCCTAGCTCATTGAGTCCTGGGATCAGCCCAGTTGCCCTTCTCTGCACCTCCTCCAGTGCAATAATGCCTTTTTGTAGTAAGGTGACCAAAACACAGCATTCTAGGTGGGGTCGAACTAGGGCAATAGCAATCGGTTACTAGGAAAGCGAGTCATGTGTGAAGCTTCTGGGAGTTTGGAAAGAAATGGCAGGAATGTATACTATATCTTTCCCCCAATATTGAAATACATACTTTAAAAAATAATAATATTAAGAATTGTTTCTCATTTTACAAGAACCCAGACTCATATAAGCCATTCAGGTTTCCACTATCCCCTGCATTTTTTAAATAACATGAATTGCAGCATTGAATGCAACAGAATTCAAAATAAATAAAAATAAATCAAATGCACATTTAACATAATGTGTGCACCTTAATATAGGCAATTGTCAGATCTACAAAGTATTTGGTAAGATTTACTGGAATTGTTTTGTTGCAATGGGTTTCAATTGTTTGTCGATTTTGTTGTTCTAATGTACTACAAAAAAGCCTATAGTTTTGAATCATCACTTTAGGGACTGTGCCTAGTGCACCAGTAGCATTTAGTATGAAAGCATCTGCCAATTACCTACTGATAATCTTCTATCAAAGTCTTTTTGATCTAATGACTTCTAATAAGGATCCAGCTTTTATATAGGACCTGCTTTGGAGATGTGGAGTAATTCTTCTTAGTACCTCCTTTATTATGCAATGTCATTAAAGAGCAATTTGATATGGGTGTGGGATAATAACATAATCTTAAATAATGTTGTTTAGAATCACTTTGTATATCATTCTCTGTTGCAGCCATTCAATCTTAGGAACTTTATGCAATGTTTAAAGTACCCCTATGGTCTCAATATAGCATTCAAACACATAGCTGGTACACCAGAGTGTAACCATTAACCTGTCCCCCTGCAACACTCCTAGTGCATGTAAAGATGCATACCTTGGAATACTACATGTAACGTGGTATTTCGTACATCTAATGGGGCAGAGTGTTGCATAGGGACAGGTTCATTGCAACACTGTAGTTGGGGCAAATGTTTGTGAGCTCTGTACTTTCTGATTGATGAAAAGTCACCAGTTTACAATGACTGGAACACAAAATTAATGGTTCTGAACAATAGAATCGACTGTGATATTTCAGAAATGTAACAATATTTCTCCTTAACCCACCGCAGACTTTTTGAATACTCTTAAGAATCCCTTTTGGCTTGTGTGTTTGTACTAAAACTGAAACGGATGCAGTAAATCAGTCATGTTTAGTCATATTTATACACACACACACACACACACACACACACACACACACACACACACACACACACACACACACACACACACACACAGGAGAGTGAGAGGTACAGATTCATGAGAAACGCATTAAATATATTCACATGTATTTTTCAGAAAAAAACATAATACTTCAACCTGGAATGGATTGCTTGACGTTTTATTTCTAAAGAAAGCAAGCTTTGGCTTGTGAAGCTGCTGATAATGTAGACAAACATCGAGTCTTCCTGAGTATTTCATGCAAATGTTTTGAATTATGATAAATTAAATTCAGAGCATAAAATAGAGGATCCAGCAGGGCTGTCATGTCTTGTTTATAGTCCAGAATTAGCATAGAGAGAGAGAGAGAGAGAGAGAGAGAGAGAGAGAGATTTAAAAGATACCGGAGATAGGTGGATAGATAGATATAAAGTCTTTGAAGAAGGTTGAGGGAGGAGAGCTTTTTTGTATGTCTTGCTGGAGATTGAGATCTAAAACATAAAAGAAGAGATGCTTTTTGAGGTTACAGAGCATATTGTCAGCTTTTTATTAAAGTTTATGTATCTCTGTGTGCGCATCTTTGACAGTGTAGTTTTCCTAAATCCGTTTATCTGTTTGAGCACCATAGCAATGGACAGCTCCCACATGACTACATTATTTTCAGTGTAAATGGACAGCTGTCTTTGTGTTGCTTCACCATTTTCAAAGTATCCATATTTAAGCACATAGCAATGAACAGCTGGTGTATGCTTATATATATATATATATATATATATATATAGAGAGAGAGAGAGAGAGAGAGAGAGAGAGAGACAGATAGATAGGTGTGTGTGTGTGTCTATCTCAGTATATTTTGGACAACAGTATATCAGCTATCGTCACAAAGACTGGTGTTAATATTCCTATAAAAAATAATAAAAATCACAGTAGTGTGTGTCTGTTTGCATTTCAGCACCAATGGAAACTGATCAATTTTGGCACCCAAGGTTCGTACTACTTGTGTGTGTGTGTGTGTGTGTGTGTGTGTGTGTGTGTGTGTGTGTGTGTGTATGTAGCTCTTAATAAATCTCTATTGTTGTGGATAGCAGGTCTGTTTGGTAAGAGTTATGCATTTCAAAAGGATTCTCACTCACTGGAAACCTTCACCCCCGGGGAGAGAAAATCATGCCATCTTTTATGAGAGAGAGAGAGAGAGAGAGAGAGAGAGAGAGAGAGAGAGAGAGAGAGAGAGAGGCGGGGGTTATTTTTTAAGCTCAGAAGGCTGTAAACTGCACAAAGGGATACTTAGGGCAGAAGGCAGTATACCTTTATGTGTTTCGATTTTTTTTTTTGCTTTCATCAGCTGTTGGTGGGCTAGCTCTCTCCCTTCAAAACAGCATCTGTTTTTTTTTCCAGTCCTTTTAAGTTTCCAAGACTGGGTTCTAATGACCATGCATGGTTATAAAGGCTACCTGATGGAATAATGAGGAAATGGGGAGGTGGGGGAGGGAGGTGCGGGAGAGTAAGCATAGGTGTGTTTATTCATGCAGTTGTCCAGATTAATTTTTCATGGCGAGTTTTGTGCTGGTGTCCTGGGGAATAAGTAGACCGGTGAAAATGTGGATCGCAGTCTAGAATTTAAAGGGGAAGTTCCACTGTTTCTAAGGTTTACACCTACTAGTACTATGTCTGGGGAATTAGTAGATCAAGCCCAGGGAATAAGTTGATCGGACCTATTAACTAAAAATAAATCATTTAAAATGAACTTTTTAAGTGACATTTATATGTCTGTTTGTTTAGCAAACATTATAGCAACTTGTTTTTGTTACATATTTAACATGTAAGCAGTACTGTAAGGATAGGTATGCGAGCGATTATCAAAAAGTTAAAGCACGATTTTCAGTCATGGACAAAATTGAGTTCCATGCTGCGGTTACTAACTTAGGTCACAATGCACAGCAATCACTGATGCACTTGTAACATTATTATTTATCATGAGCTTTATTCTTTCATTGATTTTTACAGATATTTTTACAGACAGTGCTCGTTTTTACAGACAGTGCTACATGACAAAACTCCTGTTCCTATTCAAAGAAAAAAAAACGTGTTTACTAATTTAGCTATCATGTTTGATGTCTTTTTTTTTACTAGGATGTTTATCTTTGTAAACTGTGATAGTTAACGCTAGGCCTACTGATAAAATAATAATAGACCTTGCAATACTACAATACTATTGTATGATTGTATGTCATAAGAATATATTACTAAAACATTTTAATTTCGATTAAAGATTGACATTTTGACATCTAAAACCTTTTTAATATACAGTGAATAAATCTTTGCGATCAACTACATCTGATTAACAACGACATTTTTACAGGTAGAAAACAGCTGACAAGCGTTTAACACTAGGCCTAGTATAAAGAGATGTAAGTTACAGTATAACTGAATAAATAATTAAAAAAGAAAGTGGTGTGTGAACACATTACCATGCAATCTGGCAAATAAAATGACCGGATAAAAAATGATGATTAACCTCCCCTTTAATCAATCTGCTGATGCACCTTCCTTTTGACTTACTGCGCTTGCGTGATCCACTTTTTCCCCGGTCCATTAATTCCCTACGACACCGGTAAATACTGCCAGAAAGATGGCTTTAAAGGAAAGCTTTGTGCTTTGAAGGCATGCTTATATGGTATTCAAATCTACAAACACTGCTGACCAGATCCTGAATTTTTTTGAGTAGAATGTCTGCTTCTGGTCAGAGTTTTAGCCTTGAATATTAACACCAAATAAGATCACAATGTGTTTTGCATAAAAATTCTTAATCATTTTAATGTGACTTAGCCTGAGTTTTAAGTTCACTGTTTCATAGTTCCTCACTATTGATCCCCTCCTTTTGTGGTATGTAGAAGTGGGGTCAAAAGGAGGAGAATTAGGATTTAAGACCAATGCCTCCAACTGAGAGGAATACACAGCATCTTTTGAAGAACTCTCTTTATAGTGCTTACAAGACCTGATCTTGCTTAACATCAGAAATTCCAGAGAGCTCATAAGCCAAGGTGAAATGGCCGCAGGCTAGATACATCAATCTGTGAAGGAACATTGAATTATTAAATGCAGTCCGTTTTTTATTTATTTCTACTATTCACCTTTCATTACTTGGCCATATTTGCCTTTTACTTGTTTGAACCAATTATTTATTCAATCAATTTACTAACACTCACTGCACTTCTACAAAACATGGTGTGAGCCCTTTATTAGGCACTTTTGGAGAATAGAATACAGTGATGACGATTTCCATTACATGAGAGTAGATGTTAAAACTTCACTCTGATTTGAACTCGGCTCTCACCAAGATAAGCACCAACTAAGACGTAGCTTTACAGTAAACTAATGTGATCCATCTGCGTCCCCATCCATTTGCACTTCCTTCCATATGATGATGTAGATATCCTTCTGCCTGGTGTTGATGGCTGGACTGTAATGCTGGCTCCAGGGATCAGCTTATTTTGCCTCCCTGGCGCATCAGCACACACAACAGCTGCGATGCTGGCTCCAGTGATCAACCACAGTGCGGTCTCCCAAGCGCATCAGCATGACAACCGTCTGGCTTGAGATAAGTAGGGTACATCTCTGGGGTCTTCAAGTGGGCACCTTCCATCCTCTGTGTTTCATCGACTAGCCCAGTAATTCTGGCGTCTCAGCATCACCCCCCTCCATCCCCCACTCAACTGAGCCCAGCTTACTTACCCGTACATCAGCGTTGCTTTCTTTCTATTGTGCTTGAGATCCCCAGCCAGAATCTTTCCGTCTCAACCACAGCCAGTTGCTTCTCTTCTCTGCTGCTTCAGATAAGTTCTTCACTGTGCGACGCAACTCTTGACCATTGAACCCGACATCTCTGAGAAACCAGGTTGTAGAGTGTGCCACAAATCCTCCTGTTATGCAAGGTGCATATAAGTCCAAATGCACTTAGTTAGTTTAAAGGGGGTGTGTTAGTCTTATGTGTTTTTTGTATTGCTGGCAATAGATGATGCTTACTATGTAAAGACACTCTGACAGATCCAGACTACAATGCATATGTCTATGATTGGCAATTAGAACTGAAGAGCAGCTCCTGAATTCAGGTTAATCATGAAAAATACAATACAATATTTGAACAATTGCACTGACAACCACTCTGATTAAGTCCAAAGTTCAGGGGAGAGTAAACTATGAAAATGTGAATTGAAGTTACTTGCTCTTGAAGTAATGGCAAATGTCCCCAGACTAATTCCAATCTGTTTAATAGACCCTAAAGCCCTTACAGGTAGTAAGCAATTATGAATCAGCATTTCTGTAAAGTCTTTATATGGTAATAAAGTAAATATATGGCATCTTAAGTTGACAATATTCTGCAAGAGCAAGCTTGGATCAATCAGTTTCATTCTAATGAAATGCAAGTTGACTATTTTATTTCCCTTTTTATGATGTCTACATATACCTTATGGTTTTATCAATAGCAAAGGCAATGGCAACATTTGGGAGAACCCACTAAAGCGTTTCAATAAGACCGAATGGATGTTGAAATTATCATGAAAAAGTCCCTTTTTATAATTGGCGTAGTCGGTTCCACCACTAGCTAGTTATGTGCCTCATTCACTAAATATGCAAATGTGCATTTTTGAAAGAAACACCTGTTACCATACTGTACCAAATCCATCTATATAGTGTACTTTATGTGCAAGCATCCCAGGGCGCGATAAATGAAAAACTGCCTCATCAGGTATTTCTACTTCCTCGGACTTTCTAGTCATTTTTCAAATGTTAACACATACAATCAAGTTGGATACCCCACTTCTCCACAGAAGAGCAGTTTCCATATTATTTGTCTACCGTTGGCAGCAAGTACATTAATCTATAATGTAGACTTGTAGGGTAATATATTTCCTTCACATCAGACGGATATTCCCTACTGTCTCTTGTTCTCTTGATGTTCACAGCTGTACAAACTTCCGTATTTAGGGTCATCTTTCTACTCTGCTTGGTTCCCATCACAATTTTACTTGCCTTTGGGTATGAGTCATTTTATACCAGGGATTCATTATTAAGCAGTATTAAATAATACTTGTCCACTGCCTGGACACTTTATTAGGGTCTGTTTACCGAATGTGTATCACACTGGTGTGGGGAATGTTCTCCAGGTATACCCTGATTACTCTGGAAGGGCAAGGGACCATTTTTTTAAGCATCGTTTAGGATCACATACACCCTACAATGCTGCACTTGTACCCTGATGGCAATGGCTATTTTCAATAATCCCTGTTGCCAGAATCATGTGTGAATGGTTTGAGGACTTCAGGTCTCTTATATGGCCATCACAAGATCTCAATCTAATTGAACAAGGTCAACAACGGTTTAACAAAAAATGTGAGCACATCTGAGAACTTGTGACTCAGCACATCTGTAAAGGAAGCAGTTGTGGGAGGATGTTTTTCAACTCAACCAAGCCAGGATACAAGAACAAGGAATTGAAAAAGTGGGGTACATCTGACCTGGTGTAGAAGAGATGTATGTTCTGTTACTGTTAGTACACTGGAGAAGGCACTAACCAAAACCGATGTCTTTTTTTAATTATAGTTTTAGCTTAGAATTTTGATTGCTTATTTTGAAGTTATGGATACAATATATTGTGCCTAGCGTTTGAAAAATGAATTCATAATTTTACCGTACAAGGATCAGTATGATATATTTGTTCTGAAGCCAAGGATTTCTGCTAGCTATGATTTCATTCAACTTACTAAGTAGACTGCGAACGCACAGGGTGTTGATGAATTTGATGGTAATGGTACCCCTGACTGTTCTTAAGTGGGTCTAGGTTCAGTATGTATTATAAATAATAACAGAAAGCTTTGGACTAATAGAAAATAAATGACCTTCATTTTGTGTGGTTTATAAAACCACTCTGTTGTATTAGCTTCATAATGGACCAGAGGCAGTGTTACTACCCAATATTTATTGCATTCTATTTCATAATGTGATTGATCACGTATGGATCGGGTGGGCCCCACTACCTCTGCTGTCCCCCATCATGGATTTCTGTTTTTCTCATCATGGTCAGCCCAGACCAGGACTCTAGGGATCTTTTAAGCTGGTGAGCTAATGGTGTGGCTTTTACTTGAAACGACAAGTCCCTGACATTAATCAGACACCCATTAGTGCTACAGTGCAAAGCTAAGGGCTAATGGATCTGGGGGGGGAGAAATAACATCAAATAAATACAGGAAAGCTCCACTGTTCAAAACGCAAAGTGCTTTTCTATTTCATTTGAAAAAAAAGAAGTAATATATACATGGGTACACCTTTTTGATCCTGATATGGATTACATTATTGTGTTGTGTGTGTTTGAGATCAGTCCTGCAAAACGGACAGCTCCTGTTTATCACTTGTTCCAGTACTGGAATCATATTTCAGCACCACAGCAGTGGACAGCTCCATTGTCTCTGTGTCTGTGATGAACAAACCAATGCACAGCTCCTGATTCTGTCATTGCTGTGTTAGATTTTCAGCTCCACTGCTATGGACAGCTCGACTGTGTTTATCTGTTTTGAATCTCATGTGGTTACAGCAATAGACAGCTGCTGTTTGACTAACCTGCTCAGTGCTGGAGTCCTGTTTCAATACCAGAACAATTGACAGGTTTACTGTATTTGTGTATTCTGTACCATATCGGGAACAAACCAATGGACAGTACCACTGTTTATGTAATTGCAAATCTTTCAAATAAGTGCCTGGCTTTAATGTTTCATTTTGCATTGTGGATATGGTTTGGACCCAAGTGTAGCAATGCTGTTTAATCACCGCTAATTCCTAAGCACTTTGCATACAGAGATTAGCAGAGCTGTCGGTAAACAGTGCACTCTTAAAGAGAAAATTACAAATTTGAATTGAGTACAATGTATTAATACTATAATACTGTAAAAGCTGGCTGAATAAAATAAAAAGGTGTTGCTATCTAAAACTAACTGCTTCTGGATTTAGTGCAAAACATTGTTTTGTCGCAACCTTTTGTCCTTGTATTCAAACCCAATGACAGCCTTGGAGTCTTTTTGTGGAGCCACACATAGAGCACAAATTGCATTGGAAAGCTAGGTTACAGTAATGTGTTGCACATGTTGTGTTGCTCCTCAACACTGCATACGGCATACAAAAACATGAACCAGTAGCATTAATTCCAATTTTAGAAGGTTTATCACAACGGAAGGCAACAGTCACCAGGAGTGTGTGTGTGTGTGTGTGTGTGTGTGTGTGTGTGTGTGTGTTTTACTAACTACAGACCACAGAGATGAGTTGTCAAAAGGCAGTCGCAATTTCTTATCCTTGGCAGAAGGCTATAAGATAGGAAGGAAGGCAGAGTATTTAATGGCAATTGTAATGGATTTCTGCTCGATGCAGGGCACGGGGTGAAGTGACTGCTTTTCAGTGTTAGCGTTCGTATACAAGCCATTTCTATAAAGGAAAATAAATGAATTACTATCAATTTAAAGGCATGCCTCCACTCGCTGCCTACAGAAGATATATGGAAGTAATAAGTGCATCTACAGTACATGAATTGTGTTCCATTACGTCCAGGGGCATTGTATAAATAATTGCCAGGGTTATGTTGCAAACATATTTATTCTTTTGATAATATATAATTGATATTTTACGCACAGTGTTCACTTGTATTGCACTTTAGAAAAAAGGACTCATTGAGCATGATAATTAAGTTTGGGGATCTTTATAACATTAGCATTCAATAGTAATGACGTTCTGATGTACAGATTTGAGGACTGTGACTTGTGAGACGATGTGTAAACAGCGTTGCAGCTACTGCCTTCAACCATTTTTTTAATGGTGGTTTTGTACCCATTAGAAATGGGTTGGGACAGGATATTCAATATTACCAAATATGATAACAGTCTTAACTTTGAAGACATTTTTTTGGCTGAAGTATATAACTAATGATCCGCCAGTAATTGATAGTAAATCAGAAGCTTCAAATTCAGTTTTCTACATTGCGGTCCCCTTATCATGTTTGCAATCATGGCAGTAGTTCTAATTGCAATTACCAACCTGATAAGTCTGTGTTGAGGTGCTTTGACTGTGCATTCAGGGGCTGCTCTGCAGGTCTAATTGCCTGCCTGACCTAGATTGGGTCAGTGTCTTTTATAGAGGTAATAGGCAATACCATCTAGTGATCTGCCACTTGGGAAACAAGTTAGTTTTGCTGGGTGTACACTGCTATGTATTAGAAGATGCTTACAAATTTCAAGACACTTTGGCTGATCTAGCTATATCTATTATTAACCTGTATTTAGGCTTCAGTGGCGGAAGCCGTTCCTACAGGTAGAATAAATCATTCTCTCACCTATGCATCATTCATGTTATTTGGGTTCCAATTCTTGTTTTGTTACAGTTTTCACTACAACGTATTTTTTAAAAGTTCTGTTTGAGTTCATAGTAGTTATTTTTTATTTTATTTCATTTTTTTTAACCACAGACTAATGAAACATGCTTCTAGAGCTTTTTGCATTATTATTGTGAGAATGAAGGTCATTTAGTTATTAGTCACACCTCCAATACCTGTATGAGCTTCCCTGTATTAATAATAATAATAATAATAATAATAATAATAATAATAATAATAATAATAATAATAATAATAATAATCATTGCATCTCGTTAGCAGCATCTCAACTAGCCCGTCACAGCGCAATTATCAGCAGGGAAGCTCAAACAAGTATAGAATTATCACTGTCTTACCTACAGTCTCACACTGAGGACAGAAAACGCCATTGTGAAGCATGACCTTGCAGCATATTTTAATGGTCTTTTAATGGTCTAGCAGAGAACTTTCTGCAATCAGCCATGCTTAGATCAAACTTTTAAAAACAATAAGCTGCAAGAATGTAACAAAAGCAAAGTAAGAACTGGAAACCAAATAATATGGTTGATACATCGGTTGAGAATTGTTCAATTTAGCCTGTTCTGCCTTTTAAAAGGTACATAAGGACCTTTTTATTTTATTGTGTTACATGTTCCCATGTGTTGCTACAACTGTTTATGTAAGATGTGTGTATTGTTTTAATTATTATTATTATTTTTTTACATTTTGACCACTTTTTAAACTTTTAATTTGCATTCCCTGCCTCAAGATGGCTTCCCATGTACCAGCAAGGACTTCTCAGAACTGCATTTCCCATCATCCCCCTGCTCACTGGTAAATCCATCTCAGTTACATATGTGAGCAAGAGGATGATGGGAAATGTAGTTTTGAGAAGTTCTTGCTGGTACACCGGAAGCCATCGGGGGGGGGGGGGGGGGGGGGGGGGGGGGGGCGGGGAGGCAGGGGATGCAATTTAAAAGTTTAAAAAAGTGGTCAAAATGTTAAAAAAATATAATAAAATAAAAACTATACACACACCTTACATAAACAGTTGTAGCAACACGTGGGAACATGTAACACAATGAAATAAAAAGGTCCTTATGTACCCTTTAAGCTCTCTTTACTGTGGTGCTGAATTGTACAACAGTATTGGAGCTGTCCATTGCATGTGGTGCTGAAATGGCCACAGGCACTAATGCATGCTGCGTTCAGACAGAGAAGTCTGGGGTACTACAATAAAGCAGAAATCCCTCAAAATTGGATAGCACTTTTTATTATATTCTATAAAAAACACACAAACAATAACTTGTGCTTGAAAGGAGAAAGGTAAAAAGAATGTTTAATTATCATCGGCGTGACTTTTTTTTTTCCTGGTGGTGGCAACTGTGAAATATTAAGTGCAAAAGGCAATCTGACAGAGAAAAATGCCCTTCACCAAATAACTATTCATCATTTCTTTATCATTGCAAATCAGCAGTCATCAAGTGCCCCCCTCAACCCAAAAGGACCTCTAGAGAGATGCAGGTACCTAGGTGTGCGAGTGAATGGGATGAAAAACACTGAGAATGTATTATTTTGGAGCCTTCTGCTCAATCAGTTTATCGCAGCACTTTGGATAACCTCTGGCCGAATGAGATAGAAAGGGAATTTTTTTTTCTTCTGGTAGTTCTTGGCTGCTGAAGGGCATTGTCTTCTTAATTGCTGAGTTTATGGCCAGTTTTTATCCTCCTGTTGACATCGGGTCCTAAAACCCAATGCTTTACAGGATGATTCATGATTCGCACAATATTGTAAAAGCATCGTGGAAACTGGAGAGTGCATGGAGGAGGATATGCAAACAGTCTATGACAGAGTGACACACCATTTGGTCACCAAAGAGTTTTTCAAGCGGAAGCGGGTCTGAAAAATTTGGTTTCGATCCAAGATTGCAATTAATCTTGGGTTTATTTGTTTCTTCTTCGTAACATTAATAGTTGGGGCAATTAATTTTTGATATAAATGCCTCCATTCATCTGTTCCAATGTACTTTATTAAAATGCTACTTTTGTTTAGTATCTACAATGTAATATAGAATTACAGGATGGCAAATGTCTGTGTGAGAGAATGATGAAATGAATAGATTTGAATGGGGGCTGTAAGATGAGTGTCAACACAATCCATAGACAGACACTCACAGCGCTATCATTCTATTATATACTGCTTTAGTGTTAATGTATGTATAAGTTAGGGCGGCATGGTGGCGTGGTGGTTAGCGCTGCTGCCTCACAGCTCCAGGGTCTTGGGTTTAAGTCCGGCCTCAGGGGTCTGTCTGTGTGGAGTTTGCATGTTCTCCCCATGTTCGTGTGGATTTTCCCTGGGTACTCCGGTTCTGCGGTACTCCGCTAGGTGGATTGGCCTCTCTAAATTGTCCCTTAGTTGCCCTGCGATGGACTGGGGTCCCATCCAGGGTGTAGTCCCGCCTTGCACCCTGTGTCTGCCGGGTTAGGCTCTGGCTTACCACAACCCTCTATAGGATTAAGCGGTTAAAGGTAATGGGTGGACATACAAGTTACATTTGTAAATAGTAAAATAACTTAATATATTCAATGAAACACGTTTCTCTTTTTCTTTTTATTATGTATAATTTAAGAACTATTGATTGTTAATAGCTAGGGATGATAAAACAAAATTATTTGAATGCATGTCACATTTTAGTTATTCCATTGTGATTTTATTTGAAAAGTGGGACAAAGTGAATGCACTTTTTTTTAAAACTGGCTTTTTTAAATGAATGAATTTAAAAAAAAAATGGTACATCGCTTTGAGAAGACCATGGCCATGAAAGGCGCTATACAAGTGAAATGTTGATGATGTTGTGTATCATTTAAAAGCCAAGTAAAGTTATCAGTTGTGAAAAAGTTTAAACATATTGGGGAATGTTTGTAACCAAGCAGCGACGCCATCGTAAGAAGCCATCTCATCCATCACTTTTTATAAATGACTACAACATGCATTTATGTAACGGACTCTGTGCAGCATTCCATTATATAGGGAAATGACTGTGGAGAAATAATTGAATATGAAGTAAACTGGCCTACACTGTACACCTATACACTACACTGTATATATTTTGACACTGGTTAAACGTGAATCAAAATGCTAAATGCTTAATGCTTGATATGAAAAGCCCATAGCATGATGATTTTAGAGTTAAAATGTTATACTTTTAACATGTTATTTTATCTACAGATTGCTCTAGCGCGCTATCATAAAAAAAATACAAAATGAAATTCCCCATGTTGCTGGAGGCTACCAAGGGGGGGGGGGGGGGGTCAATCACATCAGTTCTATTTGCGCTGAGTTCTATTCGCATTGAAAGGGAAAGAATAATATTTGTGCTTCTAACCGTGGGGCCTGCCCTTTCTTTGTTGCTTTCATGTCCTGCTTTGTGTTCCTTTCTCTTGCTTCAGTAAATGCCCGTCCACTTGCATTGTGTCTGCCTGGCTTGCTTCTCTAACGAAAGCAGCCATGGAGTGAGTGTGTGAGCGGCGCTCTGTGTGTGTGTGTGTGTGTGTGTGTGTGTGTGTGTGTGTGTATGTGTGTGTTTGCTTTTATAGTTCCTTGTTAGTATACGACATGCCAAAACCCTTTTCTTTCTGTGCCTTTACAATGAACCAGATTTATCAAGGTCAACCATTTATATGAGGCACTCTTTATAAAAGCATTTCTACAAGTTTTGTGAATGAGACACACTGTACTTACCCAGAGTTGTGTGTGTCTTCTTGGTAATACTAACATCTGGGGCAAACTGCAGCATACAGTTGTTCCAATATGCCTTGGTGTGCTTTATTACAATGCTAGTTTTACATAGCATTGAACAAAAGGCATTTACTTTTATGGCATGCACTATAATATAATGGGATAGAATATTTTGCCTCAGAAAGAGGGACAGGGAGGAGGGTTGCTTCATTGAAATATTTAAAAGCTTAAAGAGTTGACAAGCTGTAGCCTGTACTTTAAGCACACAGAAACCAGGACAGAGGACACAAAATAAATGGAGACTGGCTTAGGGGATGGAACAAGTTACCTAGTTGCTGATGCCGAAAGATACTTTAAAACCCGACTAGTTTTGAGATCAATCAGGTACTAAGAACTGGATGAGTGCTTTAGGCAGAATGGCCTCCTCATATTTGCTTATTTTCTTTCTCCTGTCCTTTATGTTCTTACACATGATCATCATTATTTTTCTGATTTGATATCAGAAGATTCTGGTATTCCTATCTATTTTGTTGTATGCTCCATTTTCTGAAAGGTCAATTGCTATGGACAGCTCCAGCCTATGGAATCAGCACCACAGCTGTGGACAGCTCCTGTGTTGTTTTATTTGTGTGCACTCAGTCTCAGCCCCTTGACAGCGCATGGTATGTGTGGTATGGGGGTCAGAAGAGACCTGGTGGTTGCCCCAGGGAAGGTCTGTTTGTGTAACATCTTCCTGCCATAATGCCTGACCATCTGATTGCACAGCCGGAGGACAGGAGAGTGTGGGCTGTTTGCTCCAGTTTGCTGTCTTCCATGTCACTCTGCTACAGTAACCAGAGGCAGCTCTACCTGCATCATAAAATGTTGCTCTGTGCGTTCAAATAACTGCGATACTGTGTGCTGTCATATACGTTTGCAGGCTTCTTAGATCTGAGTGTTTTATAATGACCAGAATTGAATTTGCTGGCTTCCAGATCCAGTCCAGAGTTCTCCATACTGTAATGTACTTCGTTCAAATTGGATACCGCTAAAATGTGAAATAGATTAACCTGCTGTTCAACCTAGCTGCAAAGATTCTTACAAAGAAACTTGGATTTCAAGTCACTAGACCACTTGGCATTGCTGTGGTGAGCTTTTCCAGCAGAAAAAATCTGTAAGGCCGTTGCCCTTAAATCATTGAGCTGAAATATTTTAGTGCCCTTCCTATTTTCATAAACACAAGCAGCTGCCCTGGTTTTGATTAATTCATCTTGTGAGTTTCAAATTCAGCTGGGGACAGGCGAACGCATACGCCACACTCTACATAATTAACTCAAGTTGCACACAGCAGTAATACTGGAGTCCACTCTCACACCGGTTCCATTAATTAGCCCTGTCCCAGTGCTATATTAGAAGTGATGTAATAGGGAGCTGTCCATTACTAGGGTGCTGAAACAAACCACACAGCAACACAAAAGGTGTCATTCAGCAATGCCTGTCACTTTCAATAGGGTTAAAGTACTGGAAAGGGTTATAATCTCTTCATGTTTTTAATTCTTGTATTTGGATCTGCTATTTCCAGCCCTCTTTGGAGCTGTAAAAAGTTCTGAGACGTCCAATACTGGATTTCTGCAAGGCAAGCAGCTAATAACAGCCCAGCAGAAGTATTTCCTGGCTTTAAAGACAGTATCATCAGCGTAACAATGGAAGTTCACCCCATGTCTGTGGATAATGTCACCTAAAGGTGACATAGATAAAGGAAATAGCAGAGGAGCTAAAATAGAGCCCTGTGGAACATTACAGACAACTGAAGACAGTACTGCTTTCACTTCCCAAACATGAGACAAACTGAAACCTATTGGAAAGATAAGAACTGAACCAAGATAGGACTTTCAAGACGATTCAATGCAATGGAGTGGTCCACGGTATCAAAAGCAGCAATTAGATCTAGGAGAATTAAAACTGAAGAAAAGCCCGAGTCAGAGCTTATCACCAGATCATTTACTACTCCAACAAGGGCTGTCTCAGGGCTATGTGCAGCATGAAATCCAGAACGAAATGAAAGTATTTAAAATTATAAATGGTATAGATAAAGTCAGCCCAAGACACTACTTAAAATTTAGCACAGAGAGAAGAACAAAAAGGCATAAAGGGAGAGTAAAAGTAAGTTTAGAACAGAAGGTAGGAAGCACTTTTTTATACATGCATGGAATGACACATTTCAGATTCAACCCTACAATCATTTAAATAGCAGCATTTCTCTTTCCCCGAAATAACTTTTAAAAACACCAGACACAATGCATCTCATTAGCAACGCAATCATTAACGGTTACATGATCTTTTCATTTCGAGGTGCCAGCATGAAACACTGTATCACCTTTCATGAAAGCATCAGGGTAAGCCACCTACTATATTAAGTATGTCTAGTGAGGCACTTACAGTATTGAACGACAGACCTTGCAGTCTACGGTCGCTGGAAAAGGGTAAATTACCTTTCACTGTATTTCAGTTTTATTGTCCTCCTTTGTTTAATTTGGCCATCGTGAGTTTCTATCAGGTTCGCAAGCACATCGCAGATTTTTTTTAAATAAAAAGCTGCACCACGTAGCCATTTTAATACACCGGTACTGTCCCAAGAGTAATAAGTGTGTACAGTGGCTCTCGTTCAACCGCGGCAGAATAATTGGCATGCGCAAACGGAAATTGGTCCCCTACCTGAAAAAACCTTGATCCAAGTCTCTCTCGAATCCAAGCCGCTCCCCCCAGATTTTGGTCAAAAAGTCTTCATTTTGAGTAAATATGGTACGTGTTTTGAAATTCAGCAAGTTTAAATTGGCCTTCAGCAATTGGATGAAAAACAAGACAAATTCGGCTGCCAGCAGGGATATGCATCTTTTATATACTCCACACAGCTCTCTATAATGACTAAGCCAGATAGACTAAGAAAGGCTTCTCTTTACCCTTGAATTATCAGCCAGGCTTTCTTTAATTAAGGCATGTGGGTGGATTAAAAGATATTCATATTTAATTGTTGTTTAAATGTTCTTATTCACTTTTAAAATACAGATCCTCAAAAGCTTTTATAAATTAGAAAAAAAAGTATCATCATTGTAATTATTCAGGAGACTAATGAAATCACACAGGCTCCATGCTGCTAGTAATAAAAAGAGTTTAATATTTGAAATACATTTGGCTTAATTTAAAATAAAAATGAATATTTACAGAGGTTGTTCTTTAACATGTTGTGGCTGGAAGTATTTGTGCCTCATGGACACATAGAAAAAGGTAGACCCTTTAATAGTTGCATAGGGAAGACATTACTGGAGAGTTGCTGATAAAATTGTTCCATAAATTCCATAAATCTGTCCTGTTTTGTACTTCTATTAACTACACAAGTCTCATATGTGCAGCTACAATGTCACAGCTAACATTTTCATTGTAAAAAAAATGTGCTACTACAGTACACTAGGTTTTTTTTTAAAAAAAGTTCTCCCTGTCTTTTCACACCAAGGTTGTCTGGCGTCCAGCGTATTTTGACACCGAAGCCGTCAATCAATCAGTGTCACTGAACATTCCCTTAAAGTACAAAATTACGTTTGTATATCTTTCAGCACTAAGAACTATAAGAGCAGTATTATTTCATGATAACCAATTTATAAAGTTCTATGTATTTTGTAGAAATAAATGGGAATCTGTTTTACATTATACATTTCATGTGTCATTTCGAGTGCCACACTGTAGAGCAGTCTTTCTATACCGTAGTTCTTCGTTGTTGAAAGTTAAAGGTCTTCCAAGTTGACACCCAGGCATACACTCACAGCAATCTTTATAATTATTTAACAAGTTTGCACACTTTCTACCTGCTGCTGATTGACTGTTAAAACCAGAAAAGTAGTGTTGCTATCTAAATAAAATAATGAGTCATTAAAACTTACACTTTATTACTTGCAACTCTTTTTTTTTTTACAATGCAAGGTGTGTGATCTTTCGAAAGTGTATTCCCCTGGTCCCACTCCAAGTAGTCTAATGCTAATTTGCCAAAATGAAACAATTTTCTATGACCTCTCGTCCTGGTTTCTGCACTGCTTGGTCAAGTTATTCAATTCCTTTCAAGATTTTAGACTTCAAGCAAGACCTCCCCTATTTCTTCTTTGTCTGGACTAAACAGATTCAGCTCACAGAAACAGGACTCATAAATGCTGTCTCAACAGTGCATTATACAACCTCATACCTCATTTGATTTGTACTGTACACTATTGACTGTATACACAGGCATTCATTTAGTGATGTATTCCCTGTAATACAAATACCAAGCTGGATATCTAAAAGCTTACTATGTGGCATGTACCCCACTGGGCACCATCAAAGTTGATTCTGAGATACAAGGCAAATCTACCCTCCTGGGTAGAGAGAGAGAGAGAGAAGTCTTGGAGAATTCTGGCTGCTTATTTAAAAAAAAGCCCAACCTTAGGGAACTGATGTGTTGGAGAAGAAGAAAAAAATATGCAGCCAGGCATTCTGAATGAAATTATGCAAACGTATTCACTGCAGGAAAGAGAATTTTTTTTTTATCAAAACTGGAAAAGGCTAAAACCTACTTGGCTTTAAATGTATTTCACATTTTCATTAAAAAATAAGGCTTTCGAAGCATGAACCCGTGGGCTACCACATGTTACAGGTACCACGAAATTGGATACAATGTGGAGAAAAAAACGGGAAAGTATTTGTTAGTAAAAAAACGAATTGGTAACAAGGATTTTTGTTTTTCACTTTCTCTGATTAATTTGAAACTGGCCCCTTAATGTGTGTTAAATTAATTAGTTAGTTACAAGATCAATAACTGTAATTATAGCATTGCCGTATGTGTTGACAATACAGAATTAAAAAGTAATGTCCTATCATTTATTTTGTAAATTTAGTCTGCCCATTTATTATCGACAATTTAGAATGCAGAATTATATTCCCTCATTCCTTACAGTACAAGCTACCCAATCTGGATGAGGTGGCATCTCTTTTACTATTAAGAAGCACCCTACACACAACATATTAACTTACAATATGGTAGACTTTTAGGAATCTTAGAGACTGCTATTTTATTATTATCCAGTAAAGTGTAGATTTAGACATACTATTTCACTGTGTATCCATGACTCATGATACTTTCTTTATGTGATAGATATATTGTATTGTAGATGAATGTAGCATTTTGGATCTTGATACAAGACAAAAAGCAAAGCACAGCTCATTGTAGATCACCAAATGGTTCTTGGGTGATGAATAAGTACAAATTTGATAATTGGTATGAATACATACTCTCCCTATCATTTCGTCTTGCAACAAAATAGCCCATTGTTAACTGGCCAATCTACCTAGGTGTGTGTCCAAAGTGATTTAGTGGGTTGATTTGTGCCTGGATCTAGAATGTGTGTTGTGCATCTAGTTGCATTGGAAATCAACGGCATTCTCTAATACACATGCATTATCATTCACTGTAGTGCAATTTAACCTGGCAGGTAGATGCATGTGATGATAGCCAACAATATGCATGGCTGCTACCATCAGTGATAGCATATGGATGACTGTATTCTATCCAAGACAAATACATGTTACAGTATTGTCAATATGGCAACCATTTGGCAAGTAGATTAAAGAACAGATCCAGTAATTCTGCACTATGTATAGCTCAAGAACAACACACCCCCTTCACAATATCTGTGTATCCGGTTTCAGCACCGCAGCAATGGACATCGCCAATGATTGAATAGCTGTTGCTGTATTTCAGCCCCACTATAATGGCCAGCTCTTGTGTTTTAATAGACTTTGCTGTATTTCAGAACCCAAGCCATGGACAGCTCCTCAATGTGATTTGATCTACAGAGATGGTTATAAAGCAACATTCAGTGCAACTGGTACTAGGCATTAGGTCAATGAATAACTAGCAACTAGATTAATTCTGTATCTGTTTAATATGGATGCCAACTATACCGTGCAACTAAAATCTTTGTTGTATCAGCTATGTTATTACTGTTTGTTATGAACATGCCCTCTCTCACCCCCCCATTGTAAGTGCTTGACAGCGTTGTAAGAATCTGCTGCTCGAAGCATAATTAAATCAACCAGGTATTTCTACTCAAGGTCATTAAATCCCTTGGAATCCCATTTTTACAAGTAATTATACTATAACTGTCAGCCAGACTGAGCTGTTCCCTACTACAGAGAAGCAAGCAAACCTTAAAAACAACCTAGGTTACCTTCCGCTTATATGGGCCAGTGCCATGGCAAGCAACTGGAAAAACAATGACAAATGGTGCTGATCTAGTATGACAGTTGAGTATCCATTTATATCTTCTTTTTTCTGCCCCAGAGCGTTTCACAATATGCTTTTGCAAAGCCCTTGTCTGCATTTTAAAAGGGACTGTCTGCCTTTATTGAATTTAGAGAAATAAGAAAAGGGCTCTGATAGCAAAACACACAACCCGAGCAGAAACTCAGTGTATATATTCAGACACCAAGGGCAGATCTGGTATCCTTTTCAATGTTTGTTTTCCATCAGCTCACAAAATACCTTCATAAATCCCTCATCTTTTAGAGTGCATATTTGACTGGAGTTCTTCATTGGAACACCATGAAGCCTGTTAATTATACCACAGGCGACTTTCACTCTGAGTTGTTTATGACCAGCTGAGCTGACAACACAGTGTGATTGAGTGGGGAGGATGTACAGGTATGATTGAGGCCACTTAAACATAAAGGACTAAGCCTATATGTAGCATGTGGATGGATTTAGTCAGTTTTGAATTGCTTTTGGTCAGTACCTATAAAAGATGACTGTACTAGAGAATGCTAGTGTACTCTCTGCAAGCACTCTTGTTGGTCTAGAAATTAGTTACAAAAGAACAGCCCATCAGTGTTTGTTCTCAGGAGCTGGTTGATCTCAAATCTGTGCCTTAAAAGATCCTTGTGATACATTGTCAACAGCATGGATAAGCAACCCATTCTATAGCAGTCTCACTGTAATGTCTCATACCCTAAACCTCCGCTGGTCCTTTAGTGTTCTTAAAGTATTGGCCAGGGTAAAACAGCATAGGTGTTCAGGGTTAAATAAATAGCATGAATAATAGGGAAGCTCTTTGCAGTTGTTTTGCAGCACACAGTTTTAAGAGAGCTAGGCATCTGGGCTGTTGATCATCACAGAGAATGCTGCTGCAGATCAATAACAGATGCGTGTTTTTTAAAAAAATGGTATAGATAAATAGCTGTTGGGAAATGCAGGCAATACATTTCCAAGCTGACAACCACTGCCACAGCTGCTAAACAGCCTTAATGTGACTGGGAAGGAGCGTGGTGGTCGATGGGCCAGTGGAAAAATTGACCTATTTCAGAACCACAGTTTATGGACAGCTCCTGGATGAGTGTTTTACTGGTATCTCTGTTTCATCATGGAGCATTGGACAGCCCCATTGTTCTAACAAAAGTTCAACACAGTACATTCTAGAGGCAGATTTAAGGATCTGAGGACCAGCTTATTCAATATTATTTCCGTTTAGCATTAGTATTATTTGTTGTACTATTGCAAAAAAAAGAAACAGGATCCTGTGTGGTTTTGCCAGCATATGTGTTGAGATTTTCATTTGTGTATCAATACGTATATATTTCCGGGCCACTGTATAGAGCTGGGCCAATGTTTTCCCCTATCGTAGCATTGACGTGACTCTACAAGGTGCTGGAAGGTGTGTCAAGCGAACCGTTCATTCATCAATATTTCAATCTGTGCAGATCGGAATGATAAATGCATCATTCAAGTTCATCCCGAATGTGTTCAAGTGAATTGAGATCCAATGATTGAGGTGGACGTAGAAGATGCCTGAAGGCCCTGTCTTGCTCCTCAAACCATGTTTGTGCACAATTCTAGTACAGTGGGTGGGTGCATTATATTCTTGAAAGTAACCATTGCCACGAGGGTTCAGCATTGTTGGGTGGGCTTGATCCTCAAGAGTGCTTCAGTAAACTATTCATCTGGCCCTCCAGAATAATCAAGGGTCCCAGGGGATACCAGGAGAACATGCCCCACACCAGGGCCAGGCCTAGTCCGATAGGGAGACAGGGCATAATACAGTAACGTATGTGTGTGTGTGTGTGTGTGTGTGTGTGTGTGTGTGTGTGTGTGTGTGTGTGTGTGTGTGTCTATATAATAAAAGTTCTTCAGAGATTAATAAAAAAAAGTCACCGGTGCAATAAGAGAACACCAATAAACTTTATAGCTGTGCTTTCAAATACAGAAGAAGAACACAGAACTCTAGGTAAATATATTTTGGTCCACAGTACACATAAATGGATTATAGACACATCAAAGGACATTAAAACCTGTAAGAGCACATGTAAAGTATGTGAATATATTTGTGAAGATAAAAGTGAAATTGCAAAGAGAGAAAATAACTATTCAGTTTTTTTTTTAAAACTGTTATGCAGAACAACCTTTTTTATTGTATATTTTGCCAAAAATGAAACAACGTAAAATACGTAGGAGAGACAGGTACCTTGTTATATAAAAGAATACAGAATCACCTCTCAGACATAAGTAATAAAAAAAGTAAATGAACCAATAGTTCAACACTTTACAAAAAATAAACATCACATGAAAGACCTAACATTTGTAGTTTTAGAAGAGACAATGAGATCATGTACAATATAGACGAATAAAGGAAAATTAATGGATAAATAGACTCAATACCACGATGCCTGAAGGTTTAAATAGAATGGAATAGTAGAGTGTTACATCATTGACTATGTAGTAAATAACATTACAAGGACATGAATAGATTTCAGTAAACATAAATGAATGTGGTTACCATGGCATACAAAGTACCTCCACTGTTTGTTTTCAAACACACTTGACAAAAGTATGTTGAACCTACTGAAATGTTGGGAAGTTGGCCCCCTTGAGTAAAAACACTATACATATAGTAATAATTTTTTTGAAGCAGCAGAAAGTATATCTGCCTTGACCGATGTAACAGAACTGAATCAAATCAATTTACGCTGAGAGGCTTCAACAAATCAACTGAGTTAAAGTATTTCGAAACTATCCTAAAATATGCACCCCTGCCATCTGCCAAACTCTTCAGCTTTAAACCGAATGATGCAGTGAAGAATGGAAGAAAAAACAGCTGGGCTAAACAGCTTAAAATGAGTGGAGCTGCCAAGCGCTGTTCTGTTTCACACTGCCATTCAAGACACAAATGTGCAGATGTTATATCAGTTGGAAATACAGTATCTGGTACTCCATTGTGCCTAAATCTGGAAATGTGTTACATGTGTACTTCCTAGGTCGTTTCATTTCAGCAGTCTTTCTGGGTCATGCTGCTGTCAGTCAATAGCCAGCTGGTGGCTTATTGACAGGAAAGAAGCAGTTGAAGGGGTGGGGACAATTTCACTTTCCAGATGACCATGCAAGTGCAGTCAGAAAGCATGGATTGCAACAGAGATTCCATACCTAGTGTGATTCCAGCTGTCATTTGATGGAAATGGTGTATTGTGGGAAAAGGCGTTGTTGAAATTATCTTTCCCCGTGGAGATCCCCAGCAAGTAAGTGTTGAAACTGTATCCCTCAGTTGATTTACGATTGAAAAATTTCTAAAGAGTCGGCAATATGTTAAACACAGCTCTGCGACACCAACAACACGGGACCCAGCAAAGGCAGTGTTTCTTGTAAACACTGCAGGGTGTTTCTGTAACACTAAACCTCCCCTTCCCCCTCTCATCTAGCATACAGTTACGCGACAGCGCCTGTACAATTCCACAGTGCCACGGTTATTTGTAGGATTGGTCTGATAGTCCCTGGAGAACCGCTTTGTCTCTGAGTGAAAAGCCAGGCATCGAAGGGAGCAATCTCTCCACTGTTGCAGCACCTGTTCCCAGGAACTTAGCACAGCAGGTCTGTGTTATACGTGGTGTATTGATACCATTACTACGCATTTCAGATACAGAAACACCGGATTTTTAAAATTGCTCTCAGAGCATCAGGTGGTAGTCTCTGGGGGCATTGGTAAACTCTGGACGCAGTCTAGAAGATTTTCACAGCTTTTCAATATATTACTCTGGGGGGGAGAGGGGTGCATTGTGGGGGGATGGGGTAATTTAATGTTTAGATCTGACTATCACGTCCCGCTAGTGGGTTATTGCCCCAACTTGTTGTAATATTAAATTTATAATTATTTTTTTAAAGATATTTTAAGACATTTTAAGACGTATTTTTAAATAAAGACATTACTATTATTATCAATAATAATAATAATAATAATAATAATAATAATAATAATAATAATAACTCAGCTGAGAACAATTAATATACATTGTCAATACTTGTGTCTACGTCATTGAATCTCCTTTACAATATTAAATCTTCTTTATCTCGTCGCTTTTAAATGCTGCAATAGCATTTTATAAGTAACTGAATGAAAACAATACATGAAACCATCTTCTTTGGGTCATGCAATTCTAAAAGAGGTTAAGTTAAAGCTTCCTGCCTTCTCAATTGACTTCTACATTTAATAGGAATGAATATTCTTTACAAGATGCATTATCTAACTCAATCAGGGATTAACATGAAAAGCTGGTTTTAATGAACACTTGTATGTGTAGGCACTAGAAACAACATACAGATTGTAAGTCATTTGGATAGCTTAATAAATGTTTTATTATTATTATTATTATTATTTATTTCTTAGCAGACGCCCTTATCCAGGGCGACTTACAATCGCAAGCAAATACAAATACATTCAAGTGTTACAATACAAGTAATACAATAAGAGCAAGAAATACAATAATTTTTGTTCAAGTGTGACAAACCACAATTCAATAATACAGCAGATAATAGTGATAGTTACAACAGGATATGATTAAATAGTGATAGTTACATCAGGATATTATTAAGTACAAAATACTACAGGTGAAACACTTGACAGATTACAATATTCTGAAGTACAGGATTAAATGCAGTAAAATAGGGGGCAGATAAGAGCAAAATAAAGCACATTTAAATGAAGGGTGATAGTGTCCCAGGATACAGCAGAGGAGTTCTACAGGTGCTGTTTGAAGAGGTGAGTCTTAAGGAGGCGCCGGAATGTGGTCAGGGACTGGGCAGTCCTGACATCTGTTTTACTGTGCTGGGAGCAGTCAGGGTTCAAAATCTAGTCGATCTGGATAGCATTGCTAAAAAACTAGAGAATGGAAATTCTTTAATTCAAATCAGGGAATTATATTTTAATGTGAGCAATATCACACTTAGAGTAGTGCGTATAGATACAAAATAATACCACTTTATCTCAGCTATGTATTACCAACACCTTTATAGAGGCATTCTTATTCCAAACATCTATGTGAATAAAGTAGGCTGAATGACTGATCGATCTGCGTGAATGGATTCTGTTTAAAATAAAATCCAAACGAGCACAACGTTAACCCTGATTTTCCTGGACGTTTTAAAATCTGTATTTTTTCCACAGTTATGATTTCGATAGTAACTTTTCCATTTATAGTACCATTTTAAAGACTTTTGAACCAGTGTATTGCATTACTGTGCTGTGTCCTTTATTCATCAGATTGAGGGTGTAGAAAGCTGGGGTAGACATTTATTAAAACCATTCCCAAGGTGTGCCTGACTCTGTTCTACTGTACATTAGAAAGTGACTCAAGCATCACGAGGAGGGAAGCTGACAATTTGGATGACCAGATCCAACGTGTTCCTTGCACCTCACTGCAAAAATAAGAAAGTTAACATTAATTTTATTTATTATTATTATTATTTATTTCTTAGCAGACACCCTTATCCAGGGCGACTTACAACTGTTACAAGATATCACATTATTTTTACATACAATTCCCCATTTATACAGTTGGGTTTTTACTGGAGCAATCTAGGTAAAGTACCTTGCTCAAGGGTACAGCAGCAGTGTCCCCCACTGGGGATTGAACCCACAACCCTCCGGTCAAGAGTCCAGAGCCCTAACCATTACTCCACACTGTTATAGGACACATATGTCCCTTGTCCCCCGTAAGGCTTAATTGTGATCTCTGTGCTATGGGATTAAAGCAAGGATGTTCTATTAATACAATCTAAAAGCGTGGCATAACCATTGTAAAGTATAACACGATTGAAAACACATTTTCTTGCTGTTGCTATAAAATGGCAAACACGTACAGGACAGTAGCTGTAGCTGATAGCGCATTTTGTCATAAAAATAGAGTGGAAAGTGTTACCGTGTGAAAGAGGTATCATTTTCTTTGACACAGCATATGGTACAGAAATTAAATTGTTAGTAGCTGTTCTTGTGATTTTTTAAGATGTTTAAAGCCCCACTGTGGCTTCAATAGAGCTTTTAGAATCACCTCTCAGTGCAGCTGGTACAACTGGAAACACGACTCCCATTGCATAGCAGCTTGATCCATTCCAGGTTTTACTATGAGTTTAATAAGACACACCTGAGCTCACTTGTACACCGTGGCTAATCACGCTAGCATGAAAATCTGGAATGGACAAAATTGCTATGCAATCTTATTTCCATCCCTGCGTTTTGTATTGATAGAAAAAACATGACATTATACAAAAACACACAAGAGGCCGGGTGAGCCCTTCTGTGCTCACCCGGTTCCCAGAAGCTGATTGATCTCAAAACTCAAGATGGTTCTTAAAGGATCCCAGTGATTCAGCATCCAGAACATGACTAGGTGACCCATTCCATCCCCTCGCCACTCTCTGTGTGAAGAAGCGTCTCCTTCCCTCTGTCTAAGTCTGTATCCACTTTTGAACTTTGCCCTAGTTTCTGTGCTGCATTTAAAGCTTTGGTTTGTCAGCTTCTCTTGTCTAGAAAATTCAATCAAGTCCCATCTATTTCTTTTTTGTTCTAGGCTAAATACATTCCCTTAACCTGTCTTCATAGCTCTTTGGTTTAAGCCCTGGGATTAGACACTAGACTCTGAGGTCGCTGTGTACCGAATGTAACATGTGACTCACCGTTCATGCTGCATACTAAAATATCTTTAGAGGAACTGGATCATGTTTAGTGCCTCTGTATTGGTTTTGATAACTACACAAGTAGGAAGAAACTCAAAGGGAGTACACTTTTTGTAACCAGTTGGTAACAGTTTTGCCTGTTTGTTGGAGAAGGAAAAGCCAGCTGTATTCACATATGGGCAGGAGTAAAGGAGAGAGAGAGAGAGAGAGAGAGAGGATGGTAGATTAACAGCACCCTGTCAAGTGGATGGATTGATGGGTAGGTGTACGATAAGGGAGGAGGTGAATGAATTATCTGTGGGAAAATAAATTGATTGACGGGTTTTGTAAACTCCACAAGATATCAATAAGAAATGAAGATGGAGAGAGAGAGGGTGGGGACAATTGATTAAACGCGATTAGGAAACCAATACCATATATAAGGTGCTGACCGTCCGTAATTTTATATAGTGCAGTCCAACCCGTTTAATATCATGTCAAGGACAACAGTGGTGACATTAAAAGTTGACTTTAGCAAGAGACCACAGTAGGCATTGAAAAACAGAAGCTGTCTAACAAATAGAGCTGTTTTGCTGAGCAACTTGAAGTAAATGACTTGGTACTGTTTGGATTACAATAGTGCCCATTAATACAATTTCTATTCAATCTGTGCAGATTACTATACAGTATTAAAGCATAAGAAAACTGGAGACGTAAAAATATTGTATTCATTTTTTTAATAGCATGCATGCAATCTTATAATACAAACATATTCTCAAACATATAATGTAAACCCACGACGCTTTCAGGGATAATGATTACATAATAGGAATATGCACTTAATAATAATAATAATAATAATTAAGTATTATTGTTATTTTAATCATTATTATCAGCATGGTTATTATTATTATTATTTATTTCTTAGCAGACGCCCTTATCCAGGGTGACTTACAATTGTTACAAGATATCACATTATTTTTACATACAATTACCAATTGAAACAGTTGGGTTTTTACTGGAGCAATCTAGGTAAAGTACCTTGCTCAAGGGTACAACAGCAGTGTCCCCCACTGGGGATTGAACCCACAACCCTCCGGTCAAGAGTCCAGAGCCCTAACCACTACTCCACACTGCTGCCCATTATTATTATTATTATTATTATTATTATTATTATTATTATTATTATTATTATTATTATTATTATTATTATTATTATTATTATTATTATTATTATTATTATTATTATTATTATTATTATTATTATTATTATTTTAGTAACATTAGGTTTTCTTTTATTAATAGCATGTTTATTATTATTGTTCACTGTATATTTTTCACTGCTGAATAAATAAAGATTGGACCTGAAAATATTTACACCCCTATATAAAATAAAGAAACTGCCAAGGGACAGAAAATCGGAAAAGGAAACACATTTGTTAAACTATTTCAATTAGGGCTTCCTTTCTGTTTGAAAGGGGTAATACATCACTGCAGGAGGACAGCCATCGTTGTGTAATAGATAGAACAAGTAGGGTTCTAGAACAAGCAAGGGGGTTCTAGAACAAGCAAGGTTCTAGAACAACTGGTACTGCTGAGCAATCCATATAGCCAGACTCAATCCTGTAGAGACTGTGAGTCAGACAGCATTTGCCTCCCACAGAAACACTGCTTTCGCGCCTTCTGGTTTCGCTTTGCACAGCAAATTGAATTCCAGACTTGATTACCATGCTTACTCAGTATTCCAGCAAAAAACTGCGTCTGGAAATTGTCTTCGAGACAATGCTGTGCATCAATTATTTAATATATGCGCCATCTTCAAACATGTTTTCATATTAGTTTCATGATGTTTGACAACATACTTAGAAATAGAATAACATAGAAACGATGATCTGAGGGAAATTGCTCAGACAATAGACAAGTTCTGCAAATATACCATTTGAGAGTGACTCAAGTATCACGTGGAGGGAACTGACAACTGAAAATGACCAGATCCAAGATGTCAGTACATTTTAAACGCTGTTGTTCCGTGCACCTCGTTGCAAAATTAAGAACATTAGCATAATTTTTTATTTGAGGGACACATATGTCCCTTGTACCTTAAAAGGTCAAAGTGAAACATCTTAGTAAATATTTCATTTCTGGTCATCACTTGTATGCAAAATTCCCTTCTTAAAGACCCTTAAAAATGTTAACTCATACACACACAAAGTATTAAAAGGTAAGGCATATTAGGTAATTGATATAATCCTGCTGTAGAAACTTTTAATTGGTGGTAAAAACGTGGTTGCAGAATTGAGTATGGGTGATTTTTAGTGCCCTTGAATCTATAGACCAACATATGCTGAGCATTGCTGGGAAAGAAAAATGGCCTTTTCCCCTCTCATTGTCACAATGAAGAGTGGCTGTAGCCTTTTTCTGTTTCTGTATTTTTTCAGAACCTGCTCCTAGAGATCTCTATCAGTTGTGAGGAATCAGATATATGATCTCTCTCTCTCTCTCTCTCTCTCTCTCTCTTCTCTCTCTCTCTCTCTCTCTCTCTCTTTCTTTCTCTTTCTTTCTCTCTCTCTCTCTCTCTCTCTCTCTCTCTCTCTCTCTCTTTTTCTCTTGTGGTCAAAATAATCAGGGAGAGAATGGCTGAATAAATGTTAATGGGGAGAGGAGAGCTGAGTAAACCTACTACATGTGTAACTGTACAGGCAAGAGAGAGAAAAAAAAAGGTCTCATTAGTTTTAGCTAAATTATTCAGGCAGGGACGGACCATTTCTGGTGGGGGGGGTGGGTGAGGGTGTCGCTGTGTCTGTGTGGTGTCAGGTGGATCATATTTCCTGATCTGTTAAAGATCTGCGCTGTGGAGAAACTGAGGTTTTCACCCTCAGTACCCTCAGCTCCACCCCTCTGTCTTTTTCCAGTCATTCTCTGCAGTGAGCGCCAGCAAGCTCCTGTTTATAGGGTGTAAGCCCTAACGTTGCTGAGAGTCTCTGTTATATGTGAATGCCTGCCTCCCTCCCTCCCTCCCTCCCTCCCCCCCCCTCCCTCTCTCTCTCTCTCCTGCTCTCCTGCTCTCCCTCTCTCAGTCTCAGGCTTGCTTTTAACGGAGCAGAGATTCACAGACTAATTTGCTTGTGTCGTCTTTCTGTGCTGTTTTTTGACGCGGGAGAAAATCATAGATGAAGCCTTCAACATATCTGCATATACATTTGTGAATGGCGATCCGTGTGTTTTTATATGGCTTGGGGACTCAGTGATTTGCGACCGTTATAGGAATTGGATTTCCCGAGCAGAAT
Organism: Acipenser ruthenus; assembly: GCF_902713425.1. Classification (NCBI taxonomy): domain Eukaryota; kingdom Metazoa; phylum Chordata; class Actinopteri; order Acipenseriformes; family Acipenseridae; genus Acipenser; species Acipenser ruthenus. Next base: position 1,379,532 of record NC_081231.1, read on the forward strand.
TATAAACCACAAGGGCTTTTTTTTTTTTGCTTTTATTCTTGGAAGGCAAAGCATTGTTGATGTGAAATTCTGTCCGTGTTTGTCTGTGTGCACGCGTGTGTGTGTGTGTGTGTGTGTGTGTGTGTGTGTGTGTGTGTGTGTGTGTGTGATGCCGTTGATTTTGCTGCAGATCTTGGCGTGCTTTTCCTCCTAAGATTGGAGTCGATTTAGGAATCTAAAACTGGGATTTGCTGCCTCGTTGGGTATTGTTTTGGTTTTTGGTTGCTTTTTTTCCTTCCTGCTGGAAAAAAATGAGGCTGTCCCTGAAAATATTATAGCATATAATCTAGGATCTTTGGGAAAACAGATTCGGATCGGTGACTAATTTTTTTTCCAGGTTTTTTTTTCTTAAGAAGTTCCTTGGATCTTTTATTTTTTCAGAAGGGGGTGGGGGATAAATACGGACGAGTCCACCTAATTCCTGACAGAATTCCCAGTATCTTTTTTCCAAAGGGGAAGAAGAAAGGTGGATTTTTATATTTTCTATTTTTCTCTGGCGGAGGGGGGGCGTGGGGGGGGGGTTCCCCTTTGGTTCACAGGATCGTCTACTTACGGGAAGGATTTGATTTTTTTTTCTTGGTGGAAACCAGAAAAATGGGTACTGGGGGAAACTAAAAAAAAAACAAAAAACAGAATGACATCTTCGTGTTGCTGTTGGATCACGGAAAGGGTCCCAGCGACACTGGCACTGCGTGTGCCCAGCGGTGCCCGTTGCTGGTACCACCAAACCCCTGCTGCCATGACTGCCCCCAGAATGCCTCGCTACCTGGGCACTAGCTTTTCCGGATTGGGTAGTTGGCTTCGATTAGCCCTCTCTATTGCAGTTCTAGTATTCCCTGGGGTTGCCCATGCAGCTCGAGTCTCCTCCAGCCTCAGTACCACCCATCACGTCCACCACTTCCATAACAAACATGGGACTGTACCGATCGCCATCAACAGAATGCCTTTCCTAACACGCGGGGGCCACGGTGAGTGCCCGCCTCTCTCCCTGTGCTTCCACTGGATATTCTATACTTGTTTCTGAATTTAGTGAGGGGACTAATTGTGTAATGTATTGAATATGGCTCTGATATACTGGTAGATTATACAATACTGTATTGAATTAGCTGTCTTTCAAATCCCCAGCACTGAGTTCTCTATACTAGACTGTATTGAATTAGCAGGCTCTCAGATCCCCAGTACAGTACTGAGTTCTCTATACTAGACTGTATTGAATTAGCTGGCTCTCAGATCCCCAGTACAGCACTGAGTTCTCTATACTAGACTGTATTGAATTAGCTGGCTCTCAGATCCCCAGTACAGTACTGAGTTATCTATACTAGACTGTATTGAATTAGCTGTCTCTCAGATCCCCAGTACAGCACTGAGTTCTCTATACTAGACTGTATTGAATTAGCTGTCTCTCAGATCCCCAGTACAGCACTGAGTTCTCTATACTAGACTGTATTGAATTAGCTGGTTCTCAGATCCCCAGTACTGAGTTCTCTATACTAGACTGTATTGAATTAGCAGGCTCTCAGATCCCCAGTACAGCACTGAGTTCCCTATACTAGACTGTATTGAATTAGCTGGCTCTCAGATCCCCAGTACAGCACTGAGTTCTCTATACTAGACTGTATTGAATTACCAGGCTCTCAGATCCCCAGTACAGTACTGAGTTCTCTATACTAGACTGTATTGAATTAGCTGGCTCTCAGATCCCCAGTACTGAGTTCTCTATACTAGACTGTATGGAATTAGCTGTCTCTCAGATCCCCAGTACAGTACTGAGTTCTCTATACTAGACTGTATTGAATTAGCTGGCTTTCAGATCCCCAGTACTGAGTTCTCTATAGCAGATATCTATTGAATGTGCTGGCTCACAGACCCCCAGCATACAACTTGCCCTCCTATGCTGTGCTGAATGTGCTTAGTTTGCATATTTTATTTTGAGCTCACTGTATTGTTAGACACACCTGGGTTGCTACAATGCAGTGCTTCCTATGCAGATATCCTAGTGAGAAAAACCATTACAAGCTAATACTCCAAAACCGTATTTCCCCCTTAATCCGTAGTGCAGCCTTTCTGTTGCCATTGCTGATAACGGTGCAGTGTATTCATGTTACCTGGCTTTCTGAAATACAAAAGTCATATCATGTGATTTCAGCAGTATGATATTAATACTCACTGCTGCTAATCCAGTGCAGTAGTCATAGCTGAGCTTGTTACCTATGCACTGTGGCTAATCAAGCTCACAGTAAAACTTGGAATGGGTGAAACTGCTGTGCAATAGGAGTCTTATTTCCATTCCTGGTCACTATTAAGGGCAGTCAAGGGACCAACAAAATGTGGCCTTAATAAGGGCCTTACTATTGAAAGATTTTATGGAACAAATGAATACCAAAGAATGAAGCCAAGTTATTTTAACTGGTTAATACTTGGCAGTTTTTTTTGGTGCAAACGGTACACATCTCCTGTTTTATTTTACAGTGTAATTGTTTTAATCTAAATGCACAGGGTGTCTAATTAGTAATGTCATGTTTGATACCTTTGGGACGACAGCTCTGTAAGGTTTATGAATGAAGGTAAATATGGAATTAACTACTTTGTTACGCCATCAGGATGAGACCAGCCCATGTTTCAAATCTTAACTTACCATTTATCAGTACATTGTATTCTACATTGAACGTCATTGTTTAGATACAATATGTGCCACTAGTATTAACAGAGATTGGCAATTGATCGGATTACCTGAACTCCTGGAGACAGCCCCCAGACTGATTCACTGATGGTCCACGATGATCCTGGAGGTATTAGAGGCTTCTCTGTCTGTGTCGCCTCGATGCCCGGTATTTATAATATAGCAGGCTCAGAACATATGTGACTACAGTTTGTTTTTGTTATCTTACTAATTATCAATAGAAATGACTTATTCAGCTGTTACTCCATTCAAGTGCAACCAACCGCTAACTACCCTCTTTTACAAGGTTACTGTGGTTGGGGCTCCCGAGTGGCGAATCCAGTAAAGGCCCTCCACCTGGGGTGCAGGATGCGCCCTATAGCTTGGAGATCGCGGTTCAAATCCAAGCTATGCCACTGCCAACCATGGATGGGAGTTCCCAGGGGGCGGAGCACAATTGGCCAAGCGCTGCTCGGGTAGGGGTTAGGTCGGCTGGGGAGTCCTTGGCTCACCACACACCAGCGACCCCTGTGGCTGGCTGGGTGCCTGCAGGCCGGCCTGTACGCAATTCAGAACTGTGTGGTCCTCCAACTCTGTAAGTTCTGGATATGGCTGCACGGTGGGATGGCAGAGTGAAAAAAAAGCGGACGGCTGACGGCACTCGTTTTGGAGGACGCGAGTGCTCGTCTTCGTCTCTCCCGAGTCAGTTTGGGGGTTGCAGCGGTGAGCCAGGTTGAATAATAATTGGACATTCCAAAATTGGGAGAAAATTGGAAAATGAATAAAAACAATTGTTCAAAAAAAAAAAAAAAGGTTGCTGTGGTTCTGTTTACCATATTTTCCAGCAAGCTGGTTTAGCATTACATATGACATATCCATTCTACAGAGCGTAGGTTTAATGTTGAATACCTTGCCCTAACATTGAACCGGAGGGGAAGAAAAGTGTCTCTAATTGTGGTCTTTATACTGAGGTAGCCTTTAGGTATTATTGTACAAGGAACATAATGGAAAAGTAATGGGATTTTTCAATTGTACCATGTCCAGAAGGGCTTTGTGAGATAGACACTATTGGCTGGCACTAGGCAGATGTGACCAGCATCCCCCCATTTTTAATGCCATCTGTGCCCAGTCCAGGCTCACCAGGGCTCCTTCCAGGCTTGATGTGTAACGCCTGTGCAGCCTCAGGCAACACGCTGGCATTCCCTCCTCCCCCCACCTTCTCCCTTTGCCTTTGGCTTTCAATACATTGCCAGCCAAGCGGAGAGCGAGCTAATGGAATAATTGAGATCGGTTTTGTATTTTTTTTTTATTTGTTCGATTATTTTTTAATGTTTTGTTTCCCCTGCAGTGGTAATAATGAAGATAGCGATACAAAACTGTATTAAGCACATACGATGTGCTTTGTACATTTCGCTGGCTCTCAGATCTCCAGTAGTTCTATTTATCATGCTGTGCAATGGGAAATGTATTGCCTCAGTACTGAGTTCTCTATACTAGACTGTATTGAATTAGCTAGCTCTCAGATCTCCAGTACAGCACTGAGTTCTCTATACTAGACTGTATTGAATTAGCTGGCTCTCAGATTTCCAGTACAGCACTGAGTTCTCTATACTAGACTGTATTGAATTAGCTGGCTCTGAGATCCTCAGTACAGCACTGAGTTCTCTACACTAGACTGTATTGAATTAGCTGGCTCTGAGATCCTCAGTACAGCACTGAGTTCTCTACACTAGACTGTACTGAATTCGCTAGCTCTCAGATCTCCAGTACAGCACTGAGTTCTCTATACTAGACTGTATTGAATTAGCTCGCTCTCAGATCCTCAGTACAGCACTGAGTTATCTATACTAGACTGTATTGAATTAGCTGGCTCTCAGATCCGCAGCACTGAGTTCTCTATACTAGACTTTATTGAATTAGCTGGCTCTCAGATCCCCAGTACAGCACTGAGTTCTCTATACTAGACTGTACTGAATTAGCTGGCTCTCAGATCTCCAGTACAGCACTGAGTTCTCTATACTAGACTGTATTGAATTAGCTCGCTCTCAAATCCTCAGTACAGCACTGAGTTATCTATACTAGACTGTATTGAATTAGCTGGCTCTCAGATCCGCAGCACTGAGTTCTCTATACTAGACTTTATTGAATTAGCTGGCTCTCAGATCCCCAGTACAGCACTGAGTTCTCTATACTAGACTGTATTGAATTAGCTGGTTCTCAGATCCCCAGTACATCACTGAGTTCTCTATACTAGACTGTATTGAATTAGCTGGCTCTCAGATCCCCAGTACAGTACTGAGTTCTCTATACTAGACTATGTAATTAGCTGGCTCTCAGATCCTCAGTACATCACTGAGTTCTCTATACTAGACTGTATTGAATTAGCTGGCTCTCAGATCCTCAGTACAGCACTGAGTTCTCTATACTAGACTGTATTGAATTAGCTGGCTCTCAGATCTCCAGTACAGCACTGAGTTCTCTATACTAGACTGTATTGAATTAGCTGGCTCTCAGATCCCCAGTACAGTACTGAGTTCTCTATACTAGACTGTATTGAATTAGCTGGCTCTCAGATCCCCAGTACAGCACTGAGTTCTCTATACTAGACTGTATTGAATTAGCTGGCTCTCAGATCCCCAGTACTAAATTATTTCTACAGTACTGTACTTAATAACCTGACTGCAGACTAACACAGACTGACACAGGCAGCTAATTTACTGAGATGAGGAACAGTGCACCCAATCTGTCCTGGAGTTTCTATTTAAACAGACTTATAAACTGGATACCCAAGAGACGCATACGTGCTCACTTCACAGTCTCAGTGAGGGCATTGCAATGACTCCTATTACATGCATACCCCCCATGGTACAAATATTGAGGGGATTTTGATTTCTGTTTTACATGCTTGTTACTACTTGATGGCATTTTGGAATCGCTTTGATTGTTTCTACAATATTGAGTTATCGTTGTTCTCTAAATCTGCCTTTACCTGAGCTGCTTTGAGATTGTCTGGCAAAACCGGGTGCTGAACAGCCTCCCTCATTCAAATCTCAAGATTGCCATTTATATACAGCATCAAACTAATCAGTCGTACGTTGTCACGGTTCAAAAAAAAAATACGTGCTACAAGTGGCAGGTGTTTGTAATTTTGTAAAATGTTCCACTTGGATATTTTTAGCCTCAGTAACCCTGAGCAATCTGCCAGTTTAACAGTACGCAGGCTGGAAAAAAAGAACACACACTGCAAACTTTAAATTAACGGTGCATCACTGCTTCTTATGTTTTGACTTTTATAATGCATCTTTTATGTGTTTGACTCCTGCTTCTAATCTAATGTTGATAGAAGTTCCTGGCACATTCACTTGACTTGCTGCTAAGGAAGCAAGCAGGAGCAATCGCACAGGATTAGCGATACCTTTGTACTCTCAATGATCTTCCTGGCTTTGAGAGCTTGTCTGGGGAATCCTAAGTGCCAGGTACTGAACAGCTTTCCTCATTCAAGTCATGTGACAGTGTGACTGTTCAACTAGCCCCGCCTACTCTGTATAGACAGCGGAGGAAGGTGGGGCTGGCAGAGTCACATGATTTGAATGGAATGAGGACGGCTGTTAGTAATTAATATTCCAATTGGTGCAGGGGTGTAGGATCGTAATGATAAATCGTTTTCATCCCACACAAATAGATTGAGATCCAGGTACAGCCATGGAAGATCCTGTGATCTTCAAGCCATTTTCACCCAGTTCTGTCACAGTGGATGGGTGCATTATCATCTTGAGCGTACAAATGCAGCATTGATGCTTAAATAAAGTGTAACGCTAAGGGAACACAACGCCACCTTTTCAGGAACAGCGGCTTGAAACCTGGTTCCAGGAGACCGGAAGACCTAGTTTGAGGCAACTTTGCTGCATCAATTCAAACCCCAAGTCTCCCCTGGTGTGTCGGGCAGTGGAGCATCTGCAATTCTCTTTAATCAGAAATGAGTTGCTGTCTCTGCATTGCAAACCCTGGCCACTCCCTAACCCTGCGTAGTCACGGCGATCAGAACGCATAAACCTTCCAAGGGTTCCATCCTCACGGCAACGCCAAGCCAAAGGGACCATGTTTGGAACAAAGCAGAGATGCCTTTATGTGAAGTGCAGTCTTAATTAGGAATGCCAGTCACTGCTTTAATATCCCAGTTCTGTGAAGCAAACCTAATTGACTTTCCTTCAAGCTGTAGCAGTACACCAGCGGTCACGCATAGCCTATCATCTTCTGTCTGCCATTTCTATTTGTATTTGTAACTAAATATTTTTCTTTCACACTTAAAATAGGATTTAAAAATCAGGCTTAATCAATCAACATTTATTTTTTTATTTTTTATTTATTAATCAAATTAATCGATTAAACGGTAAATATGAAACACCTTCAATTGCCTTGTCTTGGTATTTATAATACGCGGCGTGTACAGTTTCTCTTATTGCATGTTGCATTTGTGTTCTGTCGCTATCTCTAATCACGTTCAGAGTGTATTAGATTTGATCAAATTGATAAGAGGTAGCCTGAGAACACTTAGAAACCTGTTATAAGTCATTCAGTCGAAACAGACAAAATATTAACGTACGTGATGTTTTTACATAGGACATGGTGTGCTTGAAACGTTTTGAATTCTTTGTCATTGACATTCTGGGTGTGAGATCTTCACTCCCAGTTAAATTACAAGTGTGGTTTCTGCTAATAGGTTCAAATGGGGACTTGACTTATAATAGATGCAGTTTTGGGTGACCAGAAAGCAAAGCTGCGCAGTTTTGTCTACAAAACTGCAATAAGATGCCTCTTGTAATAACATCTTAATATAAATCACAAACAATAATACAGGCAGCCACGTTTTATTTTAACATTCGATTGTTCTATGCAGGGGATGACTTTACCGCACGCAGGATTTTTCAATTTCGATAACTCCAAACTTCGGTTCTTCTAAGTGATTTGTTTTACTTGAATTTAAGTTATGTTTCTTTCTAAATTGATATCATATCAGAACGATTAATCGATTACAGGACTGTTCACATGCGAAGTCGATTAATTGATTGAATGACATATGAATAAATACATATCCAATATCTCAACCATTCAAATTGAAATGGAGCTTCTTAAGCTGGCTTTGCCTGCTGTGTTGGCAAAGCCAATCGCTGTCTTGCTTTTGGCAACAAAATATAAACCTGGAAGTATGGGCAACTTCTACGCTACTAATAGTCACAGAAACACTGCTGAGGGTTCGTTTGTAACTGGCGATTAGAGTAAGGACATCATATCAATTCATCATGGTCAGGACGTGGTCAGCTAATGTCAATCGAGAAGAGCAGCAAACATGTAATGAAGGAAATCTTAAGCAATCCTTCAGTGCTTTTTAGAAGTTTTCAAAAACTATTTATTAATGTTCTAAAATGTCATTTACATGTAAACGGATTCCTGTCGAAACTGCACTTATGTCCGTCTGAAAGCGCTCGCTTCACAATGACTTCACAATGACTTCACAATGACTTCACAATCACATGACGTGCGATGAGATCATCTGTCACTTTTCTCATCCCCGTTAATGTCGTAGTGCATCGTAATGGAGAGCTATTCATGATGGCTTTCCTGATTAGTTAGAAACATTCACAGTATGTTCAAGTTTAATCGCGCTTAATCCTAAAGTTTAAACGTTTAGGGAATGAAACAGAAATCCAATGCATTCAAGATGTTACTCTTTGAAACCCCTCGCCTGGTCAAATCAGTACCTGGCACAGTGGACCAGCACCCTATTAACAGTGTTATGGCAGGTCATTTCTCCGACTCCTACACTTTAATGCAAGCTTGACCACACACTATTTGTAGAATACTCTTTTTTACATTACAAAGTGTTGTGTGATTGACATCAGTTTCTGCTTTAGTACAGAATGCATTAAGCTTATATTCTGACCCAGGCATAATATTACTAACTATAGATTTCATTGCCTTTACCTGGCAAATATGTTTAAATCAGGCAAAACAAATGTAATATTTCCATTTGAATTATGTTTCTTTAATGTGTTGAAGTGGGACTCATTAATTAATTTTGTTTTTTTCTGTTATTATTCTTATTATGATTATTTCACACACAGAGTGCCCAGATCTCATTATAGAGAGAATCTAAAAACAGCAACGCACTTTACTAGTATAAAAAGAACAGGAAATCACATTGTATTTAAAGAGGCACTTAACCTGATAAAATAAATGTTTATTGTATTAACCTATTTATAAACTCATAGAAAATCAATCCTGATCTTTGCTCAGCGTTGCTGTACAGTACTTAAATCTTTAGTGTCTTTAAAAACACAAGCTGCGTATTTATATAATTGGATTTAAAGGTTATAGAATTAGAATAAGTTATCATAACAATATAGTTCAAGAGAAAATTGAAATAACAGGTAGATGTGCCAGTTATGCTCCAAAAAATTACAAAGTGGCCTGTCCTCAAATCAGGACAATGGTACCTAATGGGTTAATGACAACTAGGTCTTAAATACCACCTATGTGATTTCCATCTAACTATGCATTGCCATGTCTATATGATTTGGGGCTGTTGATGTGTTGTCATTTTCAAAACTGTTCAATCTAAATGTTGCATTTCTCCATTTTCAAGTTGTGCGTTGCAAGATTTCATTTAAAAACCAAAATATGCAGCTCAGAATATTGAGCTACTTCCATACATCTGCATTCTGCCAGGGTATTTCAAAAGAATGCATTGTTTATTAAATGAGGACTAATTATGAATGAGCTGAGAGATGTAGAGATGGAAAAATTGGATAAGGGGAGGAGGGGGAGAGTAGAGGGAGGGAGGGAGAGAGGGAGGGAGGGAGGGAGGGAGGGAGGGAGAGACAGGAAGGCAAGGAGGGGGAGGGAGGTCTAAAGGAAGAGGGGAGGGAGAAAAGGGAGGGAGAAAAAGAGGGGAGGGTGACATGCATTGTGCCTTTTATACAGATTATAAAATGTATGTCATTTGCATTGCAAATAAGCCTGTGCTATAAACGGCAGATGCTGTACACAAACCCTGTACAAAATGATCATGTCGAGCAATTGCATTTTATAGTGGACCATACTGACAGCCATTATTTTTAATTGCATTAAGCCAGTGACAAATAAACACCAGTGAAATATATTTTGCAGTCATCTTAGTGGTTTCTGTACAATGGCAACGGTTCTCAGGTAGATCAAAGGTAGCTTACAATGGGATGAGGCTGATAGAATGAGCATATTATATTGGCATACCAATTTAACCATTACACACTGCATTGAAGTACAGTACTAGACAGGAATACATTGTGTAGGATGTCTCCTATTATAAGAGATGTTATCTCTTGCAGTGTCGGCGAATGTTAAAGGCAGCTATTGTAAGTCACATCAGAAACTTTACATATGAAATAAGTTGAATTGTGTTTTAACACAGGATGACATCTATACACAGGATAAAAAAAATCTTTAACAGTGATTCCTGTATGTGATTTATAACACTATATCAAGATCAGGTAATGTCTGTGGTCTGATAATGGTTCTGCTAGCTAGGGCTTCTTCATTTTAAAACAAAAGCGATCCTCACAGAGAGTTCTTTGATTTAGATCCTGTTTTTAATTTCATGTGATTGCTTAGGTTGCGCCCCATAACCCCAGAGCTATAATATCTATTGATGTGTTCGCAGTGCTTTGTCTATGTGCTTTTCTCTTTGTAGACACTAAGTGAATATCAAGGAAACATCTTCGGAGGATGTTGTGATGTAAGCCACTTAATTATTTATCTCCTAAGATATTAAAAAAACACAGCCATCCTTTGCTGTTCGGTCTCAGTGTCCCTGTTCATAAATAGAGTGGCTTTTATTATGCATGCTAGTTTCATTGAAAGGAGTCCCCAAGCTAGAAAGGGGAAATAAATCAAGCCAGTCCAGGGATTTCATGAAAGGAAGGCTCTCCTAAAAATGGGTCACTTGTAAGAATCTGGTAGTTATTCCAAAAAGTTTATTTTTGAGGAGCACAATTCCATAATACAGCTGCATTGAAATGCAATTTAGCTTTGCAACTTCGTGCAATGATGTTCATATGGTTTGTTGTTTCTGACCAGCAAACAGACACTTTCAGTCCCCCCGATTAGATTTGCCATCGCCCTAGTGGGGTGCATGTTCACCCGGTGTACCTTGGGTCCCTTGATTACTCTGGGAGGCTGATCGAAGTCTTCACTTAAGCATAGTTGTGGATCAAGTCCACCCAACAATGCTGAACCCTGATGGCGACTTTCAAGACAATGCATCCATGCCAGAATTGTGACTGGTTTGAGGAGCATGACAGAGACTTCTTCTCAATTGTATGGGATGAACTTGACCGATCTCTGCACCAGATATTAATGGCTAAATGGATTCCATCGAGACACCTTCCAGCACCTTGTGGAGTCTATGCCATGTCAAGGCTGTGATCAGAGAAAACGATGGCCTAGGTCCTAATAAAATGGTCACATTGATTTGCCTATCATACAGAGGTAAGAGAGTGAGCCTGCTTAGAGCAACAGTAGAATACAAACAAAACTTGCCTAACTGGCTCTAATTAATTCACAAACTTAATTTAAACTCCTGAAGAGAAGCTCTGGTCCGTGTTATAGCAATGCTCAAGTAAAAACAGCCTTGTGGAAATCAATCATTCAGCAACGGGAAATTGCCAGGGGTTTAAAAAGAGCGCCAGCATAGTATACTGTAGACTTAACAGAAATAAAAGGAGTCCCGTCGATTGATCGAAGCAGCAGTGGGTCATTAGACAATCTCTATGTTTTAAAAAATCCTTGCAAGATAAATCTGCATAAAGGCTGGTGTGCATGAATTGTGTTACTGTGTGTGGCATACAGCAGGCATCTACGCTCATATTAAAACACTCAACACTACACTGGACTTTGCTTACCCATCATAGACATTGCATTTCAATTGAACAATATTCTTCTTTCCCAGTGGAAGCAATTGTGAAGCCCCATGCAGTGCTTCCATTGCTTACAGCAATGAAGGCAATTATATGAAATCTGAGCTGTGTGATAATTGATAGTATGTCCACAAGCAATATTATCTCCAGCGATGGGTGTATTTTTTAAGCCGTTCAACGCATCAAAACATGCATTTGAATTGAGTATTTAATTAGGTTTTTTTAGTTTACTGAGTATACTAAGGTGTAAATTGAGATGTCTGATCCTGTGCATCTCCCTTTTTCATGTCCATTCCAGTTGCTTTCAGGTAGCCTTGCACTTCCTTGAGTGAGATTACTTTCCTGTCCGTTACCAACTAACTGCTTCCCCTAATGTCTGATATAGTAAGATGCTTGACCCTGAAGACACGGCGCAGGTGAAAGACAAGGCAAGAACTTTCTTTCACCTAGCGTAGTAGTTTCAAATGAAAATACGTGTTTGCTATACCATGTGTTTCTTTCAAAACTACACACCTGAGCTACAGTAAAATCCAGTGTATAAGTCGCACCGGTGTATAAGTCGCCTCCCCCTTTTTGAGATAACAATTTCAGGAAAAAGCCTATAGGTCACATCGGTGTATAAGTTGCTCCCCCCTTTTTAGGACCCCCTAAAATACCTAGAAAATAGACTTATACAAAGGTTTTTACAGTATATAGTGAATGTAAGTCCATGACTGGTTAGATTTATGAAATGATTTTGTTAACTACAGCCACTGCATAAACTATAATTCTAAAACCCAGGACTGGATGCAGAGGTAGTGCGTGTTTCTAACCCAGTGTTATTAAAGCTAATGAAAAAAATGATATGCTACACATCCATCATAGGGAAACCTGTAAACTGCTGCCTGCTTTCTTTCTTTTTTTTCAATTGGTTAAAAGAATTTACTGCCTTTTCCTCACAGCTAAACTACCATTGTTTCTCATCTGGCGGAGCACTGTCCTTATCTATTTTACGATCCCATCCCAGCGCCGTATCTAGATCACAGGTTATTTTGTAATATTTATCGTCTCTACTGATGCAGAGTTTTTGAAATCGCTCGGGATATTTAAATCCCAGCTCCAATGAAAATGTCAAGAGCTGAGAATGTGTAGTCTGAGATAGCAGTGGTTAGCTATCACAGTACAAATGATCAATGCTCAAGTTGCACCCTTATATATTATTATTGTAAACCTGAATGGGGAATATCGTTTTGAAAACAGTACATGTTAAAGAACAGTCTAAGAACAGTCTAGTTAGTTAACAAATCCATGACCCAGTTATCATAAAACATATTATTTAAAGTGTGTTGTGTGTAGGGAGTCTCTTACTGTATAAGTAAGGTTTGATTTTCTTCAGGGATTTAAGTTTCCTTGTAATATGTAGTTCTCCATAAAAAAAAATTCTGAAAGAATAGTGTAAATATATACATTGTTTTTTATCACTTAAAAATAAACCGTTTGCCTTCTTGACGCACTGCCTGTCACACTGCATTTGGCAGCTGGTTTAGCTTGCTTCCGGTAAATGATTGAACACACACTGCACAGAGCTGCACAATGTCTTTAAAATGTCTTCAATAAAAAAAGACACCAGCTGCATCGAAGATCGGAAATACTTCTGCTAAGGATCGATCTGTCCAGTACAAGAAGGGGACATTTCACGTGTATGTTGACAGTTATTTATGTTTTTATTTAGTTTGATTATTATATTATATTATATCATATTATATTATATTTAGTGTTTATTATATTAGGTTTTAAATGATAAATTCTGATAAAACACTCACAACACACTGTAAAAATAAACTGGTTGTATTGAAGAAAACCACTGATATATTATATTATATTATTTAAGATATATATTGAAGTAAAGAGCCTTTGAGTGAAAATTGGGAAGCAGAAAGCAGCATTTATATATATTAGAGAATGTGTTAGAGCAGAAAGCTTCATACATAATGATATAATAATGTAACATAATGCAATGTTACAATATAATATCTTCTTTGTTATAATCCATCCCAGCTCTTTGACCCTTTGATAGAATGCTATTGAAAGCAGACAGAGTGTCGCCACGTTGCACAGTGACGGAATGAGACAGTGGCATTTTAATACGAGCAATCGCTTTGAATAAAACCTCTGTTTCTTTGTCCTGGACTTGCCAGCACAGAGAAAATGGATTCTATTACAGCTCTCAAGTTCCTGCGCTAAATTGATTGGAACTGCTTTGCACAAAACCAGAACCCAACCCTTGTCTGATTTACAATATAATTCAGCTCAGCAATGCCTTTGTGTACTGAAGAGATGCTTAAATTCTCCCATTTTATACATCCTTTGTTATCACTGCCATATGCAGGTTTGCATGCTGTGCTTGAACATTAAAACATTAGATTTTCCATTAAAAGGCTCCTAACCAAGGTGTTAAAATCAGTGTCTTATCAGTTGGCACCTATATCTACTAATACAATCGCTGATCCCCCATTTCTTCTGTACTTGATGTAGGTCAAACTCACTCAGCAATCTGATCATGTGACCCACATCACAGGTACTTAGTGTGACACTTGAAGTATATTTAAATCTTGAAAAAAAAACCGAAAAAAAAACGAAGCAAAAGATTAAAGGGTACATAAGGACCTTTTTATTTTATTGTGTTACATGTTCCCATCTGTTGCTACAACTGATTATGTACGGTGTGTGTATTGTTTTAATTTTTTAAATATTTTGATCACTTTTTAAAACTTTTAAATTGCATTCCCTGCTTCAGGATGGCTTCCCTTGTACCCACATGGACCTCTAAGAACTACATTTCCCATCATCCTCATGCTCACATATGTAACTGAGATGGATGTACCAGTGAGCAGGAGCATGATGGGAAATGTAGTTCTAAGAGGTGTAAGAGGTGTAAGAGGTCTAATGTGTGAAATGCAGATAGACACGTGTACAAAAAGACCCCCATCCACCCACCTCCATATGTCCCCAGGGTCACATACTCTCAATAAGCTATACTAAATAAAGTTTCTACCAAGTTTCATCTCCATTGTTTAAATGGTTTTCCATATATAAGAAAAAATGCATAGTGTAACATAGGTATGGACGACCTCATCCACAAAACTTTGGCATTTTAGAACTAGTTACCCCTTCTTTTATAACTTAATTCTGGACCACCGGGTGGCACTGCGTGCTATGAAAATTTTAAAAAAAAAAAAGTTATTCAAAAAATTACAAATTAAAAAAATCCCTTCTAATACTACTAATACTGTTTCCCCGGTTGAGAAGTTAATTGAATGAGGTTAACAGTCACTTTCATTTAGCAATCGGACCCACAGGACTAATAGACTGACAGCCCGGAGAACGAAAGCCCTCAGTAATTCATCGCTGGAGTCACAATAACGCATTCACAATCCGGCTTGCATGGAATTTATTGTTACTTGAGTACTGGAGCACTTTTCTTCTAAACACTCTGTAATGCTTTACTCCTTTTTTACTTGTTAATTGGACATGGCATCTGATAGTATCGCTGTAAATGTTTGCTAACTTGCTTGCTAATGTGATCCTTTTACAAGCTCTGGGAATTAAATAGATGGCTTTTAATTAATCTGCCATTCTCAAATACATTTACCGATTCTGAGTGGAATCTGCTGGCAGAATAGGACAGTTTGGGAGTGATTTTTTGAATGTGTCTGGAATTGAGTGTGTCTGGATCGTGGATCGTGGAGTGCTTCATTGGAATTCCAATGGCTTATAATTGCATCTGGACTGTGTGAATGGTACTCTTGTATATGGTGGAACAGAAAACGTCTGTGTGTGTGTGTCTGTCTCTCTGTCTGTCTGCATATAGGGCCTGACACTAGCCCTGCTGCTTCTGCACCCAGTCCTGGGGTTCAGAGCTCCCCTCAATGAAGTCTAGTATTATTATTATTATTATTATTATTATTAATATTGAAAAGATCAGGAGGCAGGAGTTTGAGCAGGGTTAGAAACTCAGACTAGCCCTGCTGCTGCTGCTGCTGCACCCAGTCCTGTGGTTCAGAGCTCCCCTCAATGAAGTCTAGTATTGAAATGACCAGGAGTTTGAACAATCAGACCCCTGGTAATTCTTCTCTTAGTTAACTGAGTGTCTCATAACAGCATGAGTAAGTCACATGAGTAGGTTTACTACTAGGAGTTGTTCAGACTATATACTGTTTAACACAAAACTCCAGATCAGTTATGAAACCCAGGACTGGGTGCACGGTTAGTTTGAGTTTCAAGCTGTGATTCAGTTTGTCTGTTAGTCTGTCTGAAATCAATTTAAAGTTAATTTAAACAGACTGCCAGCACTAGAAACTGACTCCCGATGTCCGGTTGTCTGTCCATTTGCACAGTACAGCATAGGGATGGTTCAGATAGTGTCTTTTAAAAATGAAATCAGAAAACACACACACACGGCAACGAGGAAACATGTTATTCCAAGAACAGCTTCAGATCTGCATGGCTTTTAAATACTGGTAATGTAAAAGGCATTACACAAGTTACCATGGCTATTGCCTTGCTTAGCCATGCTCTTACAATGATTTGCAGTGCTTCACTGTGCACTTAAGGTCCATTAAAATTATTTATGTTGCTTTTACTATGCCTTCCAATGCTTTTACCCTGATTTACAATACCTGTTATTTTGCTTCAGACAGTGGTTGCACAAACGGGTGGGTCTGGGTCCCATGGGGTGGGGGGGCCATGGCCCATACAGAAATATTTTCATTCCAGCTACCCTGATAATTGACAAGAGGTCTATAGGATAGGCTCTTGTCCTACAAGTTATGGACAAAAAATATATATTTTCAATGTAGGTTGTTTCACCTTTATTTAATATTTGCAGAACTTGTCTGTTGCCTCATTCTTATTTTTTCCATGTGTATCAAATCCCAGGTTGTCCCAAAGTTTATTTTAAGGTTCATTTTTCCCACGTCCATTTTCATAGGTGAAGACCATCTTCGAACAACTGCAGTCTCGAGCAGGTTAACATTTTTACTGTATGTGATTAATATTAAAAGATAATACTGTTTAAAGATCACACAATAAAAATAGGTGTAGAAATAATGACCTCAGAATGCATCAAAACTGCACAAGGATACTGTAGGATACAGATGAAGAAATACAATAGATAAGGTTATTTCTGCAAATGGTAGTTCCAGAAATATTGGTTTCAGTCGTAAGCAAAATTCTCATATTGTTGATTCATCATTACAGCTTCCTAAAATGTTGTAGAGAGGAGCGAGGAATGGTTTTGCACTGTAAACACACTTTTCTATTGACAGTGTTATGGCAGGTGTGCCTAATGTTCTGGCCAGCCCTGTCAGTTTTAAATCATGCGATGTGTGTTTTAACGGGAAGGAGATGATTCTCTTGCTTGGTGCTTCTTCTCTATGCAGTGGGATGACCTCTGTGTTGAGAATATGAAGAGACTGCTATGCAACATTACCCGCCTTTTTGCACACACAGGGATGACACTCTGTTTTCTATTTTTTTTTTCTTGTGCAAGATTCTCAGAGAGAGGTGAGAACGCAAGCTGCCTTCTTGATTGATATTCAAGGATATTTATTTTTTCAACCAGCAACAGCAGTGTTTAGTTAGCGCATACGATATAACTTAAACACTTAAATGCTCGAGTTCAAATATTAATGGAACAATCTGCCTGCCCTACCATTGTTTACTATTTTTTTCTGTATGTTTTTCTTTTTCTTGTTTTTCTTTACACTTTCCTTCTTTCTTTCCCTTTTCCTTTTTTCACACCTTTTTTTCTTTCTTGACCTTATTTCCTTTTTTTCTTTCCTTCCTCTTTCCCTCCTTCCTTTCTTTATATCTTTCCTCCTTTTTCCCCTTATCTCCACCTTTTTCTTTCCCTTTATCCCCTTTTCCTTCTCTCCTTCCATCTTTTCATTTATTCTTTTCATCTTTTCTTTCATCCTCCATACCTTCTCAATGGCAATAGTATCTTTTTGCAGTGTCCAAAACTGGACAAAATACTACAAGTGGGGTCAAACTAGATCATTCTATAGTCTTAGCATATCTTCCCTAGACCTGTGTTACACACTTTTGGCAACATGACCTTATCATTTTTTTTATTACCACATCCCGTTGGTGATATTAAAGATCAGTCCATTAAACCCACAGGATCCTTTTCAAAGTCTTTGTTTCCTGTTTCGATATCCTCCTTCAAAACCAACCATAAAAAAAGAACGAAAAAGTAAAATTTCATTTGTTTGTATCCGGTGAGAGCTGCAAATGCACGCCTTGACAGCAGCTCCCTACTGCATTACTGGCTGTCTGTAGTCTGCCACTCTTAATGTTTAAAAGCATCTGAACAGAATCGTGTCTCAATAACATCTCCCTAGCAGTGTCAAGGGAATAAGACGTGTTTATGGGGCCAAGGCTATTACAACAATGTTACAGTTGTTCTATCAATGATGTCATTGCATCTGGGTTTTTAGAAGACAGGGGATTGACAGTGTTGAAACAGAATAGAGTGTTTAGACTAGTGTTCATTATTATTAAGGTGCAGGGTAATGACAGCGCTGGAGAGCTGAGAATGGATTCCTTAGACTAGTGTATAATTTGATATTCTATATATAATATATTCAATATTCTATATATAATATATGCCATTCAAAATATGTACTTTATTGTATTTTAAATATAATGCTATGATTTATTATATTGTAAAAATGAAAGAACCTCAATGTTCTTAGTAATAATAATAATATAATTAGCTTTTAAAAGAGTAAGAGAGTCATTCAGTCATTCAGATTTTTTACCTAAGATTATCTATTCAGGGATACCAAGATATTTAGTAAGCAAGTGGTCTGAGTGCCATGCAATGATGAACAGGTTAGACTTTTGCTCTGAGGTCTCATTCCTAGCTCTCCTGTACGTTGTTTTGCTAAATACTGTATACTCAGAACCTCAGCTTCACACCACAGGGAAATCAAGAAAGCAGTTCACTTCACTCCACCATAAAATAATCCTACCCCCAGAGGCAGGTTTGAATCAGATTAATTAATAAAACAAATGGTTTTGAAAAGACACTCTAGGCATATTTGTTTAGAAGTGAAATGGGGATGCATATTAGTGCTGCACATGCTGCAGTGCACCCAGTAATGCCTTCCCCACCTCACTTCACAACAACTGTGGAGCTGTTGTTTCTTCAGAAGCAATGTTTGCTGGAATAATTCTGGCTTTACCTGGCTTTGAGCTTGTCTGGAGAATCCTAAATTCTGGGACTGAACAGCCTCCCCCATTCCATTCAAATCACGAGACAATAGGAAAGATTCAGAGCATACAGATTATTAGAGCAGCAGAACCCAGACCAACTCAAAATGAAGGTTCTCTGAGAATGGTGAATTCCTATTAGTGCAGAGTGTAAAAGAATCATGGTGTGTTTTTGTTCTCAGTAAAGCACAGCCCTAGAGAATTCTCATTAAAACACATGGTGTCAGCTCTCTGGGGCACCTTATTTCACTTCAGCTCAGCTGCAGTGACCGTGGAAGGAAAATCACCCGGCTAATTTGTGCCATGAGCTCACACGGCTGGCGGCAGGGAGCCAAAGTAGCAAACAAACTTCCCAAAGACATTTATATTTTCTGCCTCATAACCATTATAGGATCACAGTCTTGCAACTGGGGCAAAAGAATCAGGGTTTTGTTACAAGTGATTGCAGGACAGAGACAGTGATGTAGATAGAATGTGTGTTTGTTTGAGAGATAGAGATAGTGTTCTATTTCAGCACTTTAGCAAGGGATAGCTCCTGCTTGTGTACAGATGTCTATGTAGTCAGTTTCAGCACCCTATCAATGAACAGCTCCATGATTCAGTACAGTATGTGTATGTATTTGCCTATTCCAGCACCATAGTAATGGACAGCTCCACGTTAGGCATGCTGTATTTTACCACTGTAATGTACAGCTATGGCCAAACATTTTGCATTGCCTAGAATTGTAGGATTGAGACATCTTTTTTTTTTTTAAACTGAATGAACATAATCTTCTACTTAACATGATGTAATCAAATAATAATACCATAATAGTAGTACAGTATTCCGTTTTTTTTGTTAAGTATATGGAAAACTACAAAGCAGTGTGTGATTCAATATGTCAACGTAACATTATTCAGCAGGTTTCATGCGAAGGTGATGCAACACTTTTGGCCATATCTGTGTTCACTTGCTTTAATACAAATGAGCTTTGCCTCGCATGAGTGATTTAATATGTTGTACAAACATGAAAGCAACAGTGTTGGCAAGGCATGCCTGCTGTCCATTGAATCACTCTACTTTGCCTTTGATTTACACTTGATCTGACTAAGTGGAGTTTTGATGGTGGTTTGATGTTTCAGTAAAGGGGTGAGAAAACGCTTTTCAGATCTCAACTGCTGTCACAAACACAATCTTTTTTTACAAAATGTGATCGCTTGATTGTCGTGTGTTATGGCAGTTTAAAGGAGACCCATTTTGTGCTTTGAAAGCCAGCAATTTCTTTTGCTTTTACACTCTTTTCTGATCTTTTTCCATGGAATATACTTTATTGCAGGAGGGCTGATAATATATTTTACTCTGCGCTCTAAATGAATAAGAAAATTGGGGTTATTGACACTAATAAATGGCTGCATATAATACTAGCGTATTCTGGTTTATAAAGGTTTGATATTTGACAATTCCTGTTCTAAAATGGGGTGGTCTCACTGTAATTTTCTTTAGGTTAACTGGATAATATTAGGAGCTATGGATCTAGTATTAAAATGAATGGGTTTAAAAGAAAATCACCTAAGATTGTATATGTGTTTCAACACCCTTTGTTGCTGGGATTTGGCAAAACATGCATGTAGTGCAAATTTACATTGCCTGTCCATCTTAGGACTGTTTTAATTTGTTATGCAGATTAGAGTTTCTGAAAACCATGGGGAGACAAAATAAATTCTATTAATCTTCACAAAGATTAGCCACGTCCTATCAATGTGTCCTACACCCTCGTGCCCCAGTGTCAGCAAGATAGAATTGAATTGAATTTCTGTGATTTAAACAAAGACGGATACCCAAAGAGACAGCGGTGCTGAGGAAGATGGATCCAGTGGTAGATGTTTGAAGACGGAGAGGGGGATGGAGGGGAGAGGTCAGGGGAGATGGATACATGGGAGGAGGCAGACAGACAGGCAGGAGGAGTAGAGATAGGGGGATGAGGGTGGAATGGAGAGAAGACAGGAGATGGGTATTGGGAAGGAGAGAACAGATATCCGGAGAAGGCTAGGTGAGGATTGCAGAATATTTAGGGAGCATAGGAAAAAAGCTTCACACCTTTTGAGACGTGTGCAGTTTTAGCCAGCTGGTTACCAACTGTCATGCAATAATCTATTTGCCCAAAACCAATTGAATATGACTTGCAACAGGGAGATGCAGCTTTTATGTATTAAGCTGAAGGAGCCACTTTGTGTCTTGGGACTTGAGTTTCAGGAGACCGGGTTTCAGGCCACTGCACGGCACACCAGGGGAGACTTGGGGTTTGATACAGCGACCTCAGACTAGGTCTCCTGGAACCAGGTTTGAAGTCACTGTTCCTGAAAAAGTGGCTTTGTGTTCCCTCAGCTTAACAGAACAGACAACAGGGATGCCTTTTACATACAACATATAATAAAAAAAGAAAGAAATCTGTAACATACACTGTATGGTGCTGGTATTTTGATATTTTAATACTAAAGCAATTCACTTACATGTATACCCTCAGATGTCAGGCTTTTATTTTCCAATGTGATACAAGGAGGGATGGGAAGTAGCTGTTAAAAGTGATTGATAGTAAGAGGCGATATTATCAGTATCTTATCCCCATTGACACTCATTACCAGCAGGACATTTCAATGTGGTGTTGATAAGTGGACATTAACAGAAGTGTCAGTATTTCAGCACCACAGCAGCGGACAGCTCCTCTTTGAGTATCTCTGTATAACAGCCTAACTCATTTGTGATAATATAATCTCTATCTAGGATCAGAATTTCAGGGCCGCTGCTGTGTAGAGCTCCCCATCTGTCTCTTTTCTAAGTGCATGCAAATCCTGCATTGTCTGTGATTGGATCTCTTTCTCGCTTGTCTTTTCCCTGTTTCGGTGCCTTATCGATGCCCCTTTGTGTGTGGGCATTGCTCCTATTAGTGGCAACGCATTTCTGTGAATGACCCTGACTCGTACTGTCATGTCCCATTGACCCTTTGTGCAATCTAACCTATCTCTGACATCCAGTACTCCCTTCTGATTTCAGACTCATGTCTTATTTAAAGATCCACTGACACGCAATACAATGGCTCTCAAACGCCTTGGATTCTGTATAATTTTTTTTCAATGGCATTGCTGGCATAATTTTAATATGTACAGTTGACCCCGTCTCCTATGTTATGAGAGTCATTTTGGGTGTGCAGGTGTACTGCAAAGGAAACTTCAGCCCACCCAAAGTGCAAAACGAGAATACACTCTTAAATCATAAGAGACTATGTCAGCTGGACATATTCAATTCTTGTGAATCATGTTTTAATTGAAAGGGACACAGTACATCGTTATCTACAGAAGTGTAGTGTAAATGTATTAGAACACCTCATTGCTTGTGTAGTTTTGATTTGTTGTGCATATGTAATCAAACCACTGGGACTGAACATCTCGGAAAATTATCAAAATAGGCAGATCACTGATTGTCTAATTGAATTGATTACTTTAATAGGCCATGCATGCAATTCATTTAAAATAGTAATAGAAAAGGAACACACAGCCACAAATGGTAAGATGCAGGAGACTTTTTAGAATTTATTTATGATGCCTAATCAAAGCACAAAGCGGTCTAACATATTCACACATGAGTGCCTATTGTTTCTATATCACTGATTACTGAATGGAAATTGAAATTCTCACACCCAGAGGTTTTCATGCAAGTAGGTTGTGGCAAAGTGGTTAACAGTGTGCAGGTGCAGGAGTTCTGCTGTGATCAATAAACAGACAGACAAAGATAATCCAGGTGCAGTGGTGTTTTGTTTGTACAATGGAAAGTCTGATGACAAAAGGCAGTAAATAATAACAATGAGAACAGGCAACACAGCGGTGTGTATTGCTCTGTTTTAATCCACGGGTTGGTCCTGAAATAATAATAGTCCCGATCTTTAACACCCACACGTAACACAAAACTCAAGCACAAGTCAACAGTGAGTGATATAGTTCCCATGGTGTTAATACAGTTTATTCATGAACAATTGGTGTAGTGATGTCCGGGTAAGTGCTGGTCTTTGGTGACAGCTCCAGATCGCGTTCAGCCATCTAATAGGGCAGCAGTGTAGAGTAGTGGTTAGGGCTCTGGACTCTTGACCGGAGGGTCGTGGGTTCAATCCCAGGTGGGGGGACACTGCTGCTGCACCTAGATTGCTCCAGTAAAAACCCAACTGTATAAATGGGTAATTGTATGTAAAAAATAATGTGATATCTTGTAACAATTGTAAGTCGCCCTGGATAAGGGCGTCGGCTAAGAAATAAATAATAATAACAACAAACAAAGTGGTTCCTTAGACACGACAAAAACAAACAAAACACTCATGATTACAGTACACGTTCTCCTTCCAGTTCAGCTTTTAACCATACAAAGGAACCTGTCCCTTCGCTTGATCATGACCTCTTGGTTAACGAGTGCAACCGCTCCTCCAATCCGCGGCTGCTACATCGTTGGGACCTAACCTTGGGAATGAATTGTCGGGCCATCCAGTCCAGGGCACTCTGTTCCCTTTACACAGTGCCCTCACAGGTTGGGAGGGAGATTTATCACCAATAATCATTCTGTCTCTGTCACATAGGTATATAAAGGATATCAATGACACACCTTAAGGTGTTCTAGTAAACTACCTCCACATTGTCATATATCATTATTATTATTATTTGTTTATTTAGCAGACGCCTTTATCCAAGGCGACTTACAGAGACTAGGGTGTGTGAACTATGCATCAGCTGCAGAGTCACTTACAACTACGTCTCACCCGAAAGACGGGGCACAAGGAGGTGAAGTGACTTGCTCAGGGTCACACAATGAGTCAGTGGCAGAGGTGGGATTTGAACCGGAGACCTCCTGGTTACAAGCCCTTTTCTTTAACCACTGGACCACACAGCCTCCATATATAAACCACAATTGGATTGGAGAACAATTCAGCTCTCTTGTACTAGTTGGAACTGCAAGGCAATGACGCATGGAATGTGATTTCTTTTTAATAACAACAATTAGAAGGAAGGTATGATGTATTAATATACAGTGGTGTTGTTATCTGGAAATCAGGCATATTGATCTAGCACCTTCATTGATTTTTAACGGACTGCATTACAGTTTATGGTAAGAATCAATGTAGCATCTCTCTCTCTCTCTCTCAATCCTCTGTTCCCCTCACCAACTTGCCTTATTTCTTCCCTGCATCGCCTCCTTTTCCCCATCACCCACTCTTTCTCCCTCTCTCTCTCTACCCCTCTAACTTTCTCTCGCATCTCCTCACTCTTTTCCTCCCTTTCCCATTCTCTTTCCTTGTTTCTCTCTCCCTCTTCCCCATCCTCTCTCTCTCCTTCTCTCTTTTCTCCTCCCTTTATCACTCCCCCACTTGCCTCTCTCACTATGCTTCCTCTCTCTCTGTCTACCCTGCTCCACCTCTCTCCCCATGCCCTCCTCTCTTCCTCTTCTTTCCAATCTTTCCCTCACCTTATCTGTCTCTGTCTCTTCTTGTTTCTCTCTCGCTCTCTCTCCTTCTCCCCCTCCCTCTCCTGTTTACCGAAGAAAGCCTGTTAGATTTATACACCAGAGAGGGAGGCTGTATTGAATACAGAACTGGCTTTCGCAGTGCGTAGAGTGTGAGGAGGGGGGGGGGGGGGGGGGGAGAGGGGGAGCGCATATGGCTGGAAGGAGATTTCCAATAATATCAGAGGAGAGGTGCTAGACTGTAGGGAACAGCTCTGAGTTTTTTAACAAACACATCCCCCACCAGCGTTCCATTCCTTTGCACTGCATCATATTAACTCAAGCAGATGGATTTTCAAAGTTCAGTTGCTTCTTGTTGTTTTTCAGAAAGGAAAGAAATGTTCAAACAATAAGGCCACCAAACCAGAAATAAACTCCGACATGGAAAGAGATTGTAACTGAGAAAATGATTCCATAAATCTGACTTCCATTTATGTATAGGTCTTAAATGTCCAGTTTTGAAAGACACGCATGATAGCAAACATGTATTTTTATTCTAAAACATGATATCTGGTACCTCACTTGGCTGGTTTTGCGAGCCATGTTTTCAGCTAGTGCTGCACTTCCTTGGTCTACAGTCATTGCAAGTGGTTCTGGGTTCTGTTGCGCTAGTATTGCGATACCGAGTTTTTCTGAATGGCTTTCCCTGTTATTGAGCTTGTTTCGAGCTTGCCTGGAGAATCCTAACTGCCTAGCAGTTACATACGTATTTAGAGAAGGGGAGTAGGTGAGACCAACCATTGTGTCTGTTCAGAACTAGGCAGTTTTCCAAACAAGCCCACAGATAATGCAACATTGGCTTGACATAACCCATAGCCCCTTAATTGGAAACATCCCAAAAAGGCCCAAAAAAGGTGAAGAAATAAATACATTGACATTTCAAGCTACCTGTTTCTAAGGACAGTGTTGGTTACCATACAATACGCATGTGGGTATACCCATAAGGGGATTCAATCTACTGTATATAATCCTATTTGATTATATCCTGTTCTATATTGAGGTTAAAGGTTAGCCAAGACTGCCTAGCTCCTACAAATGTTCCTTCGTTCAGTTGTAATTGGCTTCCATATTGGCCCAATTTCAACTGAGAATCATGTCCAGTCTTGAAGTGATTGTATCTGATAAAATAATTCTGTCAATCTGCACTTTCTTTGGCTGCATAGCTCTCTGTTTCACAAGCACACATTTTCATTTTAAAAATACCTAATGGTATTACATTAGGTTTAAGAAAGTTCTCTGTTTCTATGCCTTGTTTTCGGGATATCTGTTACACTTCTTGGGTGTGTTACTGGCTGAAAGGAGGCCGGCCAATAAGGGAAGCAGGTGGTTGCTTAATGACAGGAAAGAAGTCAACTAATGGAGATAATTTCACTATCCAGGTGACCAAGAAAGTGCAAGATGACTCTGTGCTAACTTTGCAGTCAGTGGTTCTCAATCTTTGGTCCGCGGACCACTGGTGGTCTGCCGGCTCCCTTCAGGTGGTCCGTGGAAAAGTTGCATAATTACGGAAAGGAAGCGGCAGCATAGTTTATAGATCCCATTGCAAACCCAACATTTGAGACCTTAAAAACTCAGCTACAGAACCAGGAAGAAAATGCATGCATGGAGAATATCTCCAAGTTAAGAAAAGTCCAAACTCTCCGTCATATATAGTTTGTTTGTATTCTTTTATTTTATATTGCACTCACATGCACTCAACACTCAGCTTCGCCTTGTGCCTGCCACACAACTACAGCCGTATGTTAATGCAACACAGTGCACAAGCCCTGCTGTGTGTGATCCCGCATATAAAACGGATACAGTAAAAATGTTAGCCTTGTTAGTGACCAAGCATTTAAAAATGCCAATCATGTATTTTTGTTGACAATGAAGAGATACAGAAAAGGAGGCAAAGAAAAAGTTCACTATCCACGCATTACTACCACTGACCTGGAGAAGCGAATACAAAAATACATTATTGGCATTTTTAAATTTTATGTCAGCACTTTTTAAGAAGCGATTGAGACCAGCACGGAGGCTAACTTAACAAAACTGAGTACTCTTGACCAGCCAGATTACGCACTGAAGCATAGACTTACGTAAACAGAGGTTTTGCTTCTCGTAATTGTAGCCACTTCAACTTCAACTGCCTCCGAAAAGATCACATGTGACGAAAGGAATGTCACTCATTAAAAGACCTCTCACAACAGTGTGTGTATTTATTGTGAGTTTAATATGTTGTTGTGAACGAGCGGTTTGCAATGCGCAGGTGTACAGGTGTTGCAAATGCTCCAAAAAACGACAGACACAAAGTTCATGGTTCAAAACAGTTCTTTCTTTCCGTTTGCAACCGGTTAAATAACAGTACTGGCTCTACACAACGACGTGTATCGCCAGCATATAGACCACAGGGTTCAGTCCCGAAATAATATAACAAGAATAACACACAACACAAACACGGTCACTTCTCCCGATAGTGAGTGCTCTTAGTGCAGGTGCAGTGCGAGGCAAGAATAGTGACAGTGGTGAAGTGTAGTCCTGGCTTGATGCTGGCCTGAGCGACAGCGTCCGGTTCGTGTTAGCCGTCTAACAATGGCAAACACAGACAGTTAGTAACAAACAAACAAAACATTTAACGCTCACGATACATTTCTCAAGTTTCTGTTTCCTTTACCAGTCCTTTCGATAACCATAACAAAGGAACAGATTACATAATCGCATCCCCTGTTATACCCTTAGCCACGCCCCCCTACGATAGCTAGTTCAATCACGTCAATCACATCCAATCCATGATTGACACATCGCGTACCGCATTTGGGCATTGTGACTCCGCCCCCTTCCTGGATGGCTGGCTTCCAACTGATCTTGGAATGAACTGCCAGACCATCCAGTCCGGGGCACTCTGTTCCTGTTATACAGCGCCCTCACAGGTCAGGAGGGAGATTGTTGACTGGGAACTGTGCTGCGGCAAAACTAAGTTCCGCCATGCATTGTACTAACTACAGTATGTAACTGCACGGTAAAAAAGAAATCCTCAACAGCCAATCAGCATGCAGCATCCAAACAATCAGTTTTATAAATAATGATAACAGCTGGAGGTTCATAGCTCTGACTGTGCTGGTACCTCATGGGTGTATTTTAACTTCACACATTATTAATTCACATAAATCAATTTCCGCTGTAATCATCAATTTAAAAATAAAACAATCTTTTTTTTCCCCTCTCGGTAAATTTGTTTTACTGAAAAGTAAACTAGAACCATCTTTTAAATCTTCAGTTTTAAAATAACTTTGCTCACAGAAACAGGCACACCCATCACATTAAAACAAAGAAAGGCAATTCTTAGTATTATAGTGATTTTTTTAAATGTGCTTATTTTTCAGTCAACTATACTGAACTGAAACTCAGGTGGTCCGTGAACAAACAAGTTTAAGAACCACTGATCTAGACCATTTGGGATTCTATAGACTTCAATCATCAAATTCCTTCCTGTTTCTTTTAGTCTTTCTTCTTAGCTCACATCATTAAGTCCAGGAAATCTGCCCTTCCATGGGACATAGGTTTGGCTGAATTGCATTTCTCAATGGAAAAACCGTTTGAGAAGGTTAGATATCCGAGCAGTGGTATGGAACTTCTCAGCAAGGTGATCAGTGGTTCTGGACCAATGTTTTGCCATGTATGATCCATCAACTGATATGATGTGAAATCCATGTTATAAAAACCACACATGCGTTGACGTGTCTATTGATTATTATTGAGACCTTTTTTCAGTTGTATGAAGAGAGGCAGCACAGTGGTTCTAAGTTTGTAAAGAAGCAAAATCAATTACTGAGGAAAACACAGTGACAAAGTCCTGAGCCATTAGTTTTTATACCACGTGTACTTCCGACGAGAGACTTAATTAAGATAATTTATTTTAGTTTTACGGATTAGACATTGGGTGTGAGGAAAGCACAGCAAAAGTGTAATAAAGCATGGTAAAGCATAGTTAAGCATTGTAAAGCCCAGAAAGGTGCGGTAAAGCATACTAAAAAAAACATGCATAATATAACCATGGGAAATGTGTGGGAAAATTGTATAAGGGGAATTCAAAAGCAGGAAATTTAAGCTACTTCAATTCTGCATGTATTTGTTTTTTGTTATTTAATGGGAGATATTTAATGTGCATTAACCTGAATTGTTTAGTAGCTGCCTTTCAATTTGTAACTACTTCAGGCTGGAGAAAATGTTGTCCCAAAGAAAATTTAAATTGATTTTCCCATTGACGTTTGCAAAATGTAATCAGCATTTACTAAATTATACATTCTGTTTTAATGTAGTATAGATGAGTTGAACACTGTTGAGATGAATGCAAAATTACATTTGGTTATTGTTTCAGTTTGCTGTTTCTACTTCTATTAAGGTGATTCAAAATATGGGGACATTTATAGAATAATATTCTGGTATATTACAGGGATGTAAATGAGACTCCCATTTCATAGGAGTTTTATCCATGCCTGGTTTTGCTGTGAGTTTAATAAGTTTGACTTCGTAACCTATATACTGGGAGCTAATCAAGCCTGTATTAAAACCTGGAATGGGTGAAACAGTTTTGCAATAGGAGTCACGTTCTTTCATATATCTGGAAACCACTTTTCCAACGATAATGAAACTTGATATTAATGTTTTTAATGGGGGGTATTACATTTGGGGGGTATATGTACATTTGTCCATCTGTATGTCATGCTTTTGCATATACCTGGAATAGGGGTTTGTTAAATGGTGTAAATGGTGATGAAACATGGTATTAGCTATATTATATTTGCTAGTCACCAGAGTGAGGGAAAGGGAAATTGTTCAATGAATAATTGTCCCCCAAACTTTGTCATTGCTTGACTCTTCTTGGAAAAGATATCTGTAAGGGGAGGTCGAGCAAAACTAATATAAATTATTAATTATTTCTTAGCAGATGCCCTTATCCATGGCGACTTACAACTGTTACAAGGTATTACATTATTTTACATATAATTACCCATTTATACAGTTGGGTTTTTACTGGAGCAATCTAGGTAAAGTACCTTGCTCAAGGGTACAGCAGCAGTGTCCCCCACCTGGGATTGAACCCACAACCCTCCGGTCAAGAGTCCAGAGCCCTAACCACTACTCCACACTGCTGCCCTGCTAATAAATAAAATGGGTTGATACTTGAGACGTGGGACATTGTTATTAAACACGATTCAGAAAATGATTGAACATGTGCTGTTGGATACTGATGGATGCTGAAAAGCTCAAAGAATGTGCAGTGACTGGATGAAAACGACCCCTGGTGTGTTTAGAAAATATTAAAAGAGCAGTAATGGATTCCATGGCCACCATTTTGTCTACAGTAGTGTGAACAGATGTATTAGAACACCTCAAGATGTGTCAATGATATCCTTTATATACCTACCTGCATGAAAAACGGTGATATAGAAACACTAGGCACTCATGTGTGAAAATGTTAGACCACTTTGCTTTAATTAGTCATCTTAAACAACTACAAAGTCTCATGCATCTTACCATGTGTGGCTTTGTGTTCCTTTTCTCTTACTATTTTTAATGAATTGCACGTGTGGCCTATTAAAGTCATCAATTAAATGAAACAATCACTAATTTGCTATGTTTTCCCAAGATTTTCAGTCACAGTGGTTTGATTTCATACGCACGACAAAACACAACACCAGAAGCAACAGTGTCTTCTGATACATTTCCATAATTTGTCCTTTTGTGATTATAATTTAACATATGAAGAGAGGTCAGAACTTTGTTGAAATGGGTTATTTTAAAGAAGAAAATAATGGTTATGATCTGTTTTTTTTCCCACGATAATTAGCCAGGCAATTACTACTTATTTATTTCTTGACCTTGAGTGGGTTAAAATCAGCGCAGACAGCACCCTATATATATATATACTTAATTTCTTACCAGACACCCTTATCCACGGCGACTTACAATTGTTACAGTTATATCACTTTATTTACAATTACCCATTTATACAGTTGGGTTTTTACTGGAGCAATCTAGGTAAAGTACCTTGTTCAAGGGTACAGCAGCAGTGTCCCCCACCTGGGATTGAACCAACGACCCTCCGGTCAAGAGTCCAGAGCCCTAACCACTACTCCATACTGCTGCACCATTATATGCATAGTTTAATAGGAATAGTTAAACAGTACGGCTAATTTTAATATGACAATTTCTTGTTTCAGATGGCTGTAGCACATCACACTGTATATTACATTTATGTTTTTGAGCACAGTATATTATTTAGGTACATAATTTATATAATAAATACCGTGTGTGATTTAACTAACCCCACATACATACATATTATATATATATATATATATATATATATATATATATATATATATATATATATATATATATATATATATATATATATATATTTCAGATTATGGATTAAATATCAAAGATTTCCGTGCCATGATCAATCAATCAATCAATCCATTTTTATTTTATATAGCACCGTTCATAGAGGACCACCATCACAAAGCGCTTGATAATATAACAGAACTGTAATAGTATTCTGTTGCTGCTAATACTAAGTGCTGGGTTAATGATTCTGCTGGCTAGTTTCTTCAGGGATTACAATGGGATCCCAACGGAATTATGCAAACCTTCAAGAAGGAAGTTTAAAAAATCCATTCCTTGTAACTATATGTGTTGGTCAGCAGTGCTACTGGGCAAATGGTACCGAAATAAGAGGACAGCTTTTACATTTACTATACAGAGGAAATCAATAAGGAATGTTCTCATTTTAAGCTTGGTTACAACAGGTACCCAGCAATAAAATAAGACCATGAGTGTATAACATATGCCTGTTTAAATATTCCTTGTTTATTTTGTTCATTCAGTTGTATATTTGACCATCAACTGACCAGCTTTTACACAAGGAATTGAGCAGTTGTACAAACAGTCCATTCAACGAGAAACATTTTTAACTAAAGATATTGAAAATGACTTCTAGTCAAAATGCTTGTCATGGAATTCATTATGTTTCTTTTAGTATTTGTATGTAAAGTTCACTGCATAGTTCAAAGCCAAAAAAAAAATTCACACTGCGTTGTGCTGTGAATGGGATTCTTTGTGACTGTTTCTCCAAACTGTCCTGTTTCAGCAAAGAGGACGACATTTCTTTACACAGAGAGTGGTGAGGGTATGGAATGGGTTACCTAGCCATGCTATTAATGCAGTCATTAAATCCTTTGAGACACACAAAAAAAACAGATGACCACTGCTGGGCCAAATGTTCTTATTAGTTAGATTGCTGGCTGGATGGCTGCCTTAAATGATATTGTATTACATGCTATTATCAGAGACTGTTTTGGAGAAGTCTACACAGTATGAGTGCAACATTAAGCTTGCATTACGGTATCATTTATTCATATCCTTCAAAAGTCTCCTGGTTTATGAAGACTTTTTTTGTGCACCGCCTAGCTTTTCTTTTCTCTTTTTAATTAAATTACAGATGATTCGTTCCGGGTTGGATTTAATTAAAACCACAGCAAAAACGCTCCATCAATTAAAAAAGGGAACTTGAGTTGGGAATGGGTTTTTCTGCTTCATATAATTAACCTAATGAAGGTTCCACTTCGTTAGTCATTTTCCGTGCCACTTTGGAGTCACTACAGAGCAAAAGGGGAAAATGACTTGGGAGGGTCTAGCCTTTTAAAGCTAAACACCTGCAAGATGCAGCACACACTTTTGTATATGTTTGATGTCTCTTAGCCTCTCTCTCTCTCTCTCTCTCTCTCTCTCTCTCTCTCTCTCTCTCTCTCTCTCTCTCTCTCTCTCTCTCTCTCTCTCTCTATATATATATATATATATATATATATATATATATATATATATATATATATATATATATATATATATACACATACATACAAGGCTAGCATCAAAGTGGGTTTGAAAATGAACCTGAAGAAGACTCAAAGTTATGTTCAATATTAAAGGTCATGTTCAAGAATAAAGCTAAACACCTGCAAGATGCAGCACACACTTTTGTATATGTTTGATGTCTCTTAGCCTCTCTCTCTCTCTCTCTCTCTCTCTCTCTCTCTCTCTCTCTCTCTCTCTCTCTCTCTCTCTCTCTCTCTCTCTATATATATATATATATATATATATATATACATACAAGGCTAGCATCAAAGTGGGTTTTAACCTGAAGAAGACTCAAAGTCATGTTCAATAAATATACCACTCCATAGGCAATTGAAGTCAATGGGATCACGCTTGAAGAAGTCAATAACTATGTATACTTAGGACAGTTTGTTTCAGCAACGGACAGCCAGATGTGTGAAATCAACAGAAGAGCAAAAATGAGCTGGAGTGCCTTTGGAAGATTAAGCATGGTTCTGAACGGGAAACTACCCTTATGCCTCAGGAGGAAAGTCTTTGACCAATGCGTGCTGCCAGTGCTAGCTTACAGATGAGAAACCTGACTCAAAAATTACAAACGACTCAACAGAGTATGGAAAGATGCATGCTGGGAATAACAAGAAGAGACAGGAAAAGGAAGGAATTGATAAGAAGGCAAACAAAAGTATGCAATGTTATTATAAGAGCGAAAAAACTGAAATGGCAGTGTGGGGCGGACATGTAGCAAGAACAGACCATCACTGGACCAAGGAGATACTAGACTGGATCCCAAGAGATATAAAGAGACCAAGAAGAAGACCTCCAGGAAGATGGCAAGATGAAATTAGAAAACACGCCAGGAGCAACGTGGATGAGGGACGCAGCAGACAGGCTTTTGTGGAAGTATCTTGTGGTGTATATATATACACCCCAATATATCTTTAGTGCATATATATATATATATATATATATATATATATATATATGTTATATAATATATAATATAATATATAACATATATAATATGTTGGAGAGACTGGAACTACTTTATATAAAAGAATTCAGAACCACCTTTCATTAATTAGAAATAAAAAAATGAATGAACCAATAGTACAGCACTTCACCAGTCAGGGACATGACATAAATGATGTCAAGTTTGTAGTATTAGAACAGCTGAAATTAGACAATGCGACATATAGAAGAATAAAAGAAAGTAAATGGATAAATAGGCTGAACACGATTATGCCAGCGGGACTCAACAGAAAAGAATGAACTAATTAACTTCAATAAATATATAACATTTAAATAAATAAACAAAATTCATTCAAAAGTTGTGCATACTGATGCGCTGAGACTGATCCTCAGAGCCAACATTGCATGATATAATAAAAATATAAGTTTATATAAAGTAGTGTTAATTAGAATTAATACAGATTCAAAGATAGAAGTAAAAATGATGTCACAATATATAGAACACCATTACATCATGTAAGAATAAATCATGGATTTGAATGTAAACAATAACAAGTAGTTGTCATGCCGTCAAAAACCTATAAATACCTCCAATGTTTTGATTCAAACACAGGCTCCCTTGAGAAAGATATGTACAACATATCGAAACATTGGGCAGCTGGCTCTTTGAGCTAAAATATAAAAAATTCTTCCATATTCTTGAAGACATGTTGTGCAGCATTATTTTATTTTCTGATTTAGTAATGTTAGGGTACAGCGGGGAGCCGACCGCTGAAAATAAAGTTGGTTGTTTCCCTGGCAAAGTTTTCTTGAATCAGCAAGTTGAACCCTTTTATGAGGCAGAAATGCATTGATTGCAGAGTCTTTATTCTTAAATATTGAGTTAGATCAGTGAAAATAAAAGAACAAAGCTTTCCAATGTCGGCTTCACATTCAAAGACCCTGTGAAGTCTGGAGTTTGAGAATATGTTCAATGAAAATCTGCTTTTCAAAGAAAATAACAAAATGAAATAAAAAAAAAACCCTGCAGTTATACAAACATGTCATTTCTGTACTATTGTTTGGGCAAAAGCTAAACAGCAGGGTTAGGATTGTGATCTGCTCATATCTCAGAAAGTCCCATTTAAAGAAGGAATTGAGCAGTTGTATTTGACATCGACTCAAGTATCTCGAGGAGGAAGCAGACAATTTTGGTTGACCAGATCCAAAATCAGTAAAATTGAAACCCTGCAAAAATAAGAACGTTACCATCATTTTATTGTATAACATACATTTTAGATTGAATAGTAAATACCAAGCAGTCAAAACGGCGTGACAGAAAATCTATGATTTCATTAGGTGATTGGATCAGCCGAGCACGTGATGAGAACGTACACATTCAGTGTTACAATTTTGACCCTGAGCAATGACAAATTGCCCAAAAAAGCTGTTCAGATTTGATTACAAATACAGTATTCTCAGCAAGAACGCGCTGTTTTTTTTCTTACAGTTGAGGACAAGTTCTTTGTATTTGAATAAGGGCTGTTTTATGATAATGGTTTTATTTGTAAGCAGAGATTATTTTATTATATTAATTATAGTCAGAAAGACTATGCAGATGCCTGTTGTGCTGGTTAATGTGACAGCATGGAATGCTGGGAAATGGTCCCAGTTCTTCAGGTGGCTGAAATTGAAGCAGCCACTTAAAA
Organism: Acipenser ruthenus; assembly: GCF_902713425.1. Lineage (NCBI taxonomy): Eukaryota > Metazoa > Chordata > Actinopteri > Acipenseriformes > Acipenseridae > Acipenser > Acipenser ruthenus. Next base: position 1,414,494 of record NC_081231.1, read on the forward strand.
AAAGGGGATCGTTTAAAGGAAAAAAGCCTGCCTCTTATTTCTTGAGTGCCTGTCTGTTTTGTAATAAAAGGCGTTGATCTGAAAGCCAGTTTCAGTTGGCCTCAATCAGTAATGGAGGTCAAAAATGTCTGTGGCTGAGAACATCTTTCTCAAGCATCTACCCCACAACAAGCACACAGACACACACACACACACACACACACACACTCATAGTTGCATTGCTGTGTTTGTAGGCACGCAGCTGAGGTTCTAGAGTAGATAAGAACATTTACGAATGAGAGGAGGCCATTCAGCCCATCTAAGCTCACCCGGTTCCTAGCAGCTGATTGATCTCAGAACTTTGTCAAGTCAGGTCTTAAAGGATCCCAGTGATTCTGCCTCAGCAACATGACTAGGTAACCCATTCCATCCCCTCACCACTCTCTGTGTGAAGAAGTGTCTCCTTCCCTCTGTCCTAAGTCTAGCTCCAATGAATTTCCAACTGCATCCTCTGGTTCTGGTGTTTGTGCTGTGCTTAAAATATTGTTTAGGGTACCTAAAATGCCCCATAGCCATTCTTCTTTGTTCTAGTCTAAATCGATTCAGTTATTTTCATATCATATTCCTTTAAGCCCTGGGATTAGTCTGGTTGCTCTTAGTTTAGCTGTCATGATCAGAATTGGACACTGTACTCTAATATAAGTGAGGAAAGCAATTTCTGTAATGAGGTTAAACATGACCACTAGGGGATGTGCACCGGTAAATTCTTCCCCTTGAAACAATGGCTTTGTAAAACGTTTCCCATTGCAGATCTGTGAGATAATATCCCAGGACCACTAAATGCTATCAAAACAGTAGAGCCGTCTGATAAAGCTAACCCCACCTAGGTCTTATATACCAGCTTAAAGGTTCAGCTCGTGTCTGTGCCTTCATTAGAGACTCACTCCAGTTCCTAATAAAGTGGACGCACACTGCCTACACTATTGTAAAGTTTAATTAGACATCTTGAGATTGTGACCCCTCCATTTTTTTTTAATTAATCTGAGCTGTGACTAATTAAGCTTGTTGTAAAACTGCTCTGCACAGGGAGCCTTATTACCATGCATGCCCTGCGACTGAGAACCGCTTTGCCACCATTTAGTTTTTGCCTTGTGTACGTATTGGTGCTTAGGAAAGGTCAGGGAATCTTTTGTATTTAATAAGCAAGCAAGTGAGAGTGAAATGGTGCTGCACTCACTTGGTGCACAGTCTTGCATTGTTTAATGTCAGGATTATCTCCATATTTTACGATTAACAGCTCATGTACAGAATGTGTTTTATAGCGGACATGCATAGACATCTACATACTGTTCACTTATAGAGAACAAGCTAACAGATTTCTTCAGAACCTACCTATATGTTTTCTATCATACAATGATAAATATCTTTATACAAGACATAAAGGACCTCATTTACTAAAGGTTATTATACGATAACACATGTGTTATCCAAGGATAAGGATAATCCTGTATTTATCAACCATGATAAAGCGCGACTTAAAGCATAAGACATGAGTTAGCACACACGCCTTAAAAATAACATGATGGGTATATTAGCATCTGCTGAATATGCAAAATGCATGGTGATGTATTCAAATGAGGTGGCATGAGAGCACTAATGAGGCTAATGATATTGAGACGATATTTACTAAACTGTGCTAACCATGAAGCACACCTTAAATCATGTGCTAGATATCACAGATGGAAAGCAGGTGTTACAAGCTGAGATCCGTCTTAAAGCTGTCTGTCAGCACAAGGTACAGGTATATGTATGTACGATACTACACATCCGAAACTCTGTAAATAAGCAAGACTAATTTTCAAATAAATGTGTTTATATACTAGAACGCACATATACCAGCCGACTGCATAAAATAAATAAATAAAGACAAACAACTTTTAAACAGAAATGCGTCTATATACAGGTATATTATGATTAAATAAAACTGTACAAACAAAATAACAGGACATTGAAAATAAATGTGTTTATGTAGACATACAAAGCATGCAAAAGCTTACTATGCAAACTAAAAATGGTCATAACTTACTTAAAAATAATGTGATATCTGTATAATGTGAAATAATGTATAATGTGATATCTTGTAACAATTGTAAGTCGCCCTGGATAAGGGCGTCTGCTAAGAAATAAATAATAATAATAATAATAATAATACTATGCAAACAAAAAAAAGACATAACTGATTTCATACAGACATAATTGAAACACGGTAATATAAATAATAAAGGAAATTGGGTTTACAATCACAGCACATAATATCAAAGAAGGAAGTGTTCTCCTAAATCACATACCTGCATACAGTGCACTTTTCTCCACACGATTTGGGCACAGCTATACCATTGCATGTGTCGGCATACCTTCTGCATACCCGCTTTTACTTCTGTACAAATAATTCTGTACCTTCACACCGTAACCGATTTCCACTTTTCTGTACAAAATGATTCTTTGTCCAGCTACAATTATTATTATTATTATTATTATTATTATTATTATTATTATTATTATTATTATTTATTTCTTAGCAGACGCCCTTATCCAGGGCGACTTACAATCGCAAGCAAATACAAATAGATTCAAGTGTTACAATACAAGTAATACAATAAGAGCAAGAAATACAATAATTTTTGTTCAAGTGTGACAAACCACAATTCAATAATACAGCAGATAATAGTGATAGTTACATCAGGATATGATTAAATAGTGATAGTTACATCAGGATATGATTAAGTACAAAATACTACAGGTTAAACACTTGGCAGATTACAATATTCTGAAGTACAGGATTAAATGTAGTAAAATAGGGGGCAGATAAGAGCAAAATAAAGCACATTTAAATGAAGGGTGATAGTGTCTCAGGATACAAACAGAGGAGTTCTACAGATGCTGTTTGAAGAGGTGAGTCTTCAAACAATAGATAGATTATACAGCAGGCTATGTACAGTATAGTTACTCCTAGATATTATTATCTGTGCATTTCTTGCAATTGGTGTCTGCGAGATGCACGTTGTAAAACACGTGAATGGCATTTCAATGTACAGAAATGCGTTGATCGCTGAAATATGCCACCTGGTCTAAATGCCAACTCCATACTTCATTGTATTCACAGTTTCATTAATGTAGACTAAGGGCTGCAGACTGATCTAATCAATGATGGATAAAAAAGAATAGGCTACTATACTGTATAAGCGAAATGCAGGATTGTGTTAACATGTGTCTTATGGCTACTTTTAAGAACCTTGAGTAAATGAGGCCCAAAGTATCTGTAAAGAGAATGAGCTGTCCAGGCGTATGGTGCTGAAATAATTTGGCTCAAATTGCATACATCTTGTATTGTTTAATATTAGAAATATCAGCAAATCTTAACTTGTGCGTCTATGTGAGTGCCAGTAAATGCATAGGCTTGTGTATACAGTTTATATGTACTGTATCTAGAGTACAAGGAGCTGTCCTCTAGTATGGTGCTGAAAAAGGAGATTGCACAAAATATCATCAATGGATCCAAGTAACTATTGTGTAGGAAAAGTAATTAAATTGGATTAGAGTAGTAACTAACTAACTATATTCTAAAATCCATTTTACATATTGTTTTGGTTAGAAGGGAGTGTGGATTTTTTCAGCATTATTTTAACTGACAAGCACCAGGGGAGATGCAGGCTGGTCAGCAGTTTAGTTTTCTAATTTGCAGCCATCAATCCCGGTGCCAATAAAATACAGCAAATGAGAAATCAGCAGGTCCCAAGCCCATCGACCTGTTCTTAGATATCATGACATAATTAAGAGATCCCTTGTGTGCGGTAGCATGCGGTAGTGATGGAGAAGGGTTTGATGGAGGGGTCTGCAGCTTCTGGCAGCCTGAGAATCTCTCCTGAGAGAATGAGATCATGAGGGGTTCCAGGCAGGAATGGGCTGGAACCAGAGATGCACTCCTTGGCTTGTTACTGCTGTGTCTTCATGCCTTGGCAATTGTCATGTTAATGACACAAAATACCATTCATAGACTACTGTAGCTATTACAAGAATGAGGATAGCATATGTGTTGTTTATGGTGATCTTGATGAGTGAAATAACCCGCAGCGCTCAGTGAACATTCATGGAGCATTCTGATTTTATATTAGAAGTAAAATATATAATCAGCTGCATTTTGAAGCGCTTAGCACAGGTAGAATTGCAGTGAGATTACAGAACGACAACCCTTTAAAACTCTACTTCTGAATGCGAAAAAGTTGGTCAAAACATATTTTATAAATATATCTCAGAATATAGAGTATACTACATATCAAATATAAAGTATATAGTGTAAAAATAATGAGAAGAATATGAACAATTGTCAGAAGAACAAGATCATATTCCAGCTATAGTACAAACCAATAAAATCTCTATTACCCAAACTCATGTGATCTAGGCAATATTTTTTGATTGATTTCATATAATGCAATTTTGACGGTGTTTTATATGATATCTCTATTCATAGAAACCTCCAAACTGCAATTACATCAGAAGCACATTTTCAATAACACACTTTACATTGCTCTGACACTAATTCCAGAGACAGAGGGCTTGTTAGCCCATTTTCTTTATGAAGACGGGGAAATTGAAGGAAAATAGATAGTTCATCTTATATAGTACTGTAACAGCTCTAGTATCTCCCTCCCTCTGTGACTCTTGTTAGGAGGCAGAGGAGAAGCGAAATGGATTTAAAGGACAAAAATCTGGGCAATTCAATAAGATGGATAAAGTGAGACATTAATATGGACAGTCTGTTGATTATGAATGCTAACGATGAGAGATGCCAAGCTTTAGTATGCCGAGTGAGTCGCATGCTTCTGGGAAAGCAGATGGATGTGCGGAAGAAAGCAGGGGTCTCTGTTTCTGCAGTGTGTGCAAATACACATGCTTGTATGCACACATGCGTGAACTGCACCCAGACACAAGCACACAGCTGAGGGTCAAGCACAGGAGCTTTATGCATGTCGTGTGGCTTTAAATGATTTACAGGAAATGCATTACGTTACATTTACTGTTTTCCATGTTGTCCGTATTGCAGAGTTGTATTTAACATGGACTGTTTTTGACATTTTTCAACGCACATCATCGGTCATAAATCAACTAGGGGATACATTTCTCATTTACTTTTGATAGGAAAAAGATCATTTATCTTACCTGTATTGCGGTGTATCCAGATCACGCTCCCTCCTGCAACAATGCCAGTTCCCACAATCCTGGCGAACGTTCCCTAGTTGAAAAAGTCATTTGAATTGCAAATCTTAAAGGGTAGAGTCATTTCAGGGTCATTAAGACATTATGTCAATGGCATGAGTTTCTCCATTACAAAAGGTGCAAGTATTCGACCAACGGAGGAGTCCATAGCTCCATATAATTTAGTTCACTTAAACTGGAATCACCCAGTAGAAATAAATGTATTGCAAAATCGTAATCCATATTGAAGGTTAATATTTTGGAACACTACCACTGTAGTAAAATAAAGTGAGTCGCATGTGAAAAGGGTTCAATATCGCGTCTACTAATATTATGAATAATAATAATACCAATAACAATTAACAAGGCACAGCGATTGAAATGTGTAACTTCACTCCAACCGTCTTCTCTTGAAGAAAACCACCAATTAAAGCAGATCCTAAAAAACTGAATTTGGTGTGCAAATCCAAATTCTATTATTGAACGTAATTGCTTTTAATGGTTGCATTTAAAGAAATTAAGAATGGCAGTTAATCTGTTTAGCATTTCAATGGCTGTGTTTATAAATGGATCTAACAAAGCCTGGGGCTATGTATTTGATTTATATACATTGATATATGGAGTGATTTTCCTTAGGTCTGACAGAAACAGATGTTTTCCCTTGGCGTTTCATCAGCACAGTTGTTTTTAGGTGTCTGGTAAACTCAACGCTGATGACCCAATTGCTCTCCCCATTAATATTGTAGCCGACTATTACACACTGCTCAAAGACAGACCGCTTTTTCCTTCAAGACAGGACTTCTAGCTGTGCTGTACAAGTAACCCTCAGTAAATTGCAGTCACATGACGTGGTGGACTATATATCATGCTTCATATAAGGAGTGGTCTAACCCCTCCACCCCCCCCCCCCCAGTCTCCATACATCTCCATACATTACTAATATGTTCCCAGATTTATAAAATTAATTAAAAAACAATTCCTGTTGAAGGAAAAAGCTGTTTGTCTTTGAGTAGGGTGTAATAGTCAGCTACAATCCCAAATATTATTAGTTTACTCCCAATGCAGAATGGCTGTGTGGGGCAATTGTTCTTCATTTTACCCCAAGACATGTTTCTGCAATGGTGGCTGCCAATACTGGTACAACATCGAAGGGTAACAGGACATTAAGAAATAAATGTACATGATAATGTTACATGAAGCTACTCGTTAATATTGATTATCCATAAATGCAGATGAAGCTTCATTGGGTTTTTTTGCCATCCATAGCCTGTACAGTGTAATGAACTAGCGCAGAGACCTTGGCTTTGACATTGTCTTCCCTCGGCGAGTGACTCACTCAATAGAAATCTTTAATTAAAAACAGAAAAGTCAATAGAAGGCAAGTTATGAACACATGTACTGGAAGAAATTCCCCATGTCTGTAAACGATTAGTTACAGGTGTCTTAGTTTAATCATTGCGCTTAGTGTTCCATAGACGCACTGCGCAGAGTTTCTAGTTATGTAACAGTTTACAGTTGGAATAGTCTACTTATTCAAGCGATACTGTGTTAGTGTGGAGACCACCCTCCTCCCCTCTCCTCTCTCCCCTAAGTAGATCTCTCCGGGGGGGGCAGTGTTTTCTCTCCTGCAGCTCTGTTTCTCCACAGTGGGCACTGCAGGCAAGTAGAGATGGAATAGCATTAAAATCAGCAGCCCTCTCTTGTAGGAAGCCTGATCTGGAGGCAGCAGCCACTCAGCACAGACACGGTGGCATGGCTTTAGAAAAACAAGGAAACACATCTGCATGTGTGACTGCTGAGATGTAATACTATCCAGAGTAAAATAAGGTGACCTAATCAGTGAAAGGGATGGGAGGTGAGAAGGGAAGAAGGGAGAAGAGAGGGAATGGAGGAAGGGAAATAGAGCAGGAATGGAAAGAAGAAATGAAAAGGAAGGAAGAATGAATGAGAGAAGGAAAGGGAAAGAGAGGAAGAAAGAGCAAAACAGAGGAAAGAGAAAAAATGGATAAACATGATTACTTTTGAGTTTTACTATGCATTTTGTATAAGATTTTTATTTTTAAAGGTAACACTTAAAGCTCCATACACGGAGTAACCTGGTGTATTAAACTGTTCTGGAGGGAAACAGGTCTATTCAATTCTTTTAAGAATTTGAGAGGCTGGAGATCCAATTTCCTTACCATGACTGAAAACACACAACAGGGAGATGCACCTTTTATATCACGCAAATTGTGTTTGCATAACATGTGTACACACCACTGGTGTAGAAATAATCCCTAAGCCTCTGACCCCTTGAGCAATGTCTTTGTCTGCTGTAATATTTCAGCATTGTTTAGCTGAGACTGCCCCCCTCCCCACCCCTCTCCTCCCTCCTGTCACGCAGTGGCTGGGCCTTTCAGGGACAGTTTATTTTCACATCAGGGTGACCTGCGGAGGGCTGTGTCTTTGCAAACGACTGCATAGCATAGCACCAGCAAGGGAGAGGAAGCTGCATACATGTTTGAAACAGTGGCTGGACAGCCAGATCAAAACATAGTCAGGCATAATATATACATGGCAGTGTGACCTGGGGACTTTAAAACAATGTCTTTTCAGAGATGCTAACTGCTACGATTTGGCCGTAGCATCTAATATTTTGGAGGTTCTGCTACGGGGCTATGTCAAAGGGGTATAATGCTACGATTTTTATTAAATAAATAACTGATGGATACTCCCTGAACGTTTATGAAATGTTATTTTAATACCATGAGTGTGTTTTCCTGTTTAATTGTTTTAATGAATCAATAGTGCTTAAATAATACTGTATTTCACTGACAGTTTATTGTGGCATTTTAACTGACATACTAAAAACTCTGAGTTGCTTAATAACCAGTTTAGGGGTCCTTCAGAAACAGCTGCACAAATGCCGGCTTGCTATCATTATCAGACACACATTTACTTGGCTGGGATAAAGTAACCGTGGTCACGGAGTCCGTGATTTTAGTAGAGAACATTGAACTTTACCAACACAACTTGAAATTCCACTGTAACCAAAAAAAAAATGTGTTTTTGACGGTTTAGCTGATGATGTTGAACTAGCTCGGTTGCCTTACTTTGCAATGTAGCCATTAACATTTTCAATTTATTCAGCGCTGTCAATTGATTTAAACATACATGCAGGTGCAACTCTACTGCCCGATTTTGTGAACATGCAGCTGCATTTTTCAATGCCTGTCGGGTCTTTGACCCAAATCAAGCGAAGTATGTCTGCATAGCCGAGAGAGAAGTGTTTGAGGCCATTCTACTGTTTGAGGCCTAGCGCAGTGTGAATAACATGCTTAATTCGAAATTGTCAGCGAAATGAAAAGCAACGTTTACCACCAGTTCTGGAAAAACACAGAGACAAGATTCCCAACTCTTGCTGTAATTATTTTCTGCATACAACAAACCAAAACGTAAAATACCTGCAAACAGTACCACAGCAGAAGCAACAAATGCACACAAGTCTTTTTGAAATTCAAACGTTATTTTTTAAAGGTGTGTAAAACCTACTGTTTTGTTTGCTGTCATGTTGAAATCCCACCATGTAAAACGAACTGTAAGGAAATTATTGATGAAAACTGAAAAACAATATTAGTGAAAGTCAAAAATATGTTTATTGCTGTAATACAAGAATAGAACTATTGTACAGAGTCACGTCACTCTGGGCTGCAGTGAGATTGGTTGAACTGAGCACCACACAATGCATTCGCTTCAGTTTTGTAGATTCCAAAACACACCCTTTTTTATGTCATTTGTGACCCCTCCTCACTATACCTGTATGTGACAAGTTTCCAAGCCTCACACACATTCCTTTTCATTTGTAGATTCTCTGAGATTCTCCCATCCCCCCATGCAATCAAGCAGAGCAGAGCTTTAAACCCCCCTACATAAATGCCCATAAATGGTCATATTTGCTTTCAATCTAGTCAAATCTGCAATGTATTGAGACAGACCCTGCATTCCAAAATACCCCACCTAAACTCTGTGCTCAATATCTCTCCATTGAAAGTACCATACATCCCAAATATTAATATGGACTATCAAATTTCCTTACACGAACATTTGTGTTTATAGTTGAGCATGCTGTGAAGCTTCCTGATTTACAGAGTTAAAACTTGAACCTGATGTTGTGAAAACCATAATAAATAAATACATATTTAGATTAATTTTCCTTTTTTTCCAACTTCAATAGACAGACTAATTTTACGTCTGTGTAGATACTGTATATTACTCTGTGATTTTGAACACATTTACCATGACTTCTCCTTGAGTTTTCAAAATCCCAGCCTTACTTATCAGTTATTGAAATAGTAATCACAAATCAAACCAATGTCACTCTCCTCCATCTAAAAGATCGACGTTGTCTTGTCAGAAAGACCGGGAGGAATTTACCACAGAATGGTCATCAAAAGAAGTCGACTACTCACGTCTGCTGTGAATACAGACTTCTCTGTGAAACATGGTGGGCATCATGACTGCATCACACACATAGGCACGAAGAAACACCAGCAATAACCAAAATCTGACACTCCCCATTACTGTATGTTTGTGCAAATGGGTTTTGAGGTTTAACTAGATTTAAATAATTAATTATTGGATAGTTGTAGAGTAGTAAAAATGTAAATAAGAAATGTTAAATCTTTCCTGAGGTGTTGTTATTTGGATAGTTATTTTTATAAAGTTTTGAGGTTGAATATTTCAGTACTGAAGTATTTTTTTTAAAATTTCTAAATGCTGTGTGTTTATAATTATCAAAATTATAGATTCAACAGCAAAAATTAGGTCATTGGTTTGCCAGAGCCGAAGAACCTTTTAATTTCTAGGGGCAAGCAGCCAACTGTCTCGCTACACTCAACACATGCTACAATTTTCTCCTTTCATAAGTTGCCATCTCTGGATTTTTCACTGAAAGGACAAGAGATGTTTAAGATGAGGGTTTCGTCTACAAGTCACAAAAATGAAATATTCTCTAATCTATACTGTATTGAATTAGCTGACTCTCAGATCCCCAGTACTGAGTTCTCTATAATACACTCTATTGAATTAGCTGGCTCTCAGATCCCCAGTACTGAGTTCTTTATACTAGACTGTATTGAATTAGCTTGCTCTCAGATCCCCAGTACAGCACTGAGTTCTCTATACTAGACTGTATTGAATTAGCTGGCTCTCAGTTCCCCAGTACAGCACTGAGTTCTCTATACTAGACTGTATTGAATTAGATGGCTCTTAGATATCCAGTACAGTACTGAGCTCTCTATACTTTATTGAATTTGCTGGCTCTCAGGTATTGCTTGGCCCCCTTTGTAGATATCACATCTGTATATGGCTGGTCCTTTTCTTCTCACTTGGTGGTTTTTACGCTTGTGAAATATTTTTGACAGATAATGATAATGGGATCTGGCTGAAAGATTAAGAGCTGTCCAGTCCTCATGGTGCTGAAATCATGCAGCCACACACAGACACAGCAGGTACAATCCAGATACAGCAGGTATTTAAATGGGAAATCTACACACATACCTAAGGAGCCCCATTAGCTTGTATTATCGCAGAGAGAGATGGTAATTACCATGTAATCAATCCCATGTTGAGTCATCAGATCTTAAAGCACTGTTTAAAGGACCATACAGCAGACAGAGCATCACTGGAGCCGCATAGGGATGGAGCTTAGCATTGCGCTTATGAGTTGTTCCCTTGTAATCTCTCCTAGTGCAAATAAATCATAAAACACATTCTGCTTCTGCTAATAATGCCCATGCATGTGGATTGTTAGTATAGTATTATGTTTGATGTGGTTACTGTTACTCCTATTGAGGACTAACTCCCTGCCGACACAGTATATCTGGAGAATGTTATTTAGTTTAAGCTTTGAGGGCTCTGATAGCGTTGATGTACAGCAGTGGGCAAATGTATTAGAACACCCCATTGCTTCTGTATTAGAACACCCCATTGCTTCTGTATTAGAACACCCCATTGCTTCTGTATTAGAACACCCCTTTGCTTCTGTATTAGAACACCCCATTGCTTCTGTATTAGAACACCCCGTTGCTTCTGTATTAGAACACCCCTTTGCTTCTGTATTAGAACACCCCATTGCTTTTGTATTAGAACACCCCATTGCTTCTGTATTAGAACACCCCATTGCTTCTGTATGAGAACACCCCATTGCTTCTGTATTAGAAAATCCCATTGCTTCTGTAGTTGTGATTTGTTGTGTATATTAAATCAAATCACTGGAACTAAAAATCTTGGATTTTGTCAAAATAGACAAATTAAAATAGTAAGAGAAAAGTAAGACATAGCCACACATGGTAACATGCATGAGGCTTTGAGGTTTTTAAAGATGCCCAATTTAAGCTTCAAAGTGGTTGAACATGTTCACACACAGGTGCCTGTTGTTCCTTTATCACTGATTACTGACTGGAAATTGAAATTCTCACACCCAGAGATTACTGACATACTTGTTCTGCACTACTGTTAAAGTGAATGTTACTTTGAACATTAACGTAATTGATCCCTATTTGCAAAGTTTGCATGGATAAATGGAAGTAAGATATCCATTAAACTGTTGTTAGCTTGACTGGTCCTTTAGTATTATTTATCTGACTGTGTGTGTGCGTGTGATTCTCAATGCCACACACTTGATTTGACAGCAGTCTGCTAGGAGAGCTGAGAAATCTGGTCCCAGCAATTATTAGCACCTTTACTTTTCAAATATAACTACTGCTAAAAGCTATCTGCAATCCCCTGTCAAGGCGATCACAGATTTCCTTTTCTGCAAACACTGCTTTGCTTAACCAACGTGTCTTCCTCTGGTAGCTATGGCAGGTACGTTGGGAAACTAAATTATTCTTTCTGCTTTCATAATTTCTCCCCCTTTAAGGCAGTTTGATTATTTCGCCGGGGTTAAACGATGCCTGCAAAAAAATAAATAAATAAAAATACTCATTTCCAAAATGTTTTTTTCATGTAGTTTTCCCCTGTGCACAAAATGATTCAAGCACTTCTGTATCCTTGCCAGCCTAAGGCTTTGTACTCTAAAGAGGAATGGATCATCTCAGCTATCCAAGGCCCATATGTAAGAGATATGAAACTGTGCTCCCAAAGTTTTTATCATCTTGAAATGTGTATTATTAGTTTGCGTTAGGCAGTGTTCGAAATACAGATGTGATAAACCACCAGGATGTGATTGCTGTTTTAAAATATATAGTGTTTATGAGGACTTTGTATTGGCTTCCAGAGGAGCGTGGGGATCACCCTCATATGAAAGTCAATACTGTCCCCACAAACATATTAAAATGACAAGCACATGTCTCTAAGCTGTGGAGCTATCCATTGTTACAGTGTTGAAACATTCAGCTTACACAATTGACCATTGCCAATATGCTACATTTGAAAAGCTAGTAATTTATCCAACAATGACAATTCACATTTCTATCACCCCAAGTATCCCAAAGCACGCACACACAGGCGCACACATACACATACACACACACACACACACACACACACACACACACACACACACACACACACACACACACACACACACACACACACACACACACACCATGAAAGATTAAACCATTTAAAAAAAATTAAACAACTAAATTGATAAAAAAAAATATTTAAAAAAATAATCCCTTGCTTGGGCATTGTTAGCTCCAGAATAATATTGTATTCCAGGTTTTTTATTCTCCCCAACATGGAATAATTTCCCTGGCTACAGGGACATCATAAAGTTCTATTGCATTTTAGTTTTGCATTTGGATAACTGCTAATAAACTTGGTATTAACATGATTTTGCATTGGTTATTCGTAGTATCAGGTTATGGAGTTACTGTATATGTGATACCTTTTATTGGACAAACTAAACACAAATTGTAATAAAAGGTATCACATCTCCTTCCCTTTGTCTATTATATGTAGCTTGAAAACAAAAGATGTTCCACGTATTATAAGTATATATCTTTTTTCGTTACAAAATTCTGCTCGCAAACCACAAACCGACATCGCTGAAGCAAATTTCTTTAATTGCCATTGCGACTGACCCAGTTAAAACAATCTCACCATGGAGCTAAAAATACAACCTCAAAGAGAAAGGAGGCTTTGACTGCATACCGGATTTTTGTTTTATATTTTATTCCTTTTTTTCCTGCAGAACAAAGTTCTGTACCTGCTTTGCGGGGGGCAATTACTAGGTTTTTACCTTCTGCTCATGCCAACCCAGCTTCTCCCAGCTATACAGGTTTGCTATTTGAGACCGTGGAGAAGGGTGATGCCTTTTTTTCTCATTTTTTGTCTAATCTACAATCCCATGCTGGGATTGCCATTTCAGACCTGCTTATTATTACTCTTGCTAATGTCAGCTTGTAAAATGTCAGGAGCATATTAGAAGTCAGTTGGATGGCTGATGGTATCCCTTTGGTTTCCATTCACAATTACCATACTGATTTCCACCCCACATATCATCAATTGAGAAATAAGAGCCTTTAAGCTGCTGTCCAGTATTTGTTCAGAAAGTTCGTTAGGAAACAGACCACGGCAGTGGCAAGCTTTTCTTTGTGTTTGATTATTTAAAAAGATGTTGTGCAGTACAGTGCAATAGACTGTACGTTGGAATCACATGAATGACCTCTTAACCAACTGGCGTGAAACGTTATTTAGTTATTGAGATTATCAGATTCTGGAGATTCTTGAGCTGTCCGTTTTTTCCACCCATCTGTAAATCTGGAGAATTGTCAAATTGTGATTAAACATTGCATTGCTAATTCTTATTTTCTTATTATTTTGTTGACATATGTCATGGTTATAAACTTTTTAATCACACTGTGGCTCTGATTTTTAGCAGTGGCAGGGAGGTATATTTCTGACATACTTGTACTTTGATCATCAACGTAATGCATCCCTAGTCACAAAGTTTGCATGCATTAATTGAAGTAAGATATCCATTAGACTGCTTTTAGCTTGACCCTTAGTATTATTCATCTGATTCTGTGTGTGTGTGCATGTGTGTAAGCGAGCGTGCATGCATGCGTGCATGTCTGTGCAATTATGTATGACCACTTGTGATCAATCCAAACCCTAGCAGCACAGAATAGTCGACCAGTCGTATAGTAAAGTGACAGCTTTACACGATTTAATTTCAAAGCAGCAGCAGCAGCAACAACATAGTAGTTTGTGCATGTGTTTGGCGACGAGCAATGACAATATTTCAATTGTATTCAGCTGTTAAACGGAAAGTAATTGGTAAGCATGCAGTTTCAGATGGACGGAGGTGCAGCTGCAGTTGCAATCCAGTAATTTATAAATGACATTTTAGAATATTAATAAATACTTTTTTAAAAAACAGCCAATCAAATACTGTACGTACAGAAATAGACAACCAGGCATTATCAAATACAGGGGTTTTTTTGTAATGGTCTATTAGTCGACTACTGCATACACTTATTCTATTTACTATAGTGTGTTGCATATTTGTATGCAGGATTTGTATCCTGTATATTGTTGTACATGATACCGAATATGCCATTCCTCGAGAAGTCTCCGTTTACATGCTACTTTCATAGTATACTGAATACTAAGCAACAACAGTTGGCGTACATGATAATTCCCATGTTAACAAATTAAATTGACATGTCTATGGCTCCGTCCTCTGGGAGAATTCCATAAGTATGGCACAAACTGCAAAATAGACTTTCAGTATTCTGCATACTACTGGGGTATATCTCTTATACCACCTATCATATTTATGTGAGGAATATGGTAGATCATATGTGGAATATTTAGTTTATATTGCATTAGGTCATGTTTATTTTTTATTTCATTTGTATCCATTTTTTAAACAGTTTGTGTGAAATCTACAAGGTTCAAGAAGTTGCCCTGCCAAAACTTTGAAATACAAAATATCTTAGTCATGTACAAATGTATTAGAACACATCAAGATTCGCACCAGCGACCTCTGTAGTCTGGCCGGGTGCCTGAGGGCTTGTCTGTAAGCTGCCCAGAGTTGTATTGTCCTCCGATGCTGTAGCTCTGAGGTGGCTGTATTGAGTGTGAAAAGAAGCGCTCAGCTGACGGCACACGCTTCGGAGGACGGCGCAGGGGTGGTAGCGGTGAGCTGAGCCTAAAAATATTTGGATATTCTAAATTGGGAGAAAATAATCAAAATAATTGTCTACTACTAAATTAAAAAAAAATGTGTCATTTGTATCCTTTATGTACCTACTTACATGAAAACCTCAGGGTGTGAGAATTTCAATTTCCGCTCAGTAATCAGTGCTATAAATCAATAGGCACTCGTGTGTGAGAATGGAAGACCGCTTTGTGTTTTTAATTAGGCATCTTAAACAACTTCTAAAAAGCCATTCAGTTTAGCATTTGTGGCTATGTGTTCCTTTTCTCTTATTATTTTATTTGAATCGCGTGTCTGGCCTATGGAAGTAATCAATTAAATTTGACAATCACTAATTTTCCGTTTTACTATTTTTCAAGATTTCCAGCTCCAGTGGTTTGATTTCATATGCACAACAAGCCAAAACTACAGAAGCAATGGGGTGTTCTAATACATTTGCACACGACTGTACATATGCATTATGCACATTGATACGTAGATAGGAAAATTAAGTGCAATTCTGTCCACAGTGACTGCAGTGGATTCTATACTATGCAGAATACAGGATTTTAAATTATAGGTGCCAGGTGACTGATGTCAAGCGGTAAGACCAAATACTTACATAAATGTTACGTTAGCATTAGGGCCCACCATTTGCTCCACATATTACAAATTCATATATTGATATTTCTGAAAGAAAACTGAAATTGCCAAGCTGATCTGATCACATCAAATGCTATTTATTCTAATCTGATCATCCCCCTAACAAAAAATGAAAATGGAATCAAATTTCATAAGACAGTACCCAGTGCCATGCTCCTTATTCTCTATTCTGAATCTACACTTCCATTTGTTCTGTATTTGATACCTGGGTTAGCTTTACCATTTACTTTTTATATATTTCAACCTGCCTATTTTCTAGGCTGAATACAACATAGAGGGTCAAAATAAGCGCCTTTAGAAATACATTTAGCTGGAAGATCTCAGGGGGGGAAATGTTTTCAGCAGTTCAAAAGACACCACCTGCTTTTTTTACAGTCTGTTACTGATAGCGCTTTTACCAACAGGAGATTCCCCAGCTTATTACGCTTAATGGATCTCATTTCCAAGAAGCATTAATGGATAGATAATGAAGTCTTTCTCAAGTTTGCGACAGTGGAAAACATTTAGCAAAAGTTAAACAAGGCTTTAAAAAAGACTTAAATAATGGCATTTAATAATGCTTTATATTAAACTAGAAGGGATAACTATAATATAAGATTACCAAGTATACTATTTTCTCATTTTATTATCCTATCTTTAACCTAACCATTAGCAGTGTGGAGTAGGGGTTAGGGCTCTGGACTCTTGACCGGAGGGTCGTGGGTTCAATCCCAGGTGGGGGACACTGCTGCTGTACCCTTGAGCAAGGTACTTTACCTAGATTGCTTCAGTAAAAACCCAACTGTATAAATGGGTAATTGTATGTAAAAATAATGTGTAAAAAATAATGTAATTGTATGTAAAAATAATGTGATATCTTGTAACAACTGTAAGTCGCCCTGGATAAGGGCGTCTGCTAAGAAATAAATAATAATAATGATAACAGTATATTCTAATCTAACCTCCCAGGGCTATACAGGGCTGGAAATAAGACTTCTATTGTGTAGCAGTTTCACTCGTTTCTGGTTTTACTATGAGCTTGATTAACCATTGTAGGTAACAGGCTGGGATGTGTCTTATTAAACTCCTAATAAAACCAAAAATTGATCAAACTGCTATCCAATAGGAGTCTTATTTCCATCCCTGTATTCAGGAGTTTCACATTTCAACCTGCAATCAGTGGCAGCTACCAATAGTATTAAAGCCGGGTTCATTTAAACCTCTTTGCAGTCTGTGGTGGGAATTGACCCCCTCCTTCCCAAACCTCCACCCCATGTTCTGCCTCATCAGGGAGGGTTGGCATTCAAGCTACTCCCCTGCTTGTCTCAGTGCTGGTTCTGGGCCAAGTGCCAAAAACAAGCTAGTGAAAGTGCTGTGATACATCTGTTTTTATTCTCCAATAACAACGCTGTTTTTAAATTACTGACTGAAATATAGATTTTCTTTTTACATAATGCTACCATAAGATAGAATGCAGCCAGACTGTTTGGAACCAGAACTCATTTGTGTGTCATTCTCATTTTCAATTCTGGTCACATTTACATCTGTTTATTGTAAATGGCATCATTTATTTTTCTTTTTGGTTTTTGAAAACATAGTATACATGAAGGCCTAAAACATATTATGATGTGATAATATATTTTGATCCATGCGTGTTTCTATACTAGAGAGAATAACAGGCAATCTACCTGAATAATCTGTAATTTAAGTAATTAATGAAGCTATTTCTGTAACCATAAAGCCGAGGGAACACAAAGCCACTTTGTGGCAAGGAATTTGGTTTCAGGAGACTGCATGGCACACCAGGGGAAGCTTAGGGTTTAATACAGCAACCTCGGACTAGATCTTCCGGTCTCCTGGAACCAGGTTTCAAGCTACTGTTCCTGAAAAAGTGGCTTTGTGTTCCATCAGCTTAAGTTGAATTCCTTCACCTGTTTTACAGGTAACAGGAACCCACTGTAGCCTTGCACTGGCAGAGGTGGGGTCCTATTAATGGTAACACAGGAAGGAAGTGGAAGGAGGTGGGTAAATGTAGTTCTATCAACGTTGTAGTTTTGTATCAATAGAAAAAAAACAATACAGGACTTGTGGGAATGATTTTACATGTCGGAGATTTAAGAAAAATGTTTTTTTAAAGCACTCATTAAATCTGATTGCTTATTATTTTAACGGTCCTAACTGACACTGTTTATGGATCAAGTTTTTTTATTATTATTTATTTCTTTCTTAGCAGACACCCTTATCCAGGGTGACTTACAATTGTTACAAGATATCACATTATTGTTACATACAACTACATATTTTTTACACATTATTTTTTACATACAGTTACCCATTTATACAGTTGGGTTTTTACTGGAGCAATCTAGGTGAAGTACCTTGCTCAAGGGTACAGCAGCAGTGTCCCCCACCTGGGATTGAACCCACGACCCTCCGGTCCAGAGTCCAGAGCCCTAACCATTACTCCACACTGCTGCCCCTATTCTGTCTTGAATTGTATCAGTGTGTTGTTTTTGAATGGATGGGAAGGAAGGGGGAGGCATTATCTGCCATTGTTGCCTAGCAACAGCATTCCATTTCCAATGAATTAAAGCAATTGTGTGTAAGTAAATGCTAATGGTGGTCTTGCTAAAATGATTGAGCTTGCATGTCCTATTATCTGCCCGTCAGCACTGTGAAATATCAAACTGGGGTCATGCTGAGAATAGGGTCTTTTGTGGCAGATTTTTCAATTATTTATGTTGTTAAATTGCTACTGTGCTTTGTACAAATGCATTGCTTGTAACAGGAGACTAATGGCACTGCAACTAGCTTGGGCTGCTTTGAGTTTTAACCTCACAAACAAACTGAACTGCTCCTTCACCCCCCTAAGAGAAAGGGTGCTCCCTCCAGTCCAGGGCAGGCTTGAGGCATGGAGACTGAACTGCTCCCTACCTCACTCCCTAAGAGAAAGGGTGCTCCCTCCAGTCCAGGGCGGGCTTGAGACATGGAGACTGAATCCAACAGCAGGCATGTCCTATTCAGTCATATTTCAGCACCTTGGTGATGGACAGCTCTGTTTCTAGTAAATATGTCAGATTGTGTCTGGCTCTTCCTTATGTAGCTGTGTACAAACAAGGTTTGAATGTTATGAGTGTTTCAAGGAAGAAGAACTAAATGCAATGCCGCAAAAGCCAACAAGTCAAACCTGCTAATGCAATAGGAGCCGTGACCTACTTCTGTGTCTGTCAGATCGCCAAAGTGGGATTTTAAGATTTCCATCTATAAACATCATCCCACTCCTCATGCTTTCATCTGACACCTCTCTTGTCAAAGTGTTTGATTTCCTCCAGCACCTAGAGATCACAAAAGCCAACCTCCTTTTTTCATTCATTTTTTTCGATTACTGTTGTTAGAAAAAAGGGGAGCTCTTTCATTTTCTTATATACTTCAAAGTGGATATGCCAAGCAATTAAAAATAAAAAGAAATATTGCATGCTTACATGTTTTCTATTCCCATCGGGGATAACCAATCTGTAGTTAAGCAACCCCCTCTTTTTAGAACCCCAGACCTTGGTTAATTATCTCTAGTCTTGCCCATTGTGACGTATTTTTTTCAGTGGCTTACAAAATATTGTAATAAGTCATAGAGTAACATATTTATTTTTGGGTCGGTTTTTTATTAAGATATCACTTCATTGTGTGATGGGTTACAGGGACTTTGCTACATTGCAGTGATTTTCAATTTATTCTTGGCTTCTGACCAGACCAAATGTGGCCGGGTGGAGATATCCAAGCTTAGGGCAGACTTGAGGCATGGAGACTGAACTGCTTCCTCTCTCACCCCCAAAGAGAGAGGGGGCACCCTCCAGTCCAGGGCAGGCTTGAGGCACAGAGACTGAACCGCTCCCTCCCTCACCCCCCTAAGAGAAAGTGTGCTCCCTCCAGTCCAGGGCAGGCTTGAGGCATGAAGTCTGAACTTCCTCCCTCCCTCACCCCCCTAAGAGAAAGGGTGCTCCCTCCAGTCCAGGACATAAACTACCTGAGGATGTACTGTATATCTGAGCCCCAGGCTATATAAACCCTATTTAACTTTAACTCATTGTGGATAGATGGACCATGCCAACTATGTTGCATTAAAGGACTAACTAACTAACTAAAGGAACTCTACTGTGGTGCTTAAGGCCTGGGGCAATCTGAGTTCTGGCAGTCCCTCGAGTCATGCCCACTTTGCATAAGTCACTGTCTTAGGCTGCAGAATCATGCTGGTCAATCCAAGCACAGTGTGTACAGAGCGTGTGCCGCGTCTTGAGTTTTCCTCTAAAAGCTCTCTGATTTTGCCTTTTTTATATACAAATATGTGTATACAATTTTGAAATGACATACATGCAATCTATAATACAAACATATTTTCAAATATCTAACTTTAACATTCATGCATGTATAAATTGAAACCCACAACCCAGATCCATACCTTCAGCGATAATCATTACATCATCGGAATAGTTTGATAACAGATGGTACAGTGTTTTTTAAAAGTCACGGTAGTGAGCCGACAGTAATATATATCATATATCTGTTTGGACCGGTCTGTATCTGTATCTTTTCACTATGGTGGGTTTGACTGGTTTGAAATATCAAGATTGTGAGATGAAAGTGTCTTGTAATCTCGACATCAGGCATTAATACATTATTATACCGTGCCAGTGTGATTCTGTAGCAGAAAATGCATCTGAGATCTGCATTGCTAAAACTGCTCTTCATTACAAACCCAGTCCTGTGTTCTTTGCCACTCTCTGTCTCTGATATTGTAACTAGGTCAGTGAAGCCCTCAAGGCAGCACCCCTGGTAACAAAGGAAGCCGATTCTGAGGAATGTATACTATTAGGCTGTGAAAGAGTATGAGTGTATCTTTCAATCTGAAACAGCTTAGAGGTGCAGAAGCTGTGCTTTAACAAGCAGCAGCATACATCTCTTTCTATTCTCGCTCTGTGCAGTTTCCCATCAGATTTTACAGCCTTGTACTGGTTTAAGTTGTCAATTTCCAGGGTTGGATTTTTCTGCACCGCTACCTCCTAATGTCCGTTCATGTTTTGAGATCCTGTTGAGTTTTCTGCTTGACTGCTCTGTAGACTGTCCACCGTGCAGTGGATTACTGTGATGCCTAACCGATCGTTCAGATCTACCAAGGTTTTAATCCGTTTTCTAGATGTGTTATTCCATTCTGTTATCTTTGCCTGTGTTGCTTTTAGACCATTTTGAATATACAGATGTATTAAGTTGCTGAGGCGTTCTGATACCAGTGTGCGTCATCTTCTGCACAGAAATCCAGTTTATTTTAATTAATCTATTGATGGCGCATGGTGGCATAGACTGCACAAGATCTCTCCAGGGGTCCTTCCAGTTCTACATTGTTTAATTGGTACAGAGAGGTAGGTAGAGTACGATAGCTTAGAAGTGCAAAGAGGTAACACATCTACACAGAGGCTTCAATCAGGGGTGAGGGCATTAAAGACAGGGGTGTCGACCTCATTTAAAAGGCATCTGCCAGAATTTAAATTGGATGGCAGATTAAATAGTTTTCTACCTTTTTTGCACTTCTGGGCCACCGTAGCAGAGAATCGTGAACATTTAACTTTATCCCAAACATGCTCAATTGGATTGAGATCTGGGGATTGCAATTGGCTTGAGATCCAGGGATTGTGGTGGCCATGGCAGATTCCTCTCACATGGTCACATCATCAACCTACTTTGCATCTCAAATTCAGAGCGATGCCACATCCAATCGGGTAGACAGGTCCTAGTATCCAGGCGGTGTACGTAGTCAAGTTTGTTGAAATCCAGGCTCACAACTAAACCTTAAAAAAAAAATGAATTAGAAACCCCGACTAACAGCCTGGCTAGACAGGAAGAACAAAACCAGACGACAGCTATTGTTTGTTCTAAACACTGCGCATTATTCAGTGATGATTTAAAGTCTATCCACCTTGGAGTTGGACAATTGCTAAAGCGCTGAAACAAGAGACACGTACAGTACAGAACACACACAGACAATGGAGCTGTCCAGTGCTGAAATGGGACATAATTACAAACAGCGCAACTGCAATGGAGCTGTCAATAGGGACATCACAGAAACCAGGACCAGAGGAAATAAGTGCAAGGAACCTCTGATGGGTTCCTCTCATAACTTTCTAGGGCGTTAATTGTTTTATAAGGAATATTAAATGTTATGTAGCATTGACGGTTGTTGTATTGCTATTTTTACATTTCCCTTACTATTTCATTGTCTTTGTCATCATTCTGTGGTTCTTGATCCTGTTACACCTGTATGGAGCTACCTTCTCTCTAAATCTGCCTTTACTTGGCTTTGAGCTTGTCTGGAGAATCGTAATTGCCGGAACTCAACCGCCTTCCTCATTCCAATCAAATCATGTGACAGTGGGACTTTTCCACTCTGTCACCTGCTCTGTGCTCTATAGGCTTGCAGAGTTGAAAAGCCGTACCATGTAATTTGAATGGAATGAGGCAGGATGTTAGGATTCTCCAAACAAGCCAGCCATTGAAGGAAGAGGGTAATGAATCAAGTAGCAGAATGATAGCAAACACCATACACAGAATGTAAACAATTAAAATGTCATTTAAATCTGCTTATCTTTTGAGATAATGGAGTACACAGGGCAAGCAATTTAAGTGTCCCTTCAGATGTCAGTACTTGTTGAGTTTTGTTCCCAATTTAAGACGAGGGATTTAACCGCTTGGAAAATTGACTTCTCTCTGGTAATGACTTTCTTTTTTTTCTCCTTCGAACATCTTTAACCATGTTTTATTACATCAGGATGAATTTGAGATTTCTGCTCAATTGAATCCATCAAAATGTGAAAAATGGCTCACAGTATCAGCCCAGACAAACACAGATATAAATAAATAAATATATTATTTTTCCTTGATTGCTTGTTAGATCTCAGTTGTATTAGGTTTTGATAGACACATACATACACACACACACACACACACACACACACACACACACACACACACACACACACACACACACACACAAACATGAACAGGGCTAATTATATAGACACACACACATGCAGAGGAAAATGTCACGCGTGATGTAAACAGTGACCCAAATTAACATGAGCCGCTGATTCTCACATTGTTCTGTGATTCACAGAATACTCGTATGCAACAGTTTGTTTTGGGATCCTTTAAGACCCAACTTGCCAAAGTTCTGAGATCAACCAGCTACTAGGAACCTAGTGAGCACTGATGGGCTGAATGGCCTCCTCTCGTTTATAAATGTTATCATTTATTTATTTATACAGGAGATTTACCCATTGATACCGAAGCCTTATTTACAAGGGGTTCCTGGAAAACGATACAAAAAAGAAAATTGCAATGCATAAAAGACCATTCCAATTGTACAAACACCACAATAAAAACATGCGTGGATCAAACTTAATCAGCAGCACACAGAGATCAAACAATAGAGTAAGTAAGACAGTGTGGACTGAGGGAGAAGCATTGGCAGGAGGTTCTAAGTAGTTCCCCCAAATATGATCTTTAAAACCAGAGGAGGACAGATGATATCAAATTCCGTCTTCATACTGTGATGGAAACAGCGCCACGTCTTCGGGAGTTGCCATGCAAAGGATATTTCTCCCGTACGTGTTCAAAACATTTAGAGCTCTTATTAACAAGGTAATGCTGCCACTAATCCCCAAGTTGCGTGGGCAGTAAGGTTGCCCATCCTTGCCATTTTCCTGGCGTTCGTGGGAATTAGTGAATCGACCCCTGTTGACAGTGCTATGGCGGGTTATGTTATGTCATGGCAGTAAAAGCAGAAAATGTGCCACGTACAATAGAGATAAGCAGGACATTACAGTCATACACAACAAGGGCTGAAGGCTAGGGCCATATTATTGCACTGCTACTCACAAATCCTGCTGGGACATACCATTATAAGCAAAGCTTTTTGAAATAAGCCTCTGATATGAATGTTTGTTTTTTTTATTTCTCTTTCCCCTTATGGTTTAAGAGTTGTGTAGAAATATCACCACCAGCAATGTATTAGAGTAGGAAGGCTAGCTGTCTGCATGCACGCTTTTAAAGGTTACGGCTATGCACCAAAATAGTATATTAAGAAAATGTATCTCCTGTGACACATTGCTTTAAAGATATAGGTTACCATATGGTTTGCATCTCCATCTGTAAGAGATCTTGTCGTTTATAACTTCCAGTGTAATGCACATTTAGGTCACAGGGTGACATCATGCAATGTGAAAGAGTGTGTAGCTTTCCATTGCTTTCCTTTGCCCTCTAAATATTACCTGTATGTGATGGTTACAGTAATTATAAATGCTGCTCCAATATTGTTGAAATCTGCTTTACGCTTGGCTTGATAAACCCCTTTTAAAAAAAAGTTTAGTATTGTATTTTCGCACGATGCTTTTACCATGCTTTCCCCAGGTTATATTATGCACTTACCATAATTTACCCTGGTTTTTCATATGCTTTACTATACCACTCTACTTTACAATAGCCTGTGCTTTACCATGCTTTCACTATCCTATTACACCATGCTATGCTTTTATAATTGGGAAACTTTTATAAGGAACCAGACTTCCTCATTCAAATCATGTGACGATATGGCTTTTGACCTCTACAAACCCCTCCCACTGTGCATATTGTAAAGATAGAGTAGGCGGGGCTTGCATGTTTAGTAAGCATGAGCAATAATGTGCCAAGCAGAAACAAACACAGTTTAAGACAGGGATCACACACAGTAGCATGTTAAACAAATAAGGAATGGAACGGGAGATGCAGAGGATACACCACGAACATGCATGGAGTCCTGGCATTATTATATGAATGAGGAGAGACGCATCTCCTGGGCTCCGTTGTCTATGAGTGAAACCACCACAGTGCTCCATGTACATTCATGAATTATTCTGTTTGTATAACAAGTATAAAACAGAATATTTAAACCCAAATTAAAAGTGATCATGAATAGAGCGTGTTGCCTCATTAGGTATGCATGAATTCCAGAATATTCAGAATAGAAGGGTTATTCAATTCTAGAGCTCTCAACGTCTGTATAATAGCCATTAATATACATCCCCTGATAAGATTAGTGGCTGCTAATCATTGGGGAATGCTGTATCCCTTCAGTACAATTTAAACAGCTTTAGTCCAGAGTTGGACCCATTCCAGGTTTTACTACCAGCTTGATTAGCCACAGGGTATAGGTAACAAGCTCAGGTGTGTCTTATTAAACTCTTCATAAAACCAAGAATGGATCAAACCGCTATGCAAGTCTGGTTTCCATTCCTGTAGTCACGTTGAATCAATGCCTGTGGTGGCCCTGCACATGATTGACAGAGATTATGGCAGGAGGTTGCAACACTAAATCGGAATGAATTATTTTGAACTTTTCAAAGAACCCAAACCCACACTCTGCATTCCAGGCTTCAACACAGCAGTTGTTTAGAATGCTGTGGGTGTGAGAATTAATAACACTGCAGTGTTTCTGTAGCTCTCCACCAGGGAATCCAAGAGACTGCTCAAGTTTAAAGGGGGCACATCTTTTCCTGCCTACCTTACAGTTGCTTTAGCGCAATTAGGAAAATGTTCTGTGCTGGTGGAGCAGAGAAAGGGAGGCTGTTATACTCTCTGAACAGCCTCTCGCTGTGCTGGTGGAGCGGAGAAAGATAAAGGGAGGCTTTTATACTCTCTGAACAGCCTCTCGTTGTGCTGGTGGAGCAGAGAAAGAGAAAGGGAGGCTCTTATACTCTCTGAACAGCCTCTCGCTGTGCTGGTGGAGCAGAGAAAGAGAAAGGGAGGCTCTTATACTCTCTGAACAGCCTCTCGCTGTGCTGGTGGAGCGGAGAAAGAGAAAGGGAGGCTCTTATACTCTCTGAACAGCCTCTCGCTGTGCTGGCGGAGCAGAGAAAGAGAAAGGGAGGCTCTTACACTCCCTGAACAGCATTCTGTAGTGTTGCATTGAAGGAAACTATATATCACAGTTTTGATACGCATGGAAACAAATAAGAAAGTTCAATTCTGCAAATACACCGGATGGTGAAACAACTTCCATAGTAAATATTTCATTTTCATCATTTATCAGCAAAATTCCCATCCGATAGCCTCTCGTCCTTTTAAAATAAAACCCTTTTTTTTAATGATTTCTTTTTTTTAGTGCACAGAGTAAGAACAATCCAGTGTGCCTTCCAAACAAAAATGGACTCAATTTCCCAAGATGGGTTAAAGTAAAGGAAAGACTGAACAGAGAGAGTTGATTAGATACTTGAGCTGGATTCTTGAGCTGTGCTTCTTTTTTCCAGCAGCGAGGAGATGGGTTGTAAAGAGCCTGATAAGAGGGCTTTGACGCGCCAGTAATTGTCTAGCTGCCTTTGATTGCCGTGAAGTGTTTTCCAGAAAGGCCCATTGCTTGACACATCCTTGATTGATTGGGCCAGAATTGCCTTTCAAAGTCCCCATTCTTAACAGCACCCCGTCTCTGTGTCCATTATGTCTCGAAATTGGGGGACAAATTTTAAAACACGAGAGATATGTAGCTACACGCGTTCTAGATTCATGTATTCTGTAATATCTGGGCTGGAAATATGACTGATATTTTTATATAACAGTTTTACTGATTCCAGGTTTTACTACAAGCTTGATTAGCAGTAAAGTCTTAGTAAAACCAGGAATGGAGCAAACCCAAACAAATTAATTGTCTCATTTTACCTGTTAAACCTTGAGTGGAATGGCCCCCCAGGACCATGATTGATTGGACACCCCAGTCTATATAAAAACGTTTCACGATAAGGTTTGCTCAGATTCTTTCTTCGTCGGTTTTCACAGTTTGGGGATTAAGTTCAATGAAATTTTTTTTTTTGGATCAGGTTTTGAATGTGGCAGGCAGATATTACAAACTTGGCTTCTATTTCATTCAGTTCTGTCCCTGGCTGTATGTTAAAAATGAAGTGAAATCTTAAAGCTACACTAAGCTCAACTGCAGCAGAACTCCTCAGTGTTAAGTGAGTGGATCTTATCAAAAAAAGATAACATACGTTTCTTGTTTACCTTGCCTATGTGGGCATCATCCTTATTTCTGTGTGGGTTGGGGTTCAATGTCTTATAATTACAACATTGATTATGTTATTCTCATTATCAATGGTTATCAATCAGGTATAATTAAGACTTGAATAACTCATAATTGAAACAGTTATTTGATTCCGAAGCACAAACGCACATGTAATAAACCTCCATTCCATTTAGTTATGTAAGTCACTGCATCAAACAGCAGATTTAAGATAATGGTCAAGTTACCTTTTTCTACTGGGAGGTGACGGTATAGGACTCCTTCAGGGGGGGAGAGCTGGAGATGTTTGGAATCACAATGCAGGGTTGTCTGTATAACTACCCTTCTATTTATACTGAAAATGAGACGGGACCCTTCACTATTCCTCTTGTATCTGTTCTTAGGACATTGGCCATTGAACAATTTCCATCAAAACAGGTCATTATGCTCATCACACTGCCATCACCTTATGATATATAGCACAGGTTTACTATAGGTCAGAACATGTATATTCTCTTACCATCACTTGATATAAGACATCTGTCAAAACCATGTCTTTGACGTTATCTTGCGTACCCTCAGTCATTTCCACTTGACATTTTTGCTTTCTATACATGGTTCACTGAGCACTAATTCAAACTCCTAATGATTCTCCACTCAGAGCTATACAACTCTAATTCAACATCACATGGCTCCCACTCAGAGCTGTACAACTCTCTCGCTCCAGTTGGTGGTCCACTTGGTGTACATGATTCTCTACAGATGCTTGGCTGATATTGTGTGTTGTCATATGTCTTGTTTGTTCAGTACTGCTTTATGAAGTCTGATCTGCTCAGATCTCATGGTCAGGCCTCATTCTTCCACATCTCAATAAAGCCGAGCTTGTTCACATTTCAATATTACTGCATGTTTACAATCCGATGGGACATGCCACTTAGACTGTGCTCCCGGGGATGCTTTCTTTTTGTTCACAAAAAAATGTGGTTGACTTTTTCTTTTTTGTGTACAATGTTATATTAAATATCTTCAAAGAAATAGGACAAGGCTGCACATTCAAGATTGTCCCTGAGTGCTGTACCGAATTAAAATGAAAGCGAGAAGCTACCCCAGATAATTGATGACTCACAACTGCCTTGTCAAAACTGAGTCGTGATCACAGGGTAAAATTAGGCTCTGGAAAGGGGGACGGAGATGGGAGGGGTACGGGGGGAGGGGGTATGATGGGGGGGGGGGTATTTTGGAATGGCTTTCATTTCTGTTGACTCACATGAAAGGGATTCAGCTCCTTAAGTTAAGTAAATTGGTCATTTTTAGCAACAGCTTTAGTCCATGTGATTAGGGCAAACGCAGTGTTTAATTTGTAAAGAAAGAGGTGCCAGGGGGAAAGCAATGACAATAATACCGTCCCTAAGAACCGCACATTCAAAATCATAACACGTTTATTTGAAAGAGTGTTGTACTTACTAGTGTTAGATGTTTACAATCTCGTATTCTAAATCATATACAAAGTAGTAGTTTGTGCAGAAAAATTGATTAAAGGCAACCGTAGGACAAATAATACATTTTAAAAAACATCTGTATATATGTTTTGTTAAAAAAAAAACTCCAGAAGGACGACATTGATTAAAAAAAAAAAAATACGTACCCCAACACGAACATTGGTTTGACTCACGGTCTGCACTATCATCAGCGATGTGTATGCAACGAAAGCCGCTGGTAAATTACAAAAACGATTAATTAAACTTCGGCTAGGTTGTCTTAATATGTTTTTTATTCTCTGTTAATTAAATTATATTCATTGAAAAAGGCAAGAGAGAACTAGATTGTTATTATTTTTTATTGTTTTGGTTTAATATAATATAGCAGGCTAATGTTCCTATTGAAGTAGGATACAATATTCATTAAAAAGTTGTCATTGTTCTTTGTTGAAATTACTGTTCAACTTTCATATTTTGTTGTGTACTACTCATTTAATCAAAGTAGTGTAAGAAGTTGCTTGTATCGTTCATGATCAAATCAAGTAAGCTTATTTGTGTATAAAAAATGGCAATAGAGTTGCAGCCAGTGTCATCTTATTTAAAGGCACTCAAACTGAAATTGTAAAGTAATTTAAAGTAGGCTACAGACGTGGCAGCGGACTGTCTCTCTTTAACGCACGCAAGAACTTGCAGACTTGATACAAATGTGCTGAGAATTTAAAAATAAAGCATTTTATGAGATGTGCTTCGGCAAGAGCTGGCACAAATTAAGCACTGGGAAAATGCATATATATTGTCATGCCAATTAAAATTTAGCAGCCTTTTAAGCAGGTTTATTCTGTGACTTTAAAGAAGTGCTAACCATTTAGTATCCTCTCTCTCTCCTCCTCTCTATCCCTCTATCTTTCTCTCCCTCCTCTCACAATCACTCTCTTCATCTCCCACCCTTCTCCCTCCTCTCTCTCTCCTCTACTCCCCCTCCTCCTTTCTCCTATTCGGTGAAGCATTTGCAAGCTCTTCCCATGAAAGTGTGATTTCTCTTTAGCTGTCAGAGTGAATATTCTTCCTTATTTCTGAGAAATCGCTTTTAAAAAAAAATAAGTGGCAGGGAGAATTACATTTTTATGGCAGCCTGTCTGCACGCTCTCCCTAACTTTTTGTGATGTTTCAAATTTTTTGAAGCATTTGTTTTTGAATATTTATGACAGCACTGCTTTTTCCATCCAGCTGAAGAAGGACATGCTGATATAAAAATGTGTTATCAATTATTCACATTTTTGTGTACATTACCTTTTTACTTTTAGATTTTTTGTTATATAGGCAGTTAAACTTTTTCAAATGTATATATATATATGTATACTGCTGTGCAAAATTCTTAGACATTTTTGTACTCTGATGCATTATGAGCATCAACAATTTACTCAAAGCCTCCACTGGTGTTTTCTACAACCTTGACTTGCATAAAGAAGGAAAAACATTGAGTGAAATAGCTCGCATCACTCGATTTTCAAGGTGTGGTATCCGAAGCATAATCAACAAGCACAGAGAAACATCATCTGCAAGGACTGGAAGACCCAAAAAGCTGTCTAACAAGGACGAGTGATACTTGAAGATAATATCCTTAAGGAATAGAAAGAAGACAAGCGTTGAATTGACAACAGAGCTGGCAGAAGGCACAGGTGTCGCTGTCCATCAAATCAGCAGTACGAAGGTCACTCTTGAAATCAGGACTTGAAGGATGTGTTGCAGTAAGAATACCTATGTTAAGAAAGGGGGACAAGACTAAAATATGCACAAGAACACAGAAATTGGACTATGGAACAATGGTCAATGGTGCTTCATACTGTTGATGGATGGACAACGACACCTGTGCCTTCTGTCAGTTCTGTTGTCAATTCAACGCTTGTCTTCTTTCTATTCCTTAAGGATATTATCTTCAAGTATCGCTCATCCTTGTTAGACAGCTTTTTGGGTCTTCCAGTCCTGGGTTTGTCAATTATAGATGATGTTTCTCTGTGCTTGCTGATTATGCTTCGGCTACCACACCTTGAAAATCTAGCGATGGGAGCTATTTCACTCAATGTTTTTCCTTCTTTATGCAAGTCAAGGGTGTTATAATACCACAAAACACTACTGGAGGCTTTGAGTAAATTGTTGATGCTCATAATGCATCAGAGTAGAAAAATACAACATGTCTAAGACTTTTGCACAGCAGTGTATACTGTGTTGTGACTATCATCAACTGGACATCATTGTCTGACTTTAAAAGTGTAAAAATAATTTTAAAAAAACAGTTTCTGATCTTCTATTAGCAAAACAATATCTCCCAGGTATTGTTTTACCATTTCTGTGTTTACAATAAATAATAAAGTATCAAAGCCCTTATCAAAGTTAGTGAAAACTTAGCAAATTGCAGTGGAAGCGCGGTAAAGCATAGTCAAGCATTGTAAAGCCCAGCGAGGTATGGTAAAGCACATTTAAAAATGTGGCAAACTATTGTAAACTATGGTAAATGCATAGTACAACATATAGAGGAAAGCATGGTGGAAAACTATTGCTGTGCAGATTTAACTGTGATGAACTTCTATATGGGATCGCAAAGTGTTTGTCAGAATTACAGTGTGTAGAGATGTCATCCCGTGCATACAAAATATGTCCCCAACAAAGCACCTTTTTTGTGTTTAATAATAACTTCCAGTTTTTTTGTGATTGATAATAAGTTAATAGGTCATGTACAATATAGGTTCTCTTATCATAAAATGCATAATTGTACACAGTTTTAGCAGCCATCCTCTCTTACACAAAAAGAGACACATCATATTAGGAATGGGAGTGAGGTTGACCTACAGCACAGGAAGCTGTCCCACAATCCCACAAGTCGCATCGTTCCTTCTGTGCTTCATACAGATTTTTAAAGTGGGGCACTTTTATGTGAGCAGATTAAAAAGTAAAGGGTTTATTATTATTATTATTCAGTGGTGGATTTCATTTTGCTGTACTAAATCTCTGCCTTGTACTGTAACCGTTCCGGTTGGTTTTAAGTCCTTGCGATTTCTTTCTCTTCTGTGACGGGTCTCCTTCCCATGGCTCACAGCTTTGGCTGTCACATTTAGTTTTCATTCTGGCTTCTGACAATGTCGGCTCTTCTCCTGTTCTACTTTTTTTTAAACATTGCACTCTGCATTCTATTAAGTCGAGAGAAGCCTGAACTAAACAATTCTGTACGGTATGCCTGTCTGAAACTTTCTAAAAATATCTAGCTTTCTCCTTGGCATTTAAAGAGCGGATTCATGATATTTCCAATCATTCTGAGTGATTCTGGATTCTGTTGCTCCTCCAATATTGAGATAATATAATTTCTCTTTAAATCTGTCTGTACCTGGCATTGAGCTGCTTTGAGCTTTTCTGAAGAATACTAAAGTGCCAGGCGCTGAACAGACATCCTTATTGCATTCAAATGAATTAATAATTATCCTTTTAATCTCAGCCCCACCTACTCTCTCTGTCTATATACTTAAAGAGTAGGTGGGGCTAGTTCAACTGTCACATTGTCAAAGGATTTGAATGAGTAAGGCTCTTCAGTGCTGGCAGTTAGGATTCTCCAGGCAAGCTCAAAGCACCTCAAAGCGAGCTAAAGGCAAATTTAGAGAAAAATGATAAATCGACATTGGAGAAACAGGATTTCGTATTGCGAGCTCCATTTAAGAAATTCAAATGAAATTTGAAGCAACTTACTATGCAGGTCTTGATGGATCCTTTTTCTCCTCGCATATAGAGCTGTTTGTTGAATGATCTGTGTGTGTGTGTGTATATATGTGTGTGTCTATAACCTGTTTCCTCTCTCTCTCTCTCTCTCTCTCTCTCTCTCTCTCTCTCTCTCTCTCTCTCTCTCTCTCTCTCTCTCTCTCTCTCTCTCTCTCTCACGTCTCAGCCGGTACCACCTACAT
This sequence comes from Acipenser ruthenus, assembly GCF_902713425.1. Taxonomy (NCBI): domain Eukaryota; kingdom Metazoa; phylum Chordata; class Actinopteri; order Acipenseriformes; family Acipenseridae; genus Acipenser; species Acipenser ruthenus. The sequence continues at coordinate 1,446,996 of NC_081231.1, forward strand.
TTTCGGGAAAGGAGGTGCCCTCATTACCTACACCTGGCCTCCTAATGACCGGCCCAGCACGCGAGCAGACCGCCTGGCTGTGGGGTTCAGCACGCAGCTCAAAGATGCCATCCTGGTTCGGGTGGAGAGTGCATCTGGACTGGGAGACTACCTGCAGCTTCACATAGTAAGAGAACCGGGGGACCTGAGTGGCAGTATCACACATAACTAGGCTGGTTTGGGGAAAGGGTATGAGACGCAAGCTTTTTGAAACATCATGAAACCTGCTGATTGTGCAACGGATTGTTGTGGCTACCAACGGCTGCCAGTGTTCAACGTATTCGTCCACCAGCAGCTTGAAGCTTCCAAGCTGAGGAAAATCAAATGAATACGGGTGTCAATCATAACTTCCTATTGTTAAAATCTCCACGATGTGTCGTATAGCTGGTCAGAAACGAAACTGAAAGTGTCCAAACATGTTGTTGGATTGTCAGGATGTTCCAATGAAAGAACCCCAGTCAGATACTCTAAACGCTGATTGTATTAGTGTATTTTGTCAGCCCCTGTCAACGTTGAAGAGGGACAAGCCTACACATAAGGCGGAACACAACTTGTGCAGTGCTGTGCCTCTCTAGCATTACGAATCACTCAGTTGGTGGAGTGTTGCAGCACAATGAACAGGTTGTGTGGTGTTTCCGGGCAGTCCTGTTAATTGTGCAAATTATTTCATGTGATAACTTGCGATGTATCTGTTGCTATCATACTGAAGTGCATAGTGGAGACAATTTATGGGACTATTCTGCTTACTACAGTTATTTTGATCCGTTATGCAAAAATACATCAATAAATCTATCATCTTTAGGAAGTCCCAATGGAATGAACTGTTAAACCTGGCTTTACATATCTCCAGCATGGTATTAATCATTTCTGATAGATATTTTTACATGTTTCCCGCAGTCATTGATTCAGGACTGTGTTCTTAAGGGTTAAATAAGTGTTAATGAGACCATGCTCAGCTTGTGTCTCTGTGTAGTGTCATTCTCTATTAATTAAGCTCTAGCCTGGATAATAATTAATTTCTGCACGTCGACTGCAACGGAAATCACCTGTGTTTTCCTTGGCAACTATTTCAGAAATGCAACACAAAAAACTTGATAAATTCAATGACAAATGTTTCAACTAGAAGTCTTTCACAGTCTTTGAGTTTATTAAGTATCTATTGCTATTTTAAAAACGTAGCACTATTGAGAGTGTTATGAGTGTGTACTGTACTTTGCACATTGTCAGTATTATAATATTGTTAAACATCGGCTGGTACAAAACTGGTATATATAGCTAGAGCTTCAAAATGATAACCAATGGGTTAGAATCCATTTGCATACCTCTGACCACATCAGGGATAGAAATAAGCCCCCCATTGCACAGCAGTTTGATCCACTCCTGGATTACAATAAGTGTAATAAGACACACCTGAGCTTGTTACGTTACTGCCTAGGTATCCATCATGGGGTGCAAAATACAACAACAAAATTAGAATTTTAAATTGGTTTTGCGTCACCACAAAGTGCAGTATAATACATACACAAAATCTCCCTTCCTCACCCCCTGAGAGAAAGGGTGCTCCCCCCAGTCCAGTCCAGGGCAGGCTTGAGGCATGGAGACTGAACTGCTCCCTCCCTCACCCACTAAGAGAAAGGGTGCTCCCTCCAGTCCAGTCCAGGGCAGGCTTGAGGCATGGAGACTGAACTGCTCCCTCCCTCACCCACTAAGAGAAAGGGTGCTCCCTCCAGTCCAGTCCATTCAAGTTGTTGTTGCTGAAGCTGACACCCTGGGATCCTTCAAGAAGCTGCTTGATGAGGTTCTGGGATCAATAAGCTACTAACAACCAAACGAGCAAAATGGGCCGAATGGCCTCCTCTTGTTGTAAACTTTCTTATGTTCTTATGTAAGTTGCAAATCATTTTAAATTAACTAGTGTTTTCTTTTTCTTTTATTGATTCGAAAATGTCATTTTAATAATTTAGGGCAGATTAATGCCCCTCCCCCCCATTTCCTTATGCATGAGTTTGTAGAAGGTGGGGTGGAGAGGGATTATTTAAAGATGGCTTCATCTCTGTCAGTGTCTCTTAAGGAAGCTGTACAGTATAGTCATTCTGTACACGTAGGCAGTGCAGATTCACAGGATATAACCGCTGTTTAATGCATCTCCTCTTTCATTTTCAAACAAGAATGAAACCAAACTTTTCTACCAAACAAGCAAAATGCGCTGTGTTGATTTCCAGTGGTTAATCCTCATTTTACATTTCAGCTATCAAATATAAAAAATTCCTTTCTGAAATAATAGAACTGAGCTAGTATGTGCAGGGCTTGAATTATTTATAACTGCGTAAATTATTTATGGGTTATTTTTTTTCCCTTCACAAAACTCATTCATCAGTATTAGTTGCAGGATAGAGTAAAGTAGACCCACTCCCTTACCCTGAATATAAAATCTAATACGATACAACATAATATGTTGATCCGCCCATGATCTTAGCTATAATACGGTATAATGTAATGTAATACAATATTATGATGCATAAGTAATTTAGCATACATTTGAAATGACTTCAAATGTCATTTTCACCTTCTGCTTACTGTTGTGTGGTGTTTGCAGTCATTCTGAGTAGTTCTGGGTTCTCCAATATCATCCATTTTTCTCAAAATCCACCTTTTTTTGAGCTTGCCTGGAGAATCCTAAATCCCAGGACAGACTTCATTCCATTCGAATCACGTGACAATGAGACCTTTCAACTCTAGAGAGTGGGTGGAGCTGGCATTTTTACATTGCATTCAGAGCTTGTTTTGTCCAGTACCAAAATGCCAGCGCTCCACTTGGTTAGATAAACCATGTGTTGATATTTATAACCATGATTACTAACTTGGGGAAATTAAATGATCTCTGTTATAATAAGGGCAGCAGTGTGGAGTAGTTAGGGCAGCAGTATGGAGTAGTGGTTAGGGCTCTGGACTCTTGACCGGAGGGTCATGGGTTCAATCCCCGGTCGAGGACACTGCTGTTGTACCCTTGAGCAAGGTACTTTACCTAGATTGCTCCAGTAAAAAAACCAACTGTATAAATGGGGAATTGTATGTAAAAAATAATGTGATATCTTGTAACAATTGTAAGTCGCCCTGGATAAGGGAGTCTGTTAAGAAATAAATAATAATAAGACCAATTTAAGATATTATAAATTACAAAAACTGCCATTAATCATAAAAGAAAGCATTGTTTTGTTTATTTATTTGTATTTAAACTCTGTCCTCTATGCACAGGATGATATCTCTACACAGGATAAGAGGTGCTGCAATTTGATAAATCTGTTTGGTTGTCTTCTCAAGAGTGATTTCGGATATTCTTAATCTTAATTTTCTTAAGACAGACAGAGACACACAAAGACACGGACAGACAGACAGACAGACAGACAGGCAGACAGGCAGACAGACAGACAGACAGACAGACAGACAGACAGACAGGCAGACAGATAGACAGACAGGCGTATGTTCACTACTATACATAGAATATTGTATAGGGTCATTAAGTGGGGCTATTGGCCACTTTGACCTTGAGTGGGTGAAAAATCTGCTTTTATTTCACACAGCACTCTTTAGTATATATTTTTATAATATAAAGTCATACAGGAATAATAAAATCGTATAACTAATTTTAATGTGACGTAATTTCCATCTGATAGAAATGATCTGATACAAAAGTTCAGATGGCTGCATCCCATCAATGTCAGGGTCTATACTGTATGTATTATAAATACATTTCCCATGGCTGTATCACATCGATATCAGGGTCAACTACTATATATTAGAAATACATTTCAGGTGGCGGTATCACATCAATATCAGGCTTCAACTACTGTATATTATAAATACATTTCAGATAGCTGTATCAGGGTTTCCTACTGTATATATTGTAAATACATTTCAAATACATTTCAGCTGTATCACATCAATCTCAGATCTACAATCTATACTGTATGAATGAGAACGTTGCATTGACTCCCATTATAACTTAATCGTATTTTGCACTTTTGTTAACGGGTTACAGCAGCTGAAACTATCTTTGCTTTGCTTGTGCACAAAAAAAAAAGATATAGTCCTCACTTACAGCAATGTGAGGTCATACACACAAAATGCAGGGTTGCAGATAGATGGATTTCTGCAGGCTAACTCACACCAGGGTCTGTGCCTGCCTGCCTGCCTGCCTGCCTGCCTGCCTGTCTGCCTGGGATAGATCCAGCCATCTTAAAGATGCTATCGTTGATGTGTTTATGCGGCAGTGCGTGTATAAAAGCATTTCCTTTGGGACTGGCAGAGTTTCACAATACCTTACTGCGGCAAATGCTATACGGTACACTGAAAACCAGCAGCCATAGATATTAACAGCTGTCAGGAGCAAGGGTCGTTCTGTCAGTCACACAGGCAGAATGTGGCTTAGCGGTTCAAGCCCATATTGGGAGGTAGAGGGTCTGGGTACCAGTTATAAGTCAATTGACCATTTCACTTAAGAATTAATGCATCTTTTAAAGACAGGCAGCAGTGTGTGGTAGTGGTTAGGGCTCTGGACTACTGACCGGAGGGTCGTGGGTTCAATCCCCAGTGGGGGACACTGCTGCTGTACCCTTGAGCAAGGTACTTTACCTAGATTGCTCCAGTAAAAACCCAACTGTATAAATGAGTAATTGTATGTAAAAATAATGTGATATCTTGTAACAATTGTAAGTCGCCCTGGATAACGGCGTCTGCTGAGGATTAAATAATATAATAATATAATATATAAGGGTTTACCACAGTAAATTTGCTTGGTAATTTTGCAGTTTTGTACTTGATAATATATCACAGTTAATCTGATAAAGAGTATCAGATCTTGCTATCTGATTGGCAAAATGAAATACGATGCTAGCAAATGAATAAAGGTGTGTTGCACTGCATAGCACCAGCCAAAACGTTTGCCCGCTTGACATACTCTTGCATCCTTTGATTGAAGTACATACTGTTTGGGTAATCCAGCATTTAACTGTGAATGTAGCTGGAAGGGTGGAAATAAATAAAATCCAATATTGATCAATTCATATAAGAAAAAATGCAAAGTGAGGAGGAGGAGGAGGAGGAGGAGAGGGGGGCTGTTTTATATTCATCTTTGCACCCCCACCCCCACCTCATCCCTTTTCTAGCCCTAGGGAGAAACAGCGGTCTGACATTACAAAGGAATGTGCCTGCTGTTAAACACATGAAAAGGTTAGCTTGCAAAAGCCACGTCCCTGTGCTCCCAATTGAAGCTGCCTGATTCAGAGAGCCATATTATTGTGCAGGATAATAATTGATGGCTCAGAGTTAGTCCAACATAAACAGGGCAGCATTTCACAGTGTCGTTAGGGATCCCTATTTAAAATTACAGATAAAATTTAAGGGAGTGGGCGTTTAAAATACAACAACAAAATTAGAATTTTAAATTGCTGTTGCTTCACCACAAAGTGCTGTATAATACATACACAAAATCTCCCTTCCTCACCCCCTGAGAGAAAGGGTGCTCCCTCCAGTCCAGTCCAGGGCAGGCTTGAGGCATGGAGACTGAACTGCTCCCTCCCTCACCCACTAAGAGAAAGGGTGCTCCCTCCAGTCCAGTCCAGGGCAGGCTTGAGACATGGAGACTGAACTGCTCCCTCCCTCACCCACTAAGAGAAAGGGTGCTCCCTCCAGTCCAGTCCAGGGCAGGCTTGAGGCATGGAGACTGAACTGCTCCCTCCCTCACCCACTAAGAGAAAGGGTGCTCCCTCCAGTCCAGTCCAGGGCAGGCTTGAGGCATGGAGACTGAACTGCTCCCTCCCTCACCCACTAAGAGAAAGGGTGCTCCCTCCAGTCCAGTCCAGGGCACGCTTGAGGCATGGAGACTGAACTGCTCCCTCCCCCTCTAAGAGCAAGGGTGGTAAATCTATAGCTTTCCAAAGCACCAAATCACAGCATAGCGATAGACAGAGTGAGAGAGATAAGTATCACATTTTCTCGCTACAGACAAAAGCCCAACACTATCAAAGTAGTTCCCAAGGCACAGCAAAGGCTATTGATTCTGATCCAATCATTTTAGCATCTCTTGCTTGTCCTAAAGCTTACTTAGTGGATTAGCGGATTAACTTGCTCCAAGCTCCTTGGAGGGAGCGTATTTGCAATGACTCCAGACGAATCTAGAATTGCACAGCTCTGTGTTACGATATGCCAGTAAATGATGTCAATGGCTCCAGATTCCTTCTGGAAATATTGTATCCCAATGTTGTATCATTCTAATGAATATACAGAATAAAAATCTATAGCAACTGGTATAAATGATATGCCCAAGAACAATGACGTATTAGAGGGGGCTTGATTGAAGTCTTCATAAAGTTCACAACCCTAGCCAATTATTTAAGCAACCAGGACCAGGGGACACAGCTGGAAATTAAGTAGAGATTTAGGACAGAGGGAAGGAGACACTTTTTTAAAGCTTACAGTGACAGCGAGGAATTATATTGCAAAACTGAGTATGATTAATGACACTGCAGCTAATAAAGACAATAACAAAAGGAAGGAGAAAGTTTGCCCACAGGCGATGCGGGTTGATCTACAGCAGGTTTTTTTACTGCTTGGAGTGATTGTAAAACTTTGTATAATTAGCAATTCTGCACAGCACATATAAAACTGTCAGAAGCGATCTGGAATTCGCTAATTCCCTCGTAGGAATAACTACTTTGAGAAAAACAAATTAAACCGGAAAGAATTCATTAGCTCCCAAATAAATTATTAGTTGGGCGATTCATTTTTCAACGTTCCTATTACGTGACAGTAATTACACAGTTGGTACATAGTTATTACAATATCATCTAAGTGTTTGTGCCTCTGTATTTGTATACTGTTTGTATTAAAGGCGTAGTAATAGAAGAAGTTCCTAATGCTCTTTGCATTGCATCAATCAGCCTGAATCAGACAGCTGTGCGAGAGATGGGAGTCATGTGACTTAGCTTGCCTATTATGCAAGCTGAGCTACACCACTGTGTTGCATCCATAGGGTCTGGGACTGCAGACAGTAGACTTAATACTGAATACAGGGCTGGTCTTAATGTTCAATTTATATTGCTGTCAATAGGTGCAAATCAGGACTGTAAAGAGGTGAGCTTTTTTCTTGAGGTGCTCTTAAAGCAATGTTTTACTGTCTAGGGTGATAGAATACTGTTTGAAATCAGAAGTTGGGGGGAGAAAAACAGCAGCATATGTTTAATTGAATGGCGTGGGCCTTTTGTAAGTAGCAGTCGATATCTGATTAATCAAACAACACAACAGCAAGGCTGAAGTATAAATAAAGGCAGTTTCTATGTGCCGGCTAGGCACTGCTGCAGTGGGTCTGTCAGTGATTTTATTAATATTTCATAGCACGAACAGTGCTGGTGCTTAGATGCATGTCATGCCCAGAGCGCAGTATAAAAGGAGTGGGGATCGTTAATCTTTTTCGTTAATTGGAGTGGAGGACATCGCAGGTAGTTAACCCTTCGTGAGAAGCAGATACCATCCCAAGTTCAAATGTCCATTAGGCTCAGAATCTGCTTGAAGCAGGCAGTCTCACCCAGGAGTGTTAATTTCTTTAAAAAAGAGGCAAGTTTGTTACCAAGTGTTTTGAGGTAAAGAGACGCCCACGAAGAATTAGATAGCTCAAATATAGAAGGAAATGGCTTCTCATAAAACAGTTGTGTCAGTAGCAAAAACATCAGAATCAGGCCAGAGAAATTGCATCAAATGTAGTACAGACAGCAATTAAACTAAATGGTTAATTACCAGTGTTTGTTTTATTTATAGTGAATTTTGCGGTTGGATCAAACTGCAAACGCAGTAACACTGCATCAGTTTATAAACCGTGATCAGCTGGCAAGCATAATTTACAGGGAAGTTGCGTGATGTTTATTGGAGAGATAACACCTCTGCAGAAAGTGGATTATAGACAATTATGGGAAAAATCGCAAAAATGAAATACAGAAGGCGCAGGATCTTTCAGCCAATCAGAGAGCACGTTTGGTGTTCTGTATTCCACGACGCATCAGAAGCCCTATTCATGACATCATCAGCCGTGCAGCTTTCAGTTTTGTACCGCGCTGTATTCCCATATCAGCAAGGGCTGACATCGCCTGCTTTAAAAGAAATTCCTACTTCCGTTCTCTTCTCAGAATTCCATTCAACTGCAAAGTCCATTCCAAACGATGACATCACAATCGTACCTCAGCCACTTAACAGTATTCTCTTCATCACCCTTTTCTCTCTTTTTAATGAAGTTGTGAATGGACTAAATAAATGCTGGTAATGATTAGAAAACATATATAGCTGGGTTTTCAACTTGTCTATTAATAATAACGCAGTATTTTATAGTTATAGGTGTCCAAGCATCTGTGCATGGGTGAAATCAACAATGCGTAGACCCTTATATAGGTTTCCCATAAAGGCACAGCAAAGTCTAATAAAGCACAGTGAAAGCATGGTAAAGCCAAGGTAAGCATTGTAAAGCACAGAGAGGTATGGTAAAGCACAGGGAAACATTGTAAAGCACAGAGAGGTATGGTAAAGCCAAGGTAAGCATTGTAAAGCACAGAGAGGTATGGTAAAGCACAGGGAAACATTGTAAAGCACAGAGAGGTATGGGAAAGCATAGGGAAGCATTGTAAAGCACAGAGAGGTCTGGTAAAGCCAAGGTAAGCATTGTAAAGCACAGGGAAACATTGTAAAGCACAGAGAGGTATGGGAAAACATAGGGAAGCATTGTAAAGCACATATAGGTATGGTAAAGCACAGAGAGGTGTGGTAAAGCATAGGTAAGCATTGTAAAGCACACAGAGGTATGGTAAAGCACAGAGAGGTGTGGTAAAGCATAGGTAAGCATTGTAAAGCACATAGAGGTATGGTAAAGCACAGAGAGGTGTGGTAAAGCACATAGAGGTATGGTAAAGCACAGAGAGGTCTGGTAAAGCATAGGGAAGCATTGTAAAGCACAGAGAGGTATGGGAAAGCATAGGGAAGCATTGTAAAGCACAGAGAGGTCTGGTAAAGCCAAGGTAAGCATTGTAAAGCACAGGGAAACATTGTAAAGCACAGAGAGGTATGGGAAAACATAGGGAAGCATTGTAAAGCACATATAGGTATGGTAAAGCACAGAGAGGTGTGGTAAAGCATAGGTAAGCATTGTAAAGCACACAGAGGTATGGTAAAGCACAGAGAGGTGTGGTAAAGCATAGGTAAGCATTGTAAAGCACATAGAGGTATGGTAAAGCACAGAGAGGTGTGGTAAAGCACATAGAGGTATGGTAAAGCACAGAGAGGTCTGGTAAAGCATAGGGAAGCATTGTAAAGCACAGAGAGGTATGGGAAAGCATAGGGAAGCATTGTAAAGCACAGAGAGGTCTGGTAAAGCCAAGGTAAGCATTGTAAAGCACAGGGAAACATTGTAAAGCACAGAGAGGTATGGGAAAACATAGGGAAGCATTGTAAAGCACATATAGGTATGGTAAAGCACAGAGAGGTGTGGTAAAGCATAGGTAAGCATTGTAAAGCACACAGAGGTATGGTAAAGCACAGAGAGGTGTGGTAAAGCATAGGTCAGCATTGTAAAGCACATAGAGGTATGGTAAAGCACAGAGAGGTGTGGTAAAGCACATAGAGGTATGGTAAAGCACAGAGAGGTCTGGTAAAGCATAGGGAAGCATTGTAAAGCACATAGAGGTATGGTAAAGCACTGAGAGGTGTGGTAAAGCATAGGTAAGCATTGTAAAGCACAGAGAGATATGGTAAAGCATATACAAAACAAAATATGGTAAACTAAGCCTTATAAAAGTTTCCCATAGTAAAAGTAGAGCAAAGTGTAATGAAAGCATGGTAAAGCATAGGTAAGCATTGTAAAGCACACATAGATATGGTAATAACCTATATTATGTAAGGGGTAAGCTTTATACTGTTCAAGGGTATTTAAACTTTTTAATCATACACATAATTGCATTTTTTTAAAAGTCTTTCTCAGTTTCTTCAGTGTTGAAATGATGATTCTTTAATCATCACGATTTGGCATCATTTTCACCGCCAAACGCCAAGGTGTGAACTAGCTGACAAGCAGAACTTAGTGATAATTGACTCAGTCGCACGTATAGAGCCGTGTGAAAAAGCCTCACTCTTGGTAACACCATTAAGACAAAAGGGATCATATGTTCAAAGCGTCTTTTAATGAAGTCCTATTATTTTTAAAAGGAAAAAAAAAATCACGTCAGCGAGACAAAATGAGAAACAAACACCTTGATAGTTCTTGTGAGAACTTGGATTAGATCACTGGACCAAAATGGCAGTATCTCATATTGGTACCAGACAGACTATTTTTTTGATCCACTGCACTGTTAATATTTATTCCAAAGCCATTCAAAAGTTGCTTGCAATGCTGTGGTTTGCTAGTACAGTACATTGACAGATGATATGTGAACATCTTTTGAATATTAAATGCTTATGAAGGACTGAATATTAGATTTCTTAAAATTGCACGCCACAGACAAGGTCACAGACTCAAAATCTATCGTCAATATGTCTTTTAACCTTTCAAGGAGTGCAAACCACAGCTCAAAAAACGCTTATGTCTTATTAGCATTTGAGCAAATCTGATTTTTAAAGTTCCATGCGCTTTTCTACTAAGTCAACTTCCTGTGCTGTAGGGCAATCCCATTGTGTTGGTCCCATGTCCAGTGGCTGGCTCTTCTGTTAAGGCTTATTGAGCACCACAGTATGGCTATGAAGATAAGGTTCCAATTGGAATTATAAAACCTGTACAGTGTGTCACCCAGTAAGATGTGAGCATTGCAATACAATTGGTACATCAAAAAAATAACTCCATAGCTGTCTGTGGCGGAGTGTCCCGCCCCTAGTTATTATTATTTGTATTTTTGTTTGCGGCGCGGGTAAAAGCGCCGCGTCTTTTGTTATTATATTTAAAAACCCCGTGAGGATGCATGGCTGATCAGCTACTGATTATTTAACTAGCTGACAGTCATGCATCCTTACCAAACGCGTGCAGACTCTGGCCGAGGGATAATAAGATAATTACCAACTGGTTAATCCCTCGGCCAGAGTATATAAGCCTGCAGCTCTCTGCATTCTAGGTTGAGAGTGTAGAGGAGAGTACGGGAGAGCGGAGAGAGAAAGCCACATTTAGAAAAACAATTGCTAAGACGTGCTGGATTTCCCAGCACATCACTTACTTGTTTGTTTGTTCATTCGTTTGGCCCTCGTGCCCTTTTGTTTTGTGTTTTGTTTAAATATTTTATTTTTGTTTATTAATAAATACGCTTTAACCGCCCAACCATTGTTTTGGTTTCTAATTCCTGGTCCGTGACGTCACCACTGCGAGCCAGACTGCCACATATGGTGTCCTGCGTGGGACAAACAACGCCTCCAACAGCCGGACCAGGATTGAAAAGTGCGTTTTTTTTTTTGTTTGTTCGTTTTTTTTTTCAAATTAAAAATGGGGAAAAGTAGCCGGAGGAGAAAGCAGCAGCAGCAGCAACAACAGCAGCAGGAGGCGCAGCAACATCAGCCTTACCTTGCCACACTGGATATCTGCCTCACCTGCCTGAAGGGTGAGGAGTGGTGCTTCGCGGTTGGTGAGGTTGGGCACGTGGCACCAGACCAACCCCCTCCATGGCAGGAGAAAGAGGAGCCAGAGCGTCCAGTGAGGGAGGACCTGCATCCTCCAAAGAGGACGAATGCACTCTCCTCTGAGGGAGTCTGGGACTGGCTGGTGGAGCCGGGGAGGGATTATGAGGAAGCCCTCCCTGCAGTGATCAACCTCCTGTGGGCAAGAGATGGGGAGCGCTGGGAGGCCTGGGAACAGCAACACCACCCAGCTTCCCTCCCAGACATCGCAGCCATGGTGTTCAACTACCTGGCTGCGGATATGGGAGAGACCCTGCTGCTGCCGTCTCCAGCGCCAGAGGGAGAGGAGCCATCGCTGCCGTCTCCAGCGCCAGAGGGAGAGGAGCCATCGCTGCCGTCTCCAGCGCCAGAGGGAGAGGAGCCATCGCTGCCGTCTCCAGCGCCAGAGGGAGAGGAGCCATCGCTGCCGTCTCCAGCGCCAGAGGGAGAGGAGCCATCGCTGCCGTCTCCAGCATCAGAGGGAGAGGAGCCATCGCTGCCGTCTCCAGCGCCAGAGGGAGAGGAGCCATCGCTGCCGTCTCCAGCGCCAGAGGGAGAGGAGCCATCGCTGCCGTCTCCAGCGCCAGAGGGAGAGGAGCCATCGCTGCCGTCTCCAGCGCCAGAGGGAGAGGAGCCATCGCTGCCGTCTCCAGCGCCAGAGGGAGAGGAGCCATCGCTGCCGTCTCCAGCATCAGAGGGAGAGGAGCCATCGCTACCGTCTCCAGCATCAGAGGGAGAGGAGCCATCGCTACCGTCTCCAGCATCAGAGGGAGAGGAGCCATCGCTGCCATCTCCAGCATCAGAGGGAGAGGAGCCATCGCTACCGTCTCCAGCATCAGAGGGAGAGGAGCCATCGCTACTGTCTCCACCAGCAGAGGGAGAATGCCTGCTGGTTTCGCCTCCACAGCCTGGGGAGGAGCCCGAACGTCCTACGCCCGAGTGGGAGGAGCCCGAACGTCCTACGCCCGAGTGGGAGGAGCCCGAACGTCCTACGCCCGAGTGGGAGGAGCCCGAACGTCCTACGCCCGAGTGGGAGGAGCCCGAACGTCCTACGCCCAAGAGGGGGGAGTCGGTGCGTCCACAGCCCAAGAGGGAGGAGTCGGTGCGTCCACAGCCCAAGAGGGAGGAGTCGGTGCGTCCACAGCCCAAAGAGGGGGGAGTCGGTGCGTCCATAGCCCAAGAGGTGGAAGTCTGCGCTTCCACAGCCGTAGGACCCAAGCTGCAGTCCCAAGAGCCAGAAGGGGAGGAGTTACAGGCTCAACCCCCTGAATTTTTCTGGGGGGGAGAAGGGCAGGATGCTGGTGTTCCCCAGCAGCCTCTATTTATGCTGCTGAAGGGAGCACGGCACACACCAGCCCAGCCGCCACAGCAGAGGGAGCCAGCACCGCCACAGCCTCCCTCTGAGTGGCCAGCATCCGCCCCATCGCCTCTGCCTCCACCACCACCAGGAGCAGAGCAGCAGGAGCTGCCTCTGTCTCCACCACCACCAGGAGCAGGGCAGCAGGAGCTGCTTCTGTCTCCACCATCACCAGGAGCAGAGCAGCAAGAGCTGCCTCTGCCTCCGCCACCTCCACCAGCAGAGGGTGAATGCCTGCTGGTTCCACATCCACCGTCGTGGGAGGACTGCTTGCCCCTCCCACCTCCACCAGCAGAGGGTGAATGCCTGCTGGTTCCGCCTCCACCGTCGTGGGAGGACTGCTTGCCCCTCCCACCTCCACCAGCAGAGGATGAATGCCTGCTGGTTCTGCCTCAACCGTCGTGGGAGGACTGCTTGCCCCTCCCACCTCCACCAGCAGAGGATGAATACCTGCTGGTTCCGCCTCAGCCGCCGTGGGAGGACTGCTTGCCACTCCCAGCTCCACCAGCAGAGGGTGAATACCTGCTGGTTCCGTCTCAGCCGCTGTGGGAGGACTGCTTTCCCCTCCCACCTCCACCAGCAGAGGGTGAATACCTGCTGGTTCCACATCCACCGTCATGGGAAGGACTGCTCCTGCCCTGCCTCGCACCACCCAGGGATGCCTGCCTCGCATCGCCTGGGGCTGCCTGTTCCACATCGCCTGGGGTCGCCAGGGATCCTGCTTCGCCTGGGGTCGCCAGGGATCCTGCTTCGCCTGGGGTCGCCAGGGATCCTGCTTCGCCTGGGGTCGCCAGGGATCCTGCTTCGCCTGGGGTCGCCAGGGATCCTGCTTTGCCTGGGGTCGCCAGGGATCCTGCTTCGCCTGGGGTCACTACACTGTGGTCGGAGCCCCACGGAGGGGAGCTGCCGGCCATGAAGAAAGGGGGGGAGGTCAGGAGACCAGCTCCCCCAGCCGCACTTTCGCGGCCGGAGATCATGTGGTCAGAGCCCCACGAAGGGGAGCTGCCAGCCATGGAAAAGGGGGGGGAGGTCAGGAGACCAGCTTCCCCAGCCGCACTTTCGCGGCAGGAAATACTGTGGCTGGAGCCCCGTGAAGGGCAGCTGTCAGCCATGAAGAAGGGGGGGGAGGTCAGGAGACCAGCTTCCCCCGCAGCAATTTCGCTGCAGGAGAAAGGGTGGCCAGAGCCCCACGGAGGGGAGCTGTCGGCCATGAAGAAGGGGGGGCAGGTCTGGAGACCACCCCCAAAAATTTTTTGGCCAGAGGAGCTGGCCGGTGCGCGGGCCATTGGAACACTACGGCTGTTTGGGTGGGAGGAGGACATCCCACCGTGGCCGCCACCTTTGGCCCGTTGCTGCCCCTGTTCCTGCGCCGGGACTGCTGACCGGGACTTTGGGGACTAAGGGGGGAGGTGGCCGAAAAGGCCATGTGTGCTGCGCACAAGGGGGGGCATGTGTGGCGGAGTGTCCCGCCCCTAGTTATTATTATTTGTATTTTTGTTTGCGGCGCGGGTAAAAGCGCCGCGTCTTTTGTTATTATATTTAAAAACCCCGTGAGGATGCATGGCTGATCAGCTACTGATTATTTAACTAGCTGACAGTCATGCATCCTTACCAAACGCGTGCAGACTCTGGCCGAGGGATAATAAGATAATTACCAACTGGTTAATCCCTCGGCCAGAGTATATAAGCCTGCAGCTCTCTGCATTCTAGGTTGAGAGTGTAGAGGAGAGTACGGGAGAGCGGAGAGAGAAAGCCACATTTAGAAAAACAATTGCTAAGACGTGCTGGATTTCCCAGCACATCACTTACTTGTTTGTTTGTTCATTCGTTTGGCCCTCGTGCCCTTTTGTTTTGTGTTTTGTTTAAATATTTTATTTTTGTTTATTAATAAATACGCTTTAACCGCCCAACCATTGTTTTGGTTTCTAATTCCTGGTCCGTGACGTCACCACTGCGAGCCAGACTGCCACACTGTCCTTGTGCTACCATTGTCCCTTTGTGCAAACCCGTTGACATTGCAGTGCCATTGCTATGCCTTCGATGGGATGGTAAGGAAAGGGACAGAATAAAAGTGTAGCCGAGTGAAAAAAAAAAGATAATCAGATTCACTCCAATCTCAATCTTCCAAGTCGCTTATTACCTCATTACAGCAAGAGGATTCAGGGTCACCAAGAACATTCACAGCCAGACTGATGGAGTCGCCATGGAAACGGCTGGGAGCCTATATCCAATCACTGCACATTGCAAACTTGTCAGTACTTTGTGCTGTCGATCTGCTCAGATCTTAGAAAGCAACGCCACAGAGTCAGGCATGGTCAGTCCTTTAAGTTTCATTTTCCATTGCTTTGTCTGGAGAATTACGCGTCCGCCCCACCAACTCTCCTCTTTCTGTCTATTTATATACATTGTCACATGACTTTAATGGCATTCGGAGGGCTGTTCAGTCCCTAGCAATCTCAAAAACTCCCCAAAAATTCTAATAACTCAATATGGGTTAGAACCACTATACAATAGTTAGGGAAACGTAGGGGGAGCAATAAGCTATCAAAATGACATGCCGCTCTTTAAATTGGAAAATCTAAAATGTCGCTCATCTTCAAAATGAATTTTAATGTGTTCTTCTGTAGAACAGATTAAGCTGTACTGCCCTAACCTGAGAGAGAGTAGGACAGTGGCATTAGCATTTTAATTGGAGGGTCTG